>NW_028232751.1:47935589-48571132 GCF_057557595.1 Rhyacophila brunnea | reverse complement strand
TTATTATGGGTCTATTAGAATTGAATGATTCGACGCGAGGATAACAACTGGACTCTATTTAATCGAATTATTTATTTTACAGGTTTAGGAGTTTGGAATTTTGTGTGAACATAGAAAACATGCTTTATTACAAAAAGCCATCAAAATATTATTTTTGGTCAAAAGCGCAGTTAGCTGGTTTACAGATTAAGTAGTCTAAATGTCAGTATATACGACAGAATTCCGAAATCCGGACATACGAATTCATCATTTATGATAACTCATGGCAATTCAAAAAAACATTATTCCCTTACAGCAAGTTAGAAACGTGGTGGCAATATGACGTATGTTTCAGGTCATCCTATTACGGCTGTAGCGATGTATCGATTTATTATTAACAGTTTCTATAACAATGTATGCAAGTGTCTATCTATAATATAATTTAGTGCAAGTACTATTTATTTATTTATTTATTTATAAAAAAAAAGAGTATTACGGCATTACAGCTTTTGGCCAATGCGCCATAATACATAATACATACAAATATATAAAAATATCTTAATTACAAATAACAACTAATATGACAAGAAAGTGGAAAAGACAGCATGTGTAAATATTAAAGAAATATGATAATATATACAATTATAAATTTATCCTATTTAAAACGTCTACAAACATTATATAATTAATAAAAAACAAATCAACCTTTATGGTGCCATCAAATAAGCTAATTGCACGATACACAGCATCATGAAACATAACATCTGTCCTGCGACGAGGTATCTTGAAGACCGTGGAGCTGCGAGTGATATTGGTGGGAACATGAAAATTAATATTTGCCAGTATATGCGGATTGTAAATGAACCCACGAAGAAGTAAAAAGAAATGCTTTAAAAGAACAATCACTCTTCAGGTAGACAGGGATTGCATTGATAGCATACCCAGAAGAAAACGAGTCGGGAAATTCATTTTATTGTCATTATCATAAGGAAAGAACCCGTATGTTCTTAAGTAGAGAAATCTAAGAAATCTATTGTGGACTCGATCCAGCTTAATTGTGTGCATGAACCTATTAGGACTCCAAATAATGCTGGCATATTCAAGAATACTCAACACAAATGATACGTATAATGTACGTAGCACTCGGACGTTTTCGAATGATGTTGAAACCCTCATAACAAAACCAAGCATTTTGCTAGATCTAGTACTGATGTTAAGAATATGCTGATTGAAAGTGAACTTTGTATCATACAATACTCCCAAATCTTTTATCTCCGTTACCCTACTCAATATTATACCAGACAATGTGTATGGGAACAATAAGGTGTGCCTTGAACGATTGAATGAAATAATATTACATTTGGAGACTATGAAAACTATGGTTTACAATCCCTGAGTGTCTGTTAAGTTTTTTTTTGTGATGAAGTTAAAATTATTATTCTTTGGCACGTAGTTGATTAAAAAATGTGTGACGAAATCATTTAAGTTCTTATTATTATTTGCCCTTCTGTAATGTTGAAATCAATAATTACTCTCTTTTGGCTTAGTGTTGACGACATGATTTAAAATAAATTTTGCATTGACAATTCAATATTTCTATTCTTATTATAGAATGGAATGCTTTGTCTTTCAGAAGCAATTTTATAACTTACTTTAAGAAACATGGTATGCGCTTTTCCGCATAGTTTCCCGCATTCTTCTTCGATTGGTGAGTAGATGACATGTCTAGCCAACACTCTCTGGTATGCCAACCGCCTGCCTCCACCAACCGCCCATATCACCACGTCGGGTAGTGCACCTTGTGGCTGGAAACATTCACCAAAGGATTAATACTATGGAAATTTCCTGAGAAACATATGTTTCTTCTGGTTGCCATTTCTAACGGTGTGTAAAGTAGTGTAATAATATATAGGAGATTATCAATTCCATATGGGCCAATTAATTGATACGTGGACTGAGAATTGAACTGCTTTCTGCTGCTTATTTTTGTCAACTATAAAAATATAACTTAATATAACGAAAGAGACAGTTGCTAAATAATAAAATATTAAATATACAAACTTTGTAATTTAAAGCCGCACAATTAGCAATAATTACTTCATAGGAGGTGTATAATAAGAATTGTAGCTTTATTAGTGATGGTTTTAAGATGTTTAAAAAAACACCTTGCTTTAGTACAACCTATTTACTTCATTATATTATTATATTAAGAATTACGTGATCGGCATTTCTTTCACATAACTATACAATTTCTTCCTTACTATACACACAATATTATGGGTCTAGGACGATTCGGTGAAAATAAACAGACTCTCGTGAATTATAGGTACTTTTAAATACATATGTATTACTTATATATTGACATATTATTTATTATTTAATATTTGGTTAGAATTTAAATATGCACACGTTAATAATGATATAATTTTGCATATGTTTAAGTTTCAACGAGAAGAAAGTTCTTTTATGTTTATATAAAGCGTCAGGAATAATAATTTTTAATCCGCAATAAAAAACATTATATTGTGAGCAAAATTAATAAAAACTACTAAGTAGTAGATAGAAACTTATTAAACTTTCTCGTCTACTTTCTGTATCAAATCGTAACGAACTTCTATTTTTTATTTCATTAACGAACGTTATTTCATTCGAAAGTGCAGTGCCCACTTGTCCTGGCATCCAGTAGTCTCAGTGCCGATATTATATTTTTATGTACCGACTTTAGTAGCTGAAAAAATACGAAAACCCTAAATGTTTTCGCTAATACTTAAGAAAACCAGAATTTTAAATAGATCCTAATTCATGAAATAACGAGATATTGTAGTACTTTTCCATAAAGCAGATAAGACAGTAACTTTGTGTAAAATTATGAAAATTTAAAAAAAAGATACATGAGTATTATTTTTTATAATTTATTTACAAAAAAATCAAAATAATATAAAACAGTCAACCAAAATGTGATAAATTCTGGTAACATACCTAAAACTTAATGCGATCTGTCTGTTAATTTTATTGTGACGTGTATTTTTTATAACACCTATCTCGATTTTATTTATTTTTAGATTTTTATTCACATTAATCGGTCAAGACTGTACTTAATTGATTGATAGATTGTAAAAATAATTTATTAATCGGTAAAGCAAAGCTGGTATACTCACATCCTCAACTAATAATTTCAGTTTAGTCAGATAGGTTTGTGCAGTCTTGTATCTCTCCTTGTAAGAGCTTTTCGTCGAAATCGCTTTCAGGTGTCTGCTTTTCTTCACCATTGATTCCTGAAAAAATCGCCGATATTCTACAGTTATACAAATATTGAACATAATGGACAGTAAGTATAATTTAAAAATATATTAATACCTAATATAATATATTAATAAATACCTAATAGTATTTGATGTTCATTTCTACCTGTTTATATAATTTATACGTTAAGCTAGGAAGCTTTTGACTTTACCTAAAACTTAATGCATACCTTTTTGAATACTAGAGTGACGGTCGACCCATATCAAGTTTTGTTTGAAATAAAAAAGGGAATGATAGACTACACATAAATGTCTACCTATTTTAGGGATCTACGTATTACTTAAATAAAGCCAAAGTGAAAACATTACGAATTATTTATAGTGTATATTCAAAATTTTATAATTTAAAATCAGTTATCCAATTTTTTACAATAATAACAATATACTCATTTTATAATTTTATTGTTGATAAATCTCAAATTGAGTGGTTTTAATCTGCAAACCGGCTAACTCCATTTGGGCAAATTGTTTAGGAAGGAGAAAAACCCTAATAATTAAACCATCGAGCGGAATTTAAAAATTCCAAAAATACACCTGAAAAATATTTTTTTTTGCAATATAAGCTACACTATGAATTAATACAATATTTTAGCTTCCCTTTTGTATATAAATAAAAATTATATAAAGAGCTGAGTTGTACCATTTACGATATTGGAAATTTGGTACCTGCAGTTGGCTGCTTATTGTAAAGAACGATAACGCATTTATTTTGTGTCAGCATAGAAAACATGCTTTATAACAAAATGCCATCAAAATCTTATTTTTGGTTTATAGATTAAGCAGTCGAAATGTATATAGGTAGGTACTCGTGCAATGTTAGTATATGCGAGAGAATTCCGATTTCCAGACATCGAATTCATTTTGTGGTAACTCATAGCAATACAAAAAAACATTTTTCCCTTACAACAAGTTAGCAACGTGGTGGCGATATGACGTATGTTTCAGGTTGTACTGTTACGGTTATAGCAATGTATCGGTTTATTGTTAACAGCTTCAATAATAATATGCACGCAAATATCTATTCATTATATTATAATATATTGTAAACACTATGGTTTGCAAACCCGGGTAATTTTAATACAAATTTCCAGGATTGAACATGTTAAAATCCGGGATTTCGGAATTAATTTTTATACGATTTAAAAAAAAACATACACGTTTTTGTCAATTACCTAAAGAAGTGTAATTTAAAGATAGCGTTTAAATAGTATAATATTATTGAAATCGTGAATAAACAGTATTTATCGCTAACTTTCATCAACTCTCGTATAAACTAAATTACTGAGGATTCGTTATTAACCGACACGTTACCGCTCAGCCGCCACATAATATTCATTATTCAAATAAGCCTTTCATGGTCATATTATTACTAGAGCTGCTATTTTGGCGCATGCATAAATCAGTCATTATATTGGATTCTAACTAAACACGCAAATGTCATAATTATTAATATCATTATTAATATTGGTACTACAATAATAATAATAATGTAAAATTTCTGCCATTTAGTTTGACACGGACTTTTCAGACGGAAAATTTTTTTAATAAACAAATAATTTACGAAAAAAAAACAAAAATGTATTTCGATCCTAACGTAATATGGGTTTCCGCAAAGTAAAGATTGTATTATCAGATTTTTATTTTTACGAGAAATGGATATTAGCCACCACTTGCTCAACGTATTAGGTACAAATACACATTAAAAACTATATATAATGTGTTTTTTTTACCAAAACTAGGATTCGAAACCAAGATCTTCAACATTATTGGCCGACACGTTACCGCTTGGCCATCGTTGGACTAATGTATTCACGAACCTAATACATATACTCTTAAAAGATTAATATTTTATTTGATCTGCATGACAGTAGTTTCATATTATATTATAGTTCAAATATTGTATTATTTTCTTAGAAAAATATAAGAATTAAAGAGACTGTGACGTGGGTAGCGTAACTGGGTAATCTTAAATACAATATAATTACAATTTCTCTTAGACATAGTTCAGCTCGCCGCTTATCTAATTCCGTGTTGGCAGCGATGCCGCCGGAGGCAGTCGGTCCCTTGCGCAGCTCCACAAAGCGGCAGCAGCCAATGTGCAGGGTATTTAGAGCGTCTTTCAAATAAGCCAAGGCATCCTCCGCGGAAGCCTCGCTTGTGAGCCTTAAGCCATCTTCCTGCAATTGCGTTTTACAATTATATTCCAATTTAGTTATCCGTTGATTAAAAACGAATAGTCCGCCAAGGTAATTTAAGAGACTAAGCGCCGTTTAAAGGTAGAAAATAAAGAATATGAATTCATTGAATGGAGTAAAACAAAGATGATCATGATGATGATGATTATGATGATTCAATTGAATTCAATTAATTTATTTTTACATGTTGTGGACATTACAAATTATAAGTTTAAGACATTCACAAATGACATAAAACATTATTATAATTATTATAATGATGATGATACCACAAATACTTAATTTTATACCTTTATACGCCATGTCGGCATGTAATCAACACTGGTAAATCAGTTATAAAATACATATTATGTTTTCTATTTTGTAAAATTTTGTACCAATCATTTTCACTTATTACTCGTTAAGTGACTCAGCTGGGTCCCCATATATGTAAGCAAAACAAATAGATATTTTAATTTGTAGAAATAGCTTAAATTGCGAAAATCTCTAATTCAAAACATTGAATATAACACAATATCAAAAACCTTAATTATACATAAATAATGTACCCCATGAAAGCCGCGCGGCTTAAGTTTCGGTCTATCACATCGTGGGTCCATAAATTAAAAAAAAAGAAACACCAATTGACTTCTAAGCAAGAGTATAATTGAAAATTTCAGCTGCAACCAAACTGATTTGAGCAATTTTACCCCAAACCACAAAAATGTCTACATCTATTTTTTTGTAATGATATTTGGCTTTTTTGTTTTGTTTGTGATTGCTTATATAATAAAAATGATTTCAGATAATATTATGTGCAATACAATATCGTTTTTTTTTATCCTGTTACATTAATTATAGTCATGAAAATTGGTAGCGTAAGTCAAACAAATATAAAATTACCAGGTTATCACAGATTCGCTCCAGGATGTTGGACGTATAGAGACGCCTTCGATGGTCCGGCCAGGAAGAGGTGACGTGCAAGCAGGGTTTCTTGTCCCAATAAGGGAGAAAATAGTGGATGCGATCGTGTGACAACGCCTTAACCGGCTGGGTTATGCTTTGACTCCTGTCATTTTCTGAGTGATAAATAAAATTCAAATACAACAAAAAATAAAAAAAAACATTATCGTTTAACATTTTATTATATTACATAATGAAGATAATGTAGAACGAAGTCCATGACATAAAATTGGATTGAGCAAAACTCAATAGTTATTGACAGGAAACCGAATTATTTAGAATTTTTTCGCAAGCTTTTTGCGGATTTAAAATTTAAATTATTAGATACATATTGTGTGAAATATACCTATTCTATTTTTTGTTAAATTTTATCTATATGCGAATTTATTGGGTTTAAAAAAATATATGATTCATATTGTCATCTATAACCGTTATTTAAACTACTATGTCCAGCTATACTAGACATCGCATTGTTTATAATAATATGTATTTACTTATATGCCGAGTTGGACTTGACGTTATAGTAAAGTTTAAAAGTAAATTTACAATTACAATAACATTTATGTTATAAATTAATTATATAATTTATATTACCTATCTTATTTAATAACGTATATGTTTATTCTTTAAACCAATTAAATAATTATATAATAAGGAGTGCAAATGGTTAAGCCACATTTTCTAGATTTAGATTGTCTAGAACGAATAATATTTTTCTGTTTTTCTGTCTGTTTGTCGCTTTCCTGGAATCCTAAAAATAGACGCAGACATTATAATAGAACATAATGAAATTTCTCACCCAGAATGAGCTATAATAATAATATAATTTACTCTGAGGTTAAAGCTGTGTTCACACATTATAAAAAAAGTTTGCTACGAATAAACTTTCCATGTTTCACAAAAAGTCGTGACAGTGATTCGGTTGACAAGTGACACGCCTGAAATATATTTATGAAAGTTTTATTTTTATTTTGTTTACTACTCCAAAAAGTCCAGAATATAGTTACATTATCATACTCTCAATTCTGCTAATTATCATCATATTGTATACTAATTACTTTAGTGGAGAAGACTCGATACGAAGCGATCATTTGAACTTTAATTTAAATAGGAGAGCTTAAAATAAATCCGTACAATTTTCACGAATCGTGCGAATATTTGATGAGTTCGTTCATTAGTAATGCCACCACAACATGAAAAACTATGGAAATCATTAGTAAAATAATATACTTAGAACTATTGATATGCCGGGATAAATAACCGTGCGACGAAACTATAATATTATAATCTTGGTCAATGGTGGCAAACCTATGGCACGCGAGATGATTTTGAAGAGAAAACATATTCCTATTATGATAATAAATAACAGATCGCATTGTATATGTTACGCCGAATGTACGAAATTGAATATTACATGAAATGGGCAAAATTTTGCCTTAATCATGAAAAATGCAAGCCCGTTGCCTTATTCATGAATTAGAAAAAATATCTGAAGAGTGCGTGAATTCGGCCGTAATTTTTCTGCCTAGTTCATGTATTGGACAAATTAGATAGTAACGCTACGGTGGTATTTTTTGCAACTAAACTAAATGCATCAAATGCTCATGCATTGGTCAAAATGTACATATTATATTATCTATGGTCAAAATAGATGTCGCGCTCCGGTGGTGTTTTTTGCAACTAATCAAACTGAACAAATGTGTCAAATGTCATTGATTATAATATAAAAATATACCAATCAATAACTACAATGACGTTCATATCCATTTACTATGCGCAAAAAAAATCTAGAACTATAATATGATAACGGAAGAAGTTTATTGAAACGTATTTTCGCGATTTGATTCGTGCTTGGGTATCAAACGTGCAATGGTCGATTGAATGTTTGTTATAGTTTGTTGACACTTGATAGCTAACCTAAAAATGGACATTCAGTTGAATAAATTAATTCAGAATTACAAAACCTAACCTAACCTAATAATAATAATATTATATTATGTCCAATTATAACTAATAAAACCATCCGTATTAAATTTACTTTTTCTTCTGTCATGTTGACAGTTCAAGAATTCCATACCCTGGCGAATTCATGTACTCAGCAGAAAATTTACCTAATTCATGAATAAGGCAACAGGCTTGACTATTACATGAATTAGCCAAAATTTTGCCCATTTCATGTAACATATACAAAATAGCAGGCAAATGCTCTTCAAGAATAAGCATTACCTACGTTTAATCTAATTAGGTATTTAATTGCATAGGTCGGTCCTTAGGCGTTATGCGTCACATAATATTGAAACCGCGCCGCGAACCTCTGATTTTGATCGATGTACAATGCTTGAGACCAATGTAGTGAAATAATGCTTCATCTGATCGGACCATTTATGATAGCAATTTGTGCGTAAAGAACCAAAATAAGTAATACAGTAACAAACAATTTCATTTATACCCAAAAAAAATGACTGTTCGAAATAAGAAACAAAAACTTCGTGGAGCTTGCAGTGGTAATTCCGGCAGACACTTTCAAAATTGGTGGACCGAAATGTATGGCGTATTTGAAAAAAATCTATGTGTATTGTGTTCTGTAAGTGATATCTACAACATCATCATTTTTAATAGAATTCTGAAAAACTATTTTTTTCTCCATGAAAAACTGCTCGACACGTCAGACAGCCGTGAAATAATATTTGGTAAATTTTGACACGCGTACGTAAAAAGGTTTGCCAACCCTGCCCTAGGTATATTAGAAAATTTAAAAACACATTGATCATTGTCTCGGTGTAATATTATATTTTATGATCATTCGTCTCCGGCCAATGGCAGTTTTTGTCACTAACTTACGATAATGGTGTTCTTGTTTTATAATATAAAAAAAACGATCTATAAATTCCTTTCAAGGACGTGTAATAATCTAAATATCTGTTAAATTGATGTATCGATTGAATTAACATAGTATGTAACTAGGTTTATATTTAGCAGTTTTCGAATTATGAATTTTGGACATACTCGTCCATAATTTTACAAAATCACATTGAAAGAGCGCCTGAAGATAGGGCAACAAAATGGACCTAAATGGAGTACTAGAATGAGATAGTGAGGGGACTGGCGACTGGCGAGGGATAAGAGTAAGTGGAGAGAGCTTATGGAGGCGGCCAAATTGCACATTGATAAATGACAGTAATTTAATTTTCATTTATTTTTTCATTATAAATAATTTATTTCGAAATTGATACCGTACGCAGCAAACCTGTGCGCATTATTTGCTTCAGCGCATCTATTCTATACACAAGACTTCTTTCGGCGGGCGTCGGCCGCTATCTAAGGTAGGAAAGCATTCAAGTATTAGCACTTATTGTGATAGATGTGATAAATTTTAGAGTGAAATAGACAATTTTGACAGTCCAGACGGCTAACTTATTGTAATTGTATTTGTTACAATAAGTGTTAATATTTCTATACTTTCCTACCCTAGTTAGCTGCCGTAAAGGCCGGAAGCAGTCTTATGTATAGAATAGATGCGCAGTGCAATATTATAAAATTACATATGTAAGAATATCAAATTATCATATAAAATGTATTAATAACGGATTATAAAAAAACTGACGTATCTCTTTTAAAAAAATCAAGCAAAATAGGTTTGTAAATCTAAGATCTTCACACAGGACCCATCATTTTCTGAATGAGTTTTTTTTAACTTTTAAGGGTTATTTTATTACCTCGCTCTAACAAAATATACATAAATGAATCTCACATTCTTTTATAGCTCCTGTAGTTACGATTGGGGGTGTTTTACAATGGTGAGATTCCGGGTTTTATTGGAAATGTTTTATTGAGTGGAAAGATACACAAACCTTGAGCATCAGTGCTGCCTCTCGAAGTTGGATTGAAGCCATCCAAAACATTTCCGGAGTTCCCCATGCTTAGTTCAAAGCTGATCGGTTTTTCGCAGAGTTTCTTTTCAATCATTGTGGCGTCGAGTATAGTTGAGAACAGAAGGAAGTCTTCGTCTTGGCCGAAGCAGGATTCGGCGGGTGGCAAACAAGCCTCCACCTCAACAGCTGATGGAATTGCTGCCATACTATCTGTCACTTCTGTGCGAATGGCAATCAAAACTCTGTAATAATTCAACACACGTTAATCAACTTCAAGGAGAATGTAAAAAAAAAATTATAATAATGAATTTACAGTGGTTTATTTACATGATTTATTCTGGATCGGAACCATTTCCTCGTGTCAAGCCTATCAGGCTCCATTAGCGAGGGGTGCAAAACTAGTAAATGCGCTCCCCAAAAACGTAGAGATTTTCGGTGACGTGCAATGTATTTTGTATTCGAAATTTTATTTTTCCGTATAAAATTGTACTTAAGTATGTTTTTTTAATTTCTTTTTTAATATTATTATTATTTACATATTCTCTTCTCTCTTGTGAGGGTAATATTTGTTATAATGTAAATCTCATGTTGTGCACGTCTTGAATTTAGTTTTGTTATGTCCACAATGTTTTGTTTTTTTAAATAAATAAATAAATATGTTGTAAGAAAATGTGAAAATAGAACGTGTTTTTGTATTATGTTTTGTTGATGATTAGGTACATATAGAAAATAATACTGTTAGTACATATTATAATTATAATATCTGTAGTGGTCCTGGTTCAATCAGTACATGATTGGGCTCGGGACAGAGCACACGTACAACTCACATAAATCTAATATCAAAAGTACCCTCACGTGTTTCATTGATCACCCACTCCCAAATATCCAAGTAAGTTTACTCTTTTTAGAGAGCGACATGTTTAAAAACAATCATGATAGTGTCATTCGTTCCTTTATGTGAATATTGCAAAGACTTTAGTTATACGAATTGCCACGGTTCTTCCTTTGATAATCTAACATAATATTATTATTTCTAATTTACCTTGCTCGATATGAGACTCCTTCACCTAATCCAGCATTTAGGGCAGAGTGTTGATCAAGGAGTGAATAATCTCTTGGAGAACCATATAGGTATACGTAGGCAGGGCCAAAGGTTGGCAAGAAACCTAGAAGACATAACGTATATAATATTACATGACAACTGGTACATACGATATAATAATATGTATTTACATTTTTTCAACGATTCGAATGAATGCTGTTATTTTTTTGGTAATTGGGATATTGAGGATTAATTGTAAAGTAAAGGATACATCAGTAGCGAAGGGTGGAGGTAGGCTGTTAAGATCCGCCATAAATAGTGCACATTAAACTTTCTTAGCCATACGTATTTGTTTTTATTGAACTAAGACTACAATTTACAGATAGTGTTGGTTAGTTTTTTAAATATCAATCAAACCCTGCCTAGACCAAACCATATAAGTTGTGGCATAATTTAGGCGATACGATAAAATTGTGCACACTCTTTTATTGATACTTATTTGTTTTCGTTGGATTAAGAATACATATTACACATATTGTTGGTTATTTTTTGTAAAATTCATTAAACCCTGCCTTAACCAAAATATAATAGACATAAAAAATTATTCTATCTATAAAATATCCAAAGATAAAGATGATTTAATTACATAATTTTAGATATTATATAGATAGACGAGAATTTTTCGACTATTATCTATTAAGGCTTAGTTTTCGCTGCGTTTAATCGAATTTAAAAACTAACCAACACCATTTTGTAAATTGTAGTCTTATTTCAATCAAAACAAATACGTACGATTGTGCAATATTTATGGCGGATCTTAACAGCTTACCACCACCATTCGCCACTGGGTTACATACATGTAAAAAATAGTTTGGAGAAGTTTTCCCTACATAAATATTTATGCGAGAAACAGGATTCACTTAACATTTAACTATTTTTTACTTAAGTATTATATTTCGAGAGACAGGCGATTCCTCGGGAAACCGTATGGTATTTATACGCTTTAACTAAGGAGCGGACACTGTTGAAGAAGAAAGACTAATAACTTTTGTATTAATTTCTAACATTGGATTATACTCAGCGCTCGAAATGGACCGAAACGCACCGGAGCGCCGTTCCGGTTCGTAAAATCAGTAAAATTATCGCTTCGTCTCGTGAAAAAAATAATTTCACCATCCGAGCTAGATAGACCTTATAACAAAAAATCTAACACTTAGGTTTATAAAATACAAATAAAATTTGATAACTGTGTTAATAACTTCCGGTTCGTAATCTTTTCCATTTCGAGCGATTTCATATGCGGGCATCCGTCACTATTCAACTATCGCCATCAATTTATTTGAAAAAGGAAAAACGTTTTTATGTTTCCTTTGTGTACGATTAATAAGTACCATTATTTAAAAAAAATATAAAAGTAAACAATTATTCTCCCATGTAACCACAGAATAGATTGATAGTAAGATAAAAATGTGAAGCCTTTGGAAAGATTTTGAAGCCGGATTCAGTTTATTACTTTATAACGGTCAAAATAATATCAATATTGTTTCCATTACATACCGTTTCGTTCACGTGAAAAGCTTCAATTCATATTATGAAACAGACATATTACTATTAAAATAATAATATTCTTAAATCCATGTTTAAGAGTATCCCATATTTCTCCACACTCGAGATATAAACCTTGTTACAACCTTCGTAGAAGGTAGTCGACTTCCCATTATTTCGGTGTACCATACGTATAACTCATTTAATTGACTGTACACTCGAATTATTAAAAAAAAAACTATATGAAGCACTCCGACTCATATTATCTACGTGATTTGTGTATAAAATTATAAGATAAAAAGAACTTTTTTATATACAACGTATATGTTGAATCATATAAATTTGACTTGACTAGCTTAAACGATCAAAAAAAAATTGTACTTGATAGAAATAATACTGAAATGTTATTTTGAGATGTCATATTGATTTTCATAGTAACGCACGTATATATTAATAATTTAGTTGCTAGGACCCCAGACCCCTAGCAACCAATAATGGTGTCGAAATAACTTTTCATACAAAACAGAATTAACTAACAATGAATTCAATTCTACTTAAAGATGGCTAAAAGTATTTAAAAAAATGCATGTGCATCGTGTTCTGATATATTCTAAAAGTTATTTCGACACCATTATTGGTTGCTAGGGGTCTGGGGTCTTAGCAACTAAATTATCAATATATAAGTGCGTTACTATGGAAATTAATATGGCATGTTAATAATAAATAAGCTAGTCAAGTCAAGTTTATATGATTCAAAAGAAAATTTAAAAACGTTTATATAAAAAGTTCTTTTTATCTTGCAATTATTTCTATATATTATGCCGAATGATTCTCTTCAATTTGCCGCCCTTTGAGTAACTACTTCTCTGAAGTGACGCTCAATCTGCCGACCCCTACGGAACGTCACTGACCTTACGTATGATGATTGTTAATTTTATCCATCGTAGCGGTGAGTCGGTAAGTAATAGTTTATTTCTCTCAATAAATCTGTGATAAATTGTCGTTAAATTTTATTGTTCGATTATAAATTAATATATTTGCGAAGTTCGGTTAAAAACTTACCTCTTTCTCCGTCATTAGATATCGCCTTCAAATCGATGTAGTGTGTTCCTATGACAGTTGGCTTCACAGAATCATTGTCGCAAAGCTGAATGCGTACCCTCTGGCAGAGTGGCGGAAACATGTCAGTAAAAACTATCTGCTCATTCCAGGTTGGATTGTAGCTACTCTTCTTTACGGCTGTATTACCCTGCAATCAAATCGATATACTATTAAGTATATGTTATAATATTGAGTAGTATATCGGGCCTAGAACATTTCGCCGTCGCTGACTGGACGTCGTCAATTGGACAACGCCGATTGGTAACCTCACAAATGAATTAAATGTACAGATAAATGAATAAAATTAAGCACATCAACTTGAAAAGCAAGTTTAAAGGCTGGTTTGGATTATGCTAGTATTTTAGTCGAGTAATTTAGTAACTAAACGTATGTGAACAGATAAATTTAGACGATTCAATCCATTTTATTCTAAGTTTTCGGTCGAGTGGTGGCCTTACAGAACAGAGTACCCCATTTGCAGTAGACATTTTAATTAATATTTAATTACCACATTTAAATTTCATGCTAATTATATCTAATGGCCACCTTATGGGCAACGCACCAGTTGCGTTGGACGCAGTTAATATAATTCAGGTTGCCTATACCTCAATACACTACATTTTGAAGAAGGGTTTTGAATGTGTGAGTGTCCTACGAAAATGAAACACACATTGACGTACAATAGTGTGAGCTGAAACCTTCAAATACACCAATATTGAATGAGGACACGCGTATTCTTAACACGTGATTAAGTTTATCCCACATTCTTTCACACTCGAGATCGGTTGCCCGTTACTCCACACCCGTTAAATATTTCAGTTCTCATTAATTTTGTGTTCCCTGAGCGTCCTTCACCACTCCTCACGAAATACCAAATAAACCACGAGACAATTTTGAACACGTTATTTTTAGTCAAGATTTTGTTTTAGCTGGAATTGTATTTTTTAAATGGGTATCGGTAAGCTGAATTTATGACTGCATTTTAAAGATCAGAAACTTAAAACAACTCTGTTATTCTTAATATTGAAAAATGTTCTTTAGGTTTTATAATTCTAATTCCTTAAGTAGTAAATTTATAGTGTCTAGTGCTACTTTTTTATTGATTCATTTTTTTGTCTTATCTTATTATCTTATCTTTTGTCTCGCCTTTTTCCATTTTTTTCAATAAAGACATTACAATTAATTTACGTTGTACCCTGTTCGACATGCTACTCACTAGTGGAACTGTTTCCGGAAACTTTTAAGTTACTTGGTAAGTAAATTATTCGCCAGTCGACTAAAATACTAGCATATTCTGAACTAAGCTTTATATAAAGTTATAAAGTATAATAAAATCTTTTATACAGCGCGGTTATGGTTATTATTAAGACTCGTATCAACGACGTGACTTGAGATTGTTGTACTGAAATTGTGCAATAATAATATGACAAGTTGATCGATTTTCCATAGGGAAACCACAGCAAGCTATATTTGCCAGAATAGAGGTTTCATTAACATCGTTGGTTATATCGTTCAAAGCTGTCTGTAACACACGAAGTAAAGTGGTATATTAAGTATACTAAGCAGAGTTGTCAAGTGAATGAAATTAATGAAGAAAACACATGATGTCCTACTTAAGGTCAGCAATATATCATTACGAAAATGGACAAAAGTTTAATAATATAACACACGGGAGCAAAGTTGGAAAACATTTTTCTTATTGTAATACGACTGATTGAAAAAGTTGGAAAGATCGATAGTGTCAAAAGAAGATTTATATCACTGCTAAAAAAAACAAACAGATGTTGCAAACTGAGGTATTGAAAGTACTTGTTTCCGGTAATATACGGAAACACTTGTACAAAGCAAAATTTTACGACAACGTCAGACGGATAAACAAATGGTAGAAATGTATTCAAGCCGAAGCCGAAGCGAAGCGATTTATATCAATCGACAGTTTGTCGACGTAGTATTTATTTTATTATTTTTTTAAAAGACATAATTCATATTTAAATGAGATGCGATATAGGTATACACGAACACAATTATTTTTAATATAAATTAATTTAAGATAACTGAGGTGCTTATTTATTACACAAACTGATAAGTTCAATATTATATTAGTGTTAATTGACATTTTTGTGCGTCAAACCTTACTTGGTGAGTTTTAACGTTAGTTTATTTTTTCTGTCATATTTATATTTTAAACTAGAACAATATGCATATTTATAAAAACTGATAAAAGATTGCAATAAAAACATATTATGTAAAATAAAATTGGACGTATTAACATTTTTTGTGTGATTTTGACGTGTTTTATAAGTTATAGATCAAGGGTTCACAAAGTGTGTCACGCAAGCCAATTATGTCCTGCGTGAATTTTTGATGTGTTCCACGAGAGTTATGTTAAATCAATATTATTTTTTATTCTTCCTATCGAATATTAAAAATTACATTTGAAATTAAATATCCTCTGGCAAGAATGAATGGTCCAGAAAATTTGAGCCTAAATCGCAGGATTTATTTTCAAACAAACAATGCATAAATCACAATCATGATGAAAAAATTTAAATATTATATTTTAGTATATTAGGTAGTAAAAGTGAAAATAATGTATATTTAGCTAAAAATATAAGTTTATACAATGAAATATTTTTTTAAAAACAGAAAATATTAACAAAGGGAAGTGCGGCCCGCGAAATAATTTTGATTTCAAAATTGTCCCTTTGACGAAAAAGTTTGTGAATCCCTGTTTTAGATCAATACATATTGTGAGAAATTGCATATAGAATACGTGCATATTTTTCGTTAGATTTTTACCATATGACGTGTGACTTATCAGTTTTCATGAGAATATATCCTTCAATTACTAAATATTATCTCTTTATAAACTCAAAATAAATAATTTGTAATTTTACAAATAAATAGGTATGTAATCAATAACGTATTTGTAAGTAATGAATGTCTAATCATCTAATTTACATTCGTTTACTTGATTTGCGATTTTTTTTGTTTGACTTTAAATTTTTTTATGGCATCAATATCGGCTAATTAGACTTTTTTAGACTCTGTCAAATTTTATTTAGTTATGGTACCAATATTGTAGCTCGATTTGATAAAAATAAAAAAGGATTTCAAGTTATCCACATTTTTATATTTATATAAAAATCGATGTTTTTTAAAGTAGATATAAAAATATTAAAACTATAAATTAGTCAAAAATCTATTAGGCTTAGAAAACTTAATAAACTAAATTTTAATAATAAATATGACCATAATATGTAATAATAAGATAAAAAAATTCACATTTTATTTTTATTGAAATTGTAAATTATCAAAAAAATGTCTCAAATTGCAAGCTTCGTATTTTTCCAATAGGTGCCTCTGGTAGGTAAAGACAGGGCCTTAATGCTATTTGTATTTTGTACCTATAAGTATTGTAAAATAAATAAAAATATGTAACCAAGACTCAAGACAAGAAGTTCATCAAAACACAACCATTTATTATGCTGGTTGTAGAAAATCTACTGGCAAAATGTCACATAGCAAAATATTTTACAGAAGTTATGGGTGGGTCAAAAATAAATATTAATTAACGTGGGACATTTTCATACTTACACTAAGTCCAGCAAAGCAAACTTGCACATATGGATCGACGAGGTCTCTGTTCTCTCCGGTCAAGGCCTTTTTCATATTCGCCATTATAGAGAGGTTCATTTTTGGTAGGCCGTCGGCTTGGTGAACGCGTACGATAAATCTTGCCCTTTGCCTCTCTGTCGGGACGCCATCAGGAAGCAGTAAATTTCTGCAAAGCAATGTGAAGTATAACACAGAGATACAGCGTCGATAAATTATCGAGAGTACCTATAAACGACGGTGGAGGGGTATAAATCGAGAACTTAGTGAATGCGCAGAGGGCAAAATAAAATAATGATCGGCATCTGTCACTCTTTGTATAATAAAATCGTTGTACTTATTTATGGTTATTTGAATTCAAGGCCGACTACAAACAGACCGGGGCACTACATTTTTAGTTACGATGGTAGTGCTAGTTATTGATTATTTTTAATACAATCCGGTAACCTGTTCGCAGTAAATGAAGATTTTTTATTGTGTATAATATTTAAATAAAAACGGTGCGTGTACTTATGTACGCGCGTTAGAAGTTATACTTATACTTAAGAAAAATGAAGTAGAAAATACGATAAAATAATTGAAGAAAGATATTATATACAGTAAAATTATTTTTACACAATAAAACAAAATAAAAATAACCACGTGTTATGCTGAGTACATTGCGTTTGTATACAGCTGACAGCACATGCGCGTTGGGTATACCCGATCATGTCGCACTTTCGTAACGGTGTGCGCCTGCAGCTCTCAATTGTACCCTCTATTAAACGCGCCAAAAGAAGAATAA
Organism: Rhyacophila brunnea; assembly: GCF_057557595.1. Lineage (NCBI taxonomy): Eukaryota > Metazoa > Arthropoda > Insecta > Trichoptera > Rhyacophilidae > Rhyacophila > Rhyacophila brunnea. Next base: position 48,552,755 of record NW_028232751.1, on the reverse strand, counting down.
CTTCAAAAACATATTTTTTTTACAAATGGTTTACCATATTGCACTCGAAGTATGAAAAAAAACTATCACCACGATCGAAATTAACAGTGTCGTGTCGCGGCCTGACTACAGTGGGCGTTGTATGTATCTCAATATTTCACTCTACTTTTAGTTAGTGTGTAGTACAGGACACTCTCAGTAATCCGCCGCTCGACTATCCGTTAACTACTATAATCCGCCGTTATGTTTACTAGTTGAAAGCACAAAATCAAGTTCTATAATTCGCCGGTATTCGCTTGTCAAATTCAGTAGTCCGCCGCGTACAAGTATACAACGCAGGGTTTATTTTGGAAACTTCTCTTTCGTTAGGTACGTTCATCGTGAAGAATGTAATGCACCAGGGAGGAAAGTGCCCAAGGACCGCATCACAATTATGCCGTGCTCCAATGAAACCGGGATACACACAATGAAGCTTTTGGTCATAGGGAAAGCCAGGAATCCTAAGCCATTCAAGAATATCTGCCGCACTGAAAAACTGGTTATGTCAAGTGATTTACTGTTTAATATTTAGTTAATAAGCTTACTTAATAAATATGTATAATTTAGTAAATACTTGATTTTTATTATAAATAAAACCGTAATTTGCTTGTACAAATTTCTCAAAAAAACTATTTTTACGAAATACCTGTTTTCATTTTTACCATATTTTGTATGTATGCACTATAATCGGCCACTTTCACTAATTTGACACTTGTCTGGTTTTTGGGGTGGTGGATTACTGAGAAAGTACTGTATTCTTTAATATGGGTCTATCATCTGGAGTCCTACATATTTCCTACACGTGTAGACTAAAAAAAAAATTCGATATTTTCCTTTCAATAATAAATTTTTCAAACGATTACTTTCCTACAATCTCGTAGGTTACTTCAGAAATTTTTGCCTGCTATCACGGGGGATGGTTTCCAATCCTGGCGTCCTAAAGAATTAAAATTTTTATTAACCTGTCAATTATCTACGTGGTAATTATTATGACCTATTCTGGGTCAAAACTATTTTCTCGAGTCAAGCCTATCAGGCACCATTAGCGAGGGGTACAAGACTATTCAATGCGCTCACCAAAGACGTGGACATTTTCAATGATGTGATGTGTATTCTGTTTTTGAAACTTTATTTTACTCTATAAAATTGTTTACGTTTTCATTTTTTCTTCTTCTCTTTTGTGATGGTAATATTATTTGTTATAATGTAAATCTCGTGTTGTGAACGTATTGAATTTTGATTTGTTATGACGTCAAAAAAGTTTTGTTTTATTCAATAAATAAATAAATATTAAAATGGACTAGAATTGGTAATTGAATAAAATGGAAATACGAGTATATTACCGATAATATCAGCTAATAATTAAAATTATTAGGAATACATATTTTATGTGTTTCCCGTTTTACTCAAATTATTATGATGTTTTGAATTAAAATTAATAATTGTCTGCAAATATTGCTTCTCTATTCTGAAAACAAATATTTATTATTTAATTCAAACACTCATTTAAATATTTCAATAATAGGCCTATTTAATACAGTAACACCACAAAAATATTAACTTATAGGTAATGCATACATTCTACGAATTCATTATTCTACCACAAATATATTATTTTCTCTCTAATTTATAAACCGAAGCGTTTTATTATTTATTAACTATCTCACAATTGAAAATTTTCAGCGTGAAATTTAATTTGAGAGGCATTTAACAATAATTATTATTCGTATAGAGAAAATTCTGTTTTGCATAAAGCCAAACCTGATGAATGAGTAAGTCATAAAAACCTGAAATATTACGTTTCATATTTTTATTCGCATTGCCATCATCAGCCTGAATCAATCCACTGCTGGATGAAAGATTTAAAAAACTGATTCAATTAATTCTCTTAGTCATTTTTGCGTTGCATTGCTTACGTACAACATATTATTATTATCATGAACATCTTCAAGATTTTACACATTCTAACTACTTGGATGTCCAACTACTTCCATGCGTGGCATTGAAATACGCTAGTAAGAGTCTTGCGTACGTCCCGAGTCTTTTCGGATGTAACGATATTAAAAACCCTTTATTATAGCTCCTTAATTAGAAGCCGGCTTGAGAATGGGTTGATGGTTTGGGTCCCGCATCAGTTGAAATACGATCTTATGGTGGAGCGAGTTCATAAGAAATTGTTGAGACTCTTTTACTTGAGGTTGTATGGATGGATATTATCCGTGACTTTATCCAACTGGCTTTCTCTTAGGTACTCTTACAAACTGTAGTTTAAAAAATTGACCACGTATTTTTTTCAACTTATGCGCGATGTAAGTGAGAATTCCATCAATTTTTGGTAGTATTGACACGTGTGTACCTTGGAAATCGTTAGCACCAGTTGTTTGCTCTTTCAAGGCGCAGAACTAACCTGCTATTGGTAATGCCAATTGGGAGGGCAATAACTATGTTCAACCAAATCACTTCAGATGTTGACATATTTCACTTACGTGAGGGAGAGTATAGTTGGGTATCGTTTTATAAATTCTTAAAATAGGGTCTACTTAGCTGATTCGGTGTACATCCTTGTACATAGTTATGTAATTTATAATTTGTTTATTTACTCTTTCTACTGTTTAATAACTTAATACTGCATGTATTTGTTGTTTTAATACTATTTATTTCTTTTTAAATGTCATTTTGTGAACGTCTTAAATTAATAATTTGTAAAGTTCACTACTTGTGTATGTAAAATAAATACAATTTGATTGATTAGTTGTTCGCTGATTAACGGTAGTTAACAATGTGTACAGTAATATTCAGACGAAAAATCATTAATACTAGTGACGGGCCGACGAGCAACAATAAAATATGTAATTTTTTTGATCAGAAATTATGTAAAAAAATTTGATTGCTGTTTACCGCCTGTTTCTGATAAATTAAAATTATGTTGAGTAAACATTTATTTTCATAATTAATATAATTAATTAATAAGATATGAATGTGAAAGCTAGTCACTGTGTACAGTTAGCCTATACAACGCAAGAAACACACTATAGAATTTACTTAAATAATTAAGAAAAAAAACTTCCATCAATGTATTCAACAATATTAAATTTACTTTATAATAACAATACTATACTAAAAATAAAGAATAAAATTATTTGAGATACAGCTCTAATAATGAGAATAACGGTAGTGTCTCTTTTGAGATAACATTTATCCAAATTGGTTATTTCTATAATCAAATTTAATTCGAAATGTTTACAAGTAAATTTAATACTGACCTGCATTGAGATTTTACAAAGTTTAAAAATATTTTTCCATACAGGTAAGTATTGTCAAACACAGATAATTAATCCTCGTTCATAATAAATGATCTCAATTGACCATAGGCATTACGTAGAAGATATTTGAGGTTGTTAGTAAGTTTAAAAGTCGGTATCCTCCATATTCAGTCAGTTTGAGACAATCGTAAAACCAGTCAAACACTTCAAGGACTACAAATAGAATATTTTCTTTTTGAAAATATATTAGTTGACAATTAAAAAAAGTGAAATAAAATGTCAATGATACCTACTTTTAAAATTAATAAAAAAATAAGTATAAAATAAGTAGTATAATGTAAAAATTGTCGGCTGATGAAAATAATCAATTTTGCAATTTTAAACTCCGATATAAATCTATTTGATTAACAGACGTAGCTGGATTTGATAGTTTATAAATAATATTAAAACAAAATTCAAGCGTATTTTTTTAAATACGTTTTTCCTTAGCCTTAGATAAGTGTATTTTTCACTATTTATTGACGATTTTTCGTCTATATTAGTTATGAGTTATAACTACAAGAAAATTGAGAAAGAAATATAGAAAAAGTACTTTTTTAGTTAGTACAGAATTACCGACTTTGAAACAAATAGTCTTCTTCAAATAGTTTAATTAGATTTTAACATTTCAAAGAATTTGGAATATCCATTAATATCTTGCGGGCCTTGCAAAATGAGGCGGGGTTGGATTTAGCCCATAGACCGTAGATTTATTACCCCTGGTTTAGACGAATTTGTTAAAAATTCTAACAAATATCTTCTAAACAAGCGAAGTATTCAGCCCTGACTCTGAAAAAGAATGGAAACTCTGGATATCTGTGACTATACTGTGGCAGTTGTCCCCTAGATAAGACTTTTGTAATATATAAAAGTGTGATAAAATTGCACTAACGCTTCGATGTCATCTTCATCCTTCTCGCTCTTCGGAGGCACCTTGACAGTATCACCTTTTCCGATTACGCAGACGTCACATTTGAGATATCCTTTTGGCCCAGCGCCCGCGTCAGCCGGGTCTGTCAGGACCGCCCATTTGTGGAAGAATTGGTGATCTGAAAGCGGCATCTTGTTTTATAAAACTCAAAAAATGAGCACAAAAATTACAATCAAGTTATATATTCAAATTAAGTGAATTGTATTTACAGAGCAAAAGCAGTGAGCACTAGAATTTAGAATGTCGATCTATTTTTTTTTTTAAATTACTTTAATTTTTTTACCAGTATTACAAAACTGTATTTAGGTATTCATTACACATTCGTCAATTGCAAAAATGGTAAAAATGTCTTTATTATCTATATTTGATGACGTTTAATTGTCAATTAAATTATTTTACTTATTAAAATAAACAGTGATGATTATCTTACATAGAATAATAATAAATTCTCTTAGATCTTTAAAAAATAGTGCTGATTATGAAGTAACAATATTGTAATAATGGCTGATTGATTTTGGTGTTTTTTTCTTCAAAATAATTTAGATGAAAATACTATATTTTATTTAGGATTATATAATATGAAATCTTGCAAAAAATACTAGATTCTTATAGATACTTCATAGATTGTTTCTATGAAGAATTTATGTTATTCAGTTACTGAATAAATAAGTGAATCAAATACAAAACAATTGTGGTGAGAAATTTAATATTTTTAATTTTCAACGTAATTCGTTCAACGTACCTGCATAAAAAATATTTTATATGGGTATTATTTATTTTGCAAAAAATACTTAATAACTGTATTTTCACCTTAATTATACCATACAGTGAACTAATAAAAATTGGGTGCTATATTGTCTTTTAATACATTTTCTTAAAACTGTTGATATCACACCAAAAATTATATCATAAAATTGCGAACATATTCCACAATCATCTGACTTTGTGGACATGCAAAAGACGAAAGAGAACAATTACATTTCATGGTGCTCATGCTGGCATTGTATTTGACAAGAAAAGCAAAATTAGGCAACATTTCATCAAAAACATTCCTGTAGATTTTTAACAATAATGTGATGCTTATATTTTGTTTTATTCATAAGAAGTTTTGCAAAAAAATGACATGCTTAGGAATAGATAACCGTGTTAGGTCGGTTGCACACGGTACGTTGGCTCATTCAGATTGACGGAGAATAGTACAATGACGCATCCGCAATCGGTATTTTTGTTTTTGTACAGCTACTACAATATGTAATAATTTTAGAATGATTAGTTGTAAGTCAATGTCCATGTATGACATGATAAGTATAAAGGATGCAATTAAAAAATCCAAATCAATTCGAAATCTCAACATTTCCCTAAATATCGGCTGGGTTAATAATCCAAATTCCATCTCCAAGCAAAGTTAACGACAACAGTAAAAAATTCAAATCGGTATATCCTAGCATTTTGACATCCTAGTTACCCTTTTAAAGACATCGAATTTTCAATTTTTTTATCAAAACATTTAGTGCTTTATTTTAAATATGAAAAAATAGGTTTCCAAGACTTTGAAAAGGTTTTTTTATGCCCGAGTGCAGCCCTGTTGGGAAAATTACGAGATTACCAGGGATACTTGTTTTCAGCTTCACTTTTATATAATTAGGTTATATCTCTTTATAAAACGATTTTCATCAACATCTTTGATCCATCTACCACTTGACACTAGTGGCTACCGTATGGTGTACCAGCAGTAATTCTGTACATCGAATATGCGTCGCACTGATAGGGCATCCAATTAACCGGAGGAAAAATACTACCAGGTTAGCGGTATTTTTGCGAATAACTAACCGGTCAGATTAAAAATAATATATTTGAAATATTTTTACTATTCTCAATTATATGTTGGTATCTTCCTAATTAATCTATGCTATCTTTAATGTTTTAATAGGAAAGTTAATTATGTACATACTCATTTTGTAGAGAGTAAAAACAATAATAACATAAAATATATTTTTTTAAATGATAATTAAGTTGTTTGTGAATCTCATTTAATTCGGATGTAAATATTAACACCGCGATGCACTCTTTGCGATTTTTTGTCTTTGCTCCATATCCATATTATGTAGAATTTGATTTTTTAATTGAGAGAAAATACTCGGTTTTCGGTTATTTTATAAATCTGCGGTTACCCGGATAACCGGTTTCGGTTTCACCCGGTTTGGATACTCTAGTCATGCACTATACCCTGCCAACGTGGGTGAATCAACGTATCATTAATCTGCATCGTTATTATGACAGAAGTATTGTTTCTTAATGTCTACTCTATCAAAATTACGGGGGTAATATTTTTTGTCGTTGTACTTATTTTTCAACAACGGAATATTGTGATCTTCAGATAATTAAAATTTAACCATCCGAATCATATGTTATTGCATGTTATTAAAGCAATAATAATATACATTTTTTGTATATGCGATTTTTTAAATATAAAATTAGGACTCGTATAGGGAAATGGGGGACCGGCGACATTAACATCAGGTACCAAATTATTCGATATGCCATATTGGATTTTGATTTAAATCTTAAATGGACGAAGTATAAGCATTATAAATAGTGACTATCATATTATATTATTCAAATGATTTTTTAAATCAGAAATCGTCTTCAAGTTTAATAATTAGATGATTTTGAAAAATTGTATTTTCTGTTAATTTAAAGCTATTCGCTCACTTTTTCGTTATATAAAAATATGTCGTAGGTATATTTAATTTATGTCAATGAAACTTTAAGTGATTTCTCTAATGTTTGTAAAATGTTTTGTTATGAAAGTTTATACGAGTACATAAAACAATATTTCTCAAAAATTCCCTCACCTCTAGCTTGAAACGCACTATATTCATTGCGTGCTTATAACAAAAAAATCGGTAGCCTTATTTGAAATATTATAGACCCCGGGCTGAAGGCTATCTTCAGTACTCAGAATATGGGATAATTAGGTAATTTTAAAATAATTTTATGATATTATCGATAGATTTGTCTACAAAAACATTTTAAGTCCAGACTGGTTTTTTTGTGAAATAAATTGAATTTGAATGATTTGGAACAATTGACAATCGATGACGGAATTGACAAATTGTAATATTATATCTAAATTCCCAATGTTAGCATACAATATTTTTACAGCATATGTACATATGAAATATACGGGCGTTTAAGTGTAAATTCATTAAATTTTAAAATCAGGCAAATGATGGTAATAAAATTAATTAGAATAATAAGAATTAATTTTAATTTAGTATTATATCGATTTTTTTATGTCGGTTTTTTTTAAAACAAAATCCAAGGCGACCGAAAAAGACGACACTTAGCGGCAGTGCCTCCGGTAAGTAAATTTAATGGGCAAGACAATAGCTCCCTGACAATGCAGGCAATGCTTTATAGTTTGTCGATAAAACTCATTAGTCCTATTGGGTAGCTGACAATTTAAACAAGCTATTATATTTGATTGAAAATAAATATTTTTATATTATTATTAAATCGTCTTACAATTCGAAGGTGTTAATTTAAATATGCGTAGGAGAATTTTGGTAAAACTGAGTAACCTATTTAAAGCGTTTTTAAAGTCAATTTATTATAAAACGTCTTGCAAGTATGCATAGTAAATAAATTAATAAATTTCGTACACCTGTGAAATAATAGTAGAAACGTCAGATTATGAACTAGTTTTTCAATTACGAATGAATTAATAAATTGTCTCGTGAAGCTGTGGGTCTCAGGTTCAAATCCCACACCTGGAAAATTTATATACTTATTATTTTTTTATCTGTTTGATTGGATCACGAGAATGAACGTAATTAATAGATCTAGCGACTGGTTTTCAAACAACCGTTTTACGTAAAAGAGTTTCTTCACAGATTTGTAAAGAAACTCACCGAAAAATTGCAGAATAAATGATAATGACCTTATTTTGTTAGTAAATTTGATTATAAAACATAATATTATTTTATAAATTGAATAATTATTACACGTAAATATCAAATGCTTGATATTTGGAAGCTAGTTAATTATAAAAATAGTTCGTTTTTACAATTGAGTCGCCTAGAGTCATAACTCACAATTTGCAAATTCATTTTTGAGTTAAATATATAGGTACCAAGTGATTCGAAAGGCACTAATCTATATAAAGAAAAATAGTTGGGTATCAAAAGTTATATTAAACTATGAGAAAATTGTTGACAAAGTTGACTGTCATAACTCACATTATTTTTTAATGAATAGTGTGAGTTCTGTCACCAAGGCTTTTCTCACCAATCAGGGAGCTATATTTTCCATAGAATGCTGTGTGTCTGTAACCTTAGGAGTATTATAAATATATTTAAAAAAAATATTGAAAATAGACTCACTCACTCATTAATATTCAAGGGAGTTCAATACCTTTTTTCTAATTACAAAAAAACAGTGCTCTGGTGTTTTTAGCGATTATCTCAAAACTCTATTTTTGGAATATATGAGTTACGACTCTAAGTAACTCAATTATAGTGACATGAAAATAATACGTGGGTATTCCCAGTTTTTTCCTACACTTTTTTTGACTTTATTTAAAAAATATATTATATATTAACCCGACTAAGAATTAGATAAATGATTAGGTTTTTGTACCATTTACTTTTATCCATTTTGAAATACAATAATCATTAACAGTAAGTAGATACGGTTGAATTATTTATTTTCAATCAAAATTAATTGTATTACTTGATAGCCACAAAATAGGACTACTGAATCTAGGCGCCAAACTTACAGCTGGGCTTATTAAAATAAATATAGCTCTGGCAAGAGACATCGTCTTGTGTGGTGGGGTTACCTGGTTGTGCCCAGACAGTGGCTACGTCTAACTTAAAGCTGCCCAACATTTTGTTCGGCCTCAACATGTTCCTCGCCTGCAGCACCTGCGATACCCACACTCATTAGCCGGATCGGTGAAGTCGGAAAAGCAACTCATACAATAAATCTACTTCCTCATAGTTTTGCCAAACGCCATTCACTAAAATATTTCAGATACGGTAAGAAAAGACGTATTTGACAATATCAAAAATTCTAAAAAAACTTCACAAAATAAACCTATGGCTTTAGACTATAAAAAGTAATATACCGTTACTATAAAATAAAATTTAGTTTGGTCAAATAACGTTTAAACTAATGTCATATGCCAGATACACATTTTTCATCGAAAAATTATGGATCGTGCAATAAAATTTGACAAAGCTGTTTCCGCTCGAGTGTGAAACCGCACTCACATGCCATTAACAGCGTACGATATTTGCGTGTGTGTAGAGCTCAGTATCATCACCATAACTGATTAATATCGATTATTTATGATAAACATTGTGCTTGAAGATGCCGAAAGGCGAAACCCGGGTCGCAAAAAATGACTCAAATGGAATAGTACAAAACTTAAATCCATTGGAATTTAAATTCAAATTTCATCAAGTACCTTCAGTCGATAGTATTAATATTTCTATTAATGTATTATTATATATATAACAAGATGTAATTAAATACTGAAGTATGTATATTAATTACGTATTAATGCTACCATAATAATATGGTCACCCCAAAAATACATTTCCTTGAATGAAAATGAATAATATCATAAAGCGATATGCAAATTAAATATTCTGGTAGCGTTGTCGGGTTTACCAGCAAACGTAACGTCAATTAGTTAGCTTTTTGATACCACGATCAAGTCAAAAATGATAAGTTATGTTTCAGTTGTATGTTTCAACCAAGTACTATTAATTTTAAGTCAAACACGTAATCCGTAGACGTGGCAAAGAAGAACAAAACAATTACATTAATTTTGAGTATTCTTTAAAAAAAAAAATACTATAATATCAAAGGAGGAATAATAACAAATTATTCGTTTAATGAGAGGCACTTTCGATAAAATAACTGTGTGATTATAAATGCCCGATATTATGTGGTGAACTGAAGAGAGCTTAGTCGGTGATTGAATTAGACATACTTAAAAGCTTTTCGAAAGCTTAAAATATTAATAAATGATTGTGTTACATTAAATATCAGTAAAGAATTAGTTGCTTAGGTATAATACTACATGAGCAACTACTAAATAAATATTTTTTAACGGTTTGTTGAAAAATAGTAAAGTAAATTAAAAAAGAAATATCGTCGTGTTAATAAATTAAGACATGTAAGATTGTCTGTCTTGTCTTACTGACATTTTTTAACGAAGTTAAATAAATTTACTTTTGTAGCCGGACGGTGCGATTAGACCGCCGAAACGAGTAGCTCCTCCCTGCTAAACCCTCCCTCCCAAACTATTCAGGACATTCTCAGTCGACGCGTTTAGCATCCTGTAACTCATAGCCACAAAGATATGTGAACCTATCATGAAGGCCAAACTGGAAGTATTTGCCAGTGAGGCTACTATGGCCAGCTAACAATTATTATTAACTTGGATAGTATTCAGGTATCACAATGCATTTTGCATTGTTTGGAGAGAACATAATTATATTGTATAATATGTGATTTATTACTGTAAAAAATCACCGTATTTGTAATAAAAACGTCAACATTATGTTGTATTCAAGTAATTGCACGCATGAACAAATTTTTAAGCTTATTTAAAAAAAGACTATTAAGCACCCATATACTAGAATATTAAAAAAAATGTAAATTATGTTTATTCGCGTACGATTTCTTTTAAAAAAATAAAATTTAAATTTACGAATTGTGTTGTCCCAATTAAAATTAACTTTTTATTCACTATTGATTGATGTGGAAACTGTTTTGTCCGTATTAAAAGAAATGGTAAAAAAAACTGGAATTAAAATAAAATGTATTATATATACCTACTGTCAATTGTGCATGAACCACTCCATTTAGATACATGTTGTATAAGAGATCTTTTAAATGGTTTGATTATATTATATTATTTTGTTAACCTAGATTGTGGGAATAATATAAATGAAGACATGAGGTATGTTAAAATAAATATTTCCAGAAAGGATTCGAACCCAAGACCTTCATTTGCTAACTATGTACGACGAGTTATAATAATAACAATAATAAGTTATTAAATTTATCGATCCGGGATAATAGAAAATTTATCAGTTTTCTAATAAATATTATATTAAAATTGCGCATATATTATACGAATATGAATATTATAAAACAAGGAAGTAGTTTTAAAGTATGAGGTAATGAAATTTTCTTGGGAGTAATTTGAATATCAAAAAAAAGTGAGATTGAACTTTTCCGACTTCGCCCGAAGTTTAGTAATTTTTTTCAATGCCGTTAATTTTGCACAGTAATTAAAAGTTCCAATCACAATGTAATCGACGACAATAATGTCAGTGAAGAATCACTTCGCAGATGTTGTAGGTGTAGCTTAAAAATAAACATTTTACAGAAACAATGAAAGTATGAAGCAGTCACAATAATATTAATCCTGAAAGCAAAATATGAAGAAAAAAAAAAAAAAAAAAATAGCAGACCGGAGACAGTAAGAAGTGCGTGAGATACAGGGAGATCTCTTCTGAAGATACAAGTAGAAGTTCAAAACATATCAGTATATCGCTATAGTACATTAAATGACCTTTCCACGATAAAATATTGACACAATTTTTTTATAAGCCAGAGATTTCTACAAAACAATCTTGGTCGAATTGTTGGATTAGCTACATTGAGTCCGGAAATGTCCAGCAATAATCAGATTCGGCAGGTGAACTCAACCTGACAGTATTACACAGTCCAATTAGTTTGCCTCAATGGGTCGCACTATAATGTATAATATAAACACAATAGCGGTTATTATGAAATCCTCTGTTTCAGAAATTAGCCGGACGCCACGAGTAATTTAGCACAAGCTCAAATTTTCTGCGTTAACAACATGTTTTCTGTTTGTAAATAATAAACATAAAAATACTGGCCTACTAATGATTATTCACGTTTAAAATTTTACGTTTACAATTATGGTATATTATAGGCTGGTAAAACACTAATATTTCAATGATTGCAACTCAACACAGTCCTGGTAATGGGGTATAAGGGGTCGTTCATAAATGACATCATATGATTTTCGTATTTTTCCACCCCTCAGTTTATAATACCCCCCCACCTACCGAATTCGATAAAAATCATCGATTTATCGATAGAATAACCTTAGTTTTTTTTCAGTTTTGCCACATGCATAAACTCCATCTTCAGTTTTTTCAATCTTCAAAATCTTTCGTTGCAGATGACGTGTTAATTAATATTATAATATTATTATGAGCCGTTGTGGCAAGAATGAATTCTTTGACATTTTTAATTAAATCTTGCAACACCCCAAAAGAATAATAATTATAAAAGTTTCAGCCACAGAGGGTAGAGAGGTGTTTTGTTTTCATATCAAATATCATTATAAAAGCTGTTTGAAAAAAAAGGTAAAATTTCATTTTCGTTAATAGAATGACGTTAACATTTTTAGAAGTAAACTATTACGTACATTTTTGCTAAAATTAATCAAATTATGTATGTTCAATAACGAACGATAGATTCATATATCTTGTGAATTATTCATTGAATATTAAAAAAAAATGATCACTTATACCAATGTTACGTAAAAAAACGTTTATTTATTTCTAAAATATGTATTTTTAACGTTCCTATTGATTTATTACCGATAATTATGATTAGGTATACCAAATAATAATATAAGTTATATACGTTTTCTATGTCAAATCCACTTTAAGATAACTCTAAGATATTATGTCACGTAATATAAAATAGATTTGTCGATGTTTCTGTTGAGTAAACCTTGCATAATAATTTCATTTTAAAAATAAACAAATTTTGGATTTGATCTTATGATAACGAAATATGTGATTTATTTTTTATGTAACAAATTTAATATAATTTTGAAGACAGATTTAATATTATAGATATAACTACGATATCTTCATACACAAATGCGATAAAGCATAGTGTGCATATTTGGGTAATCTCTTTTAGTTTGGCATGTCAAATGGATCGTGTGAAAAGTCACTTGAATATATTACAACAACTAAATCATTTTGTGGTCAAGAAGTACCAGGGGCTTCATAAATGGTCTTCAAGTCGACCTTGAAGCATCCAATGGGAGGGCCACAGCGGAGGAGTCGTCTGGAATGCAATACCTACAACAAATAAACATTTTCACCTGCACGAATCTGTTTCGAATGGAGTTAAATAATTTCCTTTGTTATAATATTGATTAAAACCTAATAGACTGCTCCTGATTGTGTGACTCAACACCTGTTGGTCATTAATTAATAATAACATGTATTACCCGTATAATTATACTGAAATTTGTTACTTACCGAGAGAGTAATTATTTTATCAAACAGCATTACGGGTGGCATGTGAAAGTCGAACACGAAATACTGAAAAATAAAGTAAATATGTTAATAAAACTATTATAAAATGTATGCGTTATATAGTACTTGTTTTTAAACCCAGGCAACACTCACTTAAACAGCTAGCTTTGAACCCGTATTAACACTTTTATTGTCTCCGGATACAACAGCCTTTCAATTTGGCAATGAGAATTTTACGGGAGACCTTTAAGAAATCAGTATCAATCGAAACCACCTGCTACTTATTTTCAAACGTGTAATCAATAAACTGTAGAAGATTACTGAACTGTAGAACACTTGGTAGATAAGAAATAATTAGTTTATTTTTATGGGAAGGCTTTTATGTATGACTCGAAAACCGTATTGATGCCTAAGCATATTATGAAAATAGGGCTAGGCTTATTTGAGCATTGAGTCCTGCACGGTATATTCTGAATAGGGATGGCAATACCGGTATTCAATTATCTATCTATACCGAAAAACCGGTTTCAAAAATCAAAAATATCGGTATTTTCGGTATTAAGAAAGCATAAAAATGAATTTAATGTTATTTTTTTATTACTTTATTGTATATTAAATTTACTGTATAAGTTTTATGCTGCCAAAACACAAATATACTTTGTTGAATTGTCGGGGTGAATTTACATATTTTGAAAAAGACAACATTCGTGGCAAATATTTCCAATTATTCTATAACTCTATTGATCCAACATTGATAGTACATCCTACAAACGTTGAATATATTATTTATTTGTAAAAAATAGCAGATTTAAAACATTTCATACATATTTACAAAGCTCAACATAATAAATGTAGGTAGGTACTTTAGGTTGTTAATACTGTTTTAAATAGATTGTAATTTAGTTATATTTTATTGATATGCAATTTTTTGTTTCCAAAATATGTTTTGACCAATACCGGTTTTCAATAAGAAATACCGAAATACTGGTATTGATATATTCATTCGGTATTTCAATCCTTAATTCTGAATAATCATTGATACAATAGTGGAGACGAAGCTACGTTAATGAGTTGACGCATTGAATAAATCCCATCGAATTCATGTCCAATAAACTGTCATTCAGGTCTCGTGTAAGGTGGAGAGATAGTGTGAGGTTAGATTGAAAAATATTTGGTTTCCACTGAACAGAAACAGCTTTTATCAGGCATGGATTAAGAAGTATACTGGAGGAGACCAAGAACCACACAGGGCTGTAGATTTAAGAAGAAGATTAATATTTATATAATATAATAATTCAATCAAATAAAGTGCGCGAAATGTTGGGTGTAATATACTGTAGTTATATAATCAAGCTTTTACCAAGAATTCAATTTCATATATTATTATAATGTATGTAGCGTATACGCATATGTAATGTTTAAATTACCAGTTTCGCTCTAAGCCGGAACATATGTGCCTTTAGGGAGATTATCTTATAGGCATGGGTCATATTATATTACAATTAATTTTCTTTAGCTATGCATTAACCGACGTTGCTTTTAAGTATATCGATATAATATTTTATTAAAATATAAACCTAGTATTTTTGTAGTACCTACAGAGTTCAATATGTAATAAATCACAAAATGATTTATTCTCAATCAGTATTTATTACAATACCTATGTGTATATAAATATATTGCATGCGATTTATTTGAGTAAATATTGCAAACTATTTTCCTCACATACCAATTATTATTGAAGAGATGGTAAACGTATTTATTAAACAAAATTATTGAGAAACAAGCGTTTAATTAAACATTTTAATTAAGACAACTATAAGACGTATCATTCCACATGAAATTATTCGACAACATTTTTTTACCCACCATTCTTCGACAAAAAATAAATAAATGTTAAGGCGCGAAGAATTATTGTGGGTTGCAAAGAATGTTCCAGACACCAGTAGCATATTTGCATTTTGATCACAATCGGGACTTGTAGTAGTCAGATGTATTTTGGTAATGTTATAACTTGATACTTTACAGTACAGCCATAATGCATAGAATGTCGAGCTGTGGCGAGGGGTGGAGGTAGGCTAACAAGATTCAACATAAATAGTGCACATTAAACTTCGCCAGTTATACTTTTTTTGTTTTTATTGAACTAAGACTACAATTTGCAGATGATGCTGGTTAGTTTTTAAAATCTAATTAAACCCCACCTAACCCAAACCATACTAGTTTATGTATGAAATGAGCACACTTTTTCAGTCATAATTATTTGTTTTCGTTGAATTAAGAATACATACTATTACAGATGGTGTTGTTAGTTATTTTTTTTTAAATTAAGCCCTTGCCTTACCATTCATTAAAAAAATCTATAAAATATTTTTTATACTAATATCTACTATGGCTTTGATTAGGCGGAGATTTATTGAATTTAAAAAACTAACACACTATATAAACATTGTAGTCTTAGTTCAATGAAGACAAAGACGTTTGACCGGCAAAGTTTAGTGTGCTCAATTTATGTCGGATCTTAACAACCTACCACTACCCTTCGCCACTGATCTTGAGTGACTTTTAATCAAAATATCGACGAAACCCATGCATATATCGAAATAGAATAACTCATACCAGAATCTTAATTAGCAAGGCAACGTCTCGTTCGGTAATCAAAATTATTGCCATTTTTTAAATTACGATTAACACTGCGTGAAAACTGCGTGAACACTGCATTATATAAATTAATAGTTTACCAATTATAAATTTTGTATATTTTAATGGGTATGTTATGAGTGTTTTATTGAATAAATTGACGCATTTGCGGACACAGTCCTCATTCGCGTATTTTTATTGAACCGTGTGAAGTCTATTAACATAATTAAGTAAATGTCAACCATTAATAATTAGCACAATATAATAAGACGCACCTAATTAGTACTAGAAACTAGTATTTCGTGTTTGCGTATATAATCAATATAGAAATATCGAAAATAAAACTGTATACTTTTTTGTTTTGTTAAAAAATGCTAAATTTTCAGGTTCAGGGCGCAGCCATTGGTAAAGCTAACTGTTATTCCATCCAATAAACGGCTAAATAGTGTTTAATGAATCGTGGCATTCTATGCATCTCGGCCTTCGTTTTTTTTTTTACTTGGCGTTTGTGTTATCACCATCCTTCTTTCATCAACATTTCGCGGTTATAACAGAGGCTGTTGTTATTAAAGAAACTGTTTTTGGTAACATGGTTAAGTGAGAACAGAGAATTCTAAAAATACCGCCATAGCCAGACACGATTAATAGTCAATTGTCAAGGATCAATGTTTTGAAGCCAGGCTTTCTTTATTATTTTACAACGGTCATGCACTAAAACCCAAAAGAACACAAAACGCACCGACTGTCCTAAAAATTTTAACACTCATTTCGTTTACATGACGAACTTTAATGCATATTATGATACACACGTAACCATTAAAAATAAAATCTTCTTTAATACGTGTATCCAATATTTTATCTACACTCGAGATTCATAGCCGGTATGGTAAACTTGTTACAAATAATAGAAAATATGTTTTCTCATTGTACAAGCGTTCGAATCTAATGAACTGTATTCATCTATTAGCTTTAAGCGTAACATACAGATCTATTCTCATGGGATATAAGTTCACATCACCTCCGTTGGGATAACGGCTGTCAAAAATAAAGCGAGCATTTTGTTGTTGTTGTTTTTTTATAAACCCTCCCACCTGTCAAAGATGCTCAGATGGGGATTTATGCTCTCAGGAAAAAACAATGACACCACACTAATATAAAAATCCATCAAAAGTGACAAGCTCAGGATGGAAATAAGTGCAAAATTT
The DNA here is from genome assembly GCF_057557595.1 of Rhyacophila brunnea. Classification (NCBI taxonomy): domain Eukaryota; kingdom Metazoa; phylum Arthropoda; class Insecta; order Trichoptera; family Rhyacophilidae; genus Rhyacophila; species Rhyacophila brunnea. The sequence goes on along the minus strand of NW_028232751.1, from coordinate 48,535,321 downwards.
AATGCTGATGGATTATTTTTGGAGGATTAAAGATAAATATTTACTCGTGTACCGAAAAATATTTCGCGATTTCTTGTAACGCATTTTCTCTTTGGCTTTGTGGTGTCTTATAATCGAAGTTTTATAAAAGAATATATTTTATTGAAACACCAATATTTCTGTAAAAAGCAAATAATTTTGACTATAAATACAATGAGCCACATACGTTATTTTTGATTATGACATGCATGAATAATGGTTAAGTTGGTAAACTTCACAAATAGTAACATCGCTCAGTTGCGATGTTGCCAACTGTCTTTGACAAAAACATACCAGACGCGGTACGAAAACAAGCTATTTATCTGGAGAAAACGCTTAGATTGTATGGCGTACGTGAGTAAACCAATCAAGTGCCTGGCTTTTACTAATGCAATTATACGGTTGCGTATACATACAAATCCTTGTCACTGTGTACAATAGCACGGTTATCTGGAGGATACTCTACCAGAGAGTGGAATCCCCGACAATAGTCAATCTGATACCACATGCCTAAGCACACATTAAATTATAATATCTGATACCATTATAATATCACTATAATGCCAAGAATGATCCTATTTTTTCAATGTTTGTTTTATTAAGTACCGACCTACCATCATTAAATGTCTGAATAAAAAAAATTAAATATCTAGGTTATTTTCATAAAATTTAAAGCTGTTGAAGGCATACAAAAGCGCTTATAAAAACGCCACAAACTAGATGATTTTTTTGCAAGCTAGATGCCTATCAAAAAATACAAGATCTGGCAAGAAGAATGCTAAGTTAACAAAGCTGCTCAGTTGTCATAAGGGTGTTCTTACTCACGCTATTCTGCCCTTCTGTATCTTACTTGTGATAACCTACTTCAGTGGAGATATAAATGTTTTTACACAAATCTTACAAATTTTTTCGACTGACTAATAACGCAAAATTGTAGTATTATTGGCTGCTCATCTAATCCTCACGAAGGCATGCTTTTTAAACTCATGACTGAGGATCGTCAACCGGTTGATTTGGGTATCGGACAGTCTATGGATGGGTTGGCCTCACTCCTCTCGGAACTCTACGATACGGAAAACCTGTACCAGTGAAAGATGCATGGCACTCATAAATTGGTGCAACTGGCTGGGGAATCTAATGTTTGGTTGAATGTTTCGATGAGGCATATCTTAAGCCGCATTTAGACCAAGCGAGAGAATGTTTGTTCTTCCCCCATTCCAGCGAAATTCTTATGCTCGCTGAATAAACAGCGTAGAATTTCGCTGGAGTGGGGGAAGAATAAACATTTTCTCACTTGGTCTAAATGCGGCTTAACAGACAAAGACAAATGACACAAATGAACAGTAACTATCTTAATAATCATGACCGTTAAGCCACGCGTATTCGATAACTATTTGTGGATGCGACAGCTCGCAATAACTCGTAAATGGACATGCTTAGTTATACTTGCAAGCTAGGTAGTTATCGCCAGACTAAAAATACGGAGTGTCTGGATATAGGGAATGTATTTGGGAAAGTGCGGTATTCTGCGGTTGAAGCGATAAGAAGAAAGTCTATATTTCTATTTGAATGTTACTATTGAATATATGCATTATTATTAATTCTCTTAATTCAACATTAAGAATTTCGACTTTTAATTTCAATACTATTTTTGTGATATGTAAGTTATCTCACTATAAAAAAATCACCCCTTGAAAGACAAAACGATCTTTTTATTTAATTTTTGGCGTCCTCAATTACTTGACCCCTGGTGCAGCTGTTTCGTTTAACCCTACCCAAAGCTGACCCCGGGGAGAGAATTTACCCTTTTAGCGCGCTGTGGAAAAAAGCATATATATGTTATATATAAAATACGCATTATTGTTAAACGTTCAAATCGTACTTCGTTGTAGTATGGACAATTGGTGCTCTCTTTAACGCTCGTGTATTTCTTCTGTTCACCGACTTGTATGCAGACGACAGGATCCATGTTAAGGCCGGCCAACTGCCTGGCTTCCAGGATCGTCAGGCACACCTGGAAGTCCTGGGCCTTCAGATGCGACTGGCTGACGGTGTGGATGTTGGGTATTGGCCTGGACAAAATAAAAAAAAGAAAGTGTTATAGCGATGGTGCCCACAGAACGCGTCGAGCGGGTGAAGTCGGCGTATTAAGTGTTTATTCATAACCATAATCACACGTCTCTCGCCGCGCATTACCCTTCACCTATGTAATAAGCGGCCCATGCAGCACAAAACAATTATTTTTACAGCGTCTCTCATAACAAAGCAATACAAATATTATATTATTTCGGGTCTTGTAATAAATATTTACGACGACATTGTTCAACCAGCGAAATATAATGACACGGAATAAAATAAAACAATGACTTCTCTGTAATTAAATAATTGCTTTTCGCCCGTCGATCGATGACGCCTCGCGCAGCGTAATTTTGGTAGCCGTGTTCAATGAATGGACTTCTTTGTATTTTCATTAAATCGTATCGCCGAGAAGCGAAAAACGGTGACTCATGCGGCAGGCGGCGCGCAAGGCATCGTTAAGTCCAGTGGGTGCTGGCGTATTTGATTACGTTGTATTTTTGATGATTTACGCGCCACTTCGTCGCTGTAGGATTGGTTTCCCGAATAGACCAAATGTTCAGGAGACGAAAACAAATTTCATAATCCTATATTTAAATACATGGAGATATTTAAATTGTTATTTTTACAGCATACGAATGATGTATTCATTACCATTACAAAGTAATTTAAAGAAAGGGATGGTTTTAGTCAAATTAGATACAAAAAAACATTCTGCATTAAGAGGTTGACTTCGACAAAAACGGATATTCGGGAAACCAATCCTACAGCGACGACTTGTAGAAATTTTGCGCGAGCGCCGCACTCGCTGCGTCAATGGGCTTTATGCCATACAGTTACATTGTGTGCATGACAGAAATTTATTATTACGATTTGTTTATTATCTTAGTTACTTTAATAGTAGAAAAAAATAATAAATTAGTCTGTACACATAATTAGTATGATATAAGGATAACATTATGGTAATCATGAGAACATGTAAACCCATTTACATAAATATAGAAATATTTTTCTACATATTGGCATAGTTTTTGTTTTGCTGTGTTTACTTCTTCAAAAGTTATAAGTTGATAGTGTTGACCCGTGTGTCCCTGATAACTAACAATCTTATACGTAGGACAATAAAAAACATAATTTGTTTGTTCTTCCAAGGTGCAGAACTAACCTGCCATTGATAATGCTAATTTGTTGAACAATAGCTGTGTTCAACCAAATTGCGTCGGATATATATATATATATATGCCACTTACGTGAGATAAGGTATGTGTTAACGGTCTACTTAGCTCGTTCGGCGTACTTCCATGCATTTCATAATTTTTGTATTAACTTTTTTACTAATTTTGCTTCTATTTATTTGTTTTTATGCTGTTGTAAACATATTTAATTTAAAATTTATAATGTTCACTATATTAAAATAAATAAATTTGAATAAGAGATTCTAATGTAATACATTTCTGGACATCATTTATGATTGGCACTTCACCGTGAAATATTGTATCGGAAATATATGGCCGTATAATAAAGACAGTCCAACCTCTTTGGGTCGTATACTGATATAAAATATATGTCTAAATAAAACACGTTTCTTGTCGGTTTACACTTAAAAGGAAGCCAGCAGTAAACAAATTTTGAAAATGGGAAATGTTGGATTATTTGTTAGGTTAGGTTTTCATTCTTGAATTCATGAATTTTGCCAAAATCAGCTATGAAAATTGAATTAATATTCATATTGAATCTAATAAAATTGGAGACCGTATAGTTACGGTCATCTTTTTCCGATACAAAGCTCACGGCAAACTGTGCCACGGTGAAAACATGTAACCGAATTAAGTAAATTGTCGAATAAAAATACGTAGTTCAATATTATAAAGGATGGAAAGTTTGAATTAATAATTAAATACAGCCTTTTTAATAATTTTATTATATATTATGTTAATTGTATTTGAAGCATAATTTTGATCCATATAATATAAACGATACTATAATAATACAAGCACGCTGAAGATATAGGTAATTTTAAAGCAATTATTTAAATCTTACAGCTTGATATAATATAAAACCTCTCACCTATACCTGATACGGAAAAGGGTCTAGTAACCTCATTAATCTAGTATTAAATTTGGCGCAGGATGGAATAAAATATAACTAGGTATATATATAAACAGATACTTATAAAAAAATGTCTGAAATAATCTATAATAATATATCTTTTCTCTTTTTAAGCCTATGCATGGAGAAAACGTTAAGGGGTAGCATGCCCTATTAAGCCGTACGCTTTCATTAGCCGTCTAACTTGTTTTTTCTTCCCTTCATTCATTGAGTTAGGTTCGTGTCGTTGGCTCGTTATATCCCTCTTTCGTGAAAATAATATTGTATAATATAAATGATATCATTGAATTAACGACGAAATCGCGCACGGTTACTTATCTTTAGCCTAAGTACCATATTATCACAATAATATTATTGTAGGTTAACTATTTTTTTATTCAACAAAAATTAGCAAGATTTCAGAATGTTTTATTCTAATTATTGAACATACATAATTAAATTTTGAAAACACTTCTTAAAAAATATATTATTACCGATCGAAAAATGATCCAGCTGGAATCATAGATGCATCTCTCGGGTAAAATTATTAGCAAGTTCAATTACGTTATAACAAAAAAATCTTGGAGTGATCCGTGACCGTGTTCGTTAGTAATTATGTAAAGTGATACTTAGTTTGATTTAAAATACAAAAGCCGATTGCCAATAGTAGCGCAATTTGGAAAACGCTTTAGTGAGTAGGTATTAAAAGCCATTAGTTAAAAATTTTCTTAATTAAGTATTACTAATTATTTAGCATAGTGATCTAAGTGCGTGGGCGCGATACCCGAGAGATGCAGGTTCGATTTCTGCGGGGTCTTACTTTTTTCAAAATGGTTTTTTCTATCGGTTATAATATATTTTTTAAGAAGTGTTTTCAAAATTATGTGTGTTCAATATTGCAGGTACCTAAGGTAAATGTACCAGTAGTTGACCTTTTTTCAATAAAATGCCCAAAATAAGAAACGTAGACACGGGATTGCTCTAAATTGTAAAGTTGAGACAAGTGAAGCCATCTGTGGTCGGATTCAGGAACTAACACATCACAATATGTCATAGGAGCGTCATAGCAGCTATTTGAAAACAACACATCACGCCGTAAGCATTATATTTTTAATTTCTTAAGTAAATTGTTAAGGATATCAGTGGATATAAGCATATGGCAATTTAATGTTTTTGACTTGATAATATCAAATTAATGCATTACGGGCAGTCATAATATTGAAGTATCGATATCATTTGTAATTTTTAAGTTATATTTACAAGGAAGCAAGTTTGTGGGGGGGGGGGGGGGGTCAACTACTCAAACTTATTTTAATACTTTTTCAGTAGTTGACCAGGGTGGTCAACTATTAGATAAATTAAATAAAATTATTTCACTTAGTTTTGAACAATTTTTACATTCATAAGTATGGTAGGATGATTATTTATTAATTAGAAGTGTCTAGGGTGGTTCTGTCCAGTAGATGACCTAGGCGTCAACTTTTTATTTTTATTTTTTCAGCAACGGGTTTGTGTATTTTTTCTTCGGAAAACAAAAATTTCTTGAATTATAGCCCTGAATATATAGCAACTGAATGAAGCAGGCCAACAATAGCCGACAACTTACGAGAAAATAAATAGCGACGCGATAAAAAAAATGCAGGGCATCACGGAGGATTTACTTTGGTCATTATAACGTACCCATATAATTAATAATGTTAACGTTAGTTTTGCCGCAAATTGTTTATCAGCCTACCTCACCATACTTTTTTATATAACCTGCCTGCTTCACCATACTTTCATATAACCTGCCGCCCCTAGGGGAGCAGAGTCTTAGCCAAAAAAGGAATCGCCAGCAGGTAAATACCGAAGATAAAGAATGCATAACCGTCATAGTAACAGGGAGTGTCGGTGGGGCTGTCACACCAACGACAGTCCTCTACAAGTACAAAAGAATTCCTCGAGAAATTTCCGAAAATGTGGACTTTGTCCATGGAGCCCTAAGAACAGTACCAGGAGAATCGTAAAGTGTGCCTTCAATGGTTACATCAGAGGAACCCAAGCGGTATTTAGAGAGAGTTCCTGAGTAAAAACATTGATGAGGAAAATCTTGAATCATTCCGCAAAAACAACGAACCTGATCAAGATGATAAGTCACTGTTCGCACTGTGACGAAAAGTAAAAAATGAGTTGGAAAATATCACTCCACCTGACTCGGTCAGACTCATCGATGAGGCATTGCTAGAAGAGGAATCCGATGATATGATGTCTTTGGCCGCCTGGAATACTACGAATTATTATGATGTTTCGTCTCCAATCGCTAGGGCACCTGTGGCTGGTCTAACGACTTGTGATAGTGATTCGTCTCCAATTGCCAGTGCACCTAAGGCTGGTTATAAGGATTTGTAATGATACTTTGTCTACGATCGCCAGTGAACCCGTGGCTGGTCCATCAAATATTCGTAGTCCATTCAAGAGACATTTTTTCTTCCCCGGTGAAGGGCAAGAAAAATTCAAGAAGAAAGCAAAAAAGGGAAAAAAAACCCCCACCAGTGTTACCGGTAAACCTTGCTAGGAGTATTTTCTAAACAAAAAGAGGAAGAAAGAAGAAATGGAACGGTTGAAAAAAGAACGAGCTGCAGAGAGGTAAAGAAAGAAAGAACTAAATGAGCAAGCAAAGGAAGAAAAAAAATGGGGGAATTGAAAGCAGTCAAGAAGAAAATGCGTTTTTCTTCCGAGTCTTCTAACCCAAGTGTTGACATTTCAAACTCAGCGGAGAGTGAATGGCATAACGTCGCTATAGGATTTGTTTCCCGAATAGACCAAATGTCAATTTTACAGGAGACGAAAAACAAATTTCATTGTCGTATATTTTAATATCAGTAGATGTATTAATCATTCTTTCTATACTGTATGATTGCAACATTATCTAAGAATAGATTCCAAGAATAATATACTGGTATAAATCATTAAATGCACAGAAAATGCTTTTTATTTACAAGTACTCACTGTGGATATTCGGGAAATTTTTAGCGCTCTCTCAGGATAATGGATATTCGGGACAAAACATGGACGTTCGGGATTTAAGACCGTAGCGTATTGCTGCACGGCCCACAGATTACTGAGTGGTCAAAAAGTACGCGCCTCAAATGTTATATTTATTTACACGATAATTGTTATTAATTACCTCTACTATTTAAATACTTAATGATCGTAATTACCCAAGTTCGTATGTAATAATAACATGCGGCAATCGCTTTTTCGATTTTTTTTTCGAATTAAGTAATAAAATAGTTTTTAAGTAATTAACTATTTTTTTATTGAACGAATAATTCACAAGATTTAAGAATGTACCATTCTAATAATTGAACATACTTACATAATTTTTTTAAATCACTTCTGAGAAAATATATTATAAGGTATCTACTACTTCAATTACTAACCGACGTCACGGTCATTTCTCCAATATTTTATGATGGTACTTACTCGTACTTGCTAACAATTTTATATTAATACTTTATCCAAAAAAAAAAAATCTATTTATATATATCTGTATATTATTATATCTATATATTTCTATAATTGACAATTAAACTTATTACAAACCACCAAATAAATATTATATATTTACTATTGTAAGGAATAACAACACAAAATAATAGCATGTATAAATTAATTACCATTGGCTGCTAATATTAGGTAGGTACCAATATCCTAAGTATATAATATCCACCAAATAAATAGTTACTAACATACATATTAAATTAAATTAATTATCAGCGCATTCAAAAATAAATAATAGCATCGCCTTTATTTTCATAGAAATACCTAGATTAAAAGTAAAATAAAGATTTTTTGATGATAGAAATTTGATTAATAATAATTTGAAATAATAATTATTTTTTACGTCATAGTAGTTGCCGGGTCATACTGTAGAATTCATATAACCGTTGGGATTTTGTGTCATTTATCAAAACAAAATGCAGTTATTTAGGTTAAAATACTCACTTCTACAACTCTACTGTAAGTTCAGGGCGAACTGGTGATGTATCAGCTATGAATGATCTCTTCAAATTTGATGAATTCACTATTAAAACAATAGTAACGTTAAAAACAATATCAATAAGACAAAATTTGAAAGAAGTCTCCAGACGGCCGAAAAATATGAAAGTGGGCGTGATTGTTTTAGAGCTAGACAACGTGAATGTGGGAGCGAGATGCACGGCGTGAGCGCGGTTTGATTGGCTAAAGTCATATTCGGGAAATAAACACTCAGCCAGAGATATATTTCGACCGAAATTAACTTGGATATTCAGGTACGAATATTTGGACATTCGGGAGGACACCACGGAGTAATTGTAACTTAACATGGCGTATTCGGGTTTTTTAAAAAAATATCTCTGTTCCTAGATAAAAATATATTGTTTTTATAAATGATTTCGGTAGAGTTCGATAAAAGAAATTGAACTGCATTAAAATGTCGATTTCGACAAAAATGGATATTCGGGAAACAAATCCTATAGCGACGATAAGTCTAGTGATGAATGCTATAAGCCTAAAACTCGATGGCTGCCCGTTATGAAAGTCATTAATGAACATTATATTATAATACTTCCCGGGGAAAATCGTCCATATTTCTAAAGTAAAAGCTACTATTTCATCGATGCAAAAGTGCGGGAGACTATGGAAATGACCAGAGCGACCCGATGTACTTAGCTATGAATGGAAGGCGGTAGTATCCCACATAAATGACCCGACATAAGTAAGCAAAACTCGTAATGTTTATTTAGTTCCGGAATTGGACTTTATTTGGAATATCTAAGGATTTTTATGTTGAGTTTTATTTTGGTAAGTACTGAGCCTATGCTTTACTATGTAGTATGTATGTACTTAGTTGCTAAAATAAATATATTTTTGTATTTTTAGTTTGAAGTAACTAATTTTGCACCTTTTGTTACCCGAACAAAGCTGATGATTGGCTGTCAAACAAAATCCTCTCCTATTTAACTTGTTACTGAACCGCCCATTGCTACCAAGTTGATTCAAGTAGCTATGGGCTAGAGTGGTCTGACAGGAAGCCCTGAGGCAACTCTGATGACAGATTTGCCATAAAGCTTTCTGATTAGACATGGTCAACTTCTGAAAAATATAGTGGTCAACTACTGGAAACCCTGATTAGACATGGTCAACTACTGAAACATATAGTTGTCAACTACTGGAACTTTCAATTTTTTTGATGGTCAACTACTGGAACAAAAACATGGTCTTGAAAAATTGAACACAATTTTTTTATAACAGACCCTTTCTTAATTTTTGTCTTATCATATTATTTAAGACATTTGATCCATTATGAGTAGACTTGCTTTGCCAACATTCGGTGTAATGCTAAACGTTAATCGTTATTTTTGTTGAATTTTTTTCTTAAGTGGTCAACTACTGGTACGTTTACCTTACTTGTTTATTTGTATTTAAACGCCAAAAGCTACATGTGAGTATTGAATATTCATAGTCTTGATTAATTTCAGGAATATACCAATACCCTAGTTCTATAGGAAAACAACTCAAAATTTCAAAGTTTATAATGTCATTCGATGTACAAATGTGTTTTTCTATATAATTAAAAAAAAAGTTCTTCAACGGGTCATAAAATTGAACAACCTTTTCTACGATTAAATTAATTCAATTATAAACGGGAATGTCTGAGTTGATTATTTGTTAAGGGCGGACGTGCTCAACGTGGGTCAAAATTGAGCTTTTTTCTATTTTCAAAGCATGATTTTGATTTTTTTTTATTTTTTAAACGGTTCATGTTCAAACACGCGCGTCAACATCATTTTATTCCCTACTTCAATTATAGTTTGTAGCTTAACCACTGGGGAATGCCAAAAGAAATGGCGTATTTCAAAAAAACACTACCTTATTCTTAGGTCGATAATTATTATAAAGCTATCATTATTCGTAAGGTGTTTATCACACTTGAATGGTCAAAGACATAGCTTATAATTAGTATCTTTAGAATTATCTTCAAATGTGTTAATCTTGCCCATTTTTTGAATAATAAAATGCCTAATTCTTGTCAAATTTGGGATCACAGAGATTATCAATATAATTTTTTATCGTAAATATTTCACTATAATAATGTCGATATAAATTATACTGATGGTTTTATAAATGCGTTTAAAAATTAATAAATGTAAAAAATCTTAACACCACTGCACAGTTATGTACTGAAATATGACTATATTCTAAAACATTAGAGCGAGAGGTTTAAAAGAATACTATTTTATGTAATAAAAATACTTTATACAGTCATCAAATGTTTAAAATAAATATAAAGGATAATAAGGCTTCAAAATTATATAAATAGATTATCTACAACGTTTAAGGTATGTCCAGGATCATGCTTTGAAAATAGAACAAAAGCTCCATTTTGACCTACGCTGAGCATGTCCCCCCTTAATCTGTAAAATATTTTACTGAAATTAAAATTTGTGCAACATTTTCAAACGCCATCTTAGAACAAGTAGGTATTTTGAGTTATTTCCATATACGAGTAGAACAAAACTATTACATGGGGGGGAAAAGAAAAAAAATCATCTACGTTGCGGAAGCTTATTATTTATAATTCAACCTTAAATAGGTCTAAAAATTCTAGCTGTATCCTGTTGATAACTTTAGACATGAATATCCAACGGTATATTACTTGTTACTATCCGTTGATCAGTTGCAGAGTTATATCAGTGTTAAAATTTGTTACTAATTTTGTCACACCCCAACTCCAGGATAAAACCCCATATTATGGAACCAATTTCAAAGATGTTTTCAACGTCAAAAAGTTGAACAAAGTTGTATTCGAACTCACATCGCTAACTGTGTGGTTGAGTAGGTAGATACTTTAGCCATTAAATATTCCCAACTTAGAGTAATGACATTTTACTTGTAATTTTATTAGTTATCACGAGGACAAGTTTTAAATAGCTTCTTTGAATTACGGAAATTAAAGTTTTTGTGGAAATACTATAGGTATATAACATAATTTTCATTTGTACATTCGTATTCTGATTTGGATATTGGAATCACATTAATTCATCAAAATTTTGACTACTTGGCCGACATTTTTACCACGTTTTTATTAGCTCGTATTCTTGTTTGTCCGGTACAAATTTTTTCTTGTGTGTTCAGTACACATTTTTTCTTGTTTGTCCAAAAATTTTAATGAACTTCCCGACCAGCTAGACATTTGAAACTTTTAGAATATATCAGAACACGACGACAATACATTATTTTAATACTTTTGGCCATTTTTAAGCAGAATTGAATTCATTTTCAGTTAATTCTGTTTTGTATGTTTTGGAAAAAAATCTATAAAGTAATATTTACTACTCACTATTATTGGTTGCTTAGGGGTCCTAGCAACTAAATTATTATTATATACGTGCGTTACTATGGAAATCATTATTAAATGTCAAAATGATATTTCAGTACATATTCTATAATATTTATTCAGTATTTTTAACAAGTACAAAAAAAGTATTTATTAATACACAGTACTGTCAAGTTTATATGATTCAACAGAAAATTTAAAAACGTGGTAAGTATATAAAAAGTTCTTTTTATCTTGTAATTATTCATTATTGTATTATGATTGATTGTTCAGGAGGTGCATGAATAAAATTCTAGCGTATTATTTGATAAATGTGAGCAATGACCGTTTGAAATTTGCTGCAAATGAATCTGCGATTTGATTTGACTGAAATTAATAAATTTAATCATTAGTCTTAGTAACCATTTCCCAGCTTTACCTTAAAACAGTGAGGCTCTGTCTATATAAAAAAAAGGTTTTCTTCAACGAGTTAATACATTTTAGACATTTTTGACGTCAAAATTCAATTGGCGGCCCTCTTAGTCCAGTGCGTAAGGCACTGGCCTTTCATCGGGGGGCTCTGGGTTTGATTCCCGATAAGCTCACAATGTATTTTGTGTTATTATTTTGCTTGTGATTGTTCAATTTTTAATTTTCATAATATGTGCATGCGCGTTTATAAATAAATAAATAATCACATTATTTTTTCACTTTTATTGGGCTTTATGGCCAGTTGTTTTATTAAAAAGAGAATATATATATATGAATATATTATTAATACTATCGACTGAATATACTTGATGGAATTTGAATTGAAATTCTCATGTATTTAAATAAATAAATATATATATATTTTAAATATAAAATAATATTTATGGCAAACAACGTTTTTGTCTTTCAAGCGTATATTTACGTATTCCTATTTACAATGATTAGTTTTAACTTTAATTACCTTTATCAATCGTGTTGAACTTTTAAATCAATTACGAACAATACGTCAAGCCGATCTTTTCTATTGACTTTTGACTTTTGGAACCCACGACATTATAAACCGACGCGTATGTCATTATTTACCATTCAACATTAAAATAAATATAACCAAAATAGATTGTACATTTCGCCATTCATTTCGTTTTAATTAATCTGTTTTTCTGAGACATAAACTTTTTAAAGCTTTCTTCGTATTGCATAAAAAAGTTTTATTTCAACGATTGTTAAGAAAACTCTTTCGGAAGGTGGCCAGGATCCACGTCGTATTGTCGAGAATGCTAATGAATAAAATGATTACGACAAATCTTAAAATTAATGTCACGCACAAGGAAACAAACCTTTTTGCTGGCGTCTGCTGCTGTTCTGGCGATATCGAGATCAGACTGTGTGAAGTGGAAGCACGTGGAATAGATCCACTGGTCTCAGCAGGAGGAACTTCTTGTCCGGACGACATAAGGGGGGCACCTTCTTCTTCGGTGCTACTTCCCTCACACCTGCTGGAAGGTCTCTGCTTACCCAACCGCATCAGATTTTTCACACTCCTGAAGGCTAACGCGTGCTTGGAGCGTGTTGCATGACTGGATCTATATAAGAGAAAGATAATTTAATTTTTAAAACTCTTTTTTATTCGATGATTAACTACACAAAATTTTAGAATATTATAATTGTATTGAAAATGAATAATGTAGCCTCACTCAGTGTTTCTCAATCTTTTTAAAACTGCTGACCACTGAAAGTATGAGAAACGTTTTGCGGACCACTAACTAATAAAAATATATTATTTATATGGTAACGTACTATAATAACGTTTGATCGTGGTTGATTTCATTAGATAAATTAATTAATCTATTTTAGGAACAAAATCATAATGCACAAACACTTGCAGGTGCACGACGGTTTTTAAAGATTTTATTGGAATTTTTAGCATTTGAACCACTAGAAAACTTCTGCGGACCACCTGTTGAGAAACACAGGTTTAGTGCACCGCAGAAACATACTTAGAAGAAACCCCAACCGAGTATTTATCCAAAGTGTTGATACATTATCATATATAATAATTATAATATGAGATTTCTTTTAGATTTCGAAGAACGCTAATGAGTAGGTATTCAAATGACCAATAGTTTAAATTTGTCGCTATTAGTATGTCATACCGTAGCATATTGGATAAAATGCGCCGGTTGGGGCGTTTACCCGTAGGAGATGCAGGGTTCGATTCACGGCCGGGTGGCTTACTTTTTTCAAAAAAAAAGATTTTTTCTATTGGTTATAATATACTCTCTCAGAAAGTGTTTTTCTAAAAATTATATAATGTTCTATAATATGAGAGATGCGATTACTTTTGTGATTCGTAGGTATATCCCACTCATGGATCCCACTCCTCGCCACTTAACGTTGTATTACCATGGCACCGCGCGAACGCCTTAGTTTTGTATGTGTGTGAGAGACGCAGTTTGACTTCGGATATCTATTAAGACAACTAATGGATTCAAGATTAGGGATGCTAGAAGTCAATTTATTGATCACGTTTTCTTTTATACCTTCATACCATAAGCAGCCGAATTCGTAAATTAAGCATAATATAAAGTACATACTAGTGTAGTCTTGGTTATAAAACAAAGTTAATTTTAATTCTATTTCATTGGGTTATTTACGTTGACAGATTTTTTGGCCAATCAATTTGTTTCAAAACCATTATAATAAAATTTGACAATTAATACAAGTTTTATAAATATGTTTATTTGGTGTTAGCGTCATTATTCTTCTTCATTGTCAGAATATTATGGCTTAGAAACGTGACATGAATGCGCTCCACCCTTCTTTGTACTCAACGTCAAGTACGAATTCACTATAAATTCAATATGTACAAAATGTAATGCTAATAATATAAAAGAAACAGTTTCATTTCTGATTAATCTCTCCGAGCCAATAGGATACACGAAAAAATATGTTTTATTCGTTTTAATTGTTATTTAGGTCGCCGAAGATTGACTAAATGCGAAATAAATTCAATGTTAAAAATTAATAAATATGTATAATCATTTACCTGAAGAATGATGATGTTCTTGGAGTATCCGTATCTGATGCATCGGTCGCAAGTGCCGCCTCAGCAATGCCTTGCTCCAATCTGACAATGTTCTTCCTAACATCCTCAAGAAGCATGTCATCATCGGTCACTCTGCCGTCTTCCGACAGCCTATCGTCCATATTGTCTTCATCGCCTGTCGCCACGTCGTCATCGGGACCCAAAAATGCGGCACTATTCTCCGGTGCTGTGTATTCTATCTCCAAAGTCACGGTGGCCTGGGAACGAAATAATAAAAATATATAAATTATCTTGGGAATAAGCCATCTCCATCACAATGTCTTTAAGTTCTATAGATATGCTTGCATTATTACATTTTAAAATTACATAATAAATTACTAGGACTGACCAGCTGACAAAAATGTTGCGGTTCTCAAACAAATGGTAAAAGGACCGAGACGTTATGTATAGTATCAAAACCAGACAACTACAAGTACTACTTATGAGATAATATAATTACAGCATTCTTAAACTTGTAATCCAAGAAAAAACAACGGTAAATGTAGCACAGGACGATGCCGCATTTCGTGGCTTAAATTCAGCTCCACCGAACCTCTCCAGGTAACCGATATTAGGTCAAAAATCAACCTGATGGTGACTGATCTCGTTTATGATGACACGAAAAAAATGATAATTATTTAATATGCGTTATTGTATTCTTTTTTGACACCATCACTGTGACAACATCAGCTTTCCTCTCTTATGCCAATTGAAGTTAAGAAGGTTTTTCTGGGAGGGTGGAAAAAAGCTAGTTAAAAACTGCTATTACTTAAGGAGGGACATGTTCAGCGTAGGTCAAAATGAAGCTTTTGTTCTATTTTCTATTTGATCTATTTATAGTGTGAACATGTACCTAACCGATTTTTTTTAAATGGTACATGTTCAAACACGCGCGTTAACATCATTTTACTCCCTTATTTAATTACACTTTGTGAATTTATGGCTACGGCCGTATGTTGTAGCTTAACCACTGGGGAATGCCAAAAGAAATGGCGTATTTCAAAAAAACACTACCTTATTCTTAGGTCAATAATTATTATAAAGCAATCATTATTCGTAGGATGTTTATCACACTTGAATGGTCAAAAACATAGCTTATAATGAGTATCTTTAGAATTATCTTCAAATGTGTTAATCTTGTCCATTTTTTGAATAATAAAATGCCCAATTCTTGTCAAATTTGGGATCACAGAGATTATCAATATAATTTTTTATTGTAAATATTTCACTATAATAATGTCGACATAAATTATACTGATGATTTTATAAATGCGTATAAAAATTAATAAATGCAAAAAATCTTAACACCACTGCACAGTTATGTACTGAAATATGACTATATTCTAAAACATTAGAGCGAGAGGTTTAAAAGAATACTATTTTATGTAATAAAAATACTTTATGCAGTCATCAAATGTTTAAAATAAATATAAAGGATAATAAGGCTTCAAAATTATATAAATAGATTATCTACAACGTTTAAGGTATGTCCAGGATGATGCTTTGAAAATAGAAAAAAGCTCTATTTTGACCCACGCTGAGCACGTCCGCCCTTAAGCAAGTCTTATGCCGTGAATGGTAAGCTTTTGTAATGAAAAACTTCCATATGGTTTTAGATCCAGTATATATACCAGACAAGATCTAAAAAATATCAAATATCTTGCAAATACATCGTGTGTCTTAGTCGCATTGGTACACTATAATAACATGTCTATAGCATGCATAAGAGTATATCGTTGAGATATGTGGCATGTATGAACAATAACAGATGCTCCATGGTTTGTACGCAATACCACTCTTCATACAGAATTGAACGTAGAAACCACGTCTTGAAACTTTCTAAAAAAATCTACAGTTCCATGACAGCAGACTTTCCAAACCAGTCGATCAAAGATCTAAACAAATACGATTCAGCCATCGCCACCGAATTTTTGAGACCACCAGCATTAAAGTCTTATTTTTTCCCTACAGTAGGAAACAAAAGCAAGGCCATTTGATTCCTTCTCCATCTGCATCAATATAACAAATAAAATAATATTTCGCAGTGCTGACTCCGTCGATTTGAAGGAGAAACCACTGTATAACTCCTATTTATTCCAGTTCTTTTTCTTTTTTCCCCCTTCAGACCCACGACGAAGGACCATGTGCTCTTCGTTAATAGGTATACAAACGCCAGTACCACAGATGACGACGATAAAAGGCCGTTTGGCCTTGGTGCCTCATATTATACATTTATATACAATTAAATTGAATTCTATAGATGACTTTCTGATCTTCGAACTGATTAAAACATGGATATAAGTTTCACTAGTGCCTGTCTAGTAAGAATTATTCTTGACAACATATTATGTTACTTTGTGTTGGTATTCGTATTTTTTTGCATTTTCCTATTTCTTTTCCTCGTCCATGATTTAATAAATAGTTTAATTAACTTAGTTAGAATTCAACTGGCATAACAGATTTTACAAAGTTGTTGTAGTTCCTGAAACAACTGTAGAATTATTAAAAAAAATTATTAGAAACCATTTGATAACATTCAGATATAAAGCTTTAAAATATAAAATTAATTAACAAGAAATGAAAATATAAATAATATTAAATTCTACAGGTACTTTTTAAAAGGTTTTGTCGACAGCTATTTCGGTTGTACCTAACACTATTATCAAGACTACGAATAGCTATCGATAAAACCTTTTTAAAATAACCTGTAGAATTTAATATTATTTATATTTTCATTTCTTGTAAAATGGAATTCTACCAAGTAAATGCTAACTCAATTAATAAAATTAATTGTTGAACATTAATATTTTTTCCAAACACTGTCCATATTAATAAATCGTCAGAATAATCACTTGTATAAACTTAAAATCCAATAAAGAGAGGGAATTTCTAAATTTAATAACTTTTTACTTTATATATTTTTTAATCTGTACAACTGAAAAATAGGATTTAACAATTTATACGGAAAAACGAACAAAAACCGTAGAATTTTATTTTCAAAATCAGCCATCAATTTTCTCACCCAAAGAGCATATTGCCGCCATTTAAATGTCAGTGATTCCCCCTCTGAATCAATGATTCGTCGCTTAGTTGAACGTTTCCAGCAAGTGACTTGCCACGATCCGGCAGTCAACGTTCAATTTGCACAGAAGAAAATATTTATCGTGTTGAGCATGGTCTCAACTTTTTTTTAAATTCCTATGGCTGCCCCCCAACCCAATTGAGTTTAATATTCTCTGTGGCCATCCCACCCATAATACATAGTACTCGGGGAAAAAATTACATTCAGATTACAAAAGGGATTTTTCATAAAAAAAACCTTTTACCACCAATAATAAAACATGTTTCTTATGATCTATATACGTATTTATATATGGTTGGGCCAATTGTGGTAGCCGTCATTTTTAGTTCCCGTCTACTTAAATCCCCTTATTTATTATTATCACAAGACCAGACGACGAGCAATTAGGGGTCATGAATAGACCGTGACTACAAAATACATGCAGTGACTTCACGACAGCCGACTTGTTAAAGTTATCGCTCTCTATCTGATACGATACAAACGAGGGAGAGTTACTCAAAACACATATGTTAAGTTGAGTTAGCTCGAGATAACTGGCACGTAAGCCTGTTACCGCTAAACCACAGTTTTTTGATTAACTCAATTATACAGACTGATTCAGAAGTTGTTCGTGGGCCACGACCAGGTCAGGTTGATATAGTGTGACCTTCGTTCAAGAGATATTTCTGAATAGTTGCCAAGCCGTGATACCAGCTCTCATCATTCATATAACCTATCATCATCATTCATCAACCTCATATATCATCCATCAACAGTGTACCGTCAAGTGTCGCGTACCGGATAACTCAACAAACCATACCGCGGAAGTGATAGTGCAACCAGACCACGGATCCATCATGAACACCATAAAAAGTCAGTGTCTGGCATCCTGTGTAAATCCCCCCCCCCCTCCTAGATCTGTAATCCACCATCCACCACCATCTTCAAATTACAGTCCACTGCTAAAAGCGCCACCAATATATCCGTTATTTTTAATGTAATACATTGATATTTCCCGTATGTAGTGTTAAGTCTAGTTGTAAAATAATGATTCAATACTGTCCCGTAATAAAGACAATGGGTAATTATTACAATTTGAAAACCAATGAACGACGAATCTCTGTCTGTAATTAATAGTAGACGTGCAAAATTTTCTTTGTTTTCCTTATTAAGTTGTCCGAAAGATTTCATTGTAATGTTAAATTATGGAAACTATTTTTTTTGCAATCAAATGTTGACTATGGATTACACAGTAAAGAATAGCAGTTCTTTAATAAATTATCTACAAATTTTTCATAATTTTCATTAATATTTAAAATAAATATTATATTGTAACTGTCGTCTCCAAAAATTGATTAGGTTTTGGCTCTTTAGCATGGTTAAGAAATATTGGTGTAGATGAAATTTAATATTAAAAATGAATCAGAAACATCGATTCGAAGACAATATGGCTAGTAATAATATCACTGCGACGCATTTTAAAGAAGGGTTTTTATAATTGTACATGTAAAAGGCGAAATAAATTGCCATACAAATTGAAATCGATAGATAATCGCCAAATAAAAAAAGTTCTTAAAATTTTAAATACTCGAGAGGCCTGGCCTGTAAACTCTCCCGGCTAGATCCTAATAGAGAATTCTCGGGAGGCCTCCATTTTGCGGTTTATATTGAGGAAGACTTTTCACAGACTTGGTTTACTTAATTATGTTTTAGAAAAAAACACTGGTTTATTTTTTTATCTCCGTGAGAGTTGGGTTTCTTATATTTTTGTAGAAGGTTAACGATCAATTATAATACACGTTTTCAATCTGGTTCCGATTATTTTATCACGTTTTTATTAGCTCCTATTCTTGTTTGTCCGGTACAGATTTTTTCTTTTTCAGTACAAATTTTTTCTTGTTTGTCCAAGATTTTTAACTAACTTCCTGACTAATACATTTGAAACTTTTAGAATACATCAAAACACGACGACAATGCATTCTCTTAATACTTTTGGCCATCTTTAAGCAGAATTGAATTCGTTTTCAGTTAATTCTGTTTTGTATGTTTCGGAAAAAATTCGTTAAAAGTAATATTTACTACTCACTTTTATTGGTTGCTAAGTGGGTCCTAGCAACTACATTATTAATATATACGTGCATTACTATGGAAATCAATATGAAATGTCAAAATGACATTTCTGTATTCTATAAAATATTTATTCAGTATTTATATCAAGTACAAAAAAAGTATTTATTAATACATAGAATTGTCAAGTTTATAATATGATTCAACAGAAAATTTAAAAACGTGGTATATAAGAAGTTCTTTTTATCTTGTAATTATTTAGGTTTCTGATTGAGAATTCCGGTATTAATTTCAGGTCTTAAATTTAGTATCAATATGAAATAAGTCATATATTTTGAAAAATCGCCTATTTAATACGATGATTTTTTCCATTTTAGTTTTATGGTTTAAATTTTTAATCATTTTGGTTTTTTACGTGCTCGCAAATATTACTTAGAAATCTCCTCACTAATATGAGAAAGCTAATAAACAATGCGGAGCAATATAATTTAAAGCTGAATAAGTAAGTACATTTTATTTGTCACTAAACTACATTCAAGAAGCTTAAGTATCGGTTTATAATGTCGTGGGTCCTAGGTTTGAATCCTGGGTATGGCAATTACTGATATTGTTTTTCAATTTGTGTTTTGATTAGAGTATGGACTTGGTTGAGCAAGTGGCAAACATCCATTTCACGTAAAAAACAATCCTCTAAGTATCGAACATAGTGAAGTAGTAGTAAACCACTACCTAGTTCAAAATAACAAAAACAGTGGAAAATTTGCAAACATCTTTTTTGTAATATTTAGAAGATTAATTATTTGTAGAACTATATTCATTTAATCTGGTAAAATATATACTCCCCCTTTCTCTGTCTAAAAGCTTTATTACGTCAGTGGTATTATAAATATTGTAATACTGTAAATAGATAATTATCTTAAAATACCACGTGACAAAAGTTATATTAATTTTCGTGTTACTGTGATTATGACTTCAAAAGATTTAAGTATGTACATTGGAACCACAAAGAACCTTAGCATAATGGGACCAAAACTGTTGGCAAACAGTCATGAAATTTTGATTTGAACAGCTTTACAAAATATGATTCATTCATAATTTATATTTTCTCAACCGCTTTTCAAGACGCCGCTTGCAATTAGATGCGTTAAAATTTCATAAACAAAACATTAGCCTGCATTAATGTTATATAAATTACCGACTGTTTTATGGATATTGAAAGTTATTGTGTCAAAGTCTGGTTGTTGTAAAAAATTAAACGTTTACACACTTAAACAGTGATATAATATGTTGAATATACATAATTTGAAAATATCTCATGCATATACACACTAGAAAAAAATATGTTGCAGACACCCGACGGGACTTGAACCTGTATCTTTTGGATCCGCGCCAGTATGCTTTTTTTTACAAATTATGTGTATTATACAGTATATAGAATGTTACATTCTGAAATCGTGTATCTAATGTTGTGATTATATTGAGATGCACGTCGCGTACTATCACGTGACGTCACAGTAAGCTGCCTCAACAGGAAAAAAGTGTGCATTGTCGTTTTCTTGGTTTTTTAAATGTTATCAGACTGATGGTCCTAACCTGTAGCACATTTTGAACCTTTAAAAGAACATTGTCAGTTAGCAAAATGTGCGCAAATAACCAGAAAAACAATAAGGTGACCTCACGCGTACCATACTGCATCGACACCTGCATGACTCAATGGACGTTTTTTTATCATTTTCTACATGCCTACACATTTTCGAATCATGTCAAAATCTTGTGTTTTTTTTATTTGTAGCGGTTGGCATGTATTTTTTATAAGAATGTGGTCTATTAGCTATGATCTGTAGGTTGGCTTCTCTTCAAAATATTATTGAATTTACAGAGACTCGTTACTAGGTTACTCCCATCATTGAATTTACAGAGATCGTGTTCATTCAAAATATTCTGCAAAATGACAAAACCATGGACTAAATTTATCGCTTTGATAGTGTGACAGTACGCAACATGCATCTCAATATAATTACAACTTTATTAGTTGAATAAAATAAATAGATTAGTGATATACGTGCCAACAAACTCGTGAAAATTTGTCAGATTATTTCGATTGATTTGAGCTTAGTAAACCATCCCTATTTAAAGCAACGATATGTGGGTAGAAAACAGCCGACCTCATCGCCTACGTCCAATAATGGATATGGCATAAACAGAAGAAGAAAGGGGTGCACTTTGATCATCCCACGCAGGCTCCTCAACTCTACCAGGTTTGTCAGTTTCCTTCTCTGGTTAATCTATTCTTGCGCTTGTAGCCAATCAAGTTATTGTTTATCCGCACTTCGCTTTCCTTCTGGACCATTTAACATGAATCATTCGTATCACATGGATGGCCTATCTATCGTAGGCATAAGGTTTCAATACATCTGATGAGTGATGACATCAATCTATTAAAAAAGATGTGTGTACGTATGTACGCGCCTTAGAAGTTTTACGTCTTTGGCGTAACAAAACAAAATAAGCCGTTACCTGAGTCTATTATTATTACAGTGGATTAGGTTGATGAAAACGTACGCGATTCATCTGTGTCTCATATAGTACATGATAATTGTAATTTAATTATTGTATTGGACCAAAACTCATCTTTGCCATACAGCGGTTATAATCGATTCAGAAGTGCCCATGATGAATTAATAAAAAATCTAATTTTAATATATTTTTTGAATTATTTACCAATTCAACATTCACAAAATTTATTTATTTATTGATATATAATTTTACTCATAAATAATACTTATATCAATATACCCTCAAGTCTTCATACATAATCTTTACAATGAAAAATAAATATATACTCCAATATAAATAGAGTTTTATGAATATAAATTAACAGTGTAGAATGTTAGTCTCCAGAAATTTGTTTATAAACATATATATTTATTATGACACAATATTGGTTATGTTTACAACACATGCTGTTTACTTGTATTAAACGACTAACTAAATGACACTATGCGCATGCGCATGTACCCTAGAGACCGAAATGAATATAATCATAATAATAAAGTAAGTGTTGCATCGGCGCGCGCGACTTCCGTCACACGCCAAACGTGTTACATCGGCGCGCGCCACTTCATCACACGCCAAAAATACACTCTAATCTGTTTTTCCAAACGCGCCAAAAGAAGTATAACTTCAATAAATTTTAAAGTTCATGATATAGCAACGTTGTTAGATACTATCCTTGCAGATGGGTGCAAAAACCTTTCTCAAGACTCAATTCTCAAACGCTTATAGCGTCTGTGAATCACTGATAGTTTACGTTATAGTCTCTGAAACGTAGAACAATATTGGTTTCATCAATGTTCAGCGCTCGAAATGGAATATATTACGAACCGGTGCGCTTAATATTTAATGAAAATGTTAAAATAGTTATTTGATTGCTTGTGTAGTTTATAAAAATAAGTGTGTTATGCCGTGTCCACATTGGCAACAAGTTGCTGGCAACCATTAAATTTTGATTAAAATAATTTTTGGTCAAACAAATTTTGATAATTATCGTGAAATTTAATGAGGTTACCAGTGTGGACAAACTTTTAGATTTTTACTTTAAATGGAAAATCTAGCTCACTGTCAAATTAATATGTCCACGAGATTGGAGATAATATGGCAATATTTTGGGGATTTTACGAACCCGAACGGCGCTCCGGTGCGTTCCGGTCCGTTTCGAGCCCTGTCAATGTTTTATGTATATACAGATTCTTTACGGATGTTTTTTGATAATCTAGTGAATTTAATGGGCTTCTTATAAATTCAGATTCTCGTAAGACATAAACTTCACGTTCAGGGGTTCCGGATTAAATTGGCGGTAAGATCACAAAACATAATATGTTTTGTGATATATTATACGCGAATTTGTCAAATTATCATTATTTTACTGCTATCACGAATTGAACTTTATGGCATGTTTTAGTGTTAAAATGAAAAAAAACGCACATTAATCATTTGAATCCGTGATAATGTACATTGAAGAATCTATTGTGAGACTACTGTCAAAAGTTGGTAAATTGTGAAATCATTTAAAGTTTGACATGCTCCTTAAAATCAGGCATAATGCTAATTTCTTTGTGGTTTATGTGCATGTTCTATATATTGGATAAGCTTGATTTTTTTTACTAGCATATATATTTATACAGACAGATTTTTTTGACCATCTCCGATCTTATTAAGATCATATTTGGCTCCACGGAGTGGAAGTTTTTGTATTAACAATTTATTGTTTTTTTTTTTACCATAAATGGATGTTAGTTACTTGCTCAACCTATAATGCCTATATGCTCAAAACAATATTAAATTTGTATTTGCCAGACCCAGGATTCGAACCTGGGACCCACGACGTTATAAGCTGATCCTTAAGCCGCTCGACGATCGTGGGCATTATATAGACACATAATCCGTTGTTAACCCTAAATAACCAAATTATCGACTTTTGGCAGCAAGCCCACGTGGAAAATATTATATATTAAAAATAAACTCAATGTAATTCAAATATATCGGGAATGAAACGAATAATATCAAACTTTCAATGTCATTCAATATAGTTTCATAATACCGTGATTTGTAAAATTCCTCTTTTGATATTATTATATACCTATATTAATACATATAAATATGTCATACTAGCGGTATTCGTACAAAGCTAAAAGCACCAGTTCATTATTTGTATTAATCCAACATTTACTAGAGCTGGCGGCTCGTTTTTCCGGAAAATTCGAGTCCTTTCAAATGCACACAAAGGGAAAATAATGAAAAATTTCAATAGAAAAATGGGCAGAAATGAAAAATCATCGCGACGCATTATCGTTCGTGTCATTTATTAACAAGCCAATATCAGCATTGTTCCCTATTCAAACTGTTGAAAAAGTTTCCTCTTGCATACAATTTAATGCGATGCGTAATTGTTAACTGTGTATAAAAGGAATCATATATAATATATAAAATATTACATACTTAAGTAAGTTAATTACTTAATCAAGACGTATTATAACATAAATTTATTAGAATATAAAATATATGTTTGTTTACCAACTCAGTGCTACAAGACTTGACTTCTTACTAAGCTTCAAAGGTGTCGGCTTTTTAGCTTTGAGAATCGATGTATCCGCCTAATATTAGGTGTACATTAATACGACCGCGTTAGAAACACTAGAGCTCGTGAACGGACACGGTAGCTCTCGGTGATTGAAGTAATCACGAATAGATGCTTTACGTGGCTGGGACATAATTATGTCCCTTGTGGCATAACTATAAGGATCCCACCATCGTGGATGGCCCTCTCTCACCCTGCAGCGGTGCTAAAAAGCGATATACGCGCTGCAGGTCTTGAATGGCGGATTATAAATTAAGCCACGGATAATATAGCAGGAGATTTGACAATTATACCGAGGGATGTGGTGGGAGCTTGTACTTGCCATACGTCCCATTACTAGGGCGTGACGAAGTGAAGTATGTAAGTAAGTTATTCAACCACACTAAAAACATTGCAGAATTGATACCTATTGTAATATTAAAGTTTGCAATACTCAATTTAGTTTTATCGTCCAAGGTATTTTATTATATACTTCTGACACTACTATTTTCTGATAAAATAATATATCGATGGTATTTTTTTGAAGCCGGTGACGCAATCAATTCATCAGAAGATTTAAAAGGGTTTTCTAAACAGTTCAAACCACAGAACAGATTAATAAATAGAATTCCGATAAATACACTACATTTTGACACAGGGTTTTGAATGTGTGAGTGTCCTACGGAAATGAACAGCACATTAATGTGTATTGCAACCTTCAAATACACCATTATTGAATGAGCGTCAGTGCATAAACCGAGAGCAGTTATCAGAACAAAGGATAATCGTATTCTTTACACGTGTTTAAGTTTATCCCATATTCTTCCACACTCGAGATCGGTTGCATGTTACTCTACACCCGATACAAATTTCAGTTCCCATTGAGTTCCCTGATTCAAATTTATACGGTTATTAAATTATACTAAAATAATATGTACACATTTACTGCGCTACGTTTTATTTTTTAAATAGTGTTTATAGTAATTTATAGTAAAAAACTTGTGATCGATTTTAAAAGTAAAAAGAATTAGAAATGCTGTTATCCTGTCGTTTGCAATCAAATTTGTATACGCACTGAAAATTTGTTGCACAATTCTCACTATTTGAGTATTATTTCAATCAAATTGATGCTGTATTTAGGTTGTTTATGGGTTATCTAGCACGTATTATTATAATATTGCCCTTCCGTTAAAGATAAAAAAAAACTATGCAAAGTTTTGATGATAATTTCTCTATGGCCACATATAAATTCAATTATGTATACCAAAAACGTTGCGAGACCGGCATTAATTGATGCAATCGTAGATAATTAGACCCACTTAATCGACGCATATATAATACGTGTAATTTCACAAGTTCAAACAACCGCGAAAAGTATGGGAATTAAAAAAATATATAATGACATTTAGAAATCGGTTTATTAAAATGATATAAAAAGATATCTACCGATATGTTCTATTTCATTTATTGGCTAATAAAAATGGGGAAACAGTTCTTATTTGAAAATACATAATAATGAAAAAAAAACTAACTTTAAAATATATTCTTGTTAGCACTACACCAGACCATAAAACCCAGTGACAGTAGTGTAGTGAAGCGGTAATGCAGTAATAAATCTGAAAAAATCACGGCACAAAACTCCCAGGCTTTGAGAAAAACACATAATTTTATATAGTGACCTCACCGGGATCGATCCCGGAGCCCTTGGATGAAACACTAGCGCCTTACGTTCTAGAGTCTAGATCTGTGCTCCGCAACCCTTTCTCACCCACGGCACACTGAAGGTCTTCCCAGAATTTCGCGGCACATCACACGTTAAACAATTTATACGCCATAACATGGACCCCATGCCAGAATCTTCGGCGCACCCCTACCTATTGCCAAGGTTAAAGACAGTGATACTTTAAAATAGCATTTTTCAAAATGGTGTTCGAGGTAAAATTAATCGTATTGATCCTATGTTTAGCGATTTTTTTGTATTTATTAATGAATCTACTTGAAATATGGTAAGTTGTCGGGTTAACAATAATTATTTGTCGAGTATTGACACAATAATGATTTTAGGTGACCATGTAAAGATTTTTAAATATAATAATAAAAATATGTCGAAAAATAATTTTGAATGATGAGAGATTTCTTTGTATTCTAAAAAGGATTGGTTTAGGTTTAGATTATTATATGAAAATAATATTATGTATACGAATATAAATCCGGCCCTAAATAAGTTTTTCCTGTTTAATCCGCCGCTTGTGTTAAGAAAGGTTATTGATCACTGGATAGAACTAACTAATGATTTGTATAGTATGTTTATTATAGTAGGTATTTAAAATAAACTATCAACCGTCTATTATTACAATCGATAATTTATAACGGACTATCGACCACCTTTGTATAATGAAAAATGTTCGTATTAAATGTTTGTGTTTTCCTTATATGGGTTTTTTTTCCGTAAGTAGATAAGTACATCGCAGAAGAAAATGAAAAATGAGTTCAATCATGAATGCTTGGATTGCGTAATAAACGTGCGATAAAAATATGCTAAAGAAGAAAATAATGTGGCTATTTATTCTCGACTGGCTCGACAATCTAGTATACGGCCTGTAAGAGTTTCAGGAACTCTTAAGAAATTTTATATTAAAACCAGTTTTACTTTGATTAGTTTTATTAATTCAACATTATTTTTTTTTAAATTGTTGTCCATATATATAATATATAATGTAATTTTCTCGTAAAAACTCTTGTAAATGTCATTCTTTCATACATTTAGGTTCCTCACACGTTTTGAATTCAGCACTGTGATTCATAAGTCGATATGAAATCAGTGCACGAAATGGACCGGAACGCACCGGAGCGCCGTTCCGGTTTGTGTAATCGGTCAAGTTATCGCTCCGTCTCGTGGAAAAAATAATTTGACCGTCTGAGCTAGATAGGCCACATAACAAAATATTTAACACTTATTTTCATAAAATTTGATGACTGTTAATATTTTTAGAAAAATCTCAAGCGCTCCGGTTCGTAAACATTTCCATTTCGAGCGCTGTATGAAATCTATCATTATGTAGGTATGTCTTGGGTTTAAACATTGAGTTTGGAAAACATACAAGTATGTATAAAAATCATATCTAAAGACGGCATAGAAAACTGTATCTATGACGACGGATTGAATATAAACAAAATATTATTATCTATAACTGACATACATTACAATACCTAACTTTACAATACTAAATTTTCAACACACATATATATTTGTCAGTGATGCAATAAGGTAATAATTCGCAGTGTTATATGTGTAAAAGAATGTTTATATAAATGGATTGCAATATCGAATGAAAATACCAATACTGGTATTTCATATTTAATAGCAGTATTAACACCGTATTATTATTATTGTACGTTAGAACATATTTAAAATCAATGTATAATGCAAATGTATTTCGAAAATCCGCACGTGTCAATTTGGTGTTCACCAAGGAAATCTAAGGCCAATGGAAGTAAACTAGACATTGCGTAAGATGACAAAAAAAAATTACAGTCCTGTTAAACTTTTCATCTTAATTAATAAATTTAGTTTCAACTTTCATTACCGAATATATCGGTATCATTTGATTTTTAATACCGGTATTTCAGTATTCAAAGATATTGGTATACCGGTTTTGAAATACCGGTATTGCGAGCCCTAATAATAATATATACAATGGTTTACGAAATATGCCCCCAAAGATGCGGCCTGAAAGCAAATTGATGCCACCGTTCAATGCGCAAACGTAGTCTATGCATACGTTATATTACTTCCAATCCCACCACCCTTATTAAACGTATTGCTTTAATTTAAAAAAATCATATTACTCTGGCAGTAGCGAGAATTTTATTACTTGACAGAAGTAAATAATCATAATAACAATACATAGGTACTTACACAGTGATCAAAGTGTTATATTACACCTTCAGGATAAAATAACAACAAAATAATTGTTTTTATTCGATTTGATTCTGAAATTTTAGAATAAATTCATTTCAGCTTATTTTAAATATTATTTTTGTATAGAAACAACAGATCTATTTTTATTTATTTGTTACATAGGTTTCATACAAGTTAGTATTAGTTACTAATACATAACCAATAATTTTACAATATGTAATGTAGAGCGATAGGAATAAAAATAAGAATTTTAAAGAAATTGTAAGTATATTATCGTTCTTCAAGGTATTATTTCCGAAAAAAGTATTTTTAACTGTTGTTTGTATACCAATTGTATAACATTTCATTGATTTGGCATCATTATTTTTTGAAATCGGATACTGCCGTTTTTGTTTCCAAACCCCTCGATTGCTTCCCTCTATTGTTGTATTTTCGTTACTCATGAATGAACTAATATAATAAACCAATTTGTTGCATTTTTACAACGTCTTCCTTAGCTCGTATTCTTATTTGTCCGGTGGTTATTTGTCCGGTACAAATCTTGCAATCGATTTTTAACTAACTTCCCGACTAGCTAGTCATTTGAAACTTTTAGAATATATCAGAACACGATGCCAATGCGTTTTTTAATATTTTTAGCCATCTCTAAGTAGAATTGAATCCATTTTCAGTTAATTATTTCGACACCATTATTGGTTGCTGGTCTAGGGTCATAGCAACTAAATTATTAATATATACGTGCGTTACTATGGAAATCAATATGACATGTTAAATTGATATTTCAGTATTATTTCTATCAAGTACAAATTTTTTTGATCGTTTAAGCTAGTCAAGTCAAGTTTATATGATTCAACAGAAAATTTAAAAACGTTGTAAGTATATAAAAAGTTCTTTTTATTTTATAATTATTGTTGAAAAATTCCCATATTATATTTTTTACGAGCCAAATCAAATCAAACATTTAATAGTCTCTTAGAACGCAGTCTTCTCCAATACTCTCTAGATTTATTAAAAAGTCATTGATCATACGTGTTATAACTTTACTATTGGTGCAACAAATGTAGAACTTTTACGAACCAACTTGTTTTAACGTCTTTTAAAGTATACGCCGCTGCGAGGTGTTTGAAGACATAGCGGGATGCAAGATAACGTGTGTTCTGGGGTACTAAAATGAGAGCCACGGGACTTTGCAGATAGTACAAAGTGAAACGCAACCCACCATACTTTTTTATTATTAAATCCGGATTTCTGTTTAAAATCACGTTCACTGGTTTAACAAACACTGAAAAGGGGTAAACATTTGAACTAGTTTAAAAGTCACAATCGAGGTATAAACTCATAAATTTATAAACGAAAGTCATAAATAATGGAAAAGAGCTTTCGACAAGATTAAGATTATTATTGTATACAGGCTGACTGGTATTTAGTTTCGCCGCATTATGAAAATACAGTACTAGGTATATATATATATCAGTGGCGAAGGGTGACTTTTGGAAAGAGGTAGGCTATGGAGATCTGATAAAAAGAGCACACTTGTCAGGCATACTAACGAGAATAGTACAATATTTACTACTAATGAAAAGGGTACACACTAAAAAAATAACAACGACACACTAATTCAATGAAACTTGAAAAACTCATTGACGACATAAAAATGAGCGATGCGTTTAAACTACGTATTTTCCAAAACATTTATACACATCAAAAATCGTTAGATAAAATTTATTTTTATTTTTAAAAACAATCTTTACTTACTTATTTATTAATATTCGATTAAACGCCGTTGAAATTATTTTTTTAATTATCTAATTATTAATGATTTTGGACAAAGTGCGCAGTCGTGACAACAATATTATGAGCGAATGTTTTAGGCTCTGCGATAGGAGCTTACCGTATTTCATACAAATCAACAGACTTTGTGACAGAAGTTACGAGACGTAAAGTTCATACGAAAAAAAATCAGAATTATTTCACACATAATCGGAAATTTATTTAAGTCAAGATGGATGGCGTGCTGTGGTATATTTTTTAAAACTGTGTAATACTGTAATACATTCCTACATATACGACATCTCTTGTTGGCAAAATAAATTATTTTTATAGAACATAAAATAATGAAGTGATTAAGTATATAAATATGTCAAAGGTAGGCTTTAAATAATCGCCTAGTATGGAGTCTTCGCCACTGATATATATATATTTAGAAACATAACATTGCTTAGTATTAATTACACTTGCAAAATTATGTTTGTTGTCGGAACAAAAAAGATGGCGTTGGAGAAAAACCATATAAAATGATGATATTTTATATGGTTTTTCTCCAAAAAATGTGATAATATACATATTAACCAGACCATAAGGCCTAATGACAATAAGTGTAGAGAAACAGTTATGCAAGTAGTAGAAGAGAAACAATCAGACACCTTGGGCTTGAGAAAATTACATATTATATTGTAAAACATATTGTGACCTCACCTCGTGAGATCGAACTCGGAGCCACCGGATAAAAGGCCAATACTTTAGGCATTGAAATATGAAAGCCGTCATATATGCACAAACATCGCATTTGTGTGGTTTTTAATCCGTATTTTTGTGTGTTTAAAAAAGAGCAGGTATCAAAATTATGGCAAAAAAATGAAGGACCCTCCAAACCAACCGCCCCGAACCATACTCAGGCTTAGTTGAGCGTATCACGGGACACATTACGTTAGCGATGTGAGGCATCTGTACAGTTTTTTCGCCTGGTAATGTCCCCGAAGCAGATACCCAAGACTGAGGTTGCCACGCTCTAAGTAAGCTTTGACTGAGTTTAAAGAGTTTAAAGCTAAGTGTCTGGGAGAGAAAGGCATATGGAAATCACATAGAAGAAAATGAATTTTGTTAAAGTATAATGATAAACGAAGGTAGCAAAATGGATGGCAAAAATTATGTGAAGAGATCCAAAATTATGACAAAAAAATAATGTGCACAAAAGTATAACGAATTGACAAGAATGACATATTATTTTCTTTCAATCAATAGCCCCAATAATAACAGCTGAGTTTAATACTTGTATTTAAAAGGAAACAGAGTTAAGTTCTATATTAGTCTGATGATGATGGTTTAATTTCACTAAAGTTTTAGTTGAAACTTAGCAGAAGTATCGATTGCGTATTTTCGCCTCATTCCCCGTTGGGACCTCTCACGGCATTTCCGCTGACAATAAGCCTCTATAAATTATTATTATCTCCGCTATTTTGTAATAAAAGGACTGCAGAACCATCTCAAAACACACCTACTACGGTCCCTGATGCTCGGTCCTTAATCTTTCTTTCCTAGTATTTTCCCCTGTATGGAAATAAGATATTAGTCATTTATCCCATCCACAGTGTCCTCAATGAACGCCTCTAACCAGAGCTACCAACCATTATTGACAAAAATATACCAGAGAGGACAAGAAGATTTTTCAAAATTAAAAATATTTCCTGTAACCAATATTAAAAAAAAAAAACATTGATTCGTTACTTTAAAATATACCCAATAAATCACAAGATTTAAGAATGTATCATTCTTTATTGAACATAGATAATTTAAAAAACACCTCAGAGAAATATATATATATATATATATTTAAATATGATGCCCAGCAGGATTGGAACCTGCGTTCACTGAATTCGTGTCAATGTCACTATCAACTAAGGCCTGGTCCACATGGCGCATGTCTGACACCTCAATGAGGTCACATGCCCCTCAACCGCGTGCGACAGTAGTCGCGGTGCGTGTGGTCGACTCAATGAGGTCACATGTAGCTGGAATACGTGCGAGTCAAAACAATGTGGACAAGGCCTAAGCTCTGCGCGTCCCATTGAGTTGCGAAGAAATTAACTAGTAGCTTTTACATTTTTGAAGACACCCGACGAGACTTGAACCTATATCTGCTGGATTCATGCCAGTATGCTTTTTCAATTAAGCTACGGGCATCTTATTGAACTACGATGATTTTAACTAGTAGTTGTTACACGTAATGCTTATCGAATTGCGTTATAATATTGGCTATCGGTTTATTAGCGTCGTATTTTTTTCTACAAATGCATGAGATGTTTTCAAATGATGTATATTCAGTATATATAATGTTACATTCTCATATATTGTGTCTTATCACTTTTCCACTTTGCCATTATTCTCGTATATGGTGATATATCCTAGCAAACGGACGCACACTATACTATCGCAATGGCCACACTGCACGCTTCGCGCCTCGCTACGTGATTATTAGTCACCTAGTGAGTCTCCCGGCGAACAAACGTGTTGGTTAATATTATCGTGTCACCTAGTGATTTTGCAAGATAGATGATGTTTAGAATATTTCTTCAGTATGACAAACGTCAAACACCGTATATTTTGAGATTATGGATAATGACACATGGACCGTAGTGTGCCTATAGACGAAAAAATATTGCGAGGCAGAGAGATGCAAAAGGATTTACTACCTTCTCATTTTTACAACAAGTTGCTCCTCGGATGTTATAGATCATCTGAAATGCGTATTAACCAGGGAACTCAGAAATAATGGGAACTATACCCAACGGGTAAGGCGATAGCAGGTAACCGTCTCTAGTAAGGAAGAATCCGGGTTAAACTTACACACGTGTCAAGAATATGTTGTACGTCGAATACCGAAAACTGCTCTCAGTTTATGCATTTACGCTCATTTAATGTTGGTGTATTACACACACTATTTCACGTGCATAATGAGTGCTTCATTTTTGTAGGAACACACTCAAAACGCTGCTTCAACGTGCGGCGTATTGAATATAGCCTATCGGTATTCTATTTATTATCTGTTCTGTGGTATCAACCTTTTTTAATATCTCTTTTAATTTTCCCAACAAATGTTTCTTGAACTTTTAACTAAAAAACTTTTCATCGTATTTCCGAAATTCTTTATCGAGAAGCTGAAACTCTCCAAGAGTACTTCGAGATGAATTGACATTATGCACCCAACAAGTTCGAATTTGAGACTTCAAGAGACATAAATTCTCTGTGAGATGCAGCTTTCTGGTTAGTTTTGAGAGTGACATCGTTGTTGACTTGAGCGCTCCCAAATGTCAAATGAATTTGTACCTAAGCACGTAGCGTGCAATGTGGCAGTACTATTTTTAGTAGACAACCACAGCACTTAGCTTAGCACTAGAGAAGCACCTACCTATCTGGCCGAAGCCTTAACGTTACATAGTGTGGTTGCAGATTGTATGATAATAACTGATCTCTGAAAAATAGTTCTATGTTACATAAAGGAAAAGTTATGAAGAGATAATAATATTATATACACGGTAACCAACACGTTAATCGAGAGAGCATATTCTTTGAGCCGACAGACTTTGACTGGACAGACGTGGAAGAAATTATCCTTCAAAATAAGTATTTTGCAGGAAACTACTATTATTTACTATATAGTGAAAAGAATTTGAAACAAACAAATAATAAAGAAAATATTGTAAGGTGATAAAATATAATAGTATAAAAGCGTCAACAAATAGGAGTTGTTATTTCAGTGATATTTTCAGACGCATTGAAGTTTAAAGGTTTGGATTATTTTGAAACATAGTTTCTTAGAAATCATCAATGTTTTTCTTTAGATTTACACCTTATATCCTTTGAATTATTTCTGTAACATATTTTCTGCACACAATGGACAACAGATAAACACCACGTAGACAATGTTTTCTTTTATAATAATAGATTTCTTGCAATCATCGATGAATTTAATATATATTTTGTTATTGTCGTTATTGTAGGTATTTATAACTCAGCCAATTAATACTTTTGAAGGTATTTTATTTTTTTATAATACATTTCGGTTTACTGTTATCTAATCTTTTTTCGAAGGCTATATTAGACAAATATCAGTTTCGTCGATACGTATTAAAAAAATAAAACGTGTAAGACATACTAAGAAAAACAAAATATTATTAGACACCTATCTAATAAATTATTTTGGAGTATTATAATAATATTCATTGTACTTAAGTAATATAATATATATTATATAAATTTAGTAATATTTTAATGACTGACTGTGTTAAGGTCAAAAAGTACGAATTATTTGGATTATCTTTGAGACCCAAGTCTGAACAAACTGTTGGCTTTGTAGAGTATATGCCATTATTCTATTATCATATACGTATAAAGAATAATATTTGATGATCATATAATATTACACGTATTATAGTAATAACATAAACTAGTGTTATTGTAAATGCCGTAGTTTGTATTTTTGAATAAAGCAATATTTTAGTAAATCAGTGGTTTTACGATTATGTAAAATATTATTCTTTTGTATGTGTATTATACATCGTTTTAATTTTATTACTAAATAAAATCATATTTTCAGCTAATTTTCTATTACACTCGTAATTTTAGATACTTATATATATTGCAATATTTTTCATTTTTCGTTTGGCATTCATATAATATCATCTATACTTTCACTGTAGTGTAATCGTAAACTTACTGTAGGCCCTAAAAAGGAAGACGCGAAATATTTACGTATATGGAAAAAAGTTACTAATACTTACATTTCCCTCAAAAAACATATAATTAAAAATAAAGTAACCATATTGTTAATAGTTGTGAATTTCGCAATAGATAGGTGATATTGTCTTTCAATGGAGACTTTGTGGTAAACCCTATGAATTATTAACATAAATTATTAACTATAATTTACTGGATATTCACAAGAACTGGAAGAAGTGGGTATTTACGAAAACAATCACATACCTACCTAAGTCGAATTTTATGATTTTTTTTATTGTATTTATTATTGTAATATTTAATATTTTTCTAAAAAAATAATGTTGCATAAATCAATCACCTCTTTCGAAATGATGATTTTTAAAAATTAGGGAAACATTTCTTTGAAAAAATGTCACCAGACTGCGTCCTGAAAAACATGCAATATTGACTTATGTGATTGTTCCTCCCGATCATCGAATTTATCCGTTAACCACTAAACTATGCGAGACCTATTTGTATTTTAAATCATACCAACTTGTTTATATACTTATTATATAACAGAATGCAATATAAAACAATTCTCCCCTTAAATCTATTTCGTTATCACTGTAGTTTATTATAAACAATATATCTATAATTAAAGTGATCGCGTTAATAACTTGATAACTATAATTAATTAATATAATTAATAACTATAATTAAAGTGATCGCGTTAATAACTTGAAAAGTGCAGCATTAATAACTTACATTCATACTTATTAAGATATAATTACAGACTCAAAAACATAAAATTAATTCGTCAGAAAGTATGAACATTGTAAAAAAAATCCTGACGACATTAACAATGTTTGTAACACACATCGATGGTGAATAAATGACTTTGGAGCTGACTCGGCCACGTACTACATTAATTGTTTCTGGAGGGTTTCGACATAGCTTGCCTTTTCTTCAAGTCAATCGGAATTCGAATTAAGGACCATGGTGTATACGGCGCAGCTACGGGATGCTGGCATCGCCTTGCAAACTGATGGTGTCATTTGGAACTATCACGTTGTATCCATGAATTCTGACTATTCAATCGGTCATGGATTGAGAAAGAAATGAAAAGTACACTCAATGATAGTTTTGCGCAAGGGACAAATTTTCGAAAAGGGGCCTCCAAAACAATTAAATAATTTAACATATACAATTTTAGAAAGAGTGCGTGATCAAATTCATATCTTTTACTTTCTGGATGAGTGCTCGATTCTTTAATGTTTATGAATCATTACATATATTATGAATCTAGTGAATTATGTCATATAACTACGTTTATCTGAGTACTATAAATTTGGTCAATTAAAAGGCCGTCAGCTTTCTAATCAATTACGGTTAATAAAGCACTTAGGTTCTCAGTCGAAGGCTTCGAGTTTGATTCCCGGTAAAGTCACGATATATTTATGTGGTTTTCTCAAAGTCTGTGTATTTATGTATTCACTTATAATTACTACACTACTATAATTTCACTACACTGACTAACAACCTTTTTTTTAATTTAGTGGTTACATGACGTAAATTATACGTATTAGTTGCTGTCATACCAACTTACTGGAAATATATGACCGCATATCAGTGGCATTCAGATACCAATGTTCCAAGAATATTACTTTGATATTGACTTGTGTCAGATATATGATAATAATAATGTCATTATTATCAAATATTTAATAGGTACAACATGATACTTACGAGCACCTAAAAGAATTTATATATTTTATTATACGAAATGATTTTTTTTATAATTTACTTATCTACTTATTTTCTTCTGTATTTT
The DNA here is from genome assembly GCF_057557595.1 of Rhyacophila brunnea. NCBI lineage: Eukaryota > Metazoa > Arthropoda > Insecta > Trichoptera > Rhyacophilidae > Rhyacophila > Rhyacophila brunnea. Next base: position 48,498,247 of record NW_028232751.1, on the reverse strand, counting down.
TGTAACTGTTTTATTTAAATACGAATTTAATCTCAATACCATACGGCCATCTATTTCCGAAATAACATATCACAGCGAACCGTGATACGGCCAACTTCATAACTATGTACAAATTTTAGAATATTATGATATTCAATATAGAATAAAAAAAAAAACACTTCACCACTGAAGTATCTAATAATGTTTAGGAGCTTCTCACGTACCACTTAACATGTCTTCTGACCCTCTGAATATAATATGAAAATTCCGGGTATATGTACCTACGTTCCGCGATTGACTACGCGCCTAACACAAGATAGAAAGCCAGAAATCTTGCAAGACTGTAGGCCAGGCAATGACGCATTTTGACTCTCCCCGGGATAAAATGTTTTATTCTATGTACATACTAGTACTCACGCAAGCTGTAACATAATTTCAGAGACTGACATAGTCTTAAAATAATAATACATTGTTATATTCTTAAGGGCGCAGACACAGTAGGATGGAATCTTATGTTCCAAAATATGATTTTATATTAAATTTTAACAATACTTTTTTATGGTATTTATAATAATATAATATCAAATATTGCCACTGTTATTAACTACATAAATAAAATCAGATCTTCACTAGGCAATATTTCGTCACTGTTCTGGCAGAAGACACTAATTCGAAAAAATGGCATATTGAGTTAGTTATACCAACGTGTTCCTTATTTCAAACTTTACCGTCTGGAAACCTTCTTAATAAATAAACAATCTTTATTTTAAAGTCATCCTTTTTATGATTACTTAATAAACTCACGTGATAGACCATTTCAAACATTTTAACAACTTCAAAGTCAAATTACTCAAAACTAGTATTCTCCAGTTAGTGTGTCTCTGCCAGAACAGAGACGATTTGATATAAACTGAAGCCAGTCTTTGTAGCCTTCATATAATTATTTTTTATGCACTAATTAAAAATAAAAAAAGTGTCTTTTTTTATTGTCTGGATCTACAATAATAATTATTATCTATAAATCTTCGCCGAGTCTTAAAATTTTATTTTAGGATAAATTTAACGGTTGAAAGTCAATAGGGTCTAAAGCGTCAATTACATTGAGCTTCTTTACGAGCTGTTTGTTGGCGAATTTACAATCTGCCTGTAAAGTCGCCCAGTGTAAGCATCTAACAAGCTAACAAGCAGGTTGTAAACACTCTACCGAGAAAAGTTGAAAGCCGGTCAACTTTACACGCTACACGCCGGCGTATGGGCCTACTGCGTCTGCGCAGTAGAGCGCAGTAGCAACCTCCCAATAAAAAACGAACTACGTTTTGTCAAAATAGTCGCTGGCTTGTGGCTTCTCAGCGAATGGAAAGTTTTGTGGGTAATCATCAAATCGCAGTAGCTGCCCGCTTTTAAATTCGCCAACAAACAGCTCGCAAATAAGCTCAATGTAATTGACGCTTTAGTCCCAAAAATGTGAAACTGAGATATAACAAAAAAAAGAATAAAGCTATACATAAATTATATGAAAACTTGAAGAACATCAGTATAATATGATAAGTTTACATAATAAATATATAGATAATAATATAAACAAAGGAAGAATAAAATGTTTAAACATGGGCAATATTGAAACGTTCAATGTAGAGGGGTATGTAGGGTCACATAGACCCGGCCTATATTTAAATGTATTTGTGTGACAAAATTGGTATAGTTAGGAACTTAGAAACTTCAGAATATTATTAGGCTTGTAATATAGATTGTATTGAAGTAAAAAACTTGTTATAGAATTTTTTGGCACTTAAACCATATTGACTTTCAACCCTTTAATTATTGTTACCCATTTGTTCAGAGAATTAGATCGATTTACTCAATCCAGTCACATTTGAACAAATAATAATAGTAAATGTATATTTTCCTCACCCAAGATTTAAATCCGTGTTCTCCAGTTTCAGAGTCGTTCTACATCTACTAGACAACGTGCGCTCAGAATAATAATGTAAATGTCTTAATATTTTTTAATTTACCAAGCTGACAGATTGGTCAGGTTATTATCTTATTTATTTTTTCATACAACCCCAAGTCCGTGTGATTTTTATTATTAAGTACAATTATTCCGTTTTTTTTTCGCGAATTTTGTAGCGTCTATCAAATCCTGAAAACACTTCACCGTATTAATCTTACACAAACGATACATCTATATTTCACAACGGTATCTACAAGTCCTTGTCAATAACTTGCGGTATGCAGATGACACAGTACTCATCGCAGACAGTCGAGAAAGCTTACAAACTCTCATTAACAAGGTAATGGAGACCTGTGATAAATACGGTCTCAATCTGAACATTAAAAAGACAAAATACATGAGTGTAAGTAAGTCCCATATAGATGACAGAGAACGTGCACAGTGTATGGGGAGTCCTATTAAAGAGAACACGTTCCATTATATACTTGGGTTGCACTCTGGATGATGACTGGAACCATACCACGGAATTGAGATGCCGAATCGAGAAAGCCAGGGTGGCGTTTACTCGTCTAAAAAAAGTATTATGTAGCCATGATATACACCTGGGAATCAGAACTAGAATGGTGAGATGCTACGTCTTCTCGGTCCTCTTATATGGAGTAGAGGCTTAGACGCTCAATGAAACGATTCTCAAAAAACTTAAAGCTTTTGAAATGTGGGTGTATAGGCGCATGCTTCGTATCAGCTGGAAGGACAAAGTTACAAATGTCGAGGTGATGTCAAGGATGAAAAAGACCAAATAAATAGTCAAACTAATAAAAACCAGGAAACTGGCATACTTTGGCCACATCATGCGGCATCCCGAGAAGTATCGCCTTCTACATCTCATCATTCAAGGGAAGATCTCCGGTAAGCGAGGCCCTGGTAGAAGTAGAACGTCCTGGCTCAAAAACCTCAGGGACTGGTTTGAGCTCAGCACTCCATCCCTGTTCAGAGCAGCGACGGACAGGGGCCAAATGGCCAAATTCATCGCCGACGTCTGTTAACGGATATGGCACACAAAGAAGATCTATAATTTCGGAATGTAACGATTTAATTTCATCAACTATTTAATTAAAATAATAAATAATAATTCGTCGCTAAGCAGTTAAAATTTTATTGGAGTCAAGAAAATACTTTATAAGTTTTTTTTAACCTAATTATATCATTGTATAACTCTTGATTTATTTAAATAACGCGCAATGGCTAGTTTGTCGTCATTGAGTATTTGTAATAGCTCCCATGACGTGATGACTATCTACATTGGAATTAGTACGGTGATATGAAAATGAAAGAAAGAAGAAACAAAACTTGTGATAAACTAGATTCTTTGACTAGCTCTTAATTATCTTGGTAAATTACACACTCAAGAAAAAGGACCGCTTATTGGAACGCCATTGGTTTATTTCTATACACTTTAACTTATATTACTAAATTATATAATGGTATATCGTTGTTTTTATTTTTAAAGTACCAACTGTCACTGACGTTTAATCGTTTGTTTACGTAAGGAATTGCAAATGGCCGACAATAATAAATTCGCTGCCTAGGCAACGGAAGAATTTTAAACTATTATAGTATACTGTATAATCGTCACGATTGCGGTAGTATACTGTGGCGTAAAGGAAGTGCGTTCGGTTGATAACCGAACAATCGGTGGTTCGAATTCAATCGGGTGCGTTTTTTTTCGTGTGAAAAAATAAATTATGTGTTACATGTCACACGCCAAAAATACACTCTGATCTGATTTACGATCGATACAAACGCGCCAAATGAAGTATAACTTCAATAAACTTTGCATGTAAGTACGTATATTAAACTAATATACCTTCTTAAAACCTGACATTTTACTGAAGCCTTTTGATGCATTTAATTTACCAACATGGAGTATTTACATTAACATTGTTTATTTCTTTTTTTTTAATTTTATTTAGCCAATTTATTAAATTCCCAACACATTGCTGATTCCATTGTTTACAAGTAAAGCCATTTTAATGTAACAATGTGTATAACTTGTTTATACAAACACTTGAAATATTTAAATATATATTTATACTCTTAATACTTTACTTAGTAGGTAATAAGGTTTTCAAGTTATTTTATTGAAAAAGTTTAAAATAAACAAAAACGTGAATTAACTGTATTCGTTGTCGGTGTGCATTTACCTTTGGTGAGTGTTCATCAGTGGCGAAGGGTGGAGGTAGAGTATGGAGATCTGACATAAATCGTACACACTAAATTTTGTCAGTCATATTAATTATTTGCTTTCGTTGCACTAAGAATATAAATTGCAGACGGTATTGCTAAGTGTTTAAAATTCAATTAAACCCTGGCTAAACCAAACCATAATAGATATTAAATAATAAATATTCTTGTATCTTTAAAATATCTAAAATTATGCCATTAAATCATACATCATTATAGATATTTTATAGATAGAAGAATAATTTTTATCTCTTATGGTTGGTTAAGGCAAGGCTTAATGAATTTTAAAATCCAACTTAATTCAACGAAAAGAAATGTTCCAATTATAATAGTTAATGGAATGAAAAAAATACCTGCAATTTGTATTCTTAGTTCAATGAAAATAATATATAAGTACGACTAACAAAGTCTACATTATTTTTGTCAGATCTCCATAACCTACCTCTACGAGTACTATTATGGTTTGGTCTAGGTAGGGTTTAATTGAATTTTAAAAACTAATCAATTACCACCTGCAATTTGTATTATTAGTTTAATGAAAACAAACTGACAAAGTTAAGAGTACACTATTTATTTCGAAGCCCCACCGCTTACCTCCACCCTTCAGCCTACTGGTGCTCATAGTGTCTGAAGATCAAAGCAAAACCTGAGTCACAAAAACGACTCAAATGGAATAGTACAAAGTAACAAAAATTAAAATTAAAATACTATAAAAAATATATTTTTACAAAATTGTCTGTTCGGAGGTTTTAAAAGCTTACCGACGATTTGAATTATTATCACAATATAATTTATTTTAGTGTTTATTATTACTAAAATTGTATGAACAATTTTGTAAGTATCTGTTAATAGTCTTACATTTCTCAGTGGAAAAGGTATATAGCTGTTATTAAAAAGTATTTCTCAGGGTTTCGAGCCGGAACTGAACCAAAAACCGGAAAAACCGTTATTTTTGTCGGAACGAAAACCGGAACCGAATTGAAAAAAAAATGTCGGTTTTTTCGATCCAGTAGGCATGTTCAAATATGCACGTTAATGTTGTTTTTTAATTTAAAACATGTGTGTCAAATTCAAGGCGTGAAGATATCATTTACGGTCGTGTGACGCATCTCGACATAATTCTCATAATTTATAATGTATATTTTTTAATTGTGGCTACGGCCGTGCGGTGCAGCATAAATAACCAATGGTTTCAGAGCATGTCGCCGGGCTGTTATACTAGTACTATAAAATGCTCTAAATTATGGTAGAAAATAAATTTTCAATACAAATAAAAACATTTAAAAATTAATCATTCGGAGCTGAACCGATAACCGGAAAAAACACCATTATTTTTTTCGGAATGAATACCGGAACCAAACCGATATAATACATATATTTACTTGAACCAGAACGAAAACCGAAACGAAAAAAAATAACGGTTCGAAGTCCTGGTATTTCTATTAACACTCGCCAGCTTTTCATTTTTCATTTTTAATCTGTCTAACTATTTGACAGCACGTCATTTTTCATATAATAAAAGTGTTATTATACATTCAGGAAATGAGATTTCTGATTACCTTGTATTAATAAAATGTTTTCAACGTGAAATTTGAGAAAGAAATAAGTAACGCCGCTCGTTTCCCTATTAACATCAGTGAGTGCGACTGGGACACATGTATCACTATTATTTCCCCGCGTAAGTCCCGAACTAATTTCGGTAGAAATATTATATCTATTCCCTTGGCTACTTCAGTAAATTTCACGCCAGGCTATGAAAAAATTAATACCTATACAGATTCCAAGTCGAGCCAACTTGGTACAGGTGGAGAGTTATATATATATATATCAGTGGTGAAGGGTGGAGGTAGGCTATTGATATCTGACATTATTGGGGTATACTAAACTTTTTCAGTCAAATGTATTTGTTTTCATAGAACTAAGACTAAAGTATGTTTGTTAGTTTTTAAAATTCAATTAAACCCTGCTTAATCTAAGCCATTGTAAGTAATAGTCAAAAAATATTCTAAAATAAAATATCTAAAATTTGGCATAATTTCAGATACTTTATAGATGCTTATTTACAAGAATATTCTTAATTCAACGAAAACAAATAAGTATGACTGAAAAAGTTTATAATATTTTTGTCGAATCGCCCATATCATACCTAAACTATTGTGGCTTGTGTTAGGCAGGGTTTAATTGAAATTTAAAAACTAACCAGCACCATCCGCAAATTGTATTCTTAGTTCAATGACAACAAAAAAGCACGATTGACAAAGTTTAGTGTGCACTATTTATGTTAAATGATAGCCTACCTCCACCCCTCGCCATATATATTTGGGGGTGGATGAGGTGTGTAAAGATAATTGCAGGTAACGACGTACTGGTGAGATTGATGTGATCAAGAGATTGATTATATTATTAAGGAACTTTGAGACGGTTGACTATAGTAGTGCATCTCGTGACGGACTCGATGAGTGAGTGAGGAGTCATGCATTGTCCTTCGAATTTATACAAATGCAGTACATATATTACAAGAGATATTGTCGCAATTCACAAATCATAAATGACCCTACTGATCTAGTTATGACTGAGGAAATGCTGACAATTATTATCGCTCTATTATATTGTTTTGACAACGAAATATACATATTAAAGTATGTTACTCATTTAATGCTGAGTGATATGATTGAAACATAAATATATATAAGGCTTCGGTATTTTTATTGGGTCTACATTCCAGTATGAAGAGGTTTCTTAATTTAGAAGAAATTTTAATAGACTGACTGTTACCTAGGGCCTTATGTTCAAACTTGTGACATTAAGGCACCCGACGACATAACGTAATTGTGACGTAAGCCAATACACGGTCGAGGCAAGCCGCCCAATGCACACGGCTCAAACATACTGAAACACCTATTTGTGTATGAGGACAATGGATAACGCCAGTGTTTCAGCAGCGTTAATTTCTAGAATGCTATTATCACTCCGGTAGTACATCACAATGATGTCATATGACGTAATGTCGACCGGGCGACTTGGACTCGCAAGTTCTAACATAAGGCCCCTAGTCGCTAATTACTTTCATATTTTGAATCCAAATAACATTGTGACTTTACCCGACGTGCGATGTGGATTTTTGAGTCAAAGATTTCTTTTAATAAACATATAATAATATCTAACTGGCGTGTGCATATAACAGCAAACTGCATTGAAGCTATTTAATGCAACTTTGCATGCATAAACCTAAAATAGAGTCCGTTGAATAGTGATGTCACGTCGCTGACGTAATACGCGTCATGCCGTGACTAATGTTACCAACTTTTAAATTTTGATTCCCCGATAATTAATTTAAAACTTTGAAATTGTGAATAGGTGTAAAAATGTGCAAACGGTACCATATAAATGTAATAATTATAAATGAATAATGATCTTCTTCTTCTTATTGTGCCATCCCCTAGCGGAGGTCGGCCACCATCAAGGTGATCTTATCTTTGTCGTCTGCTACCCGGAACAGTTCGGTGGAGCTGCACTCGTACCAATAACGGAGGTTCTTAAGCCACGAAATGCGGCGCCGTCCTCTGCTACGCTTCCCATTGATCTTTCCTTGAATGACAAGTTGGGGAATGCTGTATTTTTGTCCTCGCATAATGTGGCCGAGGTATTGTAGTTTCCTGGTTTTGATAATACGTAAAACTTCTCGGTCCTTCCCCATTCGATTGAGAACTTCAACATTTGTCACCCGGTCAGTCCAAGGAATTTTGAGGATGCGTCTATACAGCCACATCTCGAAAGCTTCTCCGTGACATCTCCGTCTCCGTCTCCGTGACATCTCTTGGCTTAGCGTCCATACTTCCATACCATAGAAAAGAATTGAAAGCACATAACAACGTACCATACGCAGTCTCAGACCTAGGTTAAGATCTCGATTGCTAAGTAGGCGTCTCATTTTGAGATAATGATCATGAACTTTAAATAAATTTATTTGTTATAATATCATATTTATTTTATACTTCTTAATGCACAAAAGGATAAAGTATACCCAGTAAACATTTCATAATATGGCAATACAGCTTTGCGGGCTCATTGAAAATTTTGACATTTCCATCGATCCTCGATATCTGTATACATTTTTATAATTTTAGCATTTTTACCATCATGAATCCATCTATAGCCCAACGGCGACGAGCAGTTAACTTCAATCAAGACGAATTAAACCTACTAAACGCTTGTTGTAATGAACTCATTTTAGACGTATATTAAAGTGACACTGACAGATCGCGCAGATCGCCGCCATTTAAAGTTTGGTGCGCATTCCTGTACACATCTTCGTGACGTATGCATTTTTTATAGTTTTCTTATTCCGCCGATAAACCACTAACTGCGTAGAGTGCGGTTCGAGACTGTATGGATACGGCTGTAAGGTGTTTTCAAAGTATGTACGTTTATGGCGATATTACATAATATTACAAATTGAATTAATAGGCATTTCCATTTAGGTATCAAGTTATAGCTAACTTTGTAGATCAATGACCGCGACAATAATCTTTGTTTATCTATTCTCACTTAGTTAGTTAATAGCCTAATTATTACATAATTATAAGTTGATAAAAATAATAATTAGTACGTCATGATTGATGAAAGGAGAATTATTCGATTGTAAGTTTTCGACCGAAGCACATCGCTCTGTGCTGTGATTCACATTATTGTAACAATTGTACACATGTACTTACGCAATTTAAATAAACTCACACCCTTCATAATCACGACAACGACTTCTCATCTCTCCTCGTCACAACACCATTGGCCCTCACATCGACGACCCCTACATGTTCAACAAGCTTTATAATATTTTAATAGAATGAAGCATAAAATAAAATATTGACTTCTAAAAATAATATGTTTCCACGGGAAAATAATTAGTTTTTAATCCATAATTGGTATCGCGCCATTTTGTTGTTTTACGTGATAGACAAAAAGTAAGGAAGTAAATTATTAAAAGTTTGATATTGTAAAATAGTGGATTACTTAACCGAGTTTCATCTTGTTTCATAAGTAATTAAAAGTTTGTGTCGGCGCAGTTGGTTTTAAAATTGTAATTAATGGCGTCGAAAGTTCAAACATGCAACGAAGAAAATTCCAGGTATTGGTTCACATAGATTCATCGATATAATATGGAATTTATTGCTGCTTGGTGGTGACGCTCACATATACGACCAATTTATTGTACTGCAAGTATAATTTACGTACGTTGGTAAGTCTCGAAAGCATATTTTGGAGTGATTGCAATTTGAAGTTTGACAACGCAATCTAAAATCAGGCATAATGCTTATTTCTCTGTGTTTTATGTACATGTTCTATATCAGTGGTAGTGAACCAATGGCACGCGGGATGATTTTGTATGGCACGCGTTTGAAAAGAAAAAGAAAACAATAATAATAATAAATAACAGATTGCATTGTATAAAACAATAGCAGGCAAATACTGTTCAAGAATAAGCATTACGTTTGATGTAAATATATAATTGCATTGGTCGGTCCTTAGGCTTTATTCGTTAGATATAATATTATCGCACTAACCTCATTAGGCGGCGGGGGAAAACCGAGCCTCGAACCTCTGATTGTGATCGATTTACAATGCTTGAGACCACTGTAGCGAAAGAATGCCTCACTTTAATGGATCAATTTTGACATCAATTTGTGCGTAAAGAACCAAACTAAGTAATACAGTATAATAAACAATTTAATTTATACCCAAAAATGGCTGTACCAAATAAGAAACAAAACTTGGTGGACCTGTAATTTTGGCAGACAGTTTCAAAATTGATAGACCGAAATGTTTGGCGTAATTTAAAAAAGTGAAAGCTATAATTATGTGTGCTATGATCTTTAAGTGGTATCTAGAACATTATAATTTTAATAGAATTCTTAAAAACTATTTTTGACCCATGAAAACTGCTCGGCACGTAACACAGTCGAAAAATAATATTTGAGAAATTTTGGCACGCGTACGTAAAAAGGTTCGCCAACCCTGTTCTATATTATACCGGATAACCTTGTTTTTTTTAGTATGTATACATATTTATATATAGACACATAATTTTTAACCGTAACTTGAAAAACCTAAATTTCAGACTTACCAACTTTTGACAGCAACCCACGTTATAATAGTCAATTAATGTAACTGATACACGTATTAATTATAATAAAAATAATAAATTAAATCGTTCTGTATTATCAGTCCTTGAAGGCATTCTGCCCGAAAATCCTTGTGCATTATACATACAAGACTACTAACAGCTGACGTAATGCACCATGAACCATCATTACATATAACCAAAAGTTTTTTTGATAATATTTCAATGGATATGTATCGATTTAACAAACCTGATAACGAAGAAATAGCAGCATAGTTTAAATATGTATATGAAGCAAAGCGACTCAAAATTACTCTCTGTTTTGAACCCTCACTAAGATCCTATATTATATTGACAATGACCCACGTGAACAATGACATTATAAACGTCTGACCGTGTTGCAGTTTGTGTTCGATCGGCTTGCGATTTGTAGAGTTTTTTTTATACTCTTCCACTAAATCGGAGGCAAGGTAAATATTGGCTTTGAATACACTAAATACTACTGTATACTAGGTGAAGTATATGTATTGGTGCAATTCACCCAACAATCCAAGAGATTATTTTTATTTTGATGACCTATATACGGTTTTCAATCATATCACATAATATAATATAGGTAACTACATTAAAAGAAAAACATTAACACAGTAAATAAATGACAAACTCAACTCATTTATGTTTATGAAAACACTTTGGCAAATAGCTTATTATAATATATACCTACGCCAAATAAATTAGTTTCAATATGATTGAAATTTAATATTCCCCGTATAATGGTGTTGATATATGCGGCAAAGCAAGGTTACATGTAACAAAAAGTTAAATTGTTTTAATAAAATAGAGAAACAGATGGTAGCTGAATCACCATTTCTCCTCGCATACTGAGATTATAATGTAATATGGATCTCCGTAGCTTGGAGTGGGTCTCGTTGGGCTTACGGAATTGAAACACACCCATAAAAAACCATGTGAATTAAACTTAGCCGCAGCGCACACACGTTAAAAAAAGATGTAAGATTTTTTATGTATTTTAAATATTTGATTTAAATTTTTCAATTTTGTTCCGTGAAAATTTTAACAGTGCAATATATAAAAGGTTATTTTATTTACAAAATTAGCCTATCTACCAACACAATATATCCCCACAATAGTAGTAATTTGTCACTTTGTTTAATATCTCCAGTAAGAAATCACTACCATAATTATTTTATGATTTGATGTGAGATGTAAGATCCAAAAGATTATTCGGGTCTTTTTCGACAACGAGTATGCTATAATTTTGTATGTACTACGTAGGAATGGTGGTGGTGGCCTGAGATATGGTGGGTGTAAGATAGTGTAATAATTCATCGTATAGCCAGATTTATTGAGATGAAAAAATCTGACTATTTCCCTAAATTCAGATTTAAATACGCCAGTATAGCCAAAATAGCAGATTTTTATTTTTTGCGGCTAAACTGAATGCATTCCTATACTAATAAGCTAAGGATAGTTATTTTAATAATAAGTTTAATCCTAATAATTGGCTAACTGTTAAACAAACCTTTTTACTATAAATAATAATTGTTAGTCATTCACCCAAACGATTGGGCTCTTTCGATTGATCAAATATCGATTGAAAAAAATTAATTTATTATGTAAAATATAAGAAACAATTTCACTCCTTTAATTAGACAACATAATAATATTATATCTGAAAAATCAAGTCGTATCTATTCGATTTTTTTTTAAATCATGTTCGATTACCAAGTTAATAAAAATAAACGTTCGATCTGAAAATTGAAAGAGAAGAAAAATGAGATTTACGTGAAAAGTCAGAAGAAAAATTTGAATTTTAAATTTTATGCTACCATCTGGCAGCATTATTCTGAAAATAGTTGATGGGTAAAAAGTAAAAACTTTTTTAGTATTATAACGGAATGGTGGATGTTTTTGTTTTATTTTTTAAGATTCCAACCCATTTAAGAAATGTTGTAATATTATAAGAATGATTAGTCTATACATATTATAATATTTTATAATCAATTCTTGTGGCGTAATATATATAGTTAACATTTTAATAATGTTAACAATTAACTTTGGAGACCAAAAACGGCTTTTAAAAATATAGTTTAGCAAACTAAAATCATGCTAAATCTTATACGAAGTATTTAATGTATTCAAAACTAAATGTGATTTAGGCATCTGTAGAAAAGGGTACATATTATATTGTTTGTAGTAGCTATGATAGTTCTATGTTGTCAACAATGTTGGTAAGGGAGACATATCGACTGTAAAAAGGAAAAGGATGTAATCCACACAAATCAGATTTTACAGGAGGTACAAAAACGTTTATGTTATAGTTTTCGGTCAAAGTTAAAATACAAAATAGACGTAACCACGAAGTGCATGGAAATTAATAATTTTGTTTTTTTAATAGAGTTAATTAAAGAAAACTAACAAAAATTGTGGCTAAGTCGTTTTTCCCGCTTCACTTTTTTTCTTTTTAATTGCCAGCTAAATTTAGATATTACAATCAGAATTTGCAGCTTACATACTTTGAAAACAATGTGTATTAAAATTAGTCGTGTACAACGTTATTATCCAATTAAACATATTTTGAAAAACTGAGGGTTACGTCCTTTATCCTTTCTACAGTCTAATGAAGATGGATAACATTTACTAAAAATGCAAGGTCACGGTTGAAAGAGATACTGAAAAGGCATAATGATTCTATAAAGTGTGTATGGTGCAATCATTTATTATTAAAGAAATCCCATAAGACAATCCAATACGACAATATAAGTTATAACCAATATTAATCGCAGGAAGGCTGCACACTTTGACCATATTTTATACTTATATACTACTTTTATATTTTAGTATATTATACTTAATATAGTTAGTATTTATATTTTAGTAAAAAATCGGTGTGTGTACTTATGTACGCTCGTTAGAAGTTATACTTCTTTGACGTAACAAAACAAAAATATGAAAACAAAAAAAAAAATCCTGCGTGCTAATAATTTACGTAAGTAGAAAATACGTTAAAATAATTGAAGAAAGATATTAATACAATTAATAAAAGTTTGATTAAATTCATAATCAAATTAAAATGATATTTATTTGTAGGAAGTTAAATTATTTTTACACAATTAAACAAAATAATACGATAATGTCACAAAATCTTAACTTCAATATAACTTCAATAAAACCTACTTACCTACTTATCAATATTTTCATGTTGTTATTAGTAATAAAGAATCATTTTAAATGCGACCTCATTATACATAGATACACCTACCTAATTTTAAAAACAAGTACCTAGGTATGCAGAGTTTACAAGAAATTGCGTACGTCCTTTATGTCGATTTACTCAACTTGGCCACTGATAGTTTTATACTATTTTACAGGATCTGAATTGCCATAGGCACTTTTTTTTTCGACCATGTCCGATCCTAATATGATCATATGGGCCTCCACATGGTAGAGGTTTGTATTAACAGATTTTGTTTTTTACGAGAAATGGATGTCAGCCATTTGCTCAACCTATTAGGTCGATACCCTGACTCACACACAAATTGAAAAACAATATGTGTACTTGCCAGACCCAGGATTCGAACCTGAGACCCACGGCGTGATAGTCCAAGGCTTAAGCCGCGCGGCCACCGTTATATACCTACATAGATATATACCAAGATATTAACTGATTAAGACTGGTAGGTATTCAACAACAAAAATTTCATATTATTATACTATCTAACTGGTAAATTTATAAATTACATAGATACTTACCTATAAATAAGTGACAATTTAAATAAGCATAGGTACCTACCTAAATGCGTAGGTATTGATTGGTGTTACTTTGGGAGAGTGTCACATTATGCGCAATTACATAATAGGTAGGTACCTAGGTATATCTACTTAATGTTGCATGCTATACCTAAGTATATTCAGAAATCATAAAACTTATAAGTACATACTTATGCCAATAATAAATTATCGCAGGCTTGGGCAATCGCCGTATGATATATTGTTCTATATTCTATAAGCACATGCTTGTTCAATTATTTATTAACCATTTAGGTAGATTGGTACATCAATACATAAGTAAGTAATATTTACTAATTCGTTTAATAGCTGATTTTACTAAATAATCACAATAATAAATTGTGTTGCATCGGTGCCCGCAACTTCCGTCCCATGCCAAATGCATTACATCAGCGCGCGCAACTTTGTCACACGCCAAAAATACACTCTGATCTGTTTTCCCAAACGCGTTAAAAGAAGTATAACTTCAATAAAAGAGGACGGTATTCTAAATTTTCCCTTCGCCCAAAGATGTCACTGTATATAACTCGTAAACAGAATACGATAATCTATTGTTATGCTATGGATATAAGGTGACCGCAAGGATACAGATAAATGAACTGAGAAGAGTGAAGAGACCCTAAAGAAACAATAATTTGGTAATTGACTGAATCAAGTTGATGATAATGCTTTTTGGTGTCGGTAAAAAGAAGGAGATAATAGTTAAATGTAACAGTAGGCGATAAAAATTACGACACAATTTCCGTTTGTGCGTAAATTCATAGACTATATCGCTACTAAAGATGCGAATAGTGCGGTTAACAATGTGTGCTCACTCAGTTTTCCTTCCCCCTTTTCGCCAGCTCTTCCTACCTGCTTGCAATCTTTGTCAGAGAGCAGCTGACGTAGCTTCACCCCTCTACCCTGACCATTCCCGGCGTAAAAAACAAACGTGTAGCATCCCTCCGTAGCTCTCCCGCCGAGGAACCCCGAGCGATGAATTAATAAGCAGGTTGCTCGGGCCGCGACCCGCCGATGCTTTTCCCTTTAGGGAGGACCGTGACGTCATATCTCGACCGCCCCTGCTCCGCCCGAGCGCCCGCCAGAGTGGGGGGAGGCGCCCTGCGTTTTGGGCGCGCGGGCCGTTCGCCTTTGATCAGAGACAAAAACGCAAAATTGGCGCGCTCTGTCTATGGCGTTGAGCGATTTCGTAAAGCTTTGAAGTTCGAACCGCTACTGGTAATTATTACTATTTACGATATGCTGTCAATAAAATAAATTTAATTTGTGCTGTATTGTAGTTTTTATAATGATTCTAATGAACCGTAGGTTATGTAAAATTTGCTGTCAATTAAAATATACATATATCTATATTTATTAGTAACTGATAAAACCGCAGAAGTCAATTTTATTTTGAATTATTAATAACCATGTCCTTGTTTTTTTGTCCAAGACGGTTATTAGTAATTTTGAGTAATCAATCAATCACACCCAGGCTATGAGAAAATGACATAAATATTGTGTCCTCACGGGGAATCGAACACAGAACGGAACTTACGCACTGCACCAAGAGAGCCACCGCAGAAGCCCATATCATGCGTAGTGCAGAAGGCATGGAAAGATGTATGTTGGGCACAATGCGGAAAGACTACAAAATAAATCAATGAATAAGGTGACATACGAGAGTACGTGATTGGGTTTAGACCCGGAAAGTCCACCGAGGATGCGATTCGCTTTGTGATCGATTCTGTGGAGAGCTCTGGCAAGGACCTCGTTGCCGGGATTTTTCTCGACATAGCGGGCGCGTTTGATACTGCGTGGTGGCCCTTGGTTCTGGCAAAGCTTAGGCTGAAACAGATCCCCGGGGACCTCTTTGCCTTAGTTCAAAGCTACTTCAGCAATAGGGAGATAACCTACGACTCCGGCCCCAGCCTGATTCACAGGAGGACCACCATGGGGTGTCCTCAGGGCTCCGTCCTGGGACCCCTTCTGTGGAACATTCTGTTTGACGACGTTCTGTCCCTGCCACTGCCTCCGGGCTGCACGCTCGTTGCGTACGCCGACGACTTGCTCCTGCTTGTTGGGGCGACCAGCCGACCGGCACTTGAGCGTGCAGCCACGGACGCCTTGGGCAGAATCCTTAATTGGGGGTTGCTGAACAAGCTGACCTTTGCCCCGAGCAAAACGGAAGCTGTCCTCCTCAGGGGTAGTTCTCGGGTCAACATAACTCGACGGCCGCCCACGGTTCGTTTTGGCCAGACCTCAGTGCGTTTCTCCGAAAGGGTTACGTATCTGGGAGTAATTCTTGATGACAAGCTGTCTTTCGTTCACCACGCCAAGACGGCCGTCTCTAAGGCCAATTCGGCTTATCAGAGAATGGCCCGAATGGCGGGCAGCAATTGGGGACTTAAGCCTAGAGCCCTTAAGGTTGCATACGGCGCAATTTTCATGGGAATTGCCGGTTACGCCTCCAGCATTTGGCATTCTCGAGTAAACTCCTTAACTCTCGTGAGACGCGCACTATTAAGCGGGCAGCGACTTGCGCTGATCTCGCTTACCAAAGCCTACCGCACAACTTCTACTGACGCGCTTGCCGTACTCGCGGGGGTGCTACCCCTCGATCTGCACGTCCAAGTCAGAGGATCGATCACCCTCCTCTTGAGGGGGATCAGCACAATACTCGCCGGTGTCCATCTGACACCACCGCAGAGATCCGAGGACGTTCCTTACAGGAAGACTGTAAGTGACATTGTGTACAAGACCGCATTTGCGGCATGGCAGGCGAGGTGGACCGCCTCCCCCAAGGGGCGGCACACTTACCGTTTTTTTCCAGACGTATTCTGCAGGCACCAAACTAGAAGACTCCAACCTTCGCACTGGATTAGCCAGTTCCTCACCGGCCATGGCAACTTCGCCGCCAGACTCCACGAGTTTGGCTTGATAGTAGATGGGCCGGGTTGTACCTGCGGGCATGACCACCAAGATGTTGAACACATCCTCTGGGATTGCCCGCTTATGGAATTCGAACGAGCGGAGCTGTTTGCCAGGGTCCGTCCTCACACGGGCCCAATTGGTCATGGAGATCTGGTAGCAACCGAGGCCAACTTTGCGGCATTTGAGAAATTTGCAGCGTCGTATGGGGAGCGGGATAGTCCCGACTCTTCTGTAGACTCATCCATTTCAATTCGTGACACTCAGTATGCGGGTACACAAAGCGCTTAACGTCAGCGGACAGCAGAGCCAGTCCAAAAACAAACATTTTCTTTCTTAACTTTCTTCTTTCAGCACTACGGTGCATGGTTGCAGCATCAGTCCCGTGCGGCTCCGTCTCGGGATGGAATGAGCACTTAAAATCACTTCTTTCAGACACGTTTAAAGCGTCATAGAAAGCGGCCGTGCATATCCACGGTTGTGCATATATGACGGGTGGTGGTGGGCACTTTAACGTAGTACGTGATGTCACAGAGGTCGCCAAATTGGTGAAACGTTGATGAGCCTGATATGTGGCAACGTGATAAATTACCATTTTTAATTCAAATCGGTATAATTATGTACAGTGACGATTTTTTAAAAAATATTTAGTCAAGTAGTCACGGAACTTCAATACTTTTCTTCTAATTAAAAAATACAGTTCTCTGGTTATGTTTTTGTGATTACCTCTTGTTAACCTCTCATTTGTATGAATTAAAACTCACATTGATAATAATTACAAGATAAAACGAACTTTTTATATACAACGTTTTTAAATTTTCTGTTGAATCATATAAACTTGACTTGATTAGCTTAAACGATCAAAAAAAAATTGTACTTGATAGAAATAATACTGAAATGTCAATTTGACATGTCTTATTGATTTCCATAGTAACGCACGTATATATTAATAATTGAGTTGCTAGTACCACAGACCCTAGCAACCAATAATGGTGTCGAAATATTTTTTCATACGAAACAAAATTAACTGAAAATGAATAAATGCATTTGCATCGTGTTCTGATATATTCTAAAAGTTTCAAATGTCTAGCTAGTCGGGAAGTTAGACAAAGAACCACCGGATAAATAAGAATACGATCAAAGAAAAACGTTGTAATAAAAATCATCATAATAATCAACAGGTTCAAAACTGCACACCAGACATGTTTGAATATTCTTTATTTCGTGACCATATTGAAGGTTGGTGACAAAATTTCAATACATCTATTTATAACCAACGCATTGGATATTGTGCCGCTTAGGAAGATAATCTCTTTCTGTCCACACCTTTGTTGCCGTATAATTTTCCTTGTATTATAAGATTGAGTGCTGAGCTCTAACCAGTCTCTTTAAAATATTAGATGCGTTCTCGAAGCATTGTGAGACAACGTAATTACGAAATATTTGACATTCAAAAACGTCACGAAATACTAAACCGCATAATTACACAAGAAAAACACTACATGAAATACCTAATTCTGGCAATTAAAACAATTTAAGAAATAAATGGAAGGTCATGATGATACAGTATTCAAAACAGACTCAAAGTGTCAATGTAATAACTGAACTTACCTTGTATGAAAATAATATAATATTAAACAAATTCAAAGAGTCAGGGGCATTCTTCTTCAGCCGTAGCCTGTCTTACAGGAGACCTTGTAATGAATAATAATATGCAGAAGTTGGTAATTTATTCTCAGTATGTCGTATGACGGTCGTGTCCGAAGTATGTAGCTTTCAAGTTTCAACTTCTTCGGTTAGTTTTTAACTTTTTTCATTCTTGGCATATTTAAAACTCGTCGTTCCTAACTTTGTCATTCCAACTGATACGATGCATTCGCCTGTATATTATAATTAATACCCCCGTTTGAAAATTAAAATGGTCAAGCTTTTTTAACGCTGTATCTCTATGGCGTATTTACTTTAAATAAGAGAATTAACTATTTTTTTATTCAACGAATAATTCATAAGATTTAAGAATGTAACATTATAATTATTGAACATACATAATTCCGAAAACACTTCTGAGAAAATATATTAAATCCAATAGAAAAAATCTTTTTTGAAAAAAGTAAGACACCCCGCAGAAATCGAACCTGCATCTTTCGGGTATCGCGCCCGCGCATATATAACCACTATGCTAAATGAGTCATACTTAATTGCGACAAATTTTAACTAATGGTTTTTAATACTCACTGAAGTGCTTTCCAAATTGAGCTACTATTGGCGATCGGCTTTTGTATTTTAAATCAAAGTAGGTGTTACTTTAATTACTAACCGACGTCACGGATCACTCCAAGACTTTTTTTGTTGTAACTTATTTGAACTTCCTCATAATTTTTAATTAACTATTTTTTTATTCAAAGAATAATTCACAAGATTTAAGAATGTAACATTCTAATCGTAGAACATACATTAAAAGCCATTAGCTAAAATTTGTCATAATTAAGTAGGAATCCTTTAGCATAGTGATTGTATGTGCATGGGCGTGATACCTGAGAGATGCAGGTTCGATTCCTGCGGGGTGTCTTACTTTTTTCAAAAAGATTTCTTCTATTGGTTATAATGTATTTTCTCAGAAGTGTTTTCAAATTTATGTATGTTTTATATAAGAGAGTATTTTAGATAGAGCATATAATTATTTTTATTCATCTTATCATTCTACATGTGATTTCCAGGCTTAGATTGTGTATGTTAAAATATTATTGCACTAGCAAGCAAAGTTTTAATTTACTATATGTACATATTTTGTCGTAAATGAAATTTTTTTGTATGAAACTTAAAAAATACAGAAATAAAAAAAATACGCAGTCTTCATTGAGTAATGTCACAGCTGAGATAATGCGGACCGTATGATATTTTTATTTTTACAGCGCTCGGAGAAAATTCTATTGGGCTTCAATGAAACTTTTCGCCTATCCCTCACGAAAATTTCAGCGCAATACGAATTTTATTATGTATTGCCGTCTTAAATCTCGGCAGTTCAATTACATTTTCCGGCGCACGCGGGAAAAAAAATACTTGAAAAATTAAATATTTCATTTTTTTCAATTTTTTTGTTGTTTGTAAAAATTAAAGTATCTCCTTCTACAAAGGCCAACGTAAGACGTTGACGTGATCAGGTGAAGTATCCACGTTCACAGAGTTTTGGCTACATATTATTTTTTGTTATTTTGTCATTTTTAATAAATATTAAAAATTTATTTTTTATCTTAGTATGATTCCTTTTTAACTATACTTACAATTATTGCCTCGCAAAATGATTGGCTTGTTTGAAATTGTTTTTTTTTTGTAAGTTTAAAAATACTCTTATATAAAACCAAATAAATAATTGGCACATTTCCACGAGTATACAAACTATTTACATTAATACGGCTATTAAGCATACAAAGTCACAGTAAGCATACAAAGCCGGTGTTAATAATTATTATATCATCATAACAAAGCGTATGCAACATATAAGCACACCTGGAATTTACACCCCGGATTCGGTGTGAAAGCCTAAGGTCATCCAGCGCATATAGATAATGATAATTGTTATTAAATTGTGTTAATAAATCAGTCATCAGTAAAATATATATTACATGGAAAACAATACATTTCTGCGTTAAATGGGATATAAACCTAGCACAACATATTTTGAATTCTAGGCCTAGTGATTTTTTAGATTTATCTACGAGGTGTACTCACTGATAACGCCAAATAGTGACTGAGACGTTATTAAAAAATATGTATATTGATATTAGCAATCCTCGTTTGTTTTTTATAGCTGCTATTGGCTATTGGCTTTTGTATTTTAAATCAAAGTAGGTATTACTTTAATTACTAACAGACGTCACGGATCACTCCAAGATATTTTAGTGTTGTAGCTTTCTTGAACTTGCTAATAATTTTTAATTAATTACTTTTTTTTATTCAACAAATAATTCACAAGATTTAAGAATGTAACATTCCAATTGTTGAATAAACATAATTTTGCAAACACTTCTGATAAAATATATTAAAACCAATAGAAAAAATATTTTTGAAAAAAGTAAGACACCCGCAGGAATTGAACCTGCATCCACGCACATAGACCAATATGCTAAAGGTATCATATTTAATTACGACAAATTTTAGCAAGTGGCTCTTATAATACTCTCTGAAGCGTTTTCTAAAATGAGCTACTATTGGCGAACATCTTTTCTATGTAAATCAAATTAGGTATTACTTTAATTACTAACGGACATCACTAAAATATCTTGGAGTGATCCTCTAGTGAGCATTGACTGATTCTTCTACTTCTTTACTCTAATACTAATACAAAGTGCTGTGGTAGAGAGAGCCACGGAGAATAATAATAAATAATAACAAATAATTACAAGATAAAAAAACTTTTTATATACAACGTTTTAAAATTTTCTGTTGAATCATATAAACTTGACTTGACTATCTTAAACGATCAAAAAAAATGTATTTAATAGAAATAATACTGAAATGTCATTTTGACATTCCATATTGATTTCCATAGTATCACACGTATATATTAATAATTCAGTTGCTAGGACCCCAGACCCCCTAGCAATCAATATTAGTGGATTGGATTACGGAATTATTCCGAAATAACTTTTAATACAAAACAGAATTAACTGAAAATGAATTCAATTCCAATTAAAGATGGCTAAAAGTAATAAAAAATGCATTGGCATCGTGTTCTGATATATTCTAAAAATTTCAAATGTCTAGCTGGTCGGGAAGTTAATTAAAAATGTTGGACAAACAAGAAATTGGCCTTTGTGGCGACCAGGTCGGACAGCTACGCTGACAATACTATTTGGAGATTTTGATTCTGATGTGTAATGTATACTGGATAAAGAATTCTTTTTCTTTCAACCATGTCCGATCCTAATATGATCATATGGGCCTCCACAGAGTAGAGGTTTGTATTGACAGATTTTGTTTTTTACGAGAAATGGATGTCAGTCACTTGCTCAACCTATTAGGTCCATACCCTGACATACACAAATTGAAAAACAATATGTGTACTTGCCAGACCCAGGATTCGAACCTGGGTCCAACGCTTAAGCCGCGCGGCCACCGTGGGCGTTGGTGAAAAGTATTGAAAAATGCATTGGCATCGTGTTCTGATATATTCTAAAAGTTTCAAATGTCTAGCTAGTCGGGAAGTTAGTTAAAAATCGATTGCAAGATTTGTACTGGATAAACAACCACCGGACAAATAAGAATACGACCTAATAAAAACGTTGTAAAATAAAAGGAATTTAATAATATGTATTACGAAAAAACGAAGCTTATAAATAATACGGACAAATTTATGTGAAGAAATTTTCACGCCCGCAGTACCTAAGACGCCGCAAATTTTTTTAAACCAAATAAAATTGGCCTTTGTGGCGACCAAGTCGGACAGCTACGCTGACAATGCTATTTGAATATTTTGATTCTGATGTGTTATGTATACTGGATAAAGAATTACACATTTTTAAATCGTATCCAATCCGCTAATTTCATAAAAGATTTAAAAATCAAAAAAATATAATATAACGTTCCATATTATAATATCACTTGGATATAATCTACTTATATGTGACAATTTATTTTCAATATCAGGAAATGTCATTTTTATGATTGACACTATGAAAAATAGATAATTAATTTATAATTCTATATCTCTATATACACTATACCAATTTTATTTTTCACTACCAAATATAAAATCGCATACCACACCACATTTGCTTCCATAAAGGGTAGTTCCGGGTAGTTGGTATATTAATATTATTAAATAATATAAATTTAAATGTCAGATTTAAACAAACCTTTATCGCTTTACAGGTAGGTACGAGTACGTTAAGCCGGCTTTAAAATAATGATAAGTCATAATCTTGCATTGTTTATTGTTTATTCCGCAACTGGAAAACTTTTCCGGCAATGTCCCCGCAAAGGAGAGGAAAGAAAAGAAAATAAGTAATACAAGTGACCAGGCGTGACGGTGAGTGTTATTATGTGAAGATATAGAGGTACCCACGGCACTACTGCTAAGACACTGAGAGGTTTTGACAAAGCATAATATTTTTCTCACTTTCAGGGTTTATGACGTAGCTCTACAATAATGCCGTCACTGTTTTGGGCAAAATTGCGAATATGCCATTCTGAACATTTTCAAAATCAGAAAAAAAATCTTTTATTCAAGACGGTATTTCAGTGAAACGGCAAATAATTTTCAACTATAGGTGCGACGAAATTTCGGACTGTTTAGCAATCGGAGAGCGAAAGTCGAGCTGTGAACACGTCAATTTCTTGTGTGATGGCGACGGGGGAATTAATTCTTAAATCGTGTAAAGATGACTAAAAAACATTACCAATTTACTTGAAAAAGAAAACATGTAAATAAATATATTATTATTATTAGTAATAGAACAATAAACATAACATTAAATGGAGGCATGTTGACTTTTTATGACAAATTATCTTTTGTTCTGCATGCGCCATTTGCACAATCTTCGCGTCGCGTAGACACGATCGTTTTAGACTGTGCCCCAGCTGAAGTATAGCCTTAAGTTAAAGTTCTTTGCGGACATTTGTCATCAAAAAATTGTATTAAAAATTCATGTAAATTGTGACATATGTATTTTTACAGTTTTATGAGTAATAATTATTATTTAATAATGGCTAAATTACATCGTCACCTCAATACTACAACTAGATATCACTGATTTGATCATTGTTGAGAAAATGAAATTTAAACATTACTGGATTAATATAAATATACGCCATAATTATTATTTTAAACGAAAATAGAAAATTGTGCTTGTCTAATTGGGAACAATTAAATAATGTTCAATTTTATGAAAAAAAAAATGTAGATATAGATATTATGTTACTGTTCGGTTATACGGAATATAGCGGAAAACGCATTTTTAAAATAGCCGATAAACTAGATTATTTGTTAGTTTGAGTTAGTTTAGGTTAGGTTAGGTTGGGTTAGGTTAGGTTAGGTAAGGTTAGGTTTGGTTAGGTTAACCTAACAAATAATCCAGTTTATCGGCTATTTTCAAAATGCCTTTTCCGCTGTATTCCGTATAACCGAACAGTACCAGGTAGGTACTAAAGTGTCTAAATTTGAAACGTAAAAAAATTATAAGTACATTTTTTTGACCACGCCCGATCCTAAGAAGATCATATCGATCTCGACAAAGTGAAGATTTGTATTAACAGATTTTTTAACTAAAAATGAATGTTAGCCACTTGCTCAACCTATTAAGTCCATTTACCCCAAACACTCATTAAAAAACAGTATGTGTATTTTCCAGACTCAGGATTCAAACCTGGTATCCACGACATTATAAGCCGTAGCGTTAGCCGCTCGACCATCGTGGGCGAAATACGTACGTCATATAAGTATATCAAAATAAATCACTTAATATGTTTTCCATTTAATTTTTTATAGTTATAACATAAAGTTTCACTTTTGCGTTTTCTACATATACAAATTTTCTTCTAAGTATATTTTACAATGGACAGCTAAATAGACATCTGTTAAACGTAAATTTAAGAAATAATTAGCATGAAACATAGACGGATTGATACCTTAAAGGCAATTAGAGGCAAAAGAGAAGACAATATATTATAACCAACAGAAAAATTATTTTTTGACAAAAATACGACACCCAGCAGTAATCGAACCTGCGTCTCTCGGGATTCGCGCACACGTACATCGACCACAAAGCTATACCTAAGTATCCTATCTGATTGCGACAAATGTTTACTAATGGCTCTTACAATACTTCTTTCCAAATCGAGCTACTATTGGCAATCGGATTTTGTATTTTAAATCAATGTATGTGTTGATAATTACTTTAATTACTAACCGACGTCACGGATCACTCCGAGATTTTTTGTTGTAACTAACTTTCTTGCTAATAATTTAATTAACTTTTTTTTTATTCAACGAATAATTCACAAGATTTAAGAATGTAACATTATATTTATTGAACATACATCATTTTGAAAAAACTCGCACCCACGCACATCGACCACAATTAAATTTAATAAAACATGATTTATAATCACTTTCAATAATTGATAGTACTTAAGTACATTAATTTTTATTTAAATTTGTGAATTACTTCAGTTTTCATTATAATTGAGACTTGTTATTACTACAGATGAGTTTCTGGAATAATTATATTTTGCAAATATACCATGTTGCCAATCTAAATGTTTCTCTTTGAGTCATTTCCAGTAAAACGCATTCAACAGTATTAACTTTAATACTGAACTTAAATGAAGCTGTGTAGTTCTGATATTAATTAGGCACCTGCAAAGTATATCATATTGCACGTTGTACGACGCTTTTGTTTTCAGTAAATATACAAGAATATTAACTCTATGTAGCCAGTATAATAACCATTTTACGGCTATGAATTTATATTCAAATACAGTACGAAGTTGTTGATTCGGTGAAATATATTCATTTCATTTATTATAACACGATATACAGAGTATTAATTAGTATCTGAATAATAAACGTCATTCCGCACTGTGGATAAAAACTCCTTTCAATAATAAAGCCAAGATATAATAAAAGCAATAAAAAGAAAAACTACCCCTAAAATAGCTATTTTTACAACGTTCTTATTAGGTCGTATTCTTATTTGTCCGGTGGTTGTTTATCCAGTACAAATCTTGCAAACGATTTTTAACTAACTTCCCGACTAGTTAGACATTTGAAACATTTAGAATATATTAGAACACGATGCCAATGCATTTTTTAAATACTTTTAGCCATCTTTAAGTAGAATTGAATTCATTTTCAGTTAATTCTTTTTTGTATGAAAAGTTATTTCGGAAGAAATCCGTAATCCAATCCACTATTATTGGTCTATCTGGGGTCCTAGCAACTAAATTAATAATATGTACGTGCGTTACTATGGAAATTAATATGAAATGTCAAAATGACACTACAGTATTATTTCTATCAAGTACAAATTTTTTTGATCGTTTAAGCTAGTCAAGTCAAGTTTATATGATTCAACAGAAAATTTTAAAACATTGTATATAAAAGTTCTATTTATCTTGTAATTATTACACAGTAACAGCTACCTGCTAATGCTACCTAATGACAGGTAATAATAATAATAGCCACCCTCTTTCAATTTTGATATTCTGTATCATAATCAGCTACCTACCACCAAACGCAGAAAAGTTGTCTACTTCTGAAATATGATGTACTCTATCGCATAAATAAGGCAAATAAAAAGAGAAAAAGACACGCACGTATGTAGAATGAAATTTTCTTAGCTACCGTACTTCCACAAATGGCTTAATGTCATAGATGTTGCTAATATGATACGACTGACTTCGGATCAGTGATGCCAACCGTACTATAATTATGGTACAATACTATAATTTTAATTCCGTGAAAAATGTGAAATACTATAATTTTACGCCAAATATACCAAAATACTATAATTTTAAAGGATTCAAGACGAAAAATGTTCCTGTACTATATATTTTTTAGAAATGCTATAATTTTTACGCCTTTGTACTATAATCAGCATATAAAAAGATGGCAACACTGCTTCGGATACTGAGACATACTGACATTTAGTCAGTAAGGTATACTAATTAGTATTCTAATAGATTTATTAAGTTCAGGCGCTATGTGCAGTCACCAAAATGTAAATATACACTGACAACAAATACAATTAATTCTAACTTATATAATAAATTAATACAATAAAGTAAGTAAAAACTTTAACACCTACCTATTAATTCAAGGACCACAATAATATAACAAACAAATTATGAATAGTTGAAGTGTTTGTAAAAAAAAAACTTTCACTAATAATACAATCAATAGGCGTATACATCGTCAAAAGCCTAATCATAGATCATTAGATAATAATAAATTACACTACATTACATTACTACAGTCAAGTGGTGTAAAATCGTCAATACTGAGAGAACAATGGCAATGTATTGTGAATTTAATTGAATTAACTACAAAAATCTATTAGAATTTAAATTCAAATTCCATCAAGTACCCTCGGTCGATAGTATTAAAATGATAAGTATAATATTAGTTTTAAATCTTAATCCTTCTGCATTTTCCTTTTCCTCCTTAAGTGACGTGTAAACTATGGGAAAACTTCAAAATAAAGTATATTATATAAATCGTAATTTTGAGAAAACAGTTTATTTTCCAACAAATAGGTATGTCACAAAATACCACCGAATACGGTTTATATAATTTAGCAGGATTCCGGATTTAAATCGGCAACACTAGAGAGACATTTTTATAGGTTGTAATTTTTTTTCTTTTGATTTCGCATCGAATATAACTCGCCAAAGACTCAGAAAATAATAAACGTCATGTCAAAAAATCTTACCTTAAAAGTTTAGAATCGTAAACTTAGCCTGGATTCAATATTTAAATTGTTGTGATTCTGATTCTAACGGAAATCTGTGGATTTGATAAAATAAGTTGACAAAAAAGTGTTCTTTTCAAAAAAAATCACCCGGCATGTTAATAAAATATTCAATTAACTTAAAAATATGAATTTGAATATTGTATAATATTCATTTCGAAAGAAACAATGGCGAAATCGATCTTCCTTTATTGTACCGTAGAGAACTAGTAATAATAAACATTACAGTCGAGTCTAAAATGCCCTGGGGAATAAATTGGAAATTGGAAATACGTGCTATCATTTAATTCGTTATTTTGGAGGGAAAATAAAGTATTCAGGTGTACATTTTTTGTAGAAATGAGTGTCCAACACTCCATCATACGCCATATTTTTGAGAACGGTACACGGTTAGATAATATTTTCGGGTTCTTTTTTAAATTAACATAAAGACAATTTTCTTATAATTTTACATAAATATTATTGTCATCACTGCTGTGGTAAATATAAATTGAAGAATGAAAGATAAAATATTGTTTAATTAAAAAATATAACTGTAAGCACCTACTCTGATAAAAAAAAAACATTAAAATTTGTAAAGATAAAATAATTAATACTTTAGAGCGAAATTACGCTGAGGCTACCATTTAGGTTGTAAGACTCGGGCACTGAATTGAAACACACTTTTAATTATACAGCATATTATTTCCTCCCATACCATTGATATGAAAATGTAAAAAATCGATAAAAATGTTGACTGAAAACACACAGAGAAAAGGAAGGGCGTCGCGCAGAGCTGGTTGTTTGTGAACATACGTGTTGTATTTGTATTGTCAGTGTGAGGTATTATTATTCTTCCCAACTTGCCACAATCTCATAGTACCTAGAAGATTTTCCCAGCAGGGTATCATAAGAAGTTTCGGTTAGCCGATGAGTTCCGAATGTATCAAATATTTTGATAGATATATTTATTGTAAATTATATATATAAAAAAATAAACGAGTATTTATGTAGATGCCAAATTAATAATTCATAAGCATTTGGTACCATATTATGTAGTGTTAATTTAATTACATTGTTATTATACTAAGAGTCTTTCAATTTTCAATATATTGTTAATTTAATATATTCTCATTTCAATACACTGTTTCAAAAAAACAGTTATATTTGTGTTATTTAATTTTCTGGGCCGACATAAGGCCAAAAATCTAGTTCTGGATGAACAACTAACAAGGTAGACTATGTACGCAATACACATCCTCGTATCATTGCTTTGCTCACGAAGGTGAATAAAGGCGTGAATGGTAGAGATCAAGAATGTTGAACTGCTTCGAAGGATATTTGAAAATGCTCGAACAAAATCCTTTTAAAACTACCCCATTGGGTCATTCGAGATGGAAAATGTTTGTAGAGAAAGCCAATATCCACTCATCAAAGCTTATAAAACTAAGAAATATGATATATATACAATACTTTATTATTTATTATTAAAAAACATGGTAGAGTGATTAGTAATGCGTCTCTAAAACTATCGGTACTTATTCTTATCCCGCGACTGGTAAACAATACGTGTGCTCAATTTTAGAGCAAGTATCTACTTAATAAGTTGTGCAAAAATACTTCACAACTATTCCTCGCAAAGAGTCTGTTTATATAACGTCAACTATTACGGAGACAAAGTTAAAAGAGCAAGTTAAGCCTCGGATATATTATGATGCACGTTGCGTATTTTCACGTGATGTCACAGTAAGCTGCCGCTACGATAAAAAAAGTGTGTAATGTCATTTTTCCTGGTGTTTAAAATGTTATCAGACTGATGCTCCTATTCTGTAGTACATTTTGAACCCTTAAACGAACATTGTCAGTTAGCTAAATCTGCCGAAATCACCAGAACAATAATGAGGTCACCTCATGTGTACCGTATTACATGGACACTTGTATGACTCAATGAACGTTTTTTTATCATTTTCTACACGCCTACACATTTTCGACTCAAATCAAAATCGCGCGTTTTTTGTTTTTAGCGGTTGGCACTAAGTATTTTCTATAAGAACGTTGTATATTATCTATGGCCTGCACGTTGAGCTCTGTTCAAAATATTATCAATAGATACAATATGGCAAGTATTTTTTACGTACGCACACGTAGAAACTGTTAAAATTAATTGAAATAAGATGAAAAATGAATAATAATTCAAAATACTAATACATTAGAGTTGGCACTCTCCATAATTGAATTTATAGAAATACTGATCGTTCAAAATAGTCTGTAGAATGACTAAATTTATCGCCATGACGGCATGATAGTACGCGATGTGTATCATAATGTACCCATAGCCTTTCCTGGTCCTGTTCGGTTATACGGAATACAGCGGAAAACGCATTTTTAAAATAGCCGATAAACTGAATTATTTGTTAGTTTGGGTTAGTTTAGGTTAGGTTAGGTTGGGTTAGGTTAGGTTAGGTAAGGTTAGGTTAAACTAACAAATAATCCAGTTTATCGGCTATTTTCAAAATGCGTTTTCCGCTGTATTCCGTATAACCGAACAGTACCTACCGAAAAATCTTAGGAAATAAGTTAAATCAAGAGGTATTTTAATCAATATATTATTTCCCTGTCTGTGTAAGTGCTCTTATCATTTTTTATGCTACCTATCCGTACGTTCCGAAATACTTTAATTTTGCCGAAAAAATTACAACTAGCATTATAAAATTTATCAAAGTAATGATATTACTAACGTGAATATTTAGGATTGTATCAGAGGCTTTTTTTTTAAAATAATGTGGGTGTTATCAATATTTCCATTTTTTGAATCTTCCGATTATTTTGTATTCGAAATTAATCATACATTATTTTGTATTGCGGAGGTTGACGTTAAGATCCAACGTATAATGTAAGAAACATGCTAAGTATTTTGTACAGAGTATGCTATTTCGTTGTTGAATAGCTGAAGGCCAATTTCATACGACAGTGTAGTGGGTGAAGCGTACGATGCAAAAATATAAATCATGTATAGAACATCATACTACATGACAGCAATATCTGCTTTCTATTGGGAAAAAACATGACATGCCATGTTGAAAACGAACTATGTTTTCTACCTTCCTGAAATTCTTAACATTCTGCAAGCGCATTTACTTTCGATGTGAATGAGCAGAATATTTCCCGTGTATAGATGAAAAATGCACATTCTTTTTACGTGTGCTAGATATTTTATTTTTCATTTATATTTTTAAATATTGATGGGAAATTATTTTTAATAAACCATTTCTTTTATTCAACGAATAAATTTAATATTCCACATTACATTTAATATACATACGTGAGTGTATTATATCTGAAGTGTTTTCAAGTTATATATTATTATGTACTCGTTCAATATAGAATATTATTTTTTGTTGTATTCCAATTTAATTTTCAAAGATAGCATAACCACTTATAATAAAATGTATTTTTTTAATAATGAAAACTTTGTCGGTGAATCGTACAAGTGTATTTTTTTTTTTAAATATTTGTGTAATAATTATTACATCACATGACTATGTAATATTAGTTTACTATCATCTACAATTAATTTGAACAATAGTATTATACGTGCCACTGAGTACTCAAAAAACGTCTAATACTAAAAAAATTCAAATCAGCTGAATGCATAAATACCTTTCCGTTATCTTGATTCAAAATTTAAAAAATCGGTGTGTGTACTTATGTACGCTCGTTAGAAGTTATACTTCTTTGGCGTAACAAAACAAAATGAGCCGTTACCTGAGTATATTAATATTACAGTGGATTAGGTTGATGAAAACGTACGCGATTCAACTGCGTCTCATATAGCATATAATAATTGTAATTTAATTATTGTATTAGACTAAAACTTATCTGTGTCATACAGCGGTTATAATTGATTCAGAAGTGCCCATGATGAATTAAGGAAAAAACAAATTTTAATATATTTTTTGAATTATTTACTAACTCAACATTCACAAAATTTATTTATTTATTGATATATACTTATACACATAAATAATACCTACTTACATAAAAAATATAGCCTCAAATCTTGATACGCAATCTTTACAATGAAAAATAATTATACACTCCAATATTAATAAAGTTTTAT
Organism: Rhyacophila brunnea; assembly: GCF_057557595.1. Classification (NCBI taxonomy): domain Eukaryota; kingdom Metazoa; phylum Arthropoda; class Insecta; order Trichoptera; family Rhyacophilidae; genus Rhyacophila; species Rhyacophila brunnea. The sequence goes on along the minus strand of NW_028232751.1, from coordinate 48,466,664 downwards.
TTATATAACTTAACAGTGTAGAATGTTAGTCACCAGAAATTTGTTTATAAACATATATATTTAGTATGACACAATATTGGTTATGTTTACAACACGTGCTCTTTATATGATTGTATTGAATGACTAACTAAATGACACTATGCGTATGCGCATATACCCTTGAGACCAAAATGAATATAATCATAATAATAAATTATGTGTTACATCGACGCGCGCAACTTTGTCACACGCCAAAAATACACTCTGATCTGTATTCCCAAACGCGCCAAAATAAGTATAACTTCAAAAAAGACGACAGCAACGTGATGTTACGTTACTTCTGATGCATTTTTTTTTTGAAATTTTATTGTGATTAATAATTATGACGTGAACTTCATACACCGCATGGGTGCGATGGGATGCATTCAGTCAACTTGGAGTTATATGGAGGTCAAGGCTGTATTCTGTGAGGACCAAATGTCAATTCAATGCATGCGTACCACATGTGCTCCTGTATAGCTGTAAAATATGGCATCATACCATCCTTCAAAGGTCTAGACTGAGCTTTGAGAATTGATATTTCCACCTAATCTTAGGCATACATTGGTTCGACCGCGTTATAAACATTCGAGTTGGTGAGCGGATACAGCGGCCCTCGGTGTTTAAAGTAATTACGAAAAAACGCTTAACGTGGCCGCCAGAGAGTGTGGTACTCTATACCCTTGTGGCATAACCTCAAGCGATCTATGCGCTACAGGTCTCATATAGCGGGAGGCGTGGCGATGGACAAGGGAATTGGCACGACCTTGTTCTTATCCTATGCCCCAATGCTAGGCTGTAATAGGGTGAAGTAAGTAATAAGTATACAGTATAAAGTAGGTGGCTCGAAATAGGATGGTTCTGGGTTGAAGCCCCGCTTGGTGTAAATATATTTACAATTTGCGGAACTAGTAATACTTCAGAAGCGAATGAAAAAAAAACAATTTCTCTTCACAAAAAATCGTGCACTAGCCAGATAAGTATCTATCTGCAAAAAAGTTTTTTTGACCTTGTTGTAGAAAAACTTTAGCGTCCGGAAAATTTCTCATAGCTATTCGAGTGCAAAATTAAATAGTTCGAGTTTCGAGTCGCCTCTGCCCCGTCGACAATAAAACACCTACCATATTTTTTTAATTACAAAAACAAGTTTTAGAAAAACTAGCTGAAGCCACTGGAAATTTTAAACAATTCCAATTGCGCTATACTATTTTATTCATCGTATACCTTGGTCGCTATATTTTTATGAAAAAAAGTTATAAGCTTAAAAAGATCGGTGTGTGTACTTATGTACGCGCGTTAGAAGTTATACTTCTTTGGCGTAACAAAACAAAACTTGTGATAACCTAGATTCTTCGACTAGCTCTTAATTATATTGTTAAATTACACACTCAAGAAAAAGGACCGCTTATTGGAACGCCGTTGGCTTATTTCTATACACTTTAACTTAATATTATAGTTACATTACTAAATATAGTTATATTACTAAATTATATAGATAATGGTTTCTCGTTGTTTTTATTTTTAAAGTACCAAATGTCACTCTGACGTTTAATAGTTTGTTTACGTAAATAATTGCAAATGGCCGACAATAACAAATTCGCTGCCTAGGCATCGGAAAAATTCTAAACTGTAATATTATACTGTATAATCATTACTTTTGCAGTATCATACGTTGGCATAAAGGTAGTGCGTTCGGCTGATAACCGAATAATCGGTGGTTCGAATCCAATCGAGTGCGTTTTTTTTTCGTGTAAAAAAATAAATTATGTGTTACATGTCACACGCCTAAAATACACTCTGATCTGATTTCCCAAACGCGCCAAAAGAAGTATAACTTGAATAACATTACAACATAACTAATATTACGTTTTGTTACATAAATATACAAAATATAATACTGGTTATTTAAAATTACCTTATAGTCCGTCTAACCAATAAAATCAAATCATATTTTTATTTACCTCGACTTTTTCTCGTTTTGACGGCCGTTCCATCATCAAATGTTGAATGCCCCGTTTTCGATGTTTTCAATTACTCCGATAATTAATTATTTATTTCTTCAATTCGAATCCGGTCGAAGCGATCCCAATTTTTCATCAAGTTAAAAATCTAAAAATAAAATTGTATCTTTTAATAACTACTAGAGCTATGCAACATAATCAATCTGCAAAAAATATCAATGCTTATTATAATTATCAGCTTCTATAACCACCATCGAATAACGGCCTCTTTAAATTGAATACACTCCTCTCGGTCCTATTCTTTGAATTACTACTTCCACAGAAATTAACTATTTAATGAATGCAGTGGCTTAAATATTGTCTACTTTTCGAACTGTACCGTTCGAACACTAAACAAACAATAAAATAGATTTTTGGATTTTTACTAGGTGTACTTCTTCCTTCTTTTCTCGGCGTTTTGGGCTCGAGGCCAATATCAAAACATGTGTTATGTTATGATGAAGTGTAGTGGATGTGTATGAATAAACATTAAATTTACCGTTATTTATAGTTACACCTGGATGACTAAAGTTGTCCAACGACTGTCTTTTATGACAATTATTATGTATACTTTTCCTTTACAGTTTACGTTCACAGAAAAATTTATTACGTATATTGGAATCATTCTACAAAAGCACCATAAGTGCGGAAAATAGCGTTTTGCAGTTGTATTGATTTGCATTGAAACATGCATTGTATCAAACAATACTAATATAGCTTTGAATTGCTTTGAACCATACACAAAAATGGGTAGTAGGCTAACTATTGGTTAAGACTGAAACAAGATTTATTTTTTGAGTGTAGTAAAATACCGGATAAACTTAAATACGTTTGAAAGAATATTATGTTATTTTCAATAGTTACATTTTTGTTACAATACACATTAAAGAACAACGTAAACAAACGCGCATTCAATATTGGTTATATTTAAGGACATTTCAGAGGCTTTGTATTTTTATCATAAATAATCTCGCCTAAAATTCTTGATTCATATATTTTCTATTTATTATTTTATTTATTATTATTATTATTAATTTGTGACCGTATGGTGCCACTCTAGAATAATTTCAGTAGGTATACTCTTGTTTATTCTCTTATCAACTAATTATTCCCTTTTTTTTACTTACGCGTTATGTCCACAATGTACCTTTTTATTTATTAAACCTGTTTGACCTCTCACCAAGTTTATGAATGGTGCATTTTTATATTATAATTTATTGAAAATACTTAATTCAAATCTTGCATGCTTTCAAATGGTTTTTCCTTTAGATTTTAGAAGTCATCTTTAGAAATAAATATATTGAAAGATGAAAACTGAATGTTGGTATACTCGTATGAAAACAAAAATATAAATTGAAAAACCTATGGGAAATGTTGTATAACGTTTTATATTTTCATAAAATTATTTAGTTTTAGGCATAAAGCCCACCAAAAAAGCGTTCGGTGCACTCACTACTGAGTAGGCCCCATACCACCCGCGCATTACCCTTCACCTATGTAATAAGGGGCTCAAGGAGCACAAAATAATTATTATTATCAGCGTCTCTCATAACAAAGCAATAAAAATATTATTAAATTTCTCGGGGCTTGTAATTAATATCGGACACGCAATAACTAAACAAAGAGTTCACTGTTCTTAAATAATGGCTTCTCGCCCGTCTTCGCCCGACGACACTTCGAGGAGCGTGATTTTGCTTGCCGTGTTCAATGAATGGATTACGTTGTATTTTCGTTAATTCGTATCGCTGAGAAGCGAAAAACGGTGACTCATGGGGCAGGCGGGCACAATGCGTCGTCAAATCCAGTGTGCACTGGCGTATTTGATTACGTTATATTTTCGATGATTCACATAGAAAATGCGCGAGCGCCCCGCAAGCCTGCTTTAGTGGACTTTATGCCTAAGATTGAATTTAGTTTCAATTAAGTAGTCACTTGAGAGATGGAAATGTGTTCAAATAATATTATTAATATTTTATCCGGTACAATATACGTATACTTACAGACGATAAGTAATAGCTTGAAATCTTAATCAATATTATAAATCTATGAATATACTACTCATTAATAGATATTTTTAATAAATAGACGTGTTTATAAAATATACAAATAATATTTTAAATCTTGGGATTTTTTAATAAAAATAAATTGGGCCCGCGTAAAAAAAATAATGGTAAAAGCAGTACATAAGCTACTCTAAGTTTCTGGATCTCTCTTTTACTTAGAGTCAATGTTTAACACGCATATATGGTTACGGGAAGCATACACCGGTTGAACACTTGCGCTTTAGGCACAGTGGCAGGTCAATTTTGAAGACAATATTCAGGCGTCCAAAAACGCTGCAGCCCAGTTATACTTTTTCCATCTATAGACACTTGTTGTCCCTTAGACACTTAGTTGTCCCAGATAGACGTTGTTTCTCACCTTCTCGAGCTGAGTGCCATTGATGAGGATCTCTTTTTGGCCCGCAAAGCAGTTGAACATAACTTTCAACTTTGTTACATTTATGTTACATAAATTTGTTACATATTATCATGTTGGCCATTTGGCGTAAAAACCTCAATTATTTATCTGCTTGATTTTGATAATCATGCACAACTCTACAGAATTATTAAACTCATCATTTTGTTGTACCTGGCCAGCCAAAAATTTTGAATAATATATTAGATTGATTAAGACGAGATATACCTAGCTTGATTGTTACACCGAGTTGAGTCCCGTTTAATTGTGGCTTTCCAGCGATTAGGAATGCACAAACTATACTAATATAATCTGATTTTTACGGCGTATTGAAAACCTCTGTTATTAAAAATATATACAACATAATACGAGTATAAAGCTACGACAGTATTAAATGTTATATTTTTTCCTAAAATGTAATAGTTCTGTTTATCGGTATTTTGTTTCTTTGTGTTCTGTTTATTCATGGAACTGTGGTTTTTAATGCATGAAATTCTTTTCTCAAAAGAATATAACTAACTTTAGTTAAGTAGCAAATTGTAAGGATATTCAAATCTTAAATTTACCTGGTCCTTAACGATAAAAATCATAAAAGTTTTTCAATTTCCCTTTGTAAATAGCAGCAACAATAGTAGAATTTGATAGAAACCCGTATAATTGTATCGCTGGTAGATGTTTAGTATTTCTTTTAGAATTGAAAGCACATAATAAAAGTTTAATAGATTCAATATAATATTGAGAAGCTTTTTTTAAAAGTTAAACTTCGTTTGGCGCATTTGGGAAATCAGATCAGAGTGTATTTTTGGCGTGTGACATGCAACACATAATTTATTTTTTCACACGAAAAAAAAACGCACTCGATTGGATTCGAACCACCGATTGTTCGGTTATCAGCCGAACGAACTACATTTTCGCCACAGTATGATACTGCAATCGTGACGATTATACAGTATAATAATATTATAGTTTAGAATTGTTCCGTTGTCTAGGCAGCGAATTTATTATTGTAAGCCATTTGCAATTCCTTACGTAAAAAAACGATCAAACGTCAGTGAAAATTGGTACTTTAAAAATAAAAACAACGAGAAACCATTATATAATTTAGTAATATAAGTCAAATTATATAGAAATAAACCAACGGCGTTCCAATAAGCGGTTTTTTTTCTTGAGTATGTAATTTAACAAGATAATTAAGAGCTAGTCAAAGAATTTAGTTTATCACAAGTTTTTTTTTTGTTTTGTTACGCCAAAGAAATATAACTTTTAACGCACGTACATAAGTACACGCATCGATTTTTTTAAAAATATTATAAGGTACGTGCATACAAATACAAATGACCATGCTAGCCTTACTGGCAGAGAGGTAATCATTGAAAGCGTGGGTCGATGGTTCCATGCAAAAAAAAAATAATAAGCCGTCTGCGTTTGATCTTGTGTAATTTACTCAATGTGTTTTTTGTGAAGAAATGACTGATTAATATTTATTGCAAAAAGTATATTAACATCAATCTACCATATGAAGGTGCATATGCTCCGCTTATGAACGAATATGTTTATTGTGTCAACATAATCATCAACAGGCGAGGTCGATCCCTCCCTAGACCTCCCCTAGCTCTCTACACTCGTTTCGGTATCTAGTTCTTTGCTGCCACTTACATATTGTGATCGTCTATCCTGCGGGTTTTGGGGCGTCCCTGTGAGCGTTAAGCGCCCCTTGTGTACCACTGTATGATAGCATTTGTACACTCACCGACCAACATATCCGGCACATTGTCATTTCATTTATTTAGTGACCTTTATCACATCGGATACTCTTGTCTGGTTCCTTATAGTGATCTTTACGCGTTATGTCCAACATGCACCTTTCCATGCCACGTTGCGCTACCCGTAATTTTTGAATTTCTCTTACATTAAGAGTCCATGTTTCACATGCATACTTGAGCGTTGGTAGCACACATTGGTTGAAATGATCATAAGGTTACCTTTGAATTATGTAAATAATGTATTCTTGAAAAAAAAACTGTATGATTGCCTCGCTGCTGATTTAAATATTAGACCGGAAGTCCAATTTTCAGCCTCACTATATGCATATTTATAAAAGAAGATTTTGACACCTTTTGAAATTTTCTGGAGAAAATAATAATATATCCGAGTATCTTCAACTGTTTAAATATTACTGACGTAAATAACAATATTGGCTTATTTTAAAATAAGGAATGCACAATTTTATTTATTTCCGTAATTCAATATTCTCTGCGTTAAACGGCGTTATTGAATAAAGTTATATTGTAATATAATAAACTATTTTTTTTATTCAACGAAGATTTGAAAATATAAAATTTTATCAATATTCTAACCAGCAGATACAGGTTAAAGTCCCGTCGGGTGTCGTATTTTTTGTCTACAAAATAATTTTTTCTAGTGTGTATAATAATATGTATGAGATGTTTTCAAATTATGTATATATTATCAGAATATGTTTGTTTTAAAGTTAGTTATTTGTTTCCTTATGGTTTCAAATCACAACGATATTTTTATCAGCCGATAAATATTTTCGTGTCCGAAAACTTGTACGTATGCAGTTCACCGTATCACACTTTACCGTGAAATGTTGTATCGGAAATATGTGGCTGTTTCTTAAAGACCATTGAAGTTAATCCCTCCAAACCAAAACTCGCCCCGCACCACACTCGGTCTTAATCGAGCATATCGCGGGACCCTACAGTGGCGATGTAAAGCATCTATTTCAATGTTGCCTGGGAATGCCCTGGGAGAAAATATCCAAGACTGAGGTTACTACGCTCAAAGTTAGCTCTGACTGAGTTTAAAGAATTTACTCGAATGCAAGGTATCAGGGAGAGAAAAGCACATGGAAATTACGAAAAAGAAAATGAATTTAAGGTACCTATATAATATATAATAAAGAAAACGAAGCTTATCATACAGACGTCCAACCTCTTTGGCTCGTATAGTACTGACATAAAATCCATGTATAAATAAAACACGGTTCTTGTCGGTTTATACTTTATAGGACACCAGAATATATTTTTTAAATAACCGATAATATACTGGATTATTTGTTAGGTTAAGTTAGGTTTTCATTCTTGAATTCATGAATTTTTCCAAAATCAGATATGAAAATTGAATTAATGTTCATATTGAATTTAAAAAAATTGGAGACCGTATAGTATACGTTCATCTCTTTTTGATAAGAAAGCTCACGGCGAACTGTGCCATGTTGAAATGTTTTACGTACAATAATTAATATGTAACCAAATCTTTTAGTGCAATAAATAAAATTGGGCATGTCGACATTAATTATTTGTACAAATCCAATGGTATTCAAAACCAAGTGTTTTTTTTTATATCATTTTAATATTCTTTTGGCGGAAGTTATACCGCATTACATATTATTCATGTGTATGCTTTTAACCATATGACGACTTATCGATTTTCGGAAATAGACGTTTAAATTATTCTGCATCACATTTATATATCTTTCGACTCGTATGATTTAATTTTAAAAGCTTGTCGTGTTTCATTTAGTCAGAGACATGTCTCAAAGTGAGCTTTCTAAGTAACAGTAAGTCAATATTGAATGAAAAGTATGTTAAAATGTTCAATAACGGTATCTGCTACGTTACCTTAATAAAGATAAAAAGAATGCGATACTATTGACTCCACTCAAATGAATTTGTAATAAATGTCATTGAAATATATTTAGTACATTTTTTTTACTCTCTATACATAAGTAAAGGATTATTTTTATGTAAGTACATATTATTATATGTCGCGGGGTTGGCGCTAAAAGTTGGTAAGTCGATAATTTAGGTAATTAAAGTTAACAATAGATTATATGACTATATATAAATATATATGCTAAATAAAATTCAAGTTCATACGATATATTATAGAACATGCACATAAAGCACAAAGATAGTATTATTAATTATGTCTGATTTTAGAGGCTACCTATGTCAATCTTTCAAATTGAAATTACTCCATAACATGATTTTAAGACTTACCCACTTTAGGCAATAATATTATGCTATGTATATTTAAATCTTTTAAGCTGATATACGATACTAATACTCACATATGTACATAAAACACATATATAAAACGGTGTGTGTTCGGTATAACACAATAAGACCACAAAATAAACAAATAATGTATAAGGAGGTAGACAAGAGTTCGCGATGTGATATGTGTCAACAAGCTGTTGAAATAGTAATCGCTCGAATACATTGTTGGGGAAAGGGTAATAAATATTCGAAAAAGTCAATTTTATAGCAACTGTTGCATCCAATGTATAGTGAATATATAATATTTATGAATGGCTACGAATTTTTATAGTCAACGAGTTTATAGTATATTATCTAGAATCACTAACACTCATCAACAAAACATCAGTTATAAAGTTAGTAGAAAAATCTCTCTGGCAAACAAATCCTTCTGTTCTTTACAATGATACTTCGGACCTAGACTCCTCTTATAGAAAACTGAAATAAATATTTACAACAGTGCGCTATCGCCATGTGTATTCAGTCAAGACACTATACATCAGTAGCGAAGGGTGGAGGTAGGCCGTAAAATTCCTCGATCGAAGGTCAAATGGCGAAGTTAGATGCACATAATTGTGTTATTAGAATCGCTAATCGGCAGGTTGGCGCGGACAACCCTTTACTGCCATATTAGATCGGAATGCTTCATTCACGGACAATTATATGTGGCGGCATCAAGAGTGGGGAGTAATAAAAATCTATATATTTTGGCACGAAATGGAAAAGCCACAAATATTATCTAGCGAAGGCCCTGGAATGGTGCATTGGATATTTATATTATGGATGGATATTTATATTATATAGAAAGCCTTAAAATAATAAATTGAATATGTACTACTTCTTAAGATATTCAATCTCTTATATTATATTTTTTTACTTTTTTAAATTCAATCCTTTGCACTCTACGTATTAAATTTAGAATTTTTATTTTCAACTATTAAACCATTCTACTTCCAAACCATTCCACGGCAGCACCATGTGATACTGCTAGTACATTATATTTCACATAAAACACTTGAGTATTCTTTGTCCTAATTACGTATGTGAAATACGATTTGAAAAAATGAATGTGAATTCTTACGCAGACTTTAGAATAATTACAGTGTTTTTGCTGTGAGAAACGAGAAGGTAAAAACGTAAGGGTGCTTTCGTTTGTGAAAAATGCTTTTCATTATGTATTTATTTCCACGCTTGCGTCGGTGGCTTAGGGTTAAATCATTAAAGATTCGAAATATTTTATGAAATAAACACTTGGCTTATTTTATATATCCGATTAAGTTCATTACATTATAATAGGTTGAGCAAGTGGCTGACATCCATTTCTCGTAAAAAACAAAATCTGTCAATACAAACCTCCACTCTGTGGAGGCCCATATGATCCTATCAGGATCGGACATGGTCAAAAAAAAAAAAAAAAAAAAAAATCAAAATATCTTCTCTAATGGAAAATCTATAAAAAAAATGATAATCGGTTAGAAGTTAATAATCTGTTATCTAGTAATAATAATGTATAACAATTAAAATAGAGCAAAATATTTACCATTTAATAAAGACCAAAAAATAGAAAGAGATTTTAGTCGATACTACAGTAATAATATATTGTTTGTGTTTATTTAAATCTTGTCTTTTTCATTTGAATTGACAATTAGTATCGCCATCATTATTGTGAATAATTTAAATGCTTATAATGTGTAACAATTTACAACATAACTTACATTATATAATGAGTCAAAATGATCCTACCTCTAAATTCACTATATTGTTTTCGGAATATTGTATCCAGTATTAGTAATTCACAAATTAATACGAGACATATATTCACATGATCTACATAGTATACTAAAAGCATTTATTATTGAGTGACATTTTCAATTCTCTCGTTGCTAGCTAAAACAATAGAATCGCATTATTCTTTTTTTTTAATTTTTAACTATTTACCAATGTGCTATTTACAATTGTTAAATTCACGCCACTTCTATTTTTATTTATAATTATATATTTACATATTATATTAACGAACTATGTAAATAATAAATAATATACACCAATCCCATTATATTACGTAAGTCTGCTCATATAAATGTTATTCTTTGAAAAAATTGATAAATACAGATGAAAGTAATTGTAAAATAAATTCTGCCTACATTGTAATAAAGACCAATTAAATATTTACAAACTGCGTCAATTTTTATAGTCATTATTGTTATATTTTGCTAGCGTATCTACAGTTATATTGCCAGATTATTTTTAAAATGCATATTTTGGTATGTTCTTTATTATTAATGAACTCAACCTACACTGCAACTGTGATTTTTTAAGACCTTTAAGGCCCACTCACATTGAGGTGCATGTCGCGGACTATCACGGTGATAAAAATGTCTATGGTTTTGTCATTTTGCTGAAAATTTTGAACATGCACCATCTCGTTAATTCACTGAATAATGACACTGATAAAGAGTGCCTACTATAATGTATTATTAATTAATCATGCTAATTTCAATTAATTCTAACAGTTTATACGTGTGCGTACATTAAAATACATACGGCATGACTTTCATAGATAATAGAACACATCCTACAGACCATAGATAATGAACAAATAGAAAATAGATAGTGCCAACTGCTAAAAACAAAAAAGAAGGTCAGTTTGACAGTTTGACGTGACAGACGAAAAGTGTTGGCATGTCGAACATGATAAAAATGTTCAATTGTCGTTCAATCAATCATGCGGGGCCGATGCAATGAAGATCAACGTGAAGTGCGCTTATTCTTGTTTTAATGATTACGGCAGATTTTACCAACTGACAATGTTCGTTTAAATGTTCAAAATGTGCTACGGGACGGGAGCAATAGTCTGATAAGATTTTAAACATCAAGAACAACGACATTACACACTTTCTTTCCCATAACGGCAGCCCGTGACTGCAGGCGACAAGCACCGTGACATGCACCTCAATGTGGGTGGGCCTTAAGAATAATTATTTATTTTTGCCTATTTGCTTTTACTAAGTGTTCACTAATATATTTTCAAAAAGATATTAAATAATATACTTAGCTTACGTAGCTTGACGGTTTTTGCGATTTTTTTAAATGTTGGAATATAAAGGTAACCGAATTTCAAACTAATTGACTCATGTAAGGATTGTTTTATATACCTGTTTTATGTATGTGTTATTTGTTTATCGTTATGTTCTGAATGATATAGGCGCTAAAAACTGAAGGAGACAAAATTATTTGAATTTAAATATTTGGTTCTATCTGTCAAAAGAGCGACGTAAAAACCATTTTCCATACAGTAATATAGCGAAACGCATACAATTAGTACGGGAATGTCGATTTTAAACGTCACGTATCTTTTAAATAACCATATATTATAGTTTCTTTATGTGTCAAAATTATATCATAGAAAAATAGGGAGCACACAAATCGAAGTAAAACATTTAAATAATCAACAAATAGATAGAAGATATAATTATAATATTAGATTATTAACGATACAGTAGCGTCCGACCTCTAAGAATAATTTATTGTAATAATATCCATACACATACACCCACGTCGACGTTGATGTAGAATTAAAAATTATAATTATAAAGGGATCAATAATTAAAACAGTCGTTCAACTGTTTTTACCTCGTATGTGTTTTTGTTGGCGTTGTAATTAAGGACTCGCGTGACTTTTGCCACTGTGTTTATTTTTATTTTAAAGCAAATTTTTCATTAAACATTTTTTTGCATGCTCTCTATTTTCGTGCCATGCCTGATAAGGAAGGATTATATTGTGTAGGTACAGTATTCTAAGTGATATTAATAACTGCAACCTTTTAAAAGATGACTTAAAATATATTATTAAATACGCCTTCTAGTATCTAACTAAATTAAATATTTGTATGTATTCAACGAATAAATGATAATATTTATGAAAGTAATAATATACTTTATCGGACATAAATAATTGATCCGGTTCCATCTAATTGAAAGGTTTATGATGGTATATTTATAAAAAAGAAACACTTTCGATTTTAGTATTTATTCAGAGTTCAAAAAGATTAATCAAAAATAACAGAGAATACTTCAAATGGTACACGAAAATAGATTAAAAAGAAAAAATTACTTGTTCGACCCAATAACCAGATGAACTTGCCAAAGTATTAGTTCAGTTCAGGTAGGTATCGCATTTGACAATTAGATAACCACACTTAATACTAGAAACTAATCTCGATAGTGTAAGTGCCCATACGCAGATGCGGCCTGCCACAAGTGCGTATGGGCACTAAGGTGCTTAGTTTCAAAATAGAGAATCTGTATGATCAAAGGGGTCAGAGCTAATCACAATTAAGCTGAGGCTGTGAGATTGTGAGTGAAAAATACGGATTAAACATAGGGTTAAATCCTAATCCATCTACATAACGCTTGCCACATCCAGTAAATGGGCAGCGCCATCTGTGGGTTTCTCTTCAAAGTCATGCCGCTACAAAGGGACATTGTCAACATATCTAGATGATACGGTTCTACCGATTTGATGCAATCTATCATTTTATTAGTTCTTAGAGAACACATTTTCCAAATGATAAATTATGCTAATACCTAGAAAGTAGTCCATGTTATTATATCATTACGGATGTTTGGTCACTGTAGTTCTGACTTAACATGAAGTGATAATAATTATAAATTACTTTTTACTTATTCAAAACTTAATATAGAATCTAAAACCCTATTCTTGTACCTACGCCATGACAGAATAGATTTCCGAGTAGCAAAAACTATTAAAATTATAGCAATGCTTATTTACTGAATAGAGGAAATCTACAAACATTTGTGATAACTATTTATTATTATTACTAAAATAAAAATATTTATTTATTTAAAGAATGATAATATAAATTATATTAAATTCTACAGGATATTTTTAGGTCGATATCTATTTCGCTTGTAACACTATTAAAGACTTGTCTATGCTTAATTATAAAACTCAAGAATGAGACGGCGTGATCACTCTTCCTTACCCTAGGGCTATTCAATAATCTAATATATAAAAATTAACATTTGTTTGTTTGTTTGTTTGTTCGTATTGTATTCACTGCCATACCGTTCATCCGATTGCAATAAAACTTTGTTAACTTATTGCTTGCACTTCCGTGAAGAGTATAGGCTATATCTTATATATAAAAATGAATGTCTGTATGCCTGTTTGTCTGTCTGTCTTTCTGTCTGTCCCGTATGCGTTCCTATACCATTCATCCGATTGCAATGAAATTTTGGTAAATGGTTGTATGCACACCCGCAAAGGTTTCTGAATTAGAAAAATCATCACCTTCTTCTTCTTCATCATTCTATTTTCTTTTATTCGTATGGTTCCTGTACCATTCATCCGATTGCGATGAAACCTACGTCAGTTGTTGTGGTAACACCCGCAAAGGTTTCTGAATTAGAATAACCATCTCCTTCTTCTTCTATTTTATCTTCTTCTATTCGCAATGAAACTATGGTGAGCTGTCGTGCGCATGCCCACGAAGATTTCTGAATTAGAAAATCATCTCCTTCTTCTATTCGTATGCGTTCCTATAACATTCATCCGATTGCGATGAAACTTTGTCAGTTGTTGTGCGCACACCTGCAAAGGTTTCTAAATTAGTATTATATAAAATACAACGTTCATTGTTTGTTTGTTTTATGCAATTTTGATTTTCTTTACTACATAATAATAACATTAATAACGTTTACATATTTTGGATTTGATTTTAATTTAGTGGTCTTTTGTTTGACCTTTACTCCTATTAGATTTATTTTCATATTGCCATATTGTATAACACATATATTTTAATATTAAAAAAATAATTACCTCTTATTATTTTTTAAATATCTAAGATAAATATAACCACGAAGCGACCCTGTGCGAAGCCGGGTACTTCAGCTAGTAATACATAAAACAATTTAAAATTACATACGGCTATATTGCTTAGTCGGTAGGTTCGGTACGTCATGAATGTTCCTAAGGCAATCGAAAAAAATGAGATACGCCTTTTAACTTAGGAGGACAGAATAAGAAAATAGTAATATAAATTTCAGATATATTTTATTTTATTTGTATTCATAATAATATTATAAATAATTACAAGATAAGAAGAACTTTTTATATACCATGTTTTTAAATTTTCTATTGAATCATATAAACTTTTTTTTGTACTTGATAGAAATACTGAATAAATATAGAATACTGAAATGTCATTTTGACATTTCATATTGATTGAAGTTAGTTAAACAAGTTTGTATCGGACAAACAAGATTACGAGCTAATAAAAACGTGGTAAAATACCGGTTTTGCTATATCAAACATTTTCAATTGGTGACAAGTTTTTATGTTTATTTTGTAAATATTTTTTTAAACTAAAATATTATTGAAATGTTTATTTTTTTTAACATTGCAATATTTTTTTAATAACAAGACCACATTTATTAGTCTCGCAGCCCTCGCTGTTGGGGTGACGTTATTCTTAAACCAGGTAACAATAATATGAATATACCAAAGTACGACTTTTTTATTATATAAGAACATTTCATAGTATATACAATATAATATACCAGATATTTTATTCATTATTATTTTTATTTGAAAAGGAAACAAACAGATCTATCTTATCCGTGATCCAAATAACAATTTGTTTTCCTCTAGTGGGGATAATGAAATCTGAAATATGATATTTTTTCGAGTTAAAAATATTGTATCTAACTTGTACGTTATTAAAAATGTAACCTTATTTTTTCACTTCGAAGGAGAAGGAAATTAAAAATACTGATATATATATATATATATATTATATTATATTCAATATGTACAGATTATACCCACACTAGATTTAGAGGATTAAATTGTTATCTTGAAAATAAATAAGTTTGAATAATTTTAGAAGCATACTCAAATGTTAGAAGAAAAATGTTTTATATAAAACCCGATTCACTAATCCGACATTCATTTTGCTCGCTTCGTTAATCTTTTATATGTTATGAAGTAAATTAATGTTGTACTTATTCAATACACCTCTATTTTCTTCATTTTATTTTACATAAGACTCGAACGTTTCCTCGCATATAATAATGATTTTTTTTTTTTTTTTAATATTTATTGGTATTGAATTATCCCATTATTTATTTATATTTAAAGCTAATTTTGTATATCAGTGGAATCAATAAAACATTAAATTATGGGTTTTTAGCCTTTTTTAAACAAAATGACAATGGTAAAAAGTCTATGATAGAAGTAAATGATAAAATAAAGATATACTAAAACTGGAGCTCATAATACTTTTCAAGAAATTTAGAAGATGAATGGCCATTATATGTTTTTTACTCACTCAAACACCTCATATTATGTACCTACGAAACGAATGAATATTTTGACAAATTTAAATAAAATAGATTTTATAAATAAAATAATTCTTAAAATATATATTTGATTCTATATATTGAATACCATAAAATGATAGCTACATCTATTAGGTACCTATTAAGAAATTTCAACATTAAAAAAAATTATAATATGATTAATAATGTTTAATTTTCTCCATGTCCTGCAGCCTGAAACAGCGGCGCCTAATTGGCGCCGATTGTCTCCAATGGATTCATATTAGTTATATGTGTGGAATCTAGTAGTCCTCATGTGCTCAGTCGCTAATAAGCCATACTTCAAAAAGCCTGAACTGAATAGCTAAATAAGTACCTAGGTACACGAAAAAAATACTCAAATTATCCGACAGGCGTTGACGGGATTATATTACTTTATGTTTTAGTACAACAGTCAGACTTAACTAGGCTTACTGGGATAGTCGTAACCCATATAGAGTTTCTAACATTCGCAGAAACGCTGTTTTATTAAGAGAGTAACAGACACAATATGTCTATTTGCTTAATGTTACGCTACTTTGAACTGCTTTATGTTAACTTATGTTAGTGTAATGTTTGAACTCAGAATTATTTAGTAGTTTCCTACCCTAGAAACCTTAGTAATCTTAATTTAATGTTTTTATTGACTTTCAAATGGAAATTACATAATATTATAACCTAGCTGCTTAATATTAAATTATTAAATTCTAGGTAAAACGCCTATCTAAGGATGTACGGAAAGTATATAAATTCTTAAGCTATTTCTTTTATTCAACGAAAAACGATTATAACACAGTTGGATGCTAAAATAATTACAAGATAAAAAGAACTTTTTATATACAACATTTTTAAATTCTGTTGAACCATATAAACTTGACTTGACTAGCTTAAACGATCAAAAAAAAAATTGTACTTGACTACTTGACATGTCATATTGATTTCCATAGTAACGCACGTATATATTAATAATTTCATACAAAACAGAATTAACTGAAAATGAATTCAAGTATACTTAAAAACGGCTAAAAGTATTAAAAAATGCATTGGCATCGTGTTCTGATATATTCTAAAAGTTTCAAATGTCTAGCTAGTCGGGAAGTTAGTTAAAAATTTATACAAAAGTCGGACAAAGAACCGCCGGACAAATAAGAATACGAGCTAAGAAAAACGTTGTAAAATAAAGCGATGTATTAGTATTTAATGTAAAAATGATGTTGATAGTTAATTTCGTTTTATTATAAAGGATGTCCGTAGATTAATTAGTAAAGCACATTGGTATGAATCTAGTGGTTGGGCGTCGTATAAATAATATATAAGGTGTTTTCAAATTATGTGTGTGAAATATAAATTCTTGTCAATTATTACGAAATTTATGCTCGCATCTATAATTTAGAGACATGTCTCATGTAAAATAACAGAAAAAGATTACCTAAAGTCCTCCTATAAAGTTTGTGCCTATTCCCATCATCATTTTAAATAACCAAATAACGAGAATGTCTTCAAAAACCATCCAATAAATCCTTTTCATGCTTTGTAAAATATTTCCCACTATTTTTAAGGAACCATCACAAAATATAATATTCACGTATATTAACTGTTTTTCCAGTGCGTAGTATGAATCACAGCAGTGATATTTTCATTTATTTTGATAACATATTATCGACTTCAAAATAATGTTTTAAAAATTGAAACTGCGCAGAAGACCTGTGAACATTGCAAGATATTTTTTGGATGTAATATAATACTATAACCTCTCTAAAATTTATAATTAATATATTGTTCACCCACAGTGGCCGCGCGGCTTAAGCGTTGGACTATAACACCGTGGGTCCCATGTTCTAATCCTGGGTCTGGCAAGTACACATATTGTTTTTCAATTTGTGTGTGAGTCAGGGTGTGGACCTAATAGATTGAGCAAGTGGCTGACATCCATTTCTCGTGAAAACAAAATCTGTTAATACAAACCTCTATTCTGTGGAGGCCCATATGATCCTATTAGGATCGGACATGGTCGGAATGAAAATATTGTTTTTTTCTTCCTATATAATTACTATTAACTGTGGAATACCGAAGATTTCCGTAAAGATATATGAGTTGCCCTAGAGTCATAACTCACATATTCCAAAAAACGAGTTTTGAGATAATCACAAAAAACCACAGAACACTATTTTTTGTAATTAGAAGAAAGGTATTGAACTCCCTTGAATATCAATGAGTGAGTCGATTTACAATATATTTTTTTTTAAATTTGTTTATGTAATACTCCTAAGGCTGCAGACACACAGCACACTATGAGAAATAGAGCTCCCTGATTGGTTAGAAAGGCCTTGGTGACAGATCTCACATTATTCATTGAAAAATGTGAGTTACTATGACACCAACTATCAACTTTGTCAATGATTTTTATATGGTTTAAATGATTTTTGATACCCAACTATTATTCTTTATATAGATTAATGCCTTTAGAATCAGTTGGTATATTTAACTCAAAAATGACAAAATTGCAACATATGAGTTATGACTCTAGGCGACTCATATATCATTGGCATGAAGTATAATTTTTGACATGGTCTCAAATCTGATAATGAAAAGATTTTTTTTTCAATTGGGTGCTCAGGAACTCACGATGCATCATTAAACAAGTAATGCGCCAGTAAAAATGATGTATCTAAAGTTTTGTTACCATGTTGAACGTTTGGAACATACTGCTTTATCTTATCAGAGGATAGCCATCATCAGAGATTACTATAATATTATTGTCTACGTCTCTGCAAAGGGTAGACTGATTAAATGAGTCTGAGACAATGCGTAAGAGTAAATGTGGATTCGGATAACAAGTTTGTCTATTCGTTTCCATGATTATCAGTAGGATATATATATATATACAATATATAGCATGAATTTCCAACGTATGGGACGCGATGTGATTTCTAGGGGGTCACCAACAACTCAAATTTATTTATAATATTTTTATACAATTATCTTTTTAAAATTCGATCTATAAATGTTTCACGTTTATTAACATATATAAATATGTACTCGCGCGAAATACATTGTCACCTCAATTATTAATACTACAACTAGATAACTTGATTTTCACTGTTTTTGAGATAGCTATTGAATATGATTCTACATTTCCTTCTCTACAAAATGACAAAAACTAGCTAAGTCAGAAGTTAATAGGAACTGTATTAATTTTGTGTTTGAAAATATTAGATAACTTTAAAACCAAAAATGTATTAAATAAATAAAATATTATACTTATCTACAATATTTTTTCATACAATTAAACATTATTTAATTGTTCCCAATTAAACAAGCACAATTTTCCATTTTTATTTTAAATAATAATTATAGCCTAGATTTATGTTAATCAAGTAAAGCTTAAATTTAGTTTTCCCAACAATGATCAAATCAGAGTTATCTAGTTGTAGTATTGAGGTGACGATATGTAGTTAACCACTATTTATCTGGTTGATCTTTTATGCTGAAAAATACGGTAATTGTGAATTATCGTAGTTTTTGATCCAAATTGAAAATTTTAAATGTGTGTGGAAAATTCTATAAATCGTATCTGACAAAAATTGTTTGACGACATCTATTATATCGAGATTTTTTTCTTGTATGCTTATCCATTAGTAATTTTGTGATATTTCTACGTCATACTCGAATTTATTGGACCATCAATCTGATACCTAACGTTCATCGAAAATACGATGTAACCAAACATTAAAGATTGGGAGGTATAAAAGTAACTAGTGGAGGCCTTCACCAGGCTGTGGATCAATGTCCATTGACGAGTATATATAATTACTGCTTAATAAACTAAACTCTGGAGCGACCAAGTGAAGTAGCTGACTGGGTAGCGTTCAATCCGCCCTGAAAGAAGCAGAGGTTCGAGTAGGGTGGAAAGTCTTGGTCGTTCAAAAGATGAAAAAATTCTAAGGCGGTCACAATCCTCAGTCATGAAAGAATGACTCGGAAGAAGATGAACCATAATTTACGACAATTAATAAAATCATTATTTTCAAATAATTGATATGCAAAAATACCATCTACGATGTTTGGTAATTACATGATAATCTATGTATAACGTCTTATTTTTTTGAAGTTACACTTCTTTTGGGGCGAGAGTGAAATTGAGAGCTGCGCGCGCACACCGTTACGACAGTATGAAAATAGCTGCGAATCTGTCAGCTGTATACAAACGCAAGTTTGATAGTTGAATTGTTCCGTTGCCTAGGAAACAAATTTATTATTGTTGGCTAAAATAAAATAAAAACAACGAGAAATAATTACATACATAATTTATTTAGTGATATAAGTTAAAGTGTATAGAAATAAGCCAGGGCCACTCCAATAAGCGGCCCTCCTTTATTCTAGTTTTTACAATTCCGAAACCTAATGCGGAAAAATGTCGGCACTATCGATTGCGAAAAAAAATCTGAAAATGTAGTTTAATAACCTCAACCAGGAGTTTCTGTACGAATTCAAAAACCCACGACAACAGCAGAACGCATGCGACTTTATAGACTTAAAAATATTAAAATGGTTTTTAATGAAAAGGAGTCATTCAATTTAATCAGGGATCTTCTATGTTTGATAATTATCATACAACATTGCACATTGCTCCACTAACATCAACTGACAATCGTCAACGGTTTCAAGCTCAGAAAAAAAAACCAACAACCAATTGACACGTCACGGATACATAAAGTTGCTATGGACCAAAACTCATCTTTGTCATACAGCGGTTATAATCGATTCAAAGGTGCCCATGATGAATTTACAAAAAAAAATCTCCAATAAATCATTTGGACATGCGTGTTCCGATTGTGGTTCAAAGACGATTTAAAACTTTCATCTTCTGGACATGAAGAAATTGTAACCAATATTATACATAATATATCTGAAGCAAAAATTAAACTTTGCACCACATGCGTTTAAGCTTTAAATTAAAATAATATACCATTGATGTCAATGTACAATGGTTTCAAATTTCCAGAAATACCTCATGATCTACCAGCGTTGCATTTAATTTCGGAAAGACTTATATCACCACGTATTTCTTTCATGCTGAAGACTGATGCATGTGAATGGTCAATACGGTATTTATTTTTTCATATTTTCTAAGTACTTATTTGTTTTATTTTAGTTTTGTTACGCCAAAGAAGTATAATTTCTAACTTACGTACATAAATACATGCACTGATTTTCACCGTGTTGTAATACTTAATTATACAAATGGGGCAAGAAAAATAAATATGGGACTGTGACATAAAAAAAAGGTTGGGAATCAGTGAGCCACAATATACTACATAATATTATGTAATTGGAAGCTTTTAAGGACACTTACGTCTGAAACATATACTTTATACGATGTTCATTTATTATTAATGCGTGAGATGTTCATACGATATAGGTACAACAGTTGGCTTAAGTGATTTATTTTTTTCAAATAATAAACCTCGGGGAATATTCAAAACACGGCTTTTCGAATCGGTTAAGGCAAGAGTGTGGAACTTTTTCATAGTGGGAGGTCACATAAAGTTAGATGGTAATCCGATTATTCTATAATATATATATAGATATTCTATAAAGTGACAGTTCTACGTAGAAAATATTGGATTTATTAATCTATTAAAATAAAACATAATAAATATGTATTTTTTAATTAACTATTTCTTTATTCAACGAATAATTCACAAGATTTTCAAATTATCGAAAATACACAATTTTGAGTGAAAAGTTTAAGTGAAAACGCGCGAAACCCGAGAGATGCAGGTTCGATTCTTGCTGGGTGTCTTACTTTTTTCAAAAAGATTTTTTCTATTGGTTATAAGTAATATATTTTCTCAGGAGTGTTTTCAAAATTATGTATGTTCAATAGTTATAATGTTACATTCTTAAATCTTGTGAATTATTCGTTGAATAAAAAAAATAGTTAATTTAAAATTATTAGCAAGTTCATGTAAGTTACAACAAAAAATCATGAAGTTATCCGTGTCGTCGGTTAGTGGGCTCGCACATCAGAACTCGCCGCATGCGTCTTACGACGAATTCGTTGATGTGACGTCATCGTTAACCAAGAAACAAACGTTATCAAATGGAGCTTCGCAGATTGGCCGATGCAACTGCAACTCTGCGACCCTGCGACATGCCTCGAGTTGGATTGGCCAAAGCCTGCATGTCGATCTCGAAAAATGTCGGCTCCGCGCAAGCGCACAGCCTGCGGCCATCGGCCATTTCTGTCTCTGTCTCTGCCTACACTGTCATTGCTCGCTCATCGCTGGTCACCGCGTTTGACGTTTGTTCATACAATCAACACAATAAAAATGGCAGACGAGAGACTTCTCCTTTTTCGCGTTTGACGTTTGCCGCTAGGCAGATGTGCGAGGTTGTAGCATGCAACATTCGTCGGCGGTCTCAGAAGTTTTTATTTATGGCCGTCAGGCACACAAGGCGAGTTGTGATGTGCAAGCCGGCTTAGTAATTAAAGTAATACCTACTTTGATTTAAAATACAAAAGCCGATTGCCAATAGTAACTCAATTTGGTAAGCGCTTCAGAGAGTATTAAGAGTCATTAATTAAAATTTATAGCAATTAAGTATGGAGCCTATAGCATAGTGGTCTATGTGCATGGGCGCGAACCCGAGAGATGCAGGTTCAATTCCTGCTGGATGCCGTACTTTTTTCAAAAAGATTTGTTCTATTGGTTATAATATATTATTTTCTCAGAAGTGTTTTCAAAATAATGTATGTTCAATAAATATATTGTGGTTACTTATTTCATATTATAGTAATCATCAAGACCGGTTTTTTTCCGCTTAAATATGATATTGTTAATATTGTCATCATTAAAGAGGACAAAACTGATACTGATGTGTATTAAATCTACTTTAAGTACTATAATACTATTATATTTTATTTTAATTAACCAACTTCGAAAAGGTGATTTTCACGGTGTGAATTATAATATTGTAAACATTTGTAGTGTGAAACTCAGCTGTTTATTATGTAAATTTGGTGTAGAATGGGTTCAATAATAGTTGGGGAGAACTAAATTTATTTTATTATCAAGGATACATGTAGTATATCCCTAATACTATAGATTTAATACAGTCGAAATGGATGTCGGCCGACTGAAGAAAAAAGCCGAGTATCCACAGCTAAGCGGTAGGTACAATGGCTATTTTGTAACATAATAAAATATGTCCCCGTCCCGCTCGTCGATTTCTCTATCACACGAAGCTCTATGGTGAAGTCGAATGGCGTAACTTTTTCGAAAAGTCTCGGTAAATGTCTGTTACAAGAAAACACAGAGAACGTATTATAATTAGTATGTAAAATGAAACTAACTCCCGATTGTGAGACTGCTATAAGCCGATTTTGGCCTAATCCACAAAGAGGGATAAATATAAGAGATATCAGTAGATACTACTACTTGTATTTTTATAACTAAAATGGATTTCAAGTTGCTCATATTTTTATTTTTAGAAAAAATGATATATTTTAAAAGCATTAATATTAAAGAAAACTTATCGTAATATTTTTTCGACGTTTCGGGTTCGTTGCAGAGATAATTCTCAAGAGAAACGTCAAGGGAAGAAGGAAAATACGCGGTAAAAATCCAAAAATCTATTAAAATAACAAATAACCGTGAAAGTCTCAAAGTCTTGTTGAACTCATATTATTATCGCTTTTTCTAAATTGTAAATCTTGGACTAAAAATATTTTATTTTCATTTGGATGTTTTTAAAAACGTATTTATTAATTACCAAAAATAATTCAAATATAAATTATATTACTTTTATCAATAAATTATATTAAATTCACGAAAAGGAAAAGGATTCACGGGGTGGAGGTTTGTATTAACAGATTTTTGTTTTTACGAAACATGGACGTTAACCACTTGCTCACCATATTGGGTCCACACTCTGAAAAACAATACATGTATTTGCCATACCCAGGATTTGAACCAGGGACCCACGACATTATAAACCGACGAGTAAGCCGCTCGGCCATCGTTAGCATGGAAACAATAAAGTATAATAAAAAAATAGTTTTATTGCCTAAGAATCGGCGATTTATTTTCGTAATTTGACATATACAGTATAATAGTATAAGTAATATAGGTACCTACCTACAGTTTTATTCGTTATATATATATGATATAAGTTAGTTGAAGTTTGTTATAAATAAATCTGCAATATTAAATAGTTTGCAGGTATACTAATCATCAGTTGGATAATCCATTTTTAACAAGACTTTCATAATAATATATTACTCTCTCTTCAATAGAAGGTTTTTCTAAATGTCTTTGTTTTTACTGAAAAATATATTGTAACCACGCTTTGTTGTATAATTTATTTAATATAAACCTCTTAATATAATATTCTGTATAAATTTTACAACAAAGTCACGAAAAAAAAACATTTCCAGGAATTCAAAACTCGGCTCAAAATAATATTGTGATAATATTATAAAAAAAATAGAACTTAGAATCGTATAAAAACATAAGAAAGCAAAACCACTACGTTTATTCATTTTTGATGGGCACATATTGTGAGGTATTATTGTAAAACATTTTATATCGAAATGGATTTCTGTGTTTTTATCAAGTAAGGATTGATTGATACTAATATACAGCATTACCGATGTTTTATATGCCTTGAACGTAAAAATAGTTGTATAATACTGACAAGGAGAGATGAATAGCATTATTATTTGAGTCAGTTGTACCAAAGGTTTCGCCCTTCGAAGCAAAAAATAAATAAAATACAAGATATGAAATGTAAAAATATTGGTCAATTAATGTTTTTACAGGTAAATTACGCAATGGCGAAGGGTAGAAGTAGGCTGTTAAGTACCAAGTCAAACCATAGCAGTTTAGGTATGATGTGGGTGATCAGACAAAAATAATATACACTTTTTCAGTCATACTTATTTATTTTTGTTGAATTAAGAATACACATTACGTTGATTTGTTTTTTTTTTAATTCATTAGCCTAACCATAAAAGATAAAAAATATTCTTCTATCTAAAATGATAACGGTATAATATTATTTTTATCCAATACAATCCCCAAATTGTAGTCTTAGTGAAATGAAAACATATATATATTACTGAAAAGATTAGTGTGCACTATTTATGTCAAATCTGAACAGCCTGCATCCATCCTTCGTAACTGTTAATTAGTATTGTATAAATTTGTCATCTATTGAATCTATTTTA
The DNA here is from genome assembly GCF_057557595.1 of Rhyacophila brunnea. NCBI lineage: Eukaryota > Metazoa > Arthropoda > Insecta > Trichoptera > Rhyacophilidae > Rhyacophila > Rhyacophila brunnea. Next base: position 48,441,510 of record NW_028232751.1, on the reverse strand, counting down.
CTGTAGGTAAATACGTAGTGTTGACTATTCTAGAATAGTTTTTGTGGTCGTTAGTTAGTAAGATACGGTTTTTATGGATTCTACATCATAACATATATTTTTAACCACTTAAATAGGTGCAGTGTTTTGATTGTTGATTTAATTGGAATTTGATGTTGTTATTTTGAGACATTATTATTTACAATCTGACAGCATTATTTACTCTTCCTCCGCAAAATTGTTGCATAACCATTCAATCATAGCTAGCGTATCTATACCTGGGTATCAGTATCATATCAATACCGATATTGGTTAAAAGATATCGAAACTTCAAAGTAACTTTATTTTTTGACGGCTCTAATCACGGCTCGTTTTTTAATGTAGCGGTACATATTACAAAAATATATTATTAAAAAAAAATCGGTGTGTGTACTTATGTACGCGCGTTAGAAGTTATACTTCTTTGGAGTAACAAAACAAAAACAAAACTTGTGATAAACAAGAATCTTCAACTACCTCGTAATTATCTTGTTAAATTACACACTCAAGAAAAGGGACCGCTTATTGGAACGCCGTTGGTTTATATCTATACACTTTAACTTATAATACTAAATTATATAATTATTTATCGTTGTTTTTATTTTTAAAGTAACAACTGCCACTATGACGTTTAATAGTTTGTTTACGTAAGGAATTGCAAATAGCCGACAATAATAAATTCGCTGCCTAGCAACGGAACAATTCTAAACTATAATATTATACTGTATAATCATCACTATTGCAGTATCATTCTGTGGCCAAATGGTTGTGCGTTCGGCTGATAACCGAACAATCGTTGGTTCGAATCCAATCGAGTGTGTATTTTTGTATGAAAAAATTAATTATGTGTTACATGTCACTCGCCATAAATACACTCTGACCTGATTTTCCAAACGCGCCTAAAGAAGTATAACTTCAAAAACTCTATATTTGCATTATAAAATGAAATTATTACAACCAATAGTTGTCCCAGCACGAAAGTAATGATAAAGTTTGTTTATTTTGGATTGAGGACACCGTAAATGATTAATATTTGAGACATCGTAATATCAGTAGCATATTCGCAGCTAATGCCCTTAAAGATCATTTGGCCAAAGAGCCATTCGGTATTTACCAAAAACAATGCAGGACGATGTATTCGTATTATCCATATGTTTGTTTTAAATAAAAATTGATGAACCAGAACCTAGATAAATCCATCATAGCTCATAATATTATAATAGCTGTATATCAATTATGGATGTTTTGTAAATATTGTAGAAGTCGCTAATTAAGGTTTGTAGTGTTACCGTCACCTCAATAATTTTACGATGTTGGAGTTTTGGCCTTCTGATGAAAACAACTGACCATCGAGTATGTAGTAAGGAGCTGTGTCGTACTATGGTATCATAGGATAAGTTGAAATCGAGACTTACCTCAAGTGCTCGGTGCCTGTCGTCCTGAAGGCGCTCTGTAAGGGTGACCTTCTGCCCTGGTGCCGCCGCGAAGGTACTGAGGGGCACGTGCAGCCGGCCGAACGGCTTTCGCGCCCACCGTCCCCCGCGGTAAACCTCCACCGACAGGCACTCCTCTGCACCCAGGGGGGACGCGAGAAGCCACTCGAAGGCCTGCAAGTAACGATGTGCGTAATTAATTGTGCGGAGTGCAGGATGTCTAGAACGATTGAGGGTATTAGTTGCAAAGTTGATTAATTAGTTTATTATTTTTTTGGAATATTTTATTTAGATATCTGGTAGCATTGATATTATAATAGTAAGGATACGAATATAAAAACTCTATACTATTAAAGAGGGGTACATTTTGTATTATATAAATATGTACATAGACTTCATTTTATTTCATACTATATTTATTTTTACAAGAAAAATAAAGCAGTAAACGCTGTGACAACGCTTATGGCAAAAATATGACGTTCATGATAAAATAATAGATTTTCTCAAATTGTCTTGAAACAAACATTTTTAAAAATTCATAATTTTATAATTATAAACACTATTCTTGCAAGAACAAAGGTTTGCACTATTCGTAAGTAATGAGTACGTTATAATTGCAATGCAGGTTACAATAATTAATAATGTAGGTGTAAAATGTCATGTCCGGAAACTTGTACGTATGCAATTCGCGTGAAATGTTGTATCGGAAATATATGGCCGTATATTAAAGACCGTCCAACCTCTCTGGGTCGTATAGGACTGACATAAAAATTTATGTCTAAATAAAACACGTATCTTGTCGGTTTACACTTTACAGGAAGCCAGCAGCACACATTTTGAAAATAACCGATATACTGGATAATTTATTAGGTTTTCATTCTTAAATTCATGAATTTTGCCAAACTTTGCAATCAAAATTAAATTACTGTTCATATTGAATCTAACAAAATTTGAGACCGTATAGTATACGGCCATCTCTTTCCGATAAGAAAGCTCTCGGCGAACTTTGTCACGGTGAAATGTTTTACTTACAATTTACATGTAACCGTAAAATGTGATTTTTTATCAAAACGTGTTGTTTAGCTTTTGAAGCGTCAAAAAATGCTAAATTTAAAAGCTCTAAGTTTATAAAAATATTAAATCTGACCAAAAAAATAAATTGTTGGCAACGCTATGTAGACGGCGTTAGTAAAATGTTAAAATAATGATGTATGTATATAAATTAAGGCAATTTGAAAATAGACCGTCATTATAACGTTGTTCAAATTATTATTTCAAAACATATACCTACTTTTCATATGTTTCATTCTGTTATTATATTAATGTCTATTATCTGAAATAAACTAATTATACTTTAAAAATATAAACTCAATTAAAAACCCAGTTATTAAAAAAAAACCATAATAATTTTATTGGATTCATCATTTAAATATTATATAAAAGTCATAATATGTTTGTTTATTTTCCTTTTCCTACCTGGCCTCAACTGACGTCTACATATAAATATAAACAGATACAAAATTTGTTAATTTAAATTACCTTTCCTAGTAATCCCAATTTTGATTTTTCATAACAAATAAAGTCTCTATATTATACAGTCGATTTTAATTTATTTTACGTGATTTGGCTGTAAGTAGCGGAGCACACTGCAAGAAGCTGGGCTATACGCGCGCGGCGCAGGGGACCTATACGGCATTTACTTTGCGCATAGCGTACTGCAAAAAGCAAGTGCCTTTTACGCCTCCCGTGCCATCCGCACATCGCACGGTTACTAGCAGTGTGCTTTGACCCCAAGAATTATTTAAATTTTGACATGCATCTAGGCATATATAGATATTTTAATATTGAAGAATGTATTTTTATCGCTATGTTAAGTAAGATAAATGTACATATACCAATCAATGAAACGACCTCGTACAAAGCCGGGTACAAATATTATATTTTTATACTATCTACTAAATCCACTATCAACTAAAAAATGTTGTAACAGCAGACCTAACAATATAATCTCATAAATATTTTTTTTTTTTTGCCAAAATGTCGCATACACACTTTTGCACATTGCACATTGGCACAAAAAACATTTAAAATAGAGAATATATTATTACAATACATATTTTTGGCTTTTTCCAAAGAAGATCACATGAGCTTCCGCGGAGTGGAGGTTTGTATTAACGGCCCACATGCTCAACGTAGGTCAAAATAGAGATTTTATGCTATTTTCAAAGCATGACCCAACCGAATTTTTTTTTAAAACAGTTGTTCAAACACGCGCATTACCATGATCTTAATCTCAAACAAGAAAAAAATATTATGGACACACAAGAAAAAATCTGTATCGGACAAACAAGAATAAGAGCTAATAAAAACGTGGTAAAAAATAAAAAATATACGTAATTTATTAATCCACGTATTCGAGAATAGGGAGTACAACAAAAAGGTTTCACTTCTGTGTGCCATGCACACTCATTATTCGTTAAAATGTAGTATTTTTTTGTTAAAATGTTAGAATATTTTTTTATGAAGGTACCTAACTTTTCAACTAATACCGTCATATATTAACTATTCAAATGTGTATTTAGTTTTAATACAATGCACCTACTGTTAATAATATTAATAATGATTATTATAGGTGAAGTAACCATAACAATTAGAATAATCCACGGTATAATTGTTATGAGTTTTGAGTCAACCACATTGTCATAGCCAGGGAATAATTAGTGGGGGTGGTAAAACTGTGCAAAGCAAGGTTGAATGGCCCCGATCCGTGTTAGAGCTGGTTGCTTTTAAGGTATAATGTGTGTAGAAACTCTGTTTTATCCCCTAAACTAGCAGGGTCTGCGAAGTAATTTTGTCCTAAAACGTCGTTTATATGCATACATAAACTCGGTGTTATACCGTACCCACTAACAGCTGAGCATACAGACAAATATGTTTTTAAGGACATCGCATATTATTTTTGACCATTGAAAATCTAATCAGAGACGAAAATTACTTCTACAACCTAATATAATAAGCCTTGATAATATGCCTCTTAGCATCTTTGCTCTTCGGTTTCAAGCTCACTAGTACTAAATAATACAGTTAATCAAGATTATTACTTTTATTTGAGATAACAAATGGTCTGTAAAGTCATAATATTATATTACAGACAAAAATGGTATTGTAGCAATAATTATTAATAAAGCCTTCAATAATTATTAGAAAAATACCGCTTCACTGGCGATTTACAAATAAGTAGACCCAAACTGCTGACAGTTTTGGAGTCCTCAGTTCTAAAACTTTTCCATGTATTCTTACTTTTTCATTGATTGTTTCATGTTAATTTTAGCAAATTTCAACGTCTTCTATATTATTTTAATGTTAAAATTAAGGAATCCAGATCATGAAGATTACCACCCCGCCGCCTACTATGCACATTCAATTTTAATTCTATCAAATCTTGTAAATTTGTACGATAACATTATAGTTACAGTAAATAAATGATTTATTAATATGTATTGTTGCATGATTTTATTGACCTGCCAAAATAACTTTGGGCAAAAATATATTAGCGCTAATATGCTATGTAACTTGAAGACTAAAATTATTGTAAAAATAATAACAATCGGAATTTTGTCCTATTAATACTTTGGACACAGAAGACGCACACGGCGCGTAATGACTAGGCGGCCGATCGATGTAATTAACGTGCATTTTAAAGGGGGCAATTAAAATCTCATTATCTCTTCAGCAGCGAAAGCGTTAAACGGCTGCTAATCGGTACATTATCTCGGTACGTCTACAATTTTACACGTATATTTTATAATAAAATTGTCCTATTTGGACCTTAATATGGGTCGGTCAGGTAGGGTTTCCTCGAGTTTCTAGAAAATGTACCAAGGGTTCCACCAAACAAAAAAAGTTGGGAATTACTGTTTACGTAATACATAATATATTTTAATATAATGGTTATATATTATACGTACAAATGTTTGAGAAGATGATGTTCAATTTAAATAAATAACTTATTTACTTACTTCCCATAAAGCCACTGCCAAGAATATTTTTTGTATGGGTATTATTTACTTTACTTGTAATACCTATGTGCATACCTACTTGAAAAAATATTATATTATTTATTGCGCTATAAAATTTAATATCTAAATCGTTTTATATACCACTTGTAGTGCAAGTCAAATTTCTACTCTTCTGTTACACAAATGTATCATGCTCTAAGTTAATGCATATATTTTATTTATCCAAGTGATTATACACAAAACGTATATCTGCATCAGAGCTTTATGGTCATAAATTAATATTATACATGCGATCAAACAGGGTTTTTGACAGGGCTTCGAGTCTTAATTGAACTGAAAACTGTAAAAACCTTTATTTTTGTCAGAACGAAAACCGGAACCGAACTGAAAAAATAATATCGGTATTTTTTCGTTCGCCACAAGTTCAAACACGCGCGTATTCCCCACTTCTAATATAAGTATATATAGTAATATAACTATTGGTTTCGGAGTGTGACGCCGGGCTATCATACACGTGCTATAAAATCTTCTAAATTATGGTAGAAAATCATTTTTTAATACAAATAAAAACATTTTTAAATTAATTGCTCGGAGCTGAGACGAAAATAGAAAACCGTTATTTTTTTCGGAACAAGAACAGAAACCGACATATATTTTTTTTACTTGAACCGAATCAAATCTTATTTAGGTATGGTCACAATATTGAAGCTCGATTTGATATAAATAAAAAGAATTTCAAGTTATACACATTTGTATTTTTATAAAAATCGATGTTTTTTAATTTAATATAAAAATATTAAAACTTAAACTAATAAAGATGACCATAAAAATATATGTAAGATGGGGACGTAAACAAAATTCACATTTTTCTTGAATTGTAGGTTTATCTTTAACTTAAAATTTAAAAAAAAACCTTTTTAATGTTTTCAGATACATATTATTTATTAATTAATACCTACAATCGAAATTGTAAATTATCAAAAAAATGTCTCAAATTGCAAGATTCGTATTTTTCCGCTAGGTGCCTCTTTAAAAAGGGCTCAGTAAAGACTTCACCTTAAATATTAGCAGTAATAATAAGTTTGTCATAAAATTTTATTAGTTATATTATTTTGTTAGCTGTAATATTGTATATTTTTATCGGTTGATAATGTCTCATTGAAAGTGATAAAACCGGTTATCGACGGCTTAATCTACAAATCAGCTATGGCATTTTGTTATAAAGCATGTTTTCTATGTTCACACTAAATATCAAACACTTAAACCTATTAAGTATAGATAAATGCGTTATCGTTCTTCACACAAAACTGTTAACTGCAGATGCCAAATTTCCAATATCGTAAATGGAACAACTTCGCTCTTTATATACATTTTCTTTATATACAAAGGAGAAGTTAAAATAGTGTATTAATTCATAGTGCAGCTTATGTGTAAAAAAAAATCCAAGTGTATTTTTGGAATTGTTAAATTCCGCTCGATAGTTAAATTATTAAGATTTTACTCCTTCCTGAACAATTCACCAAAATGGAGTTAGCCGGTTTGTAGATTAAGCAGTCATTATGATGATTATTAAACTATGCGGAATAAGCACTACATTTTAATTATTACTATAGTAAATGATAGTAATCTATAAATTAAATCGATCATTTCATATCTCATGCACTGCCTTTGTAATGACCCAATCAGACCGGATGTTGGTGCCGTTTGATGCGTAAAACACCGACGCTATATCTATAGACGCCAATAAGTTGCCGGCCATGGGAATCACAACGCCCCTATTGCCCTCTTCACAATGGTTTCCGCGTACATTTTCCATACGTGGACCAATGTGAAGGGCTCCATAATATTAATTTTCAACAAACAACAGAAAAATGAGAAATAATATGAAACAACAAAAACATGTTATTGTATCTTCCGACACGGTCACAAGCCCAGTTTGCGTTTTTAACGTTCACATCTCCCTCTCCCCATAATATACTGTCCTTGTATTTTCTCTCACAATGACAAAAGTTATCTTTATGCAGGATCATAACACCCCGCTATCAACAGAACTTATTCTCACCGTAAAAGAAAGTTGAAATTTAATTTTTATATACATACTAAATAAAAATTTATACCTCTATGGTATAGTTAGAATTTTTAAAAGGTTTTTAGTGACAATATATATTGTATACATACCTAAGGACGCCGGAAATGTTTCGATACTTTCATTCGATGACGATACTGTGGGTCTATTCTAACACAAGGCGGCTATAGGCGACTATCAAGGGTAGTTTGCTCTTCTCTTGGCTGTGTTAACTTTTAGAGCAAGATAGACAGTTTTGGCAGTTTAGACGGCTAACTTATTTTAACAATTATATTATCTTAGTATGTATAGAATGGACCCACTGATGTTGCATTTTTTTTTACAAATAAATCCCTTGCCGTCTAACATCATTTGGACGGTATTATGCAACAAGGAACCAACCCTCAAAGTGTCCCACGCGTGTAAGTGAACGTTACTGCCATTTAACCACGTTTTTTTTAGCTCGTATTCTTGTTTATCCGGTGGTTGTTTATCCAGTACAAATCTTGCAATCGATTTTTAACAAACTTCCCGATAATTCCCGAAAATTTATAAAATATGCTTAACTGATGCCGATATTGACGGGATAACAGGGCTCGAAATGGGCCGGAGCGCACCCTTCCGGTTGATGTAATCAGTAAAATTATCGCTCCGTCTCGTGGAAATGACCGTCTGAGCTAAACAGGCTATATAACAAAAAAATCTAATAAACTTATTTTTATAAAATAAACAAATTTTATACTAATGTAAATATCTTCGGAAAGATTGTCGAGGGCTCCGGTTCGTAAACTTTTCCATTTCGAGCGCTGGGATAAACACTTTGTTTATGTATGTTCAAAAACGAAATCTACATTCTTAAATATTGTGCAAGTATTTTTCATTGAATAAAAAATAGTTGAATTAAAAAGAATAATTTCTTGTTGTGAAACACAAATTTTACTTAGCGCGCAATAATTATTGTTTGTAATGTCAATTTTACTGACAATATCGTTTTATTGAATTCATGTTTTAATTTGTTGTTTTTAATGTTAGTTATATTTTTCTATTGTGTTTTATTTGCATATTAGAATGAAAGTAAGGTCATATTTTTAATTAAACACTTTATTTCAATCAGCATTTATTTCACATAAATTTAGTTTGGCACAAGATGCATGGAAGGTTCCAATATAGAAGTAGAGCTACAAAAATCTGAAGTAGGTACTAACGTCATAATGTCACATTCATAATTGTAGCTAGAATTTAAATGTTGATTTTCCGATAATTTTTAAATATTTTCAATTGAAATATAATGTTTAAAGTATGAAAATTGCAAAATATAAATTAAATAATTAATAATTTAGTAATTGCTTTATTATTGGTGAACTGAATACATTGATATATTGAGGATACAGTATAAATAGTAACGTGTATTGAATTCGTATATATTTTTTTGATATGGCAATAAATTAGTATTTTCTTTTTATGAGTGATTATCACGGAGATCTTTGATTTGTCATCTCCCACTCGGAAAAGTTAGCTGAAGCTGCAATCATGTAGATTCTTAAGACGGTACTTCAGTGAAACGGCAAATAATTTTCAACTATAGGTGCGACGACATTTTTGACTCGCTGGCAATCGGAGAGCGATAGTCGAGCTGTGAACGCATCAATTTGTTTAGTGATGGCAACGGAGGTAATAATTCCTATATCGTGTAAAGATGACTAAAAAACGTTACCCATTTACTTGAAAAAGAAAACATGTCAATAAATATATTATTATTGTTACTAATAGAATAATAAATAGAACATTAAATGGACGCATGTTGGATTTTTATAACAAATTCTATTTCGTTTGTCACGCGTCATTTGCACAATCCGCGCATCGCCTAGCCACGATCTTTTTAGACCATGCCTCAACTGAGGTAGCCTTAAGCCATAAAATGCGATGTCGTCCTCTACTCTATATTGTGCTAAAATATCGTGTGTTTACGAAAGTCAAATATAATATAAAAAATGTTATGAGTATGATGAGACCTATTTAATAGTATTAGTCTTTTGTATTTACACATTTAAACTATACTCAAAATATTTGAAACTCTTAAAAGGTAAACATTGTAGGTAAACTATTGTTCAGGTGAATACTCGCGAGTTGCGTCATTAAGTTTTTAAACTTTTTGTATACATTTTGCGATTTCAGTTGTTTTAGTGTAAAAGAGCTAAAGTCAGTTTGATTGCAGCTGAGATAATCTGTTTTGAAATAATTCACAGGTTTCAAAATACTCTTACTTAGAAGTTAATTGGTGTATCTTTTTTTATTTTACATTTTTTTTCGACCATGCCCGATTCTCATAAGATCATATGGGCCTCGCCTCTACAGAGTGGAGGTTTGTATTAACAGTTTTTATTTTTGCGAGAAATGGATGTCAGCCCTTGCTCAACTATTATGTCCATACTCTGACTCATACACAAATTAAAAAACAATATGTGTACTTGTCAGTAATTTAAGTAATTTTACTTTGAGTTTCTCAATTATTTAAGCTATTCCTAAATGATTAAAATGTATTATATTTGACGATAGTTTGACGTGGACGTATTAGTTTGTAAAAATGAATAAGTCATTTATTTGATTTTACCTTGGAGTAACGATTCTTTTTTTTATTAAACTACGAGAGGGTTGAATGCTTGGAAAAAATATTCGTTTCTGTTGCAAATGTGTGCGTAGGCTGAGTTAAGTATTGGTCATTATTTTCTGTCATCTCTTTGCCGTGTCCATTCGTAGTGGAATGAAAAGATCTTACTCGAGTAAGAAGGTACAATGTTTCAATGTTTTCAGGAAACACTGAATTCTTTTTTGGAAGGAAAAAAGATTTTGACGGATATACATCCATTTGACAACCGAAACAGAGTGCATTTGGATGACTGGGCATTATTGTAATAAACGACCAATCTAGAATTTATAGTGGAATTCTGTTTATCAGTATTTTCATTCATACCTATTCATTTATATAATACGTGTAAATTACCATTCATCCTTTTCTATAGTATACAGCAGGTGTGTCCAACTTTAGGTAGTCTGTAATATATCTCACTCTCTCATCCTAATTCTACATTATACAACGTGAACCAACTTAATTTGGCTGAGGACACTGCGGCTTTTCCAATTAAATAAGAACACTTGGTACCCATCAGCACAAAAAATTGTCAAATTTTCATTTTGTTATCTTCTTTTGGGCACTCATGTCACTATCTTCTACTGTGCGACGGTAAGGGAACTACGCCTCAGTAGTGCGGGGATTCACATTTTCTCTTTCACTCACTCCTACGGCAAGTCGTGAGTGATTTGGGACGAATAAGTGTTACGACGAGGTTACGTGGGCTTTCTCGTGGTTAAATTGGAAACGATTTTTACGTAAGCTGATTAATAAAATCATAATATGAATGGTTAATACTTTTCCTTCAAAATCTTAAATAAATCTTTCTACATTTTCTCGATCAGTCAGTGATGATCAAGCGTTGTATATGCCTGGTATAGAGGTATGAACGGAATATCGTGGAGAGTTTAAGTCTTTGAGTTGTGGTTGTAGAAACAAACCATTAGAATGAAATATAAAAATGCCAGCTTAAACTGTATCTCATAATATACAGTCGTATGAGATACAGTTTTAGTTAAGTCTTAATATTATGTTTGTTTCTGCATATATCCATAAAACATTCTAAAGCAGTTTGACGATGGTTTAGAAAATACTAGCTGGTGCATGAACGTAAATCATTTCAATCAATAGCACCAAACTGTACACATATCCCAAACTTCTAGTTAGAGTCATTTTAACTAACCATTTTTTTTATTCAAGAAATAATTCACACGATTTAATAAGAATGTAACATTCTTTTTATTGAAAACTTTTAGTAAGTGGAATACGACGTGTACGAAAATTAACAGTAAAATAAAAAGTTTTCCAACAAAAATAATTTTGAAAACACTTCTGAGAAAATATATAAGTAAACAATAGAAAAAATATTTTTTGAAAAGAAAATACGACACCCAGCAGGAATCGAAACCGCGTCTCTCGGAATTCGCGCCCACGCACATCGACCACATTGCTATATGTATACTATCTAATTGTGACCAATTTTAAGTATTGGTATTAAGAATTTAACAATATTAAATCACATGTGTATCCGATGTCCAAAAAAATTGTGAAAAATTAAGTATTTTTTGACAATTTTAATTAGGTACATTATTTCAACCACTGTATTGACTTAATAATATTTTTGCACACAATGTACTCGAATAATATAATTTAATGTCTTTACTTTATTATTGTGACACCTATTATAGAGGTGAAAATTTCAATTAATTTCTTTATAAACCTCTTTCTGGCCGTGTTCATTTTATCTCTTGAAATAATTCAACTTTGAAACAATATACAAAGAGAAAATAAATTTTGCGTACAGACACTGTACAAAGGAAAACAAAGGAAGTTGGGTAGCAGCAGACACTTGGACCTTAAAATGTCTGTTTTTCACTTTCAAAAAACAATAATCTTAGAATTTCTCATACACTTTTAAATCATTGGGTATCATTTTCCTATTTATTTACATTAGCAGGAATGTTAGCGTACGCAGACTTTTCTACTATTCATAATATGAAGACCTCTCCAAGCTGATTCTCGGTCCTGTGCGTTGCGTTGCCACGTACTTCCACATAACTTTATCATCTCATCGATCCAGCGGCCTCTAGGTCGTCTACCTTGCGGACGTTTTGTACCTCTTGGATACCACTGGATGACTAAATTTGTCCAACGATTGTCCCTTCTTCGAGCTATGTGTCCAGCCCATTTCTATTTGAGATTTTTAGCGAATTCTATTTCATCGCAAACCCTTGTCTGTTTCCTTATTCACTCATTCCTCTTTTTGTCTTTTTGCGTTATGCCCAGCATGCACCTCTCCATACCTTGTTGTGCTACTCTATGTTTCTGGATCTCTCTTTTACTTAGGTTCCATGTTTCACACTCATCAATATACTGTATTATAATTATAGTTTTGAAACCATCTATTTATTATAATAGAATTATACTGCGTAAACGCCAGTTCAATTAATAATATAAATTAGAAAAAAAATACCAGGTGGCAGTGCCGCCTGGCAATATTGCTGTCGATGCGCTCAGCAAAAACACTCTTTCGCAAGCAAAGTTGGACCGCGTGGTATTTTAGCTCATATCATTCACATTACTGCGTGCTGGTGAGTGCTCTCGCCTTTAAGTTATCGATCCGCTCATATATGATTCAAGCAAATTATTTCTTATAACTACGTAAAGTATTAGGTTGAGAAGCACTTACCGGGAAATCAAATGATTTGTGTTGAGAGTGCCATTTTTTCGTTTTTTTCTATAATAAAGAATTCTACATTCTTAATCCTTGTGTATATTCAGTTTTAATAAAATATTATAATTTACACAATGTTGTTAAATAGTGTTACACTCGTAAAATAGTATTATGTAGGTACACAGAAAAAAAGTGTCATTTATTGAATTACTTAACTTCTGATCGTATCAGTAAGTGTGTATCGACAATGTCAGATCCCCCAGTTTTCTTAAAATAATTTGTTGAATTTTTTTTTAACTAGGTACTAATATTTGGCATTATGCATTATCTCATAAACTATTCAATCCACCTCTCTCTATTGTAGTTACAACATCTCTGACTTAGTTTTTATCTGTAAACCTAAACTAACCTTTTTTTTCGACCATGTCCGATCCTAATAGGATCATATCGGCCTCCACATAGTAGAAGTTTGTATTACCAGATTTTGTTTTTACGAGAAATGGATGTCAGCCACGTGCTCAACCTATTAGGTCCATACCCTGACTCACACACAAATTGAAAAACAAAATGTGTACTTGCCAGACCCAGGATTTGAACCTGAGACCCACGGCGTGATAGTCCAACGCTTAAGCCGCGCGGCCACCGTGGGAAACTAACTACATAATACTTAATAACTACATAATAAATTATTGTCTAAAATAATTTTAAACACCTAATGTAAACATTTTGCCACGTGTATTTTCACTGCTACAAATTAACAAGTAAAAAAACAATATCGCGTAGTAACCTGGTAAACTGTTTTGTTTTCTTACCTCCTTTACAATAAGTTTTTTCCGAAGTTTCTTATTATTCATAATAATAAAAAAAAAACAACGTTTGTTTCATTACTGTGGTCTATATAGTTGATTTTTATATATGTTCATTCTCTGAAAACTTGCTAATTATAATAGATAATATTTATGCTTTATTAATAATTGTACCTATATACTATGTTTTTGGGATAATTAGATCATTTATGTTGTAGGTATCATAGTATATTTATCAATATTGTATACTTTTCAGAATCAACGATCCTGTTTGACGTTTTAATTAAAATAACTTGTTGAACATACATAATTTTGAAAACACTTCTGAGAAAATATATTATAACTTGGTTTAGAATACTTAAGTATTAAATAATTTTTTTTGAGCGGTCCCACAATAAAATATCAAAAATATCTAAGTATATGTTTCAGACAATTTTGAAACATTTAAGCCCTATTTGTTAGCAAATATTTTTAAATATTCTAGGTTTAAGCACATATTTTCACATAAACACAAAAACAATGGGAAACCGTTCCATAAAAAAATGAATTGGCATTCATCACTTCAAATTATGGTCATCTGGTAAACATAATTGAAATCTTAGATTCGTCTACATCTACAAATTTACTAGTGGAGCAACTTAATATTTTAAACAATGCTGTTGCTAAATTAATAAATGTTCCTGGGCATCTGTTCTGTACAAAAGACTGCTGTCTTGTTTATTTCTGTCTGTTTAATTTTTTTCTACTTCAGAAATAGTTTCATTTACATTCGCAATAATAACATCTGTAGAAATGGAAATAAGTTTTCCCATGTATAAAAATTTGCTAAGATCTTCGACTTTGAAAATTTGAAGCATTATTTTATTATTTATTGTGATAAAGTGTTTTCTGTTTGTGAATAAATATTAAATTAAACTGTTGAAATATATATGATTTAATGTTTAATACACTAAAACTTTTAGCACCTATTTTTGTTTTTTAGCACATAATTATTAATTTTTAATAACATATTTTTTAATTATATCTACATATTTTAGGTACCTATTATTAATTTTTTAGCACCCAAGTAAGACACCCCGCAGGAATCGAACCTGTATCTCTCGGGTATCGCGCCCACGCAGATAGTTCACTATGCTTAAGGAGTCATACTTAATTACGACAAATTTTAACAATTGACCTTTTTAATACTCACTGAAGCGCTTTCTAAATTGAGTTGCTTATTAGCGATCGGATTTTGTATGTTCGTATTAAAATTATGTATGTTCAATAATTAGAATGTTATATTCTTAAATCTTGTGAATTATTCATTGAATAAAAAAATAGTCAATTAAAAAATAAATTGTATTAATATCCTAACTTAATGGCAAAATCAATTATATCTATAAGCACAATTTGAATATATTATTCAAGCAATAATAAACTATTATTTTCTGATATTTTTCAACATCTGTTTTTTGAAGAAATATTATAAATCAGAAACGAATACAAAAGGACAGAGTGATCAAAGCATCTTAACCATTCTAACATTAGATATGGTACCAAATACAAATATGTTACATACTTTTATACATTATTTTTCGACGATGTCCATCCTAATAAGATCAATAATGGGCCTCCACAGAGTGGAGGTTTGTATTATAAGATTTTTTTTCACAAGAAATGGATGTCAGTCACCTGATCAATCTATTAGGACCAAATTGTAATATAATATGTGTACTTGCCAGACCCAAAATTCGATACTGGGACCCCGACATTATAAGTCGACACGTTTTGATACGAAACATTTTATTAATATTTATGCAAAATAGTTTAAAAAAATATTCTACTTTATTTAAATATTATTATATTTTTTAGTTTCACAGTTACGAATATTATTTACTTTCGTATATGAAAAGCAATGTGAATATTTTTTGTGCTATTTTTCTATGTAATATATATTTATTTTTTTAGAATTACTATTAACCATGTCCTTGGTTTTTCGTACAAGGTGGTTGTTAGTAATTTTGAACAATCACAAACACCCAGGCTTTGAAAAAACACATAAATATTGTGTCCTCACCGGGATCGAACCCAGAACTCTCGGGCGGAAGGCCAGCGCCTTACCCACTGCACCACGAGAGCCGCCAATATGTAATATATATTATACAGATACATATAATCTATAATATAATTTTTTCGGCAGTATAGGTATATGGCCATGCTTTGTTGTAAAGCTTTTTTAAAACTAAAAGAATAATAATTGTTTTGTAAATAATATTTTATGAAAATTTCTTGAAAATAAATTCTGAAAGTACCCACTGAAATTGTTCATTTTTACGATAGCAACAATTTATTAACGATATACGAAACAGAAACACTATGTCACACAAAGTAACACTAACCAACATGGTGTAATAGTCTCGTATTTTTCGTTATCATTATAACTAGCCTCCTCCACCTCCCTCTGTCTTTTCGCGTTCGGCGGAGCGTTGAGCGGCGCGGTTATACGTCTGAGTTGCGCGCACCGCTCCACGCTCCGCCAAACGTACGTACGCTAGACGAGCGCTTAGGCCTGTGTCCTCCAGGTAGGCGCTCTAGCATCTTTGTTAATACGTTCAACTATCGGAGTCTGGGCCTGTTAATCAACTTCCGACCGTCCGGTCTGGTATCCAGGATTCTCTTTGGCAATTGAGGGCTGTCCATTATTGCTACACGTCTAAAGCCGCATTTAGACCAAGCGAGCGAATGTTGTTTCTCCATCACTTCAAGCGGCGTAACGAGTTTAACGAAAGCGAAGATACATTGTTCTTGTAAGACGTTGTAGAGCTCCTGGTTATCCGAATACGCCATTTTTTTCCTTAAAATATATTCTACGTAGCACTTTCCTTTCGAATAAATATCGAGCGCTCGACACTTCGACCCGTAGGTCAGTATTAACCGGATCAGTGTCTTGTACCTACATAATATTTTTTAGACGGCGGAAAGGATGTGAGATTTTGTAGACCAAAGAAGCCCGCACTCGTTGACCAACCATTTTATTTCCTCACTTATGAAAATAAATTATCACGTACCTAGCTTAGTACATTAAACTTTTTGTAAATGTTTACACTGCCTAAACTGAGAGAAATTATTAATTTATTATTACCGCATTTTGAGTTCAATGAGCGACCAATTTCGTGGATGTTATAATATCTAAAACTACCAATCGTATTTGGAAGTGGTGTTTTGAATGATGCTTGTCATAAACAATATTAATTACTGAACACATTTTTTATACTTGGAAAACTTAACTAGGCTTACATATCTTATACTATTACGTTAACTTCAAGGGTGCTGATAATTGGTAGAGTGCCAACAATTGGGTGCTTCACCATACTTACAAAGTTAACTTTCCAGACAATACCATGTCATATTATCGCTGGCCTTGAGACCAGTTGTATTTGTACTTATTAAAAAAATAATTATACCTAGTCAGAGAACACAAAATTAATGGGAACTAGCTTATCCTACTGGGTGTGGTACCTCGAGTGTGGAAAAATATGGGATAAATTTAAATTTGTGAAAGAAATGCTATTTTATGATGTATTTTAGTTAATCTTTGGGAATAGTTGACGCGGTGTTTTTTACTTGGGTTTTATGGCGGTCAGGCCATAAACTACCCTATTTCAGAACTTTGGTCCATGGCGATGGGTTTTACATTTCTAATATTAATACTATCGACCGAAGGTACTTGATGGAATTTGAATTTTATATTTCTATATATTTATCTGTTCTGTTAAATTTTCTATTGAATTATTATGCTCAATATGCTCAAACTTGTACTTGATATGAAGTAAATAAAAAACAAACAAACAAATATAGAATACTGAAATGTCATTTTGATTTCTATAGTAACCCACGTATATATTAATAATTTAGTTGCTAAGATCACCCACTTAGCAACCAATAATAGTGGATTGGATTACGGATATCTTTTGAAATAACTTTTCGTACAAAACAGAATTAACTGAAAATGAATTTAATTCTACTTATAATTATACTAAAAGTATTAAAAGAATGCATTGGTATCGTGTTCTGATAAGTATATTAAAGTGTCAAATGTCTTAATAATCGCGAAGTTAGTTAAAAATCTATTGCAAGATTTGTACTGGATAAACAACCACCGGACAAATAAGGATACGACCTAATAACAACGTTGTAAAAAGGTCTGTGTGAAAGTCTAAGGCGGATAAATAAGTAATTATAATGGGTACTGCTTTTATCACTAAATATGTTTCATTATATTATTGTTTGACACATTGTTTGCGATTTTATTTATAAAGGATATCCGCGAGAGGGATATTTTTTGTTAGCAACATCCGCAGCAAAAAAAGGTTCGGCCGATTAGCCGTCAGAGAATTATCATGATCCGCTCGCTGTCGGTTTTCACGGAGAGGCGGGAGAATTCCCAAGTCGCCACCCCGTTTTTATATTCCCGCCGTATTGTAGTCGCGTTGGTGAAACGAATTTTCGAAATTCTTTGTCCTCCGTCTCCGGCAAACAATCTTTTTTTATTCTGCATTATCAGCGCGCGAACGGAATACTTATTTTATTATTCGGCCCAAAGTTTTATTCAATCTACGGCAAACGTTTTTGCACGTAACGTAACATTTTTATAAGACTTCTCACCCACCTTCTAATTTGACTAAAATACTGCCATCATAAAATAAATAGCTTCAACTCTCACTTTTTTTGAAATGTATTTAAGGTTAGTGGTTGTGCCGATTGTGGTGGCCGTCATCCTTATTACCCACCTGCTCAAATCCCTTTATTTATTATTGTCATAAGACCAGACGACGAGCAATTACGGTTCATGAGAAGACCGTGACTGCAATGTACATTCGGTGACTACCAGACAGCCGTCGAGTGAGTTAGCTCAATACAACTGGTGCGTGAATAAATAAATGCGTTGCTAAACCATAGTTTAACAGACTGATTGAAAAATTAACTCAAAACATATTTGTTCGTCCTTTATTGCATTAAGTTTGTTACGGTTTGAGTGAACGTTGCGTCCATCAATAATCCATTCATTCATCATTCATCAACCTCATAATATATCATCCATCCAAAAGTGTATCGTCCGTTTACTCAACATCAAAGTTCAGTGTCTGGCGTCCCGTGTAGCCCCCCCCTCCCCTAGATCCGTAATCCAACATCCACCATCACCTTCAAATTAGCTTAATTAAATCTGCCAAAAGCGCCACCAGTTAAAATAGAAGATCAGGCGCGTCCATTAGAAAAGATCCTCGGTTCCGGACGCGTGTTGCTAAACCTAAGCCGACTATATTTATACCGAGGCACGAAGCTACAAATTTTGATAAAAGTGCTAATTGCTGCATATTCTTCGAATGCAATTTGGTAAACTGGTTATCGAAAATTATGGTTATTGTAAAATTATATTTATAAATTTGAAAGAAATATTTAACCGAAAATCTGCATTCAAATATAAACTATAACTAGCACTATAATTATCGTTAAGATCCGACATAAATAATGCATACTAAACTTTGTCATTCAAATATATTTCTTTTCATTGAAATAAGACTACAATGTAGAGATAGTGTTTGTTGGTTTTTTTATTACAACGTTTTTCTTAAGTCGTATTCTTATTTGTCCGGAGGTTATTTGTCTGGTGGTTGTTTGTCCGGTACAAATCTTGCAATCGAGTTTTAACTAACTTCCCGACTTGCTATACATTTGAAACTTTTAGAATATATCAGAACACGATGCCAATGCATTTTTTAAATACTTTTAGCCATCTTTAAGTAGAATTGAATTCATTTTTAGTTAATTCTGTTTTGTATAAAAAGTTATTTCGATACCATTATTGGTTGTGAGGGGGTCCTAGCAACTAAATTATTAAATAATATATACGTGCGTTACTATGGAAATCAATATGAAATGACATTTCATTATTCATTATTTCTATCAAGAACATTTTTTTTTGATCGTTTAAGCTAGTCAAGTCAAGTTTATATGATTCAACAGAAAATTTAAAAACGTTGCTTATAAAAAGTTCTTTTTATCTTGTTATTATTTTAATTCAATTAAACTCTGAATAATTCAAGCCATAGGAGATATTAGTACAACAATAGTAAAGCTTAGATATTTTATAGATAGAAGTTTTTTTTTATCGATTATGGTTTGGTTGAAGCGGAAAATCGAGAAGGATGGAAAACCTTGGTCGCTCAAAGGATGGCGCAATTTAAATGTGGTCACGATCCTCAGCCGTGAGTGCACGGCCAAGAAGAAAGAGGGAGATCTTAATGATTTTGAAACTAACCAGCACCAAATTGTTTTCTTAATTCAATGAAAAAAAACTGACTAAGTTTAGTGTGCACTATATGAGATACTGAATAGCGGTGACAAGAGGTAGAAATAAGCTGTTAAGATTCGACATAAATAATTTATGTTGAATCTTAACGGCTTATCTCTACCTCTTGTCACTGCTATTTAGTATCTCGGCCTGAGTATATTCATCCTTGCGGCAAACCCAATTTATTCGTCAACCAGACTATATTAATGTAGCAATTCTAATTTGTTCAAAAAACACCGTTAACCTTTACTGAAATTATCTGCCATTAGTATCTCAATGTGGCCTATACATAGTAAAATTATATCAATGCTAAAATACAATAAAAATATAAACTAAATCAATAAAATATATAATTATTTTTTCTCGGATAAGTAGAATTGATTGAGGGTATCACGAAGAGATGCTTTACGTGGCTGGGACACGTGTTCCGGATACCGCCAAAGAGTGCGTCACTTCGTACCCTTGTGGCATAGCCTCAAGGGTTCCGTCGCAGTGGCCGGCTCTCCCTCGCCCTGCAGCGATGCTACAAAAGCGACCTACATGCTGCAGGTCTGACATGGCGAGAGTCGCTAGAGTTGGCAATGGACCGAGGGAAGTGGCGCGAACTTTTGCTTGCCTTATGCCCCAATGCTGGGTCGTGACAGGGTGGAAGAAGAAGAGAAGAGAAGATTAGTGGGATTTGGCAACACATGTTGTTATTTATAACGTATTATTATTGTGCTCGCCAAAAACGGCATCAATACAGCCACGAAAACTGCGCTGTCTGGTTGAAAGTCTGGTTTGGCAATACGTTATCACAAATTATTAATGTTATCTTATTAATGTTTATTTTAATATTACCATACGGCATGTCTAAAATAAATGACAGTGCGGCGGATATTGTGCAGACCAGGTATTTATAAGTATAATCATTGAGCGGAGGTCTGGGCATAAGGAAAATACTCAGGAAATTGTAGGAGTCAGCGGTGAAAGTGACGGGACTCAATAATTAGTTAGGAGGACAGGGGGATAAGTGCGTAAGTTGGTGGTGCCTACGGTTGTTTACTTTCTGAACTCTGTAGCAAATCGTATTTGGTCGGTGTTTCATTCACACACAAATTCACATTTGAATCAAAATTAAATTCATAATAATTAATCCCTCACACCATGAATTTAAAATAACTTATATTTATATTTTTTTTGAAATGGACTCCCGACAATACCATTTATCTGCGTGCTTGCATGAGGGAAGTTATTTGTTTTCTATAATTTTACACCATTAATTGTATATTTTTTTTAAACATCTATACGCCTGAAAAAAAAAATGGCAATATTTCTTTATTTTACATATAATGAACATAATGAATTATAAATTCAAAGCGTTCACGACATGACATAAAATAAGTGTTAACATTTTTTTTTTAATAAAAATACAGAGAAATGTAAGTTAATAATACAATAAGTAATAAAATAAGAAATAACAAAAATAAAAGTAGATGGAAGCACACAGAGTGTTGATAACTACTGATAGACCCTATCTTAAAAACTTATAAAACAACGTCCACCTAAATTCACCCTCATGTAAGTGGAAAATATCAATATTCGAAGCGATTTCATTAAAAATAGTTATTGCTCTCCCAATTGACATCACTAATGGCAAGTTAGTTCTGCAGCTTGGGAGAACAAACAATGGATGCCCTCGATTCCTAAGGTAATTATTAGAGACACAGAGGCCAAAACCACCAAAAAATGTAGCTAAATAAAGATCCCTTCTAAATTTTAAGCTACAGTATGTAAGCATACCTAAGAGAAAGTCAGTCGGATAGAGCCACGGATAATATCCATCCATACAGCCGAAAGAAAAGGAGTCTCAAAAAAAAATTCGGACTCTTTCCACCATAAGGCCGTACTTCAACTTTTATAAAATGAGTATAAGACCAATATTATGACATATGTGGTGAAAGCTAAAGTAAATACTTCCAAAGTTAAATGTATTTTTCGAAACCTACAAGGGAAACCACTCGGACGCATCGAAAGACAAAATTCACACGAAAAACTAACAGGACCGGGATATTTGCAAAGTTAAGAAAGTGGAAGTTGAGGAAGATAATGAAAAATGAATGGAATATACGCGTACGTAGCAACGATGGTTAAAATTATAATCTCATACATCGTATTGCGTGAAATTCTTGCTAGTTTTTGTCCTGCCATTTGATCTAGCAAAAAATGTAAACGTAGCTGGAAACCAACTTTATAAATCATAGCGGACATCATTTTAGAAAATTTATTTTGGCTTTTTAATAAAATCGGTGTGTGTACTTATGTACGCGCGTTAGAAATTATACCTATTTGGCGTAACAAAACAAAAATAAAACTTGTGATAAACTAGATTTTTTGACTAGCTCTTAATTATCTTGTTAAATTACACACTCAAGAAAAATGACCGCTTATTAATACGCCGTTGGTTTATTTATATACACTTTAACTTATATTACTAAACTATATAATAGTTTCTCGTTGTTTTTATTTTTAAAGTACCAACTGTCACTTACTAATAGTTTGTTTACGTAAGGAATTGCAAATGGCCGACAATAAAAAATTCGCTGCCTAGGCAACGCAACAATTCTAAACTATAATATTATACTGTCTAATCGTCATGATTGCAGTATCATACTGTGGCGTAAAGGTAGTGTGTTTGGCTGATAACCGAACAATCGGTGGTTTGAATCCAATGGAGTGCGTTTTTTTCGTATGAAAAAATAAATTATGTGTTACATGTCACACGCCAAAAATACACTCTGATCTGATTTCCCAAACGTGTTAAAATGTTTAAGCCACATTTACGACATAGAATGGCATTTGAGTCTTTATTTTGGTGTGAAATATAATTGCATAAATGTAAATAAATAATAATAGTAATTGTAGCTCTATCCCGATATATTATGTTGGCATTGATTTATGTTAGAAAAAAGTGTAGGGCATAACAGGCTATATCTCATCCCCTACCGATATGAATCTCGTATCTAAGGCATGCACAACGATATCCCTTGTGGGATATTAAATCAAATCTTTCCCGTCGGACTAAATATTATGTTGTATCTCCAATAGTCTTAATAGTCAATTTCTCGATACGTGGTTTGATTTTAACATCTTGTACAATTGTATACTATGTTCTTCATTTACTGATTCAAAGGGGCCTATTCATAATAGTTATTCTTTAAGTAAGTCGGCATATATCGGTTTTCAAATTACTACTATTCTTAAAGCGTCATAGCATCCACTTTGTTCTCATTCCCAAAAAAATTACCACTGGTGTTCAGTATTGTTTAGCAAATCATCATTGTAAGATACACAGTTGTACAGCATATACAAATATCACTATTTTTTAATTTATACTTCTTTAGGCGCATTTGAAAAATTAGATCAGAGTGTATTTTTGGCGTGTGACATGTAACACATAATTTATTTTTTCAGACGAAAATTCACTCGATTGGATTCGAACCACCGATTGTTCGGTTATCAGCCGAACGCACTACCCTTACGCCACAGTATGATAATGCAATCGTGACGATTATACAGTTTAATATTATAGTTAAGAATTGTTCCGTTGCCTAGGCAGCGAATTTATTATACAGTATAATATTATAGTTAAGAATTTTTCCGTTGCCTAGGCAGCGAATTTATTATTGTCAGCTATTTGTAATTCCTTACGTAAACAAACTATTAAACGTCACAGTGGCAGACTTTACATTAAAAATAAAAACAACGATAAATAATTATATAATTTAGTAATATAAGTTAAATTGTATAGAAATAAACCAACGGCGTTCCAATAAGCGGTCTTTCTTGAGTGTGTAATTTAACAAGATAATTAAGAGTAATTCAGAGAATCTAGTTTATCACAAGTTTTGTTTTTGTTTTGTTTCGCCAAAAAGTATAACTTCTAACGCGCATACATAAGTACAAACACCCATTTTTTTATTCAACGAATAATTTACAAGATTTAAGAATGTTATATTCTAAGTATTAAACATATTCATAATTATGAAATCAGTTCTGAGAAAATGTATTATAACCAATAGAAAGAATCTTTTTGAGAAAAAAGTAAAACACCCCGCATGAATCGAACCTGCATCTCTCGTATAAATCGTAGCTCAATTCGTAAAGTACGTCAGAGAGTATTATAAGAACCAATAGTTAAAATTTGTGGTAATTAGTAGGTATGAAAGCTTTAGTAAAGTGTTCTATGCGCGGCGGGCGCGATACCCGAGAGATTCGATTCAAATGGTATTTTTTGTGATGTTAAGAATCCAACACACAAAAATGTATACGTACTGATGAAAATATTGGTGTTGTGAATCAATTTGTAGATACAAATCCAGAACAATCAATAATTACACATCATTATTATAAATTTTAACTTTTTTATGACAATTCATGGAATATTCTACATAAAGATTTGCATTTGAAGGCGTATAAAATACATTTATCACAAGTACTTAAACCGAAGAACCATTAAGTGCTTCTAAATTTTACCGATTGGGTTTTAGAGCAACTTACAGACCCATTATTTCATGAAAAAAACCACCTTCAGCGATGAAACTCTTGTTTGGTAAAAGGGCTTTGTAAATAAGCACAAGACATTGTCGCATTCAGAGTAATGAAAACGTAACTACATTATATTTTTGTTACACTGTAACACTGGGACATTCACAAAAATTAACAGTTTGGTTTGGTTTATGGTCTGGAGATGTAATTGGTCCGTATTTTTTTGAAAACTACAGAAACATGATTTTGATCTGGACGATATTATGTGGTTCCAATAAGCCGGTGCAATATGCCATACTATTTATTTAGAAAAGAGTATTACGGCATTACAGCGATTGGCCAATGCGCCATAATACATAATTAATACAAAATTATATAATTATTACAAGATAAAAATAACTTTTTATATACCACGTTATTAAATTTTCTGTTGAATCATATAAAGTTGACAATTCTATGTATTAATAAATACTTTTTTTTGTACTTGATAGAAATACTGAATAAATATAGAATACTGAAATGTCATTTCGACATATCATATCGATTTCCATATTAACGTACGTATATAAT
Organism: Rhyacophila brunnea; assembly: GCF_057557595.1. Taxonomy (NCBI): domain Eukaryota; kingdom Metazoa; phylum Arthropoda; class Insecta; order Trichoptera; family Rhyacophilidae; genus Rhyacophila; species Rhyacophila brunnea. The sequence goes on along the minus strand of NW_028232751.1, from coordinate 48,416,435 downwards.
AATAATTTAGATGCTAGGATCTCCTAAGCAACCAATAATAGTGTTTTACTTTTAACGATTTTTTTCCGAAATAACTTTCTATATAAAACAGAATTAACTGAAAATGAATTCAATTCTACTTAAAGATGGCTAAGAATATTAAAAGAATGCATTTTAATCGTGTTCTGATTCTAAAAGTTTCAAATGTCTAGCTAGTCGGGAAATTAGTTAAAAATCTTCAATCGTCCAATACAAATCTTGGAGAAACATGAAAAAAATTGTAGTGTACAAACAAGAATACGAGCTAATAGAAACGTGGTAAAAAATAACTTAATTAAAAAATAACAACCAGTATAACAAGAAATTAGAAAAGACAGTAGGTATATGCTTATGTAGATATTAGAGTAAAATGATAAATACAATTTATAAATTTAAAGTTAATAAAAAACAAATTAACCTTAATGGTGCCATCAAATAAGTTAATCGCACGATACACAGCATCATGAAACATCACACCTGTTCTGCGACGAGGTATCATGAAGACTGTAGTGTTACGAGTGATATTGGTGGGAACATGACAATTAATATTTGCCAGTATATACGGATTGTAAATGAATCCACGAAGAAGTAAAAAGAAATGTTTTAATAGAGCAATCACTCTTCAGGTGGACAGGGATTGCATTGATAGCATACCCAGACGAAAACTAGTCGGAAAATTTATTTTATTATCTCTGTCATAAGGAAAGAATTCGTATGTCTTTAAGTAGACAAATCTAAGAAATCTATTGTGGACTCGCTCCAACTTAATTGTGTGGACGGACCTGTTAGGTAAGGACTCCAAATAATGCTGGCATATTCAAGAATACTCAACACAAGTGATACGTATAATGTACGTAGCACTCAGACGTTTTCAAATTTAATGATCTTGAAACCCTTATAACAAAACCAAGCATTTTGCTAGATCTTTGAGAGAAATTTTCAGTATAAGTATATATTTCTTATTCGATAACCCCATACTAGTTAGCCAATTGGATAAAAATAAACTAAGATCGCGATTCAAAACCATACTTCGGCGCGTAAGTCCTTAAGACATGCACCTATTTTCAATAGACCAATATCGGAAACTTAGATTACGTGGCCTACAGTATCCGTATTCACACATAATAGTACATCATAATAAAGCAGGCAGTAAGTCCACTGAAAAAGTCAGTGGTCCATAATGAAATTTGGATGGTGTTTATTGTCAAGTTTATCCAGATGATTCTGCATCACTGACTCTCGTTGGTTTGCCTGCCTGACTCTTTTTGATCTCTTATAATGAATGACATACTAAATCAAGAGTGCCACCAAATTTTCAATGTCAAAAATGAAGCCTTAACATATTATAGAAACTTGCTGCCCGTCGGCTAAATTATCCGTGTTTCGATCCTCTGTCATGAGGTCCAACTTAAACTATTTAGAGAGCATAATTAAAGTTTGTTATGATATATGTACTATTTGATATCGGTTCCTGAACGTTTTTTTAGTCGAATTGATAAATAGATACATATAAAAATATATCACTAGCATTGCCACTACTGAATTCGTAAAGACGTATTACTTTAGTTATCTACTTATTTACTTAATTTTATTCATGATGTTACGTATTTCTTCCGTTAAATAATGATTTTTTTAACCATGTTCTATCCTAATGAGATCATTTTTTGAGGTTGTATTAAAAGATTTTTACTTTTACGAGAAATGTATGTTAGCCAATTGGTCAACATATTAAGTTCATACTCTGGGTACGAACACACATTAAAAAATAGCATGTGAATTTTCCAGACCCGTAATTCGAAACCAGTGCCCACGACATTATAAGCCCGACGCGTTCCCGCTCCGCCACCATATTACGCGTAATGGGTCATATTATGGTTTACCATAATATAAAGACTACATGTAGCACTAATTTTATTATATGGCACGCTTTTTATAAAATGGTTTACAGTTAATGCGATCGTTTTTCAACTTCATTCAATATCATTTTATACAGCCTAGCTTGCAACATAATAAATGTATCAATACTTGTAATTTATTTATTTTCCAGTTTGTTGGTTAGTTTATTACATATATAGTATTTTTTAACAAAACGTATTAATCAAAAAAAAACCAATGCGAAAAATATATTTCTAACTAAATGGTTTCATAAAAAGCGAATCGCATTTTTTATAACTTGATAAGCGGAAATCAAAACGATCAGTGGCAACTCGTCCGAGATTAATTCGCCCCACGAAACGCTCATAGCAAATATTTATCTTCAAAATTTATTCTGCCAATCCTTTGGTTTGCTTTTCTCTTGTTTTCACATTGCTTTGTTTTATCTATATTCACAAAAATAAGACCTTATCACACCAGTAAAACATTATATCATAAATTACTTATTAAAGTTGATCAGTGTAAACTGTCATTTTTTGAATGAAAACAAATCGTATTACATATTGAATTTTATTATTTTAATTAATATCTAATATTACCGTTATAGTATTTAGTTTCAAAGTTGTTACTGTTAGAGATTACAATACCGGTATCCCATTATTTTTCGATAGCGAAATACCGTTTTTAAAAATCAGACAATACCGATATATTCGGTATTGACAGTGGAAACAAAATGTATTAATTAACATAAAAACAGAAATGTATTTTTGTCGTGTTACGCGATATTTGGTTTACTTCCGTGGCTCTTCATTGTCCTTGGTGACCAGCAATGACACAGGCTACAAAATCTTTATATTTGAAAGAGATTTTTTAATATTATTTGTATTGGTAAAAGGTACTGTTTTTTTTCAATTATTTTACGAATGCTTAATTTTTCATTCGGTATTGCAATCCCTAATCACTGTATCTGCTTCCACATTTTTCTATCAAAGTTTCAGTCTCATTACAGAGGAAGCATGAAGAGAAGGAAAATAAGGCATCTTGAGAATGACCCCGAATCGTTAATTTAAGAGGGAGGAAGAACAAAATTTTGACAAAGCAAAAACTGATAATTTTAAAATTCTCTGCTTTCGAATTTTTCAAAACCACCTTTTCTAAAAATTATTTGCAAATTGGGATATATTTATGTCATATGTCAGTAAATAAAATTCTATATATTATTGACACAAGTAAGTATGAATTGAAAAAACCTTTTTTGATAGAGAAATCTCCAGAGCGGATTTTGTGACTCGATGACTCATATGACAGTACATTAGTATTCATTACTGTGTGGTAGCAATATATGAGTGGTTCACAAGCATAATGAACCAAGTCCATTCTGGTTATTTTTGGGTAAGCTAGGTTCAAATATAATAGTTAAGTATTTCTTATTCTGTAAGGGTATTATTGCAATTCTGAAGTATTACTTTGAGTACATTTAAGTCATTATGTAAGAAAAATCATACCCTTACAGAATAAGAAATACTCAAATATTATGTTTGAACGTAGTTTACTCAAAAATAGTCAGAATGGACTTGGTTCACTATGCTTGTGAACCACTCATATAATATTACAGAGAGATAAAAGCTACATAAAAACATATTTTATGATATTGATAAACACACATTTTAAAAGAGACGACTTTTCTTCACCACATGATAGAAATGTGACGAGGATGATGCGGAAGACACTTGATATTCATTAATTGTATTATACTCTACCACTGAACGTGAAATTTTCTAATAAACGTGGCAATCTGTTTCACTTACAAGTTTAATATCATAGGCAGTAAATGATGGATGGGACTAATAATTTTATTACCTATAAATACACCCAAGCAGAAAGGAAGACCATTGAGAATAAGGTACAGTGAACAGCGATATATCAACATGTATAATGAAACTAGGTTCTCCATACATACTATCAAACTGCTTTAGCTCAGGTATTCAACCGTTTGCCAGATTTCTGAATTCTGTAATTATTAATCCTCTCTAAACAGCCAGATGGTAAACAAAAAGTGGGAATATAACGGCTCCGCTGAATCAACTAAGCACAGTGAAAAGAATTTGAGATGTTTTCTGGTCGGAGACTGCTAGATATCGAAGGAATCGAAGAGTATATGACTCGAATTCGGTTATGACGCCGTAAGTAGAAGAAGAATAGAAGTTCACGAAGTGCATTCATAAAATACTCGACGCCACTGTACAAAGTAAGAATACGTTGATATATATATTTTTTAATTCTGTCTGAATAATATTGTATGTAGCTGAATAACAGGCATAAAAATCATTTTTGCTTTGAAACGTCAATACAAAATATTACACCCAAAATATTTTTTTTTACAATAGGTGTGAATAAAAATAAAAAAAATAATTCATTGACGTTTTGAATGGAATGTGTGTTGATTATTTAAGTATAATTTATTCCAAAACTTAGCTAATTGCTCTCCCAGCTAATTTACGATTTTTGTGATTGCATGTAAATATTGTAAATAATGATGTATATCCTTAAATATAAAAAAACTCTCTTAACGATTATAACACTAATCCAATGCAACCTCAGAAATAATTGTAGTGTTTAGATGTTCAGTGACTATATATATTTGACGGTCCACGATGCTGTGGGTCCCAGTTTCGAATCCTGAGTCTGGAAAATACACATATTGTTTTTCAGCATATGCATCTAATAGGCACCTTATCTGAACCTATCGAGTATGCTCCTAATAGGTTGAGCAAGTGGTTACATATATTTCTCGTAAAAAATCTGTTAATGCAGCCTCCACTCAGTGGAGGCTCATATAATTCACTCAGGATCAAAGATAGTGAAGTAATAGAGTAGTAGTAGTAATATATACGTATGTACTAATCATTGAACATTGTTACATTGATTACATTTCAAATATCCTATTGGCAACATCTGTCTATACAATAATGTATCGAATTGAATGACTAAATAAGATAAGAAGTTTCTCGGCGATTTTTGTTATATTTATCGTTAAAATATATATATTTGGTTTAATTTAGTACCGTATAAAACATATTTTTATACAAAAGTATTATCACCAATAAAATTTATTATATGTACGTTTTTTTCTTGTGAAATACACTTCTTTCCGGCGATTGGTTAAAGATATGACAGTTTAGTATTAGTAAGTAGGCACATATTTCCCTGGCTGATTTTAATTTTATATTCTTGTATATATTATTATAAAACACGTTGAATTTTTTTTCATCGTCATTCAAATAATATATATATATATATATATATTTAATTATTTAACCCTCAATAAGTCGATTGTGTCACAAGCTGTATGGTATGTTGCACCATAATGTTGGAACCAAATATCGTCCAGATAAAAATCATCTAATTTATGCCAGAAAATTTAAGCTATCATATTTCTGTAGCGTTCTCGATTGAGCCATTTTCGTTTTCAAAAAAATACGGCCCAATTACACCATAAACCACGCCAAACTGTTAATTGTTGTGCATGAAAGGTGTATCAAGAATAGCATGTGAGTTTTCATTACTTCACATGTGACGATTGTGTTTATTTACGAAACCATTAAGGCGAAGTCTTCACTGAGCCTTTTTTAAAGAGGCACCTAGCGGAAAAATACGAAGCTTGCAATTTGAGACATTTTTTTGATAATTTACAATTTCAACTGTATTTCAATAATTGAAATTGTAAATTATCAAAAAAATGTCTCAAATTGCAAGCTTCGTATTTTTCCGCTAGGTGCCTCTTTAAAAAAGGCTCAGTGAAGACTTCGCCTTAAACCAAAAATGAGCTTTTTTCCATGAAATAGTGGGTCTAAAGCCCAATCAGCAATATTTTGACGCACCAAATAGTTATTCGGTTTAAGTTCTTGTATTAACTATATGTGTATGTCTTCAAATGCAAATCTTCATGAAGAATGTTCCATGTGGCAGAAAGTCCAAGTTCTTGAGAACGACTTATAATAATTGGTTGTTCTGTCCACAATTTGATTCACAACATTGATATTATTTAATGAGTTGGATTTTTAACATCACAAAAATTACCATTTCACTCGAATTATTCAATTAAATTACGAATAGTAAGGCTCTGTTGGTGGTATATTTTGAGCATAAATTTCACGTAATGTATGAAACCGCTCGAATAGATTTGTATACGCTGTACAACTGTGTATAATATTACCATGATTTGATTTGCCAAAAAATACTCAACACAAATTTAATTTTTTGTGGGAATCAGAAAAAAATGGCTGTTGTCACGTTTTAAAAATCTATAGTAGGTAGCAGTAGCGAAGGGTGGAGGTAAGCTGTTAAGATCCGCCATAAATAGTGCACATTAAACTTTGTTAGTCATACTTTTTTAGTTTTTATTGAAATAAGACTACAATTTACAGATAGTAATGGTTAGTTTTTGAAAATCAATTAAACCCTGCCTAATTGTGCGCACTTTTTCATTCATACCAATTTGTTTTTGTTGGATTAAGAATACATTTCAAATATTGTTGGTTCATTTTTAATTTATCAAATCCTACCTAAGCCAAACTATAATAGATAAAAAATATTGTTCTATCTATAAAATTTCCAAAGTTATTTATGATTTAATTGCATAATTTTAGATATTTCATAGATAGACGACTATTTTTTGACTATTATCTATTATGGCTTGGTTTTTGCAGGGTTTAATTGTATTTCAAAAACAAACTAACACCATCTGTAAATTGCAGTCATATTTCAATGAAAACAAATACGTATGACTGATAAAGTTTCGTATGCACTATTTACGGCGGATCTTAACAGCCTACCTCCATCCTTCGCCACTGGTAGGTAGGTACTAATTTAACAACCCTATATTATATTTAATCATTGATTTTATTGGCCAAATGTTTTTCTAGAACTGTAGTAATTAAAAAAAAGATATGTCATTTTTATAGTCTTACATAGTATATACTCTACGGTATCTACGCCAAGGTTGGCGATATGTTCTCATAAAACCCTACCGCATTTATTTAGTATTCATATCGCTGTTGAGTAAAACTTTACCTTCGGGTTAGTCACGACGCTATTCTTCCTTAGGCCAACTCAAAGGCGTACATTAACACGGTTTTGAAAACTACAAATATTCTTTTCAATAAACTTCTCAAATTCATTTAATTTACATTTTTAATTAATGGTAAAATATAATATAACACAAGGCGTACCTCGTCTCATCAATTGTTTAGTTCTACCAAGGTGTAGAACTAACCTGCCTTTGGTCATGCCAATTGGGTGGGCAATAAACCCGTTCAACCAAATCGCTTCAGATATTGATATATTCCATCTATGTTAGGATGAATATAGTTGGGCATTGTTTTAATAATTCTTGAAACAAGTTCTACCTAACTCATTCGGTGTACTTCCATGTAACTATCTACTTTATAATTTCTGTATTTACTCTACATACTGCTTTTCTAATACTATATCTAATGCCTTGTTTTTATACTGATTTAATATTATGTCTTTGTTGTCAAATATAATATTGTGTTATATGTCAAATTATAAACTTAAAATTTAAATTTAAGTAAAATATAGGATTATCTTTTTAGTTCCTAAGCGCAATAGATAGCTTTTCATACAGTATAGTTTATGTTCACTGGATTTTGACGAGAAATGGTTGTTATACACTCTCCAATCCATTAGGTCCATATACTGAATCAAACAGATGGTAAGAAACAACATGCATTTTTTTGCCCAACGGCGAGACTAAACCCGTAGTCACGGCGTCTTAAACGACCGCTCTACCAACTCAACTACTTTGTGCACTGTCGCGCTGAATATGCAAAGGGACCATTCGTTATTTCGGTCAGATAACCATAATTCTCATTTTATTTTTCAAAAGACATTTTTATCCAATATTTTGACATCAGTACTTAATTTTCGATGTAAAAAACCTCACATAAATCGCTTTGAATGGAAAATTTCGATTTGGTAGCTAAGGAAAGTTAATATATTGAATATGAATTTTGGCAGGATTTTTCTTAATTTTACCTCGAAATGTAATATAAACAATGCACATTAATTCATCGCACATCCAAAACCTATTAATATTCAATACAAAATTACTAGACCATTTAAATCTCATGTTGTGTACGTTTTGAATTTAGATTTGTTATGTCCACAATGTTTTGTATTCTTAAATAAATAATATTATGGTACCAGACTTCACCACCATCACCATCACTTCGGATATTGACATATTCCACCTGCGTGAGGATGAGTATACTGCCCTTCCAAGTAAGAAGACAGTAACTGGCTCTCACACACTTTCGAGATAAATGACATAATGTGTTTTTTTTTTCAAATTTTAGTACTGTGAATTAATAAATAACGGTGATATTTTTTATTAGTAGGAAGTTAGTACACAAACAAAGTAATAATAAACAAGCAGTAACTGTAATAAATAGTTGCAATTACTGTCTATTCAATTTTTCAGTAAGGTTTCTAACAGTATTTTAGTGATAATACTGATTTTAAAGTAAACAGAATATAGCTTTCAAAATTATCTAACGGATGGCATTCATAACTCGATTTCACAAATTTTGCCAGTTACTGCCTTCTTCCTTAGAAGGCGAGTATAGGTGGGCATTGTTTTATAAATTTTTAAAATAGGGTCTGTTTAGCTCATTCGGTGTACTTCCGTGTATCTATTTTTTTGTATTTACACTTTTCTACGGTTTAATAATAACTTAATACTGATCTATTTCTATTTTTTATATAATACTGTTTAATTAAATAACATTAATTTGCTTTTAAATGTCATGTTAAGTTATTGATTTGTAAAGTTCACAATATTTAAAAAATAAATAAAATTTGAATTTGATTTTGACAGAACAAAATAAATGAAAAATTACTCTGCTTTCGAAAAAAATTGGTACAGTTCGGTTATGAGGAATGCAGCGGAAAATCCATTTTTAAAATACCCGATATACTGGATTATTTGTTAGATTAACCTAACCAAACTAACCTAACCTATTTTAAGAATTTATAAAACAGCGTCCACCTATACTCATCCTCACGTAAATGGAAAATATCAACACAACATCCGAAGCGATTTGGTTGAACAGAGTCATTGCCTTCCCAATTAGCATCACCAAATGGCAGGTTAATTCTGCTCCTCGGGATAAGTCTCGAAATCATGTTATCTCTAAAATCAGGCATTTTATGCAAATTGTGCTCTATGTGCATGTTCTATAAATATCAAATGACCTTGATTTTTTTCTAGCATAATTACAATTTGAAGTTACACATGGTCTCTGAAACCAGGCATACCTAATGCGAATTTCTTTGTGCCTTTCGTGTCTGTTCTACATATCGAATGACCTTTTTTTCTATCATATAATCTCTATATATATAAAAATCTCGTGTCACGATGTTTGTGGTCGAACTCCTCCGAAATGGCTCAACCGATTTTTATGAATTTTTTTATGTATATTTTTTAGGTATGAGAATAGGTCAACAAGTATATTTCATATCGCTAGGTGATTAGGGTATCTCTATCCAGAAAAATTTTCTTTAATTTTTTTGACAATTTTTTTTATTTTATTATTTGGCATAAAAAAATACCTATAACCCCAAATTTTCACCTTCCTACCCCCACCCTCCCATTTTTTAATCGCGATTTTATTATTTTTGTATGAACAAATTTAACCGTCGTTCGTATTTCAAACAGAACGAAATTATTTATGTTGTTGAATGACAGATGGCGCTACGTCCGAGAAGAATTCAAGAGAAGCGTCGCGTCATTTTGACATTTCATTCGGCATACCACAACGCAATGCGTGCAAAATTTTGTACCATTTATTTTATTTATCTATTTTTATGTGCGTGTATTACAGTGCACAATGCCAGCAAGACGCAAGGGGGGCCATTTGGGCTGACGAACGAATAAAGCAACAAACATGCGAAATAGTAGAGCAGAAAGAACAGACGAACAAATCCAACAAGATAACAAAAACGTGCGTGTAAGCATGTCGAAATTGCGTGCATCTCAATCACAAGAGGCACGAGCTGAACGAAATCAACAACGACAATTGGAACGGAGCCAAGCGCGCCGGTTCGTAGTTAACACACGCAGAGAAAATGACCGACAACGCCAACAAGTACATCGAACATTTACATCCGCTTCGTTCCTTCGTCTCGCATTCGAGTACGAGCCAGATATTGAATATTCCGCTCATACAAAAGTGCTGATTAGTGCTATGGACAAAGAATGTCCCCATTGTCATGCGTTCAAATTCAAACATGAGTCAGCCGGGATGTGTTGCGCATCAGGAAAAGTGCAACTACCAGAAATTGAGATACCACCAGAACCATTGAACAACTTGCTCATCGGCACGGTTCCAGATTCAAACCTGTTCCTGAAGTCCATTCGCACATTCAATTCATGCTTTATAGGACGCTCTCCAATATCCGCTAATTTTCTGGAAGGGACAAGACGGATATTGCATAAACATTAAACAACGAGATCCTGTCACAGGTAATTCATTCATTATGAACATCATTACTCATTTTGAATTGAGAAAATGAATGGTTGATGTTTTTTTGTTTTTATCGGCGGTCATCGTCTACAGCGCTCTATCTCTCTTTCTATCATAGATCCCATCCCCACACACTTACGATACATTCGTTATTTTTTATTTAACAACCAAAATATTCACTAGAAATAATTTATATGGCAGAACAACGTTTGCCGGGTCAGCTAGTATATTTATATAATAGACACGTCATAATTCATTGTTTACTCTAAATACATAAATTATAGTCTTACCAACTTTTGGTAGCAACCCCGCGTATTATAGTAATAGTAAAGTTATGAAATTTATTTTGCTAAGAGTAGATACATTACTGCACTATTGTTAAGTTATTTTTGACATTGACATGAATTAAAAAACTGGTAAAATAAACCTATATCTAGATTCTAGAGTAAATATTTCACAGTAGCAATATTACGTTGATATTGTAAAACAAACAGATGTGTTTTCACTCGACGAGTACGACGTTGTTCAAGATTAATGGTGGCTGGTAAATTATTCATAATGTAAATGACAAAGTGAATTTATAAGGAATGGCTTGTACGCTACTGCGCAAGGTCGTCAAAGCAAGGTGCCGAATGATAGGATTTTAATATTACTGGCCCTTCCTTGAAAAGATGTAATAAAGAAGTTACTTGTGTCAACATTATCAACAGGTGGTGACAGAGCTATTTGATATAAAAAACAGAGAAAGTATACTGAATTTTATTCGGTTTTATTTAAGAATTCTCTTATTATTTTTAATATTCATTGGTAAACAACAGAGAGCTCTTTTTCCGATATTTTCATTTCTTTTATTGACATAACATCTTCTGTACATTATAAACAGTCATTACCTTTTATTTTAGTCGTAATAAAAATACTATAAAGTACCTACCTACATATTTGAGGAGCAAACATTCAAAACGTGATTTGTCACACAGATATTGTACTCAAAATGGTTTTTTATTATAAAACTGTTTAAGGAAAGAATTTTAAACCTGGTATTTTGTATAATCCAAAATTCGTAGAAGTGGTTCATTTTTTGATTTGAAATTTGGACAAAACACGATTTGCATGAAACTTGTGGGCAAAACACTATTTGAATGAAAATCAAGGCATTATATTTTTTTATAGGATAAAAGGTTCTTTGAACACTGATTCTGGTTTCCTTTCATAGATTTAAATATGGACTATCAGAATTGACATTAAACGGCATTTTTTAAAATGTGTGACAAATCACTTTTTGAATGTTTGCTCCTCATTTATGTAGCAACCACTCAGCATTCAATTATTGACACCGTTTAATATGTAAGTTTTGTTGTTAAAACAAAACATTAGAGCAATACTAATTATTAATGTTTCCTCAATCATGCGGCTCTCGTGGTGCAGTGCGTAAGGCGCTGGCCTTCCATCCGAGAGCTCCGGGTTCGTATCCCGGTGAGGTCAAAATATATTTACATAATCTAATATTATGTAAATTCCTCAAGCCTGAAAGTTTTGCCACTGTTATTGGGCTTCACAGCCGATTGTGGTGTTTAATAAAGAAACATATAATAATTAAAAAAACTAGATCAGTAGGGTCTGTTTTGATTAGTAATTACGACAATATCTCTTGTAAAACATATACTGCATTACTATAAATAGGAAGGACCATCTATAAATCCTCACTCGACTCATCGAGTCCATCACGAGATGTACTTCTATTATCACGAGTTCTTCACTCCGTTATTCCTCTCGAATTAAATTTCTCGTTCATTTAGAATAATTAATCTCTTGATAATATCGATCTTACTTTATCTAATATTATTATCCGCGATTATAATCCCACGTTTACTTCCTGATAAAAATATTATTTCATTCTTCACCGACGCGAAACGATCATCAACCTCTAAACATATAAGCAAAACTACAAGTGGTAATCTGTGTGATAAATAATTTAATTACATAACTAAGTCAAAATAGTACATGTCGACTAATGGAATTAATATTTTAATATAAGAAATATTCAATAATAACCTTTCTCTCAGTATAATATAATATATATGTAAACTCTGCCAGTACCCTCATCTTGGGTTATAGCCCCTTTGGATATTAATACGGACCTGCACAATGAACTGCCATCGTAACATACTTTTTACGCTTATTGGTTTCTAGCAAATTGACCACTGTGTACAACACAATATAATATCACAAATTATTCATCAATGCACGATAATATTTGTACGTCGTTTGGTGGATTTGTTATTGATTATAATTGTCAAAAATATTCTAAATAGATAAAAGCGAAATGTACTATTATGTTCTTGACTTGACTTCTTAAAACATGAAACGGTGGTGAAATTCTGTCGATCCCAAAGACTAAGGTGGGCTGGACACGTTGAGAGAATGCCTGAGCACAGGACGCCAAAATTCATGACCAAGTGGATCCCACAGTAGGAACGGTCTAGGGGTAGACCAAAGAAGAGGTGGGCTGACTGTATCGAAGAGGACTGGAGAAAGATGGGGAGGGCTGGAGACTGGAGAGGAGCAGCCAGGGAAAGGAGCGTGTTGAGGACAATTGTAGAGGAGGCCAAATCCCGCCCCGGAATGTAGTGCCGAGAAAGAAGAAGACTATTATGTTCTTATATAGGTACTTATATATTTTATATATTTTTTTTTAAACTTTATAGTCCATTTAGTCAACCCACTTTTACCGATATTATAACTTTACATTTAAATGTATCTCCTCAAGAATATGGTGATATACATTTTACAATATATTATAGAATTAGAGATTGCAATACCGAATGAAAATACGAATACCGATATTTCGGTATTTCCTATTGATTACCGATACCGGTATTCGTGAAATATATAAGGGATGAAAAAAACAGAAGTATCTACCAATAAACAAAGATATAAAAAGATCTTTAAAATGTTAAAAGTTTATAGCAAAAATATCTAAATAAGTAGGTAGGTGCATGTAAATCTCTAAAATTATGTAAAAGAAAGATATGGTAGAAATGTTGATGTTTGTCCTTTCAAATTATTTTATGTTACCTAATTAATATTTTTTCTGTCCACTTTCAATAAAGATTATAATATCGGTAGGCACTTATCAACTGATTTTTAAAAACGGTATTTTGGTATTGAAAAATACTGGATTACCGGTTTTGAAATACCCGTATTGCAATCACTATGTAGACTTCGCGACAATGACTGAAAATTCGATGTCATGAATAATTAACCCACCTGCGGGAATGATACGAGTAATCTAATCGCCAATTCGCAGCATTAATATACCAAATTTTCATTATATCATACTGCTGTATGTTGTGTAAATAACCAAGCGGGGGTCGGGAACATAAATGTATACATAAAAGAGCGTATGGTATTAGTTCCATAGATCGCTAATAAGATATTTCAACTACGATATAGTCTGAACTTTCTAATGAACTCTCTGAAAATAAGAATCATCAAAAAAAAAATTAAAAAAAAAATTTAGTGTCACTCGTCACAATCACTGACTATTTTTTATTCTCGATCAATAGTAGTAAGACTATTTTTCAATTATGTTTTAATTCTTATAGCGATGAGTTACACAAATATTTATGAATATGATATAGAATCTCCGTAACATTACTGTAGAAAATCAATCTCATGGTCCCATCGAAGAGTTAAAACGATATTCAATAGCACATATTATGCTATGTAGGTCATCCTAAAGACCGTTTGGTTGAAAAAATATGGTTTAAGTGTACTAAATAGATTATTATAAAACTTGAAGGTAGGTTGGGGAGACCTTCTTTCAAGCCCCTACAATTCTGAACCCGAGAGGAACCTAAACTGGGTTAACCAAAAATAGCAACCTTTTCAGTCGATTCAATGAAATTATTTTTAATTAAATCACATGACATTTTAATTCAAATACATATCATACTACGCTGAAATAGATTATATTTTATCATTACTATGTATTATATTTTTATATATTACTATGCTTAACTAATGAGTTAACGGGAGTGAAATATTCACGTAGCATACAACAATGTAAAGACTATGCCGGATTGGTGGGGTAGATACCTACGCCTACATAAAATTCTTTGAAAGTAAGAAAGTACTTGGACAGTCGAGACGTATTTTAAAATTGACAATACTCAATTGTCCACTATAGAACTATAGTCTGGTGAAGGACATGATTTGCCAAGGATTAAAAAGCAAAAGAATAATTCATCACTAAATGAACCATAAGTTTATAATGTTCATTGACATATTTTGGTCTCGACTGAATTTTGTTTTATTAAGCCCCACTTTAGCCATGCACACAATGCCGTTCCAAAAAATTAATAAACACAAAAAAACCATGTCAAACATGAGTATTTCGAATATCGAACAAAAGCATATAAAAAATGAAAAGTAATTTTGTCAACCGTAAATTTATTAAATATAAAAAACAGTGGTATATATTGCCAGTTGGATGACAAATGATTACAATAGTATAAAATAATTCAAATACACACGTACTGTACATATGTGTTCACATACATCGTATATGCACGACAATTATTTGTTGAACCATACGCCCACGGTATCCGAACGACTTAAGCGTCGGTCTATAATGTCATGGGTCCCATGTTTGAATCGTCTGTCTGGCAAAATTCACATATTGTTTTTCAATTTGTGTTTGAGACAGTGTATGGATCTAATAGGTTGAGGAAGTGGCTAACGTCAATTTCTCATAAAAACAAAATCTGTTAATACAACCTCTAGCTCCGTGGAGGCCAATATGATCATCTAAGGATCGAACATGGTGAAATAGAAGTATATTTCAGAAAAAAACGGAATATTGTCACCAATTTTTGATTTTTATTGTTTATAGAAAATTATAAATAATTCCTTTCTTCCTTTCTTCTCAGTAAACTTAATGTATTTATACGTGCACTTGTACAATAATACTAATTAATAGTAGCGGGTTTACGGAATTGTGGATTATTATTGATGATGGTTGTATGACTGATATGGACCGTTTCGATGCCCCTTTAAATATCCTGATGAACCGATTACGTCATCTGTGTCAATAAAATCGCCGCTGCTAGTTGGACTCACTATATACCGCAATAAGTGCCGATGAATAGTAAACAAATGGTATTGTGGGAAAGAAAATAAGCGACGATGTTTCAAAAATTGGATATTTTTCAACAGTTATAATAATTCACGGGGCATTTATTTTTAAATGGCTTTCTTGTGCAAAGTACCAATTACTCGGCTCGAGAAAACAAAATTGAAAATAATTGCGAAGCACATAATATCGCATTTTGTATCCAACACCGCAGTTAGGCATGGTAATAATATGCTAAATAGGTACCAACCTACCCACATCAAAACGCAAAATTTCGACGGTGAGATTTTACTCTCAAATTATTAGTGGCTACTGAGATTGAAAAACAGCTTGCGTATGTCTTTACTAATGTTTTAAAACCCGGGATCCCGTTGAGTTTCTTGATTCCGAATTTTGATCCCAAAATATAGGAATTTATGTGTTTCTTGACAATAATTATATATTTTTGTGAACTAAAGATAAATGACTTGACCAAAGTAATTATTGATTCTATATACTGCAATCATTCAAGGAAAGATCAATGGGGATCAAAGCGTGGCAGAGGACGGCGCCGCATTTCGTGGCTTAAGAACCTCCGTGATTGGTACGAGTGCAGCTCCACCAAACTGTTCTGGGTAGCAGACGACAAAGATAAGATCGCCTTGATGGTGGCTGACCTCCGCTAGGGGATGGCACAATAAGAAGAATATACTGCAACCAGAGTATAATAGAGCAAGAACAAGGTCCTCGGTTCAACGCCACTTTTCGTATCTTTTACCGTGTGAGATCTACTGTAAATTATTTGTTAAATAAAATTATGTATTTGTTGTTTATATTATTATCCCTGCTGAATACTCAAAATATTCAGTTTATTAATAAATAAAAATAGATTTCATAAATATACTAGGTTTATTACGGACACAATATTATTTTATCATACAATTTGGAAATATAAACACAGTATTATATAACACTGCTTATTTTATTTACAACCATCCCGACTACAGTATTTGCATGTAAAAATACATAAATCAACTACACATTTTATACGATTTTCGTATTTTTATCGATTTTGGTAGAGTATACAATATATTTATTGTATGTCTGTTTATTTAGAGATTAAGTCAAAACAATCCATTAATTTTACGTGATATACGAGAAACGGTAGCTTTAAACTTGGATTCTTCTACACTCACTACAGCAATTTCACTAAAACAGTAACACTGTTTTTTTACTTTGAAGGGCAGTAGAGCGCTTAAACATTTTATAGTATCGATCGCTTATTTTGATTTAAATTAATGTATTCTTCATATGTATGACAAATTTACGTCACAATACTTTTTGAGAATAAATACGAGACAGTTATAATTATTAATATATTTTTATTTTCTCTTCTCATTTTTATTGCCTCATTACTGATGTTGTTAATCACTAATATTGCATCATAAATTCAATGAGTTTCGACAGTACTTGAAATAGAAAAGTTTATGATCCGACACGCTCGATAATTTTCCGAAATATTAGAGTGTGCGGGGTTTTTTATATATACCTTATATACCTACTATAGACAGACACATACAATAACACTCATTAAACATCTGATACGCACTACTACTAAAGATTTGGGCAGACTACGTTTATTAGCGCCGCAGACGTAAAAACCAATTTATACGAAATACCTATGCTGTCAAAAATTAAATTATTATTTTCCCTTATTTTATCTGCCGTATATGAGCAGTACATAGTTTCTTCCACCCCCGCAAGATTTCACTGTTTTATATTTTACATATACTGTAGTATTTACGATCATTTAATCATATCAATTAGTAATATTATACAATATCCTTTGTTAATGGGGAATTTATACAACCGTTTGTGGAGTTTCACGCATGCTATGGCATCACTGTATATACTGTTCAATATGTTTATGTAGCGTCTGGAAATTCCTTGGTCCGGCAAGGTGATACCATTTCACCTAAACTATTCACCGCTACTCTTGAAGACTTATTTAGGAAATTTGATTGGAAGGAAAAAGGTGTTCCAATAAATGGGGATAATATTGTTATACTCTCACAAGACCCGACAGACCTCCAAGGTAGAATGCAAGAACTCGCGGATGTCAGTCAAACGGTCGGTCTAAAGATAAATGTCTCAAAGACAAAAGTTATGAGGAACTGTTTTTCGGACCCTGCGAGTATCTGTATTTCTGGCACCCAACTCGAGCAAGTCAGCAGCTACGTATATCTCGGACAGCAGGTGTCCAAAGACGGAAGCATGCACGATAAAATTGCTCGAAGAACAAAACTGGGATGGAGTGCTTTCGGACGTCTGAATAGTATCTTCAAGAGTGACCTACCATTATGTCTTAAGCGTAGGGTGTTCAACCAATGTGTGCTACCCGTGCTCACGTATGGCTGCGAGACGTGGACCCTCAACACGAGAGATGTCCAAAGGCTAAGAGTCACACAGCGAGGCATGGAGAGGTGCATGTTGGGCATCACGCGAAAGGACCGTAAGAGAAACGAATGGGTTAGGAAGCAGACAAGAGTACGCGATGTAATAGACGTTGCCAAACAGCTGAAATGGAGATGGGCGGGGCACATTGCTCGCCGAAAGGACGGCCGCTGGACAAATGCCGTCATCCAGTGGTACCCAAGGGGCACGAAACGGCCATAGGGTCGCCCTAAAAGCCGCTGGATTGACGAACTGGTAAAGTTCAGCGGAAATACGTGGCAGCGAACGACACAGGACCGAGAGAGTTGGAGAAAGCTTGGGGAGGCCTTCATCCAGCAGTGGATTGACCCCGGCTGATGATGATACAATATCCACAGACATTGAAGATGTTGGAAGATGAATCCTCGAATACTAAACACAAATCCTGTAGAATAGAGTAGAATAATACAAAATTCTTGTTATCCAGAATTTATGTTATATTATGATTTCCAAAAAAACTTTGTAACAAAACAACACAAAATTTTATTATTGTTTCCAAAAATAAGTGTGTACGTAAAAATTTAAAAAATGTAAAACGTCATGTACTTAATGCTTTTCATAATAATTCCCGAACCAGAGCGCTATATTAAATTTATATAGCTGCGCTCCGGTATGTCCCGATTCATTTCGAGCGCTGAGTTTCAAGAGAACATAATATAGTAGAATTCCCGTTCCTTTCTACACCACATTATTTTAACTTGTGACGTTGTTACAACTACTACTAATACAAATACTTTACTTTACTTGGGGCAGTAAAGATAAAGTAGGAGGAAGAGCATACGGTTATATCCCAAAAACCAAATAAATATATTGATTGAAATAACCAGTTAACAAGATTTGAACCGGGGGCTACGGAACAGGTAGGAAGCATAATAATCTCTACAACTCTTCAAAACAATAGTAAAGTTATTTTCATAACAAGCATGGTATGAATAAACCAATATAAATAATTGTTTCGAATTATAATAATTAAATTATCACTTAACAACTCTATTCTCACCCTTGGGAAATTAAAATCCAATGAATATTTTATCGCAGCTCGAAAACAGAAACATAAAATTACAATACAAATTTTTCTTAGTCAATAAAAAATCAGGTAATGATATTGCGTATTTTTACAGTCCATTCTTGCCGACAAATCGTCACCCTGGATCTAGCCTATAATAGCGCCTGTTTAGGTGCAAAGATTTACTACCACCAATAGCGTGTAAATTAAACTATCGCAACAATAACTGTTTACACACAGAAATTCTGATTGTAGAGTGAATTTTATTTTTCAATTGTCAGCTAGACGTGTATGTTGTGTCCTCGAGTGTGTTTACATTATTTTCATTTGGTCGCAACAATACGCAAGTATTGCTAATGGTTAATACATGCATGCATAAATGAAATATGTTGGCTGTGAGTTAATTAAATTTGAAGATTGACTCAAAATATTTATAATGTTTGTATCAGAATCCGTTTCGTTTCATTCCGTTTCAGAATCACTTAATAAACTTATTGAAGAGTGGCCACCACATTTTTGATTAACTGATATTATTTCAAGACTTTTCGGTAAGCTAGAAACTTTGTGATGAAATGTACATATACATATTTACCAAATAATAATATTAGAAGCGGTACGGTCTGCAACCGTGACTTAAATCTCAGTAAGTAACTAGTCAATAAAAGTCTTTGTATGTATGTGATTCTATATTACCCACCTTGTTATAGGTACCTATAAACTTATATTACAAAAGATATGTATGAGAAAAGCTCTCCTTGAATCACAGGCCAAGAAGTTCGAAACTTTTAAAGTTACAAGGGCTTGTATTGACATACACTATTTCACTGGTTCTCCATTTTTTTTTAAACCTAATGCTTTTTTATTATAGCCGAGTAACTCCCCCTCCCTCTGCCTTACAAAAATCTGTTAATACAACCTCCACTCTGTAGTGGCCAATATAACGTACATAATAAAAAAGCTTCTACATCTGTCTTATCAGATTTTTTCTCATTTTGTCTATGGTTATAGTTTCTTTTTTTTCATTTGGTCCGTCAATCATCCTATTTTTAGATATTTTATTAGTCTATGTTTTTTGTCAAACCTGAGCCTGGTAGCACATATAAAATCGTCTCGACTGCGACATGACCATAAATAACAGCCCGCAATGTCGCAAGTCATCCGCTCACACCGGCATTATCATTCCTAGATAGTGACATCACGCGGCTAACCCAAACGAATAACTGACCGCGAAGGTCACCATGAGGCATCTTCCGATGCAATATTTTGCTTTTCAACATGTCTAGTGAAATTTGTTACGCGCGACAAGCAGAATGATATGAGCAGTGCGGCATTACATTAACTTACGTGTTTTGTGAATGACAACAAAACCACATCGACTGATTCGTCGTGTTTCAGTCGAGACGAGTTTGTATGGACGACCAGGCTTACACTTTTCCGCAATATATTTGCTTCTACTTTTAAATTAACAAACGTAGCATTTGGTTTCACTTTTCTAGGCAAATGGAGATATTTTTATTTTTGTCACAGGTAACTGTTTACGAATATTTTTTTCGTTGCACTTTTATTAGACAGATTATTATTCCAACATTGATTAAATCAAAAGGTTTTGAATTTTGAATCATATTCAACATTTATTATTACTATTTCGTTGGCGATTCCCATTACCCGTGCGTTGGGAACTCGCGCACTAAGTATACAAACTATTACGTGATTCAAGTTTCTTGGACTACTTTATTGCCTGAGTAAAATAAAAAAAAAGTCACTCGTCAAATGATGGCTTTCAGGGATATCGTGTTTGCTGCAAACAAAAAGAAATTGCTATAGTTCCTTCACGCCCTTAGAAAGAAATAAGATATTGGAGATAATTATTATTAAAAAAAAACAGAAAAAATCATAATATGATACGTCTTCTTAGTCAAGGGTTTTGTTTATAAATTGGGAAACCAGATAAAAAAATACCATACATCGCTATTTACAAAAAAAATCCCTCATACATGGCTATAATAAATTGCCAGTCTGTCAATGTTTCCCATTGGTAGCAGAATACAAAAAAAATGATCATTTTCATACAAATATTTTATACATCGTTTACTTGTCTAGACGTAAATGTGGGTTGATAAGAAACTTTACTGAATGTTATTACTTCAGTTTTTCACGGCGCACTATGCTCCCATATTCTTATTTTTAGCTCACAAATATATCTACATTATTTTTCATCTTATTTATCTTAATATTTTTTGTTTCAATTTACATGTTGTTAATTAATAAAATTATATAACCCATAATGCAAATATAAAATGTAATAGAAAGCCAATTTAAAAAGTTTATTAAGTTAATAACTTGAAAATGATCTTAATAACAATGTCTATAATTTAATAACTCCAGTGCTTATCATTAACGGATTTTAAATGTTAAAATTTACGGATCGAGTTACGAAACGTTTTTAACAGTACTTTGCAATAAAATGACTAGGCTAATTAATAGGAGCAGTGAGATTTTATCAACTTTCACAATTTCTTATTACGGAGTTAATTATTTTTTTTACAATCAAATATATTTTTATTCACTTATCCAGGCGTCTTTAAAATATGAAAAAAAAATACTTTTATAATGTCAATAAACTTGTTTTATATTATGTATTCCATTTATTTATATTTTTGAATAATTATTTACGTAACTATCAGGTAGCCGCATTTTGTAATATATAAAAATATAACCCTTAGAAATAACCCAATTGATAGAAGTCTGGACATCTAAAGCATACAATATTGAAGTTATGTTAAATTAACTGATTATAGATTATAATAAATAATAATTATATAGACGCTAAACCAGGAGGTGTCACGGAGAGTTAAGGTTTTCAAGATGTGGCTGTACAAACGTATCCTTCAAATTCTTCCTAAAAGCATTCCTTGCATTCCGACAATTAATACTAGACGAGTGTAAATGAAAACTATTTATGCCTACACTATGTCATTATTGTAAATCATGGTTTATGTGTTTATAGCATTATTGTTACATTATGTTAATCTGTCTACAGGTCTCTGGCGAGATATTTTTGTAAAAATACGAAACGTACAAATAACTCTATCCATATTTCAATTGTTCGTCAATTGTCTGACCTATTCTGCAAAACTATCTGCTTTAATATTAATATTACGTATTTCAACATGTATCGTGGTTTACCTGTCAATGTTTTAAAATATACTACCAGCCAATTACTATATAATATTATTTACTATCACTTAAATCCCACGTAGAACAATATAAAAATGATTACGTTAAGTTAGAGTTAATAGTCTTCGTTGTCAGTGTGTGTTTGCCTTTTGGTGAGTATACATAGCGCCTGAAGATGTCAAAAGGCGAAACCCGGGTAGCAAAAATTACTTCAATGGAATAGTACATAACTAAAATCCATTAGAATTTTAATTCAAATTCCATCAAGTACCTTCGGTCGATAGTATTAATATTATATATATACTAGCTGACCCGGCAAACGTTATTCTGCCATATAAATTATTTCTAGTGAATATTTTGGTTGTTAAATAAAAAATAACGAAAATATCGTAAGTGTGTGGGGATGGGATCTATGACAGAAAGAGGAATAGAGCGCTGTAGACGATGACCGCCGATAAAAACAAAAAAACATCAACTATTCATTTTCTCAATTCAAAATGAGTAATGATGTTCATAATGAATGAATTGCCTGTAACAGGATCTCTTTGTTTAATGTTTATGCAATATCCGTCTTGTCCCTTCCAGAAAATTAGCGGATATTGGAGAGCGTCGTATGAACGGTGTGTGTCAGCGATGAACGCGCATTGAATCGACGCACGTACTCTCCAGCTGGTGTTTTATCAGGATTGATGACAATAGCGTGATTGTCACTTTGCAATTCGTGCATGTGTGCTTTGAAGAATTTCAATAATTCATTGTGCTCATTCAACAGGGCATCCAGTTCGCCGACGATGCGCCTGGCATTAGGCGAATTGAGGCTATTGTAGTCGCAACGTGCATCCACATGATTGATGTCCTCACCGCCCATGAAGTAGATTTGTAAAAAATTATGTGGTTCGTTTGGCATTGGCACCAATGAGCCTACTTTGTGGTATACTTGGCCTTTGATTTTGAACGTAGAATGGAATTGTTGAACATATGCCGCAGTATTGTGAACTATTTCTGTTGCTCCGAACGAAGTCATTTGAAAGCATGAATTGAATGTGCGAATGGACTTCAGGAACAGGTTTGAATCTGGAACCATGCCGATGAGCAAGCCGTTCAATGGTTCTGGTGGTATCTCAATTTCTGGTAGTTTCACTTTTCCTGATGCGCAACACATCCTGGCTGACTCATGTTTGAATTTGAGCGCATGACAATGGGGACATTCTTTGTCCATAGCACCAATTAGCACTTTCGGATGAGCGGAATATTCAATATCTGGCTCGTACTCGAATGCGAGACGAAGGAACGAAGCGAATGTAAATGCTCGATGTACTTGTTAGCGTTGTTGGTCATTTGCTCTGCGTGTGTTAACTACGAACCGGCGCGCTTGGCTCCGTTCCAATTGTCGTTGTTGATTTCGTTCAGCTCGTGCCTCTTGTGATTGAAATGCATGCAATTGCAACATGCTCACACGCACGTTTTTGTTATCTTGTTGCATTTGTTCGTCTGTTCTTTCTGCTCTACTATTTCGCATGTTTGTTGCTTTATTCGTTCGACGGCCCAAATGGCCCCTCTTGCGTCTTGCTGGCATTGTGCACTGTAATACACGCACACAAAAATAGATAAAATAAAATAAATCGTACAAAATTTTGCACGTACTGCGTTGTGATATGCCGAATAAAATGTCAAAATGACGCGACGCTTCTCTTGAATTCTTCTTGGACGTAGCGCCATCTGTCATTCAACAACATAAATAATTTCGTTCTGTTTGAAATACGAACGACGGTTAAATTTGTTCATACAAAAATAATAAAATTGCGATTAAAAAATGGGAGGGTGGGTGTAGGAGGATGAAAATTTGAGGTTATAAGTATTTTTTTATGCCAAATAATAAAAAAAATACAAAAAAAAAATATCAAAAAATATAAAAGAAAAATTTTCTGGATAGAGATACCCTAATCACCTAGCGGTATGAAATATACTTGTTGACCTATTCTCATACTTAACAAATATACATTAAAAAATTATAAAAATCGGTCGAGCCATTTCCGAGGAGTTCGACCACAAACATCGTGACACGAGATTTTTATATATATAGAGATATATTTGTCCAGACGTAAGGTAAATTTTAACTTATACTTACATATTAAGTTGTCTAGTATCTAAAGTACAAATTTACCATTATATCTTATATAAAAAGTTATATGTTTAAAAACAGACGCCTCATATCTTGAATATAATATGTGTATGTAAAATGTTCAAGACATTACAAAGAAATAAAAAAAACATAATTACATAATAATATAATACGACATTGCGGGGTATTTAATAAGAAATGTTTTTATTTCGCAGTATACTTTTTCAAGTCAATTTACATAAGGAAAATATTTAATTTTTTTTGAGAACGTACAAGAGTTATAAATCTAAATATAAATTGTATTTACATGTTATGTGGTGATGCTTGTTTCTTTCTTGTAACCTTCAAATTGAATTCATAAATGTGGTTTTATTATTAACGAATTGTTTGTAAGTATTGGCAGGCAATCTTTTATTTAAATTCTAATTGATTAAGGTATTGTACTATTTCATTTGAGTCGTTTTTGCACACTAAAAACGAACACAGGAGTCATAACTCACATATTCCAAAAACCGAGTTTTGAGATAGGCACAAGAAAACACCAGATCATTGTTTTTTTTATAATTAGAAGAAAAGTATTGAACTCCCTTGAATATTAATGAGTGAGTGAGTCAATTTACTTTATATATTATTATTACTTATAAAACTGCAGACACTCATCAAAATATAAGAAATATAGCTCCTTGATTGGTTAGAAAGGCCTTGGTGACAGAAATCACGTTAGTTATTCAAAAATGTATGACATAAAGTCAACTTTGTTAACAATTTTCACATGGTTTAAAGTGACTTTTGATACTCACCTATTTTTTTATTTATGTAGATTAATGCCTTTAGAATCAATTGGTGTATTTAACTCAAAAATGACAAATTTACAGAATGTGAGTTATAGCTCTCGGAAACTCAGATAATTATCATTTATACCAGGGATGGTGTGTGCGCCAATCGCGAAGTAATTTTTGGTCGATCGCGGACAAAATAATATATTGTACTTTTTCTTGTTGAAACGAGTCAAAACTACTCTTAAAATCCTCTAGTTCTTATCTCTTCTCTTACTTTACCAAAAAACTAAAGACATAATATCACTATCATAATGAATGGGAAGAGATTTTTTTTTTTCACTATAGCAAATGAAAAATATATTTGTATTATTTGTACTTCGAGTGTATCAATTCCCCAAAAAAGGCAGCATTGAAAGAAATTTTCGTATCGTCTATGGAAACTATGATGGAAATTACCCTCCTGGTACTGAGTTGCGTAAAAATGAAGTGAGACAACTGAAATGACAATTATTGTCTGATCAACAGTCATTTCTCACCAAGTTTAATGAAAAATCCAAGTCTAAAGATATGCAAAATAAAATGGATAGTCAGTATTTCAATCACATATCAACGTTGCTAACGGAGTTTAACGTGAGATTTAAGGATTTCTGTAAATTAGAAGGTGTTGCTACATTTATGACGTTTCCATTTAATGATAATATAAACGCCGAATAAATAGCCATAAAAGTTAGTGTTTTATTAGATATCGATTCTACACACCTTGCCACACTTGAAGGAGAAATATTGATACTAAAATGCGATGTGATCCTGAAAGCCAGAGCTTTAAGGGGGAGAGGCATGCCAGTAGAGAACCTAGCGGAGAAATACGAAACTTGCAGTTTGTGATTTTTTTTTTGATAATTTACAATTTCAACTGTATTAATTAATAAATATGTATCTGAAAACATTAAAAAGATATTTTTTTAATTCAAACATAAACTGACATTATTATTAACCCATCGATTTCCTAATTTAAATCACTGCTGATGATGATGTAACAGATCAATAGTTGAATGTGACTCTGAGAGATTTTTTCTAATTTAAATATTCAATGTAATATTTAGTACCTATACATAATTTAATTTTATTATCAATGCCTCCATCGCGTAGGTAAGTGAAAAGAAACTGATTCAATTTTAATATCTATGTGTGCACGTGCTCGTTTATGACACACGCACATACACACACACTAGATAATCAACAATGCGAGAGCGCCAAAAAAAATTGAATAAAACTCTCCATTCAAAAAACTCCCGGGCCCATTTGCCTAAAATATTTCTTTCCGCGCATTTTAGCACGATAGCCATTTACCCTAATGGCACTTGACAGCTAACCAAAGAGCATAATATCAACCAATCTCTACGATATGACGTGACATTTAGATTAAATAGAAATTTATTGACAATATCGATGTCATAATATTATTACATAGCAGAAACGGTTTTAATTGAAGTTTATATTGTATCTTCTTCTTCTACTTACGGTATCATTGATTCCCAATTTTTTTCACATCACGGTACACTATCCAAGATGTATTAAGACTTATTACAAATATTAGACGTAGACATTTTCACTATTTGAAATGAAACTTTTTACAACAGTAGAGGAAATTCCAAACAAGACACACGGCATGCAAAATAATATGTTGTATTGACGGTTGGGTTGTATGCACCCACAATGGCTGAATGGTAATGTGTCGACTTATAATGTCGTAAATCCCAGGTTCGAATTCATGGTCTGGCAAATTCACATGTTGATTTTTTATGTGTTTTTGTAGTCAGAGTATGCACCTAATATGTTTAGAAAGTAGCTAACATCCATTTCTCGTAGAAACAATAATCTCTGTGTCTAATCTAATAATCTGTGGAGGGCCATATGAAGTAATTGATTTTTTCCGACAACTATCAAAATAGTTTCTCGTGTATGAATATATTTAATAATAATAATAATAAAACTTTTGGTAAGTGGACTACGACGTATCCGAAAATCAACAGCAAAATTAAAAGTTTTTGTTCAATCGTGTTTATTTGCCATACGGACAATAAGGAAAATAATTTATTCGCATCTTGAAAATTATTGTCGTTAAAATTCATCTCGATTATAGATATAACTCGCAGGAAGTACCCGTATAAAAAATTGTCCCAGCTCCTCCTTTCATTTGAGTTAAAAGAAAAACCACACAAAAGCTTTCTCTTAGATTTACTCTTTGTGATCGTGAATTTCCGCTTAATTTTTGAACAAACTTTTTTAGTTTTGTAAGTTTTCATAAGAAATTAAGTTTCTCAGAGAGTTATGTTCTAGCAGTTTTTAATACATAGCCAAGATCGAAAGGGAAAATAAAATAGGTAGTGGCAGAAACGGCGTTTTGCGTAAAACTTAACTAGTATATGATAATTAGGTACCTACCACGAGTAAAAATATTTTATTTTTTATTCCATTCGTAAGTTAGTAACGATTGTGAAACTGAGCGATAGAATAGCGACACATTTTAATACTATAAAATCATTATTTCGACGGTCCCTACGTAAGCTCGGACATCTACCAAAAAAGCATTTTCTGCCAAAACACTTTAAATACTTCCTCCTTGATATAAAATTAAAGAAGAAAAAAAATGAACGTAAAAACGAACAAATATTTTAATTTTAGTAAATGAACCGCGTAAATGCGGATATATTAATATGTACATATTTGCTTTTGGGCATCAGGCAGTCGCATAAGCAGATATCTTTACTAGCAGTTCCATGTATTTACTTACTCCGTGCAGGTAAGTGTTAGCAAACGCTAGAGACGCAAGTATATTATTTTAGAAGATAGTATTTTTTTCTCTAAACAGTTCTAAATATAATAATTGTAATAGTAATAATTACAACGTAAAGTAAGACATGTGGTGGCTCATTAATGAATTTTTGAACGTCGTAAAGTCAGACAACTACAATTCTGCCAAAAGTATATAATTTAGAATAAATGTAATAATGCGTAAATAAACTGTAAATAGTATTTATAATACTCACTGAATTTCAGGTGCCTAGTAACAAAACACAGAATTTATAAAAATTCTTACTTGAAATAGCTTTTCTGTAAAATTGCGCTTTTGTAGATGTCCTAGTTTACGTAAGGCCCGTCAATTTATCCACTCTCTGACATATTATTTTTCCGACCATGTCCGATCCTGATAGGATTATATGGGCCTCCACAGAGTGGAGGTTTGTATTGACAGATTTTGTTTTTTACGAGAAATGGATGTCAGCCACTTGCTCAACATATTAGGTCCATACCCTGACACACACAAATTGAAAAACAATATGTGTACTTGCCAGACCCAGGATTCAAACCTGGGACCCACGGCTTTGTAGTCCAACGCTTATGCCGCGCGGCCACCGTGGGTGACATATTATATGCTACCTATAACAATGCGATGGAGTTGCAGTCTTTTGGTTCTTAAATAAATAAATGTGGTATACGTGTCTGCCAAAATGTGTGCCACGAGAAGTTCCAGATGTGCCGCCTAGTGTAGGTACCTCGTATTTTCCACTTGATTATCAAATGCACGAGTGGATCATCGATCGTTTCATAAGATACGACGGCGCACACCCGATATTAACAGTGGATGAAAATTGAATAGGCTTTATATACGACCCTGTGTACAAAGACTCATATTCTGAACTAGAGTTGTCAACATTTTGGCTTTCGGTTTGATTGACTTTGGATTAATATCTTCAATTAGCTAATTAAATTAGGTAACCATTAAACTTGTATTGCCGTTTGTATCAACATATCTTTTTGAATTAAGTTTTTCAAAAAACAGAAAAGATTACAGATGGTAGACGAGGAGTTACGTGTTTGTTTATTTGATTTATAGCAATGTTTTCATATATTTCTTTGTTATAATCAATAATTGCACTCTATTCACTAATACAATAAAATTATAATCCATATTAATTACCTATATATATACCAGTGGCGACGACGGTAGATATATTGTGGAGATATGACATAAAAGGTGCACACTAAACAGTGTCACTCTTACTTTTTTTTCATTGGTTAGTTTTTAAAATTCATTTAAAAACTGCCTAAAACAAACCATTATTATTTAGTGTTGCTAAAAACTGGAGGTAATACATTAATCACGGTCTAAATTACGAGATAGTACCTAAACTGATGTGGTTAGACTATGTATAAAGCATCGGTAAGTAAATATTATACCCTTGCATACAAAATTCTAATATTAATATTGACAATATTTGTTGAATGACACAATACCTGACAAAGTCATTTTGACATTCATATTGATTTCCATAGTAACGCACGTATATACTACTAATTTAGTTGCTAGGACCCCCAACTAGCATTTAATAATAGTGAGTAGTAAATATTACTTTTACGAATTTTTTCCGAAACATACAAAACAGAATTAACTGAAAATGAATTCAATTCTGCTTAAAGACGGCCAAAAGTATTAAAAGAACGCATTGTCGTCATGTTCTGATATATTCTAAAAGTTTCAAATGTCTAGCTAGTCGGGAAGTCAGTTAAAAATCTTCAATCGTCCAATACAAATCTTGAACCAAGGAAAAAAATGAACTAGACACAAAAGAAAAATCTGTAATGGACAAACAAGAATACGAGCTAATAAAAACGTGGTAAAATACACATAAATCCCTATAGTGTAAAGAGCTTATAGTGAACAAATGGAATTAGAGATGTTTTCCTAGTAATGCACCTAAGTGTAGTGTAAGTATGTACCCTTAATAAGACTTAGAATGCCATGTAATTAGTGGCCATGATTAATAGTTATAAATAAGTTCGTTGTTTCAGTTTCAAAAAAAAAAAAAATGAAAAAGGTTAAACGTTCATTTTTGGTACACTTACACAGGTAAACCTAGTCGCTTAATTCTTATATTATGTATTCTTTACTTATCTTAATGTACTATGTATCTACCACCAACCAAACGTCTTTCAGTGAAAAGCAAAAATATTCCATTAAATTCTTTGAGAACTGTTCTCATGAATTGTTTCTACTTTGAAGCAATAAACAAAGGGGAATAGGTATTTTATTTAAATGTATTGCTACAAAAGCGTACTGTATTTCAATGTATAATATTATGTAGATATTGCACATACATTACACTTGTACATCGGCAGGCCGTATTAGAGGGGTGGCAGTTGCCCCGAGCCTCACGATTTTAAGAGCCTCAATTTTACAATTTGTTCATAATGCATACTAAAAATTTCACTGTTTTACAAATAATGATTAACACATATTTTTATTATTTAATTAATTTAAAGTAAGAAAAAAATAGAAATCATTTAGTATATCTACTGAAACCAATTAAAAACTTTCTAAAATCACCAATAATTCAAGAATATCAAAATATATTTTTTTGTATTTTAATAAATAATAATAAATACCCGGAACTATCCCAATTGGAAGTAAATGTTGTGGGGTGTGAGATTTGCTATTTGGTAGTAAAAGTTAAAATTGGTTTGGTGAAAATTTTAATATTACATAGAGGTAAAATAATATACACTTATATATTACAAAATAATTTTCAAATTGATTTCCACTACACACGCAATTTTTTAGACGAGCAATAATTCCAATATATTATATTCTATACTTAGCCAAAAACTGAACGATAATTTCGAGTAAGAAAAGAGAAGATAAGTCGACAGAATAATTTACCATTTGGTAGTGAACAATAAAATAATGGTATGGAATATATTTTAAATTTTGGTTTTAATATTACATCAAAATAGAATATTATCATCATAATAATATGTCACTATTAATAATTAATTTTCAAATCATTTAAAACGTTTTACATTGCCCTCTCCACACGCAATTTTGTGAGATGAGCAAATCATAATTTATTTATCAAAATTCAACAGAGAAAATACATTCTTCTTTTCTAAAGTAAGTTCTAACGGAGAAAAATTGTTCTGCTGATCCAATTATAATCATCACATTCCTCCATGTTAGTCTGATTGGTTTTAAAATACGTAGCAATCAATAAACAAAAATACCTTTAAAAAATGACACTTTTTGACAACAAAGAATAATATTGTCAAACAAACTTAAATTATAAACACGCGACAGTAGATAGGACATTCGTTGGTTTATTTTATAAAACTTGTATACAATAAGTGTATATCAAAATAATGCTTTTTGAATTTGGAACGGTTACATATTAGAAAGAAAAATATATCGAAATAATTACAAGATAAAAAGAACTTTTCATTTACTTACCACGTTTTTAAATTTTCTGTTGAATCATATAAATTTGACAATTCTATGTATTATTAAATACTTTTTTTATACTTGATAGAAATACTGAATAAATATAGAATACTGAAATGTCACTTTGACATTTCATATTGATTTCCATAGTAACGCACGTATATATTAATAATTTAGTTGCTAGGACTGGACACACAAGAAAAAATCTCTACCGGACACACAAGAATATGAGCTAATAAAAACGTGGCAAGATACTCTTTACTTACATGTTTCATATATATGATTACAATGTAACAATAAAAAATAGTATTTTATATTATTTTTCTTCATCGAAGTTTTGAATTTTGAAGTGGATGCTTGAAAATTCTGGTTTCCCCGAGTCTCGCATTTTCTCTGCTAAGCCCAACGTTTAGGTACATAAATAGCGCGTACCCATCTACTAAATATATATATTTTCTTTTAATGGAGCAATTAAAATATAATTAGTAATTAGACTCTAGGTTTCTCTTTTAGTAAAGTATCGTACTACGAAGCCAGTATACTTTGGATATTTGATCCGATATCGACGTTGTGTCGAAAATGTATTAACCTGTCTATCTTGTTATTCTTAGAAAGATTTTCGGTAAACAAAGTTCTAACAAAATAAAAACATCATGGCTCAAAAAACTCATAAATAGGTTTAAGCTTCCATCCCTATTTAAAGTATCAGCAAACAAGGGAAAGAATGCCAAAATCATCGCTGACGTCTAGTAACGGATGTAATATTAAAATAATAACAAAATTTACTAGAATTTTAAGTGTCTTTACAGTATTATACATACATAAGGTAGTGAATTTTTCTTCTAATGTATTTCTGAATAACTCATAAACTTTGTTGGTAAAGTTTCGGTGTCGAAATATTTGCAGAGTAAGCGCTACTTGCAATATTGTGGTGGTTTACCACGTACCATATTATTACAATCTATCTATTTTTTACGATAAATTATTTCAGTATATAAAGTTGCTGGCTTCGCGAACAACTGTACCTATTTAATTCAGCCCATATTCCCATCGTATTGTGCACATAACATAATCCACCTGATGAATGTCTAATCAACATACGCATCATCGTGCACTTGAGAATGATGGCACGTATTTGATCGTATACATATTCATCGGCTAGCTTTTCCATTGTTATGGTTGTATAGAGCCAATTCTCGCCTATAGTAATCATACGTGTGTTTTGTAATTTGTATCTATAATATAAGAATAACTCTTAGAATTGCACAATTATGAATCTTTTAAAATACTATTCAACATAAAACATACAATGGCGTGGTTTTGTGTCGAGACAAAAACAAAATACCCAATTATATCAAATTTAGCAAAAAAATACTGTTGCCATTCCTATCATTATATTAAGATGAATGTAAACGATTTGTTATTGAAAAAAAGATATCTATTTTTATTTCACAAACTGTGAAAATTTACGATATACTTGACCAAATTAGTACCTCAAATAAAAGCTCATTGCAGTAAGCATAAGGATCGCAGTAATTTTCTTCCGAGTTGTTACATGTAACATAATATTATACATATTTACTTACGAAAGTTAAATTAAAAATATTATTCCATGTGCGCATTTTTTATTTGAAGTAAATAATTTTTGTTTTCAAAATTTGTTAGGTAAGGGGCATGAATATTTTTGAAAAGTTGAAGTGGGGCATGGCACAAATAAGGTTGTTATGTATTAATGTTTCGCTGGACTCAGTTTAATCAGTTTGTCATTCCAGAATTCCTTGGCGGTCTACGATGAACCGCGATCTATAGTCTCTATAGTCTAAGACCGCGATTGACATCTTGACCCTACATTATATATTTTGTTCCTCGCTGTAAGGTGAATCGACCATATCCATAAAATATGGTCAATATTATTGATGGCGTATTTAAAATTAATGAGATCATTTAATCCTTTATAATATTATCGGTTAACTTCCGTTAGCAAACTGTGATTATTAATCGAGCTTTCCGTTTTAGAAATTCCTGTTTTATATAAGACATTTTTAATACATGATGTTGTAAGTCAGTATCTACAATAATAAGGGTAACATATTTAATGATTACTATAGAACCAAGGCCTTACTAGACCAACCTTAGTGCCTGTATAATTTTATTACTGAAGTGCGCAGAGTTGCGAGAAAAATAACGAAGTCTCATTATTTATAACAACGAAAGGGTTTTATTGTCGATTTTGTAAAATTTAACCCCCAGTTGAAAATGTCCCACTGAGGCGGACGAAACCGGTCCTAATATATTAATTAAAGTGGAATAAGTACTATAAAAAAAAATGCGTTTTATTAAATAAAAACAACAATAGAAAATACAGAAATGTCTTTATTAAGCTTCGGTTAAATAATTCATTAACATAATATATACTTAATTAAATTAAATTAATATTTTTTCTTTTCGATTTTACACAATATTGAATATAGGTAGATAAGATTTAAGAATGTTAGATTCTTATTTATAAACGTTAAAAAATACCAGGAGAGTACCACTTTGTCGATATTTTTGGATGTGATGATATGCTAATACTCAACCTGTTATGTTAGTATCCTATCATTTGTTTTCTTTCACGAACCAATTAAAATAAACAATTCTTTTGTTTGCGTGTTCAATCGTTCAATTTTTATGCGTTACAGATAGATAAGATAAATCTAGACAAATATATTATAATATATTGTAATTATTATTAGTTATGTTCCTTGATTAATTATAAAGCTGGTAATATAAAACATCTCGGAAAGGTAACGTACTTGTAAGAATTAATTTGTATAGCAACAAGTTGCTGGCAACCTCATTAAATTTCGATGAAAATAATTTATGGTCATATAAATTATTATAATTATCGTGAAATTAAATGAAGTTGCCAGACATAACACATACTTTCAGACGGACAAGAGCACTTACTCGAACAGTGAAAGATATAGGTTCATATCCCACGCAGTTTTTCTAGGATTTTTCGAAATTGTATTTTTTAAGATTATATTCTCTGAATCTATTCCAGGTTCATATGTTAAAAAAATTGACAACCACTGAATTGGATGAACTGAGTGTGAAAAAACAAGAAAGGCCATGAATGTTTTACGACCGATAAATGACTATGAGTCATTGGATTTTTCGAGTGAGTATGAGACAAACTGTCGAGAACGTCTGAAGAAGTATATTGACCGCACCACGAATAAAAAAGGGCGAGTGAACATGTGGGCATGTCAGTTAAATGATTTCAAGATATCAGCGATTGTCAAATACTTCAAGGATACATGCCACAAATTTAATTTTGAGATCGTGATAATCGGGCAGACTAAGGATCACTTTTCGTACTTAGTAAATGAAGTCATCGAAATACATCAGAGCTCTTATAATATCAATGATGGTGGACTAAAGTGCCTACCACCACCCGTCATATATGCACAACCGTTGATATGCGCAGCCGCTTTCTATGACGCTTTAAACGTGTCTGAAAGAAGTGATTTTAAGTGCTCATTCCGTCCCGAGACGGAGCCGCACGGGACTGATGCTGCAACCATACACCGTAGTGCTTAAAGAAGAAAGTTAAGAAAGGAAAATTGATGGTGGACTACCTTTAAAAATGTCATGGTTTCCACCACATTGGATTGTGCATCCATCTAGCATCTCTGATTGCAATTAATACGCTAAACTATCCGCAATGTTCGATGTCAACTAAACCAAATTCTACCCGATACATTAATACAGAGCATGAAATGTAAACTAAAGAAGGGGAAGAACACACGGTGACAGTCCAATAATTTTGTGCTTTTTTCAACCTGATTAGCTTGATCGACAACCGTGTTGTAAAACTGTGTTAGTAAACGTAATAAATATTTGAAATTTAACAGACGCTATTTATTTTTCGGGGCGTAAGAAGACATGTTGCAATTTCAAGCCCCTCTGATATTAAAAATTAATTACATAAACATTTAAAATGTAATTTCAGTATTTTTTTTTAATCGTCAAGTAAGCTTAAAGATATATGCGACCGACGGCAACCCGACCGTAAATTAAATACCTGTTTTTACCAATGTTCCCTGTAAGGTGTACGCAGACATATCTGTGTAGACAGTGTTCATACCAAAATATTGTAAAATAAAGTTTCCTTTGCCAGAGCTTAGCTTTGCTCGAATGCACGGAACCATAACATGCACAATAATTCTTCGACCCATTTCTCGAAAGGAAAAGGTCAAGTGCGACTAATACATTAAAAATATAAGTTTTATTTATTATTATTTGTGGGGGAGTGTAAGTTTACCGCACCGGGTGACACCAATCCTGGTTACGCCACTTTTCAGATGCGTTGATGATCCGCACACACAATTGAAAAATTAGAGGGAACGTTGGTTATTACTACACCTCTCTCGAGATGAAATTTAATCGCATTTCTTTTGACATACATTATAAAACAATCGAAAGCCGAAAGGTTAAACCAATGACGTTTCGTTGTAGTAAGCAGGTTATGCGTTGCATAGAGGCAGCATATTATAAAGGCCAGCGAATATAGGAATGAATACAAATATTACTACTTCTAAGAGCATTGAAGTTTATTATGACACATAATATTAAGCGTTTGCTTCATAATAAAGTATTAACATATTAGTGTAAAACATAATCGAACCATAAAAATCCTGACAATATAGGTAACTAACTATTGTTTTATTGCTCAGGTAAATTTTTCACAAGAATGCCTCCCCTATTAAAGATCTCCATTATTTGAGAGTAGGTTTCATGGAATTGCTCTAGTTTTCAGTAGGTGGTGTGTATGTCAATAAAATTATAGAAAAATTGGTTCATATCGAACAATTTGTAGACTATTGAAAACTTAAAATAAAAGGGGCAGCGTTATTCAGTCTTAATGGCGACCCTTTGCCTTGGGACGTCACTGGGTTAAAATGTATACAACAAAGCCGAATTCCAGGTAACAATGACAAAATGATGGATAAAAATATAAGTGTATATGGTACATACTGTGAAACGAAAAATACGTAAGTAGTTATATCAAAAATGTTTAAATAAATATCCCTTTCGTTAGAGTAAGAAAGAAATGTGGTGACAATGTTTAGTATGTTCTCGCATTTCCCAAGTCTATTGTGTGAATAAATCTTAAAACGGTCGTTAAAAGCAGCTCAGGCCTTTTAATGTTACACAAGTAGGTGATACTTCTTTTCGTATCCAAAAAGGCATCCCTTTAGTAATCAAGCAATTTAAATTATAAAAGGCTACCCGACCCTTTGGCTGTTCCGTTTCCCGGGCCGGATAACAAGAAACATTTACCGGAAGTTTTTTTTCTTATTTCCCGTGATTGGTCCCAGCAAGGGAAAATTATCCTTTGCAACCTTAACCGCAATTTATTCTTAACTTCTTACTTCTATTATAAGATATGAACTTTTTATTTGTCAACTTTGTGCAACTGATTTTGTAAGGTATGCTTGCATATCCAGTATATACTATAGTTTAACAGTTAGATTTTGTCCAACCCATGTAAGATGTAAATGAGAGGCAATAATTTTCTTAGTATTAATCTATATATTAAAATTATATTTTTTAAACCATGCCCAATCTTAAAAATATCATATTATTATAGACTTACTTCAAAGTCTCGAAATGATAATACAGAGTAATGAAGTTTGACATGCCCTTTGAAATCAGTCATATTGCTAATTTCTTTGTGCTTTATGTGCATGTTCTATATATCAGATGACGTTATTTTTTTTTCTAACATACGTATTTATATATAGACACATAATCCGTTGTTAACTCTAAATACCTTTTAGCATCAATACCACAATAGGCTTCCACACGGTGGAAATTGTATTAACACACTTTTGTTTCTACGACAAATAGATGGTACCTATTTGCTCAGTCTATTAGGTCCATACTCTGGATCCAAACACATATTGAAAAAAACAATTTTCCAGACCCGGGACCCAATAATTTATAAGGCCGGTGAGTAACTGCTCGGTCATTATGGGCGTTTCGTAGGCGTGTTACTGATAAATATCTAATAAATGGGGCGCACCGGGTATTTGTTGGCCCAAGATAAATAAATAAAGCAATAATTACAGTGGAACAATTTAACTTTCAACTTACGCAGATTTTGGTGTAAATAGTGCGCACGAATTACACCGTAACACAATTTCCAATAGTTCTTACATGAAGCATATTGAATTGTTTTCTATGGTGTTCGTGTTGGCCAATGGTTTTCTGGTGGGTCTATATTTGTATTGATCCCCAAGTATAAATATAAATATACGAGTATATGCACTCATTTTAGTTTCTGAAAAAAAAGGGCAAATATTTCACCACTTTGATACTAACAGGAGTGTCCGTTTTTTGTGTACGCTGAGCATTGGGCAATGTGTTGTAAATCCTACCCAAATTCTATACCACACCTCGCCACGTCCTGCGGGCTTACTGTCTATGTGCAAAACTGTTACAACGTATGGAGGGAGAGTTGGGGTTGACAACGACAATGGAACCGTGTGACTACGCAACAAAAGCGCGAAATGTCGCACTCTCAGATGACTTTAGGATTAATAAGACAGGGTCTGGTCAAGGTTTTGTCTGGCAAGTAAACAATATATATATTTTTTTTAATTTGTGTATGAGTCAGAGTATGAACTTAATAGGTTGAAGAAGTGGATAACATCCATTTCTCGAAAAAAACAAAGTCTGTTAATACAAAATATATAGGCACGTATGATCTTATTAGGATCGGACATGGTAAAAAAGACAAGGAATGGGAAACATATTTTGAATCCATATAACCGAAAAGCTATACCTACATATTATATTTTTGTGTAGTGTATTTAACCTTTGTCGATAAAGCATTGTTGAATATTCAATAGGTAGAAGGATTTCACTTCAGAGAGAAAACACTAGCACGTGTATGTGTGGAAATACCTTTGGGTAATTCCCAGTGGCACATTACTAAAAGTATGTAACTATTGAAACACTCTTTTGAAGACTTTCCGACTTTTCTCAGCTATTGCCGGTTTTAGGGTAAACACGCCAATTTCGTATACATATATATATATATATATACATAATTTGAAAACACGTCGGAGAAATATATTATAACCAATAGTAAAAATCTTTTTTAAATACGATATTCGGATTCGCGCCCACGTGCATTAACCACTATGCCATAGGAATCTTATCTAATTGCGACAAATTTTAGAATCCTGTTGGGTGTCCTAATTTTTTCAAAAAAGATTTTTTCTATTGGTTATATATTTCTCAGTATTTTCAAATTATGTATGTTCAATAAAAATAATGTTACATTCTTATATCTTGTGAATTATTCATCTGAATAAAACAAATAGTTAATTATATATATATATTATTGCTAATAATATTTTTTTTAATTAATTGAAAATAAATAATTTTACAAAGCCTCAGACGCATATCCAATATTTAAAAAAAACCATAGAAAAAAATTAGATCAAGTAGGACTTAAACTCACGTCGTTCACTGTCTTGATGAGTGCTCTAATATTTTGAGCTATCGATTTGCCTATGACTCTGCTAATTAATTTTAATACCTACGTTACGAAGATGTTTAAAACCAAATTATACAAGTACAAATTATATATTTTCAACGTTTGGCAGTAATCCATGATATATAATATATGTATATGACATGTGTGTGTGTTTGCGTGTATGAAAGAGAGATAGTAGCTAGCACACGCGGTAGAAATGAACCTTCTTGGTTTTCTACTGCTTTTTTGACATGGTATGACGGACCGATGTGCCGAACAGCAGGATGGACCGACTTGGGTAGGTCTTTTTAGCTCTCATTTAATGTAAGAGCAATTCAAAATATATGGGTAGTGACAAATGAATAATATGAAAAGAAACAAATGGACTTGATCAGGAGGCAAACAAAATTTAAAAAAAATGGATTTACAATACATATTTAAAACATGTGAAATTTTCATCAATGACATCATAAGCTGACATGATACCTCTTGTTTAACTTCTGATACTATGTATTAAAAAGAATATTAGCAAAATATATGATATAACAAAGTTAAATATTTTCCCATTGAACCATCGTATGTATATTTTCCGCTCCGTTCACAAATTAATTATTTACTTATTTGAAGGAAAACAAAACAACATATGTAATAAATTCAATCGTACTGGCATATATATGAATTATATGTACATTTATAACGAATATATAAATAGGCTGTAGAATATAAGTATAAGTTGGGTAGATTTCACGCGGGGTTTCCTTTGTTCAGAAAAGATTTTCCCGTGCTGGAAAATGCACACAAAATTTAAACCCGTTTTCTTTGTTGCGACTAGGCGTATAATAATATTATTAAGTTATTATATATTACATGAATTTGCTGGAGGGGCGGGCTGCGACGCGGATTTATTTATTTACATGATATAAAATAAAGTGAGGCTTTATCTTCTTTTTCTTCACACACCTCACGTATTTTATTTGAAAAGGTGGTCTTGATATTAGGGTTGTAATATCAAAAGAAAGGGTATTGATACCAACATGGAGAAAAAAGAGGTTAGTGGGGTCAAAACTTCCTCTGAATGGCAGTGTGTGCCCGTGTGATGAATTGATGGTTTCATGTGGGTGAGCAGGGTTTTGTCAAATTCAACTAATTACAGGATTTAAACTTTAGGCCACCCCACATCGAAGGCCGGTTACCATCAATGTAATCGTCATTCTGTAGCTATAGTCTTACTTATCACAGAGATACTTAAGGCACGAAATTTAGCGTTCTTCACTCTCTCATACAAACAAGGTGACGTTT
The DNA here is from genome assembly GCF_057557595.1 of Rhyacophila brunnea. Lineage (NCBI taxonomy): Eukaryota > Metazoa > Arthropoda > Insecta > Trichoptera > Rhyacophilidae > Rhyacophila > Rhyacophila brunnea. The sequence goes on along the minus strand of NW_028232751.1, from coordinate 48,376,196 downwards.
ATGTTTTCTTGATCAATGAGATTAGGGATGCTAATTTTTTTAAATAATATGACTGAAACATTCTACGTTTCCTGTTTTAATGCTGCGTATACCAAGTTAATGGTTATCGATCGAGATAACCTTCTACCAGCAGCAAATATACTTCAAAACCAACCTAGAAAAAGTAGACGAGTTTTTATATCTAGGATTGACCATTAGTGGACAAAGCAAATGTAAAGCAGAGTTAAATACGATGACACGTATTATTACTATATATTATGAAAAGATCGAGAAACTTCACTTGCCACGAAAATGATGTTTGTGCAAACGTTAGAATTTTACGGTATCGATTCATGGACCCTGAGGGCAAGGGAGCGGAAGGCAATTGATGTCTTCGAAATTTGGTATTAGAGATGAATGCTTTGTATTTCTTGAACAGAGCACAGGACAGATCAGTCAATCATCCAGGTACTACAGATAGAGTATTGTTTGTAAATATTGTTCAGCGTTGACTGAATATTCTGGAGAGACTAATGTTTTTGGATAGAATATAGGGAAAGTGAAACAGAGTAAGAGCGTCGGCGCGCTGGAGCGACCAAGTGAAAGAGCTGACTAGGGGCAACCTTCACTCTACCCTGAGAGAAGCAGACGATTGAGAGGGGTGGAAAATCTTGGTCGTTTAAAAGGCAACAGACTTTTATTTCAAGGTGGTCACGATCCTAAGTCAAGAGGGAATGACTAAAAGTAACAGATACCTTGTCACGTTGTGAATACCTACCTATACCTAAATTCAAAGTAGGTAAATGCTGACCGATAGAAGAGGATGCAAGATTGATTGTCTTTCACACAAACCCCCACCCTGCGGCAGGACGAGAACCTACTTGTACTTTAGCGGGCAGGAGGATTCGACCTTTTATCGATCTCGATCTTTTTTACCCTGACGTCTAAACTGGATGGATCTTTCAACTTAACCTACTTTTTGTAGATGGCTGGTTGGACGCCGGCCACATAAAAATCAGTTTTTCTTTCACTTTTATTGAACTTTTATTAATATTAATTCGAAAAATTCAGTGTCTCTTCTCAGTCACACTCCTTTCATATGAAGACATTTAGTATAATGAAAAATAATTCATATATTCAATACCAAGTTAATGTTTGATTTTTTACGGTTGTTTGTTCGGGTTGTCATCATATGTTATTCTTTCATTTTTTGACGTTAGAATTATTTGGGAAATCGATGAAAAATTTATTATCGACTGGAGGGTACTTGACGGAATTTGAATTTTAAATTCTACGAATATAGTCGAATGTAGAAAAAAGGACGTAACCTACACAATTTTACAGGAGTCACAAAAACGTTTTTATGGTTTTCGGTCAAAATTAAAATAATATACATAAAGGTTACATAAGTGCATGAAGATAATTATATTGGTGTTTTATGTTCCAATCTGATATTAATTATTAAGGTAAGTAATTAAATAAAATCCAATAACAACTATGATTAACCTTTTCTATGCTTCACGATATTACTATGTCAGTATCTGACAGGCCGAAGATTTTTAACGACACATATTAAATATAGAGCAAAGCTCTTATTACAATCGCTGTAATACCTATGTATGTTCAGCCTGCCAATCACGGCCTCATAGAGTGAGATAAGTCTTTTTTCCCACTTCACTCAATTCATTTTTGAAAAATAATTATAAGCTGAATTTAAATAATTTGGCATTTGCAGCTTATTTCCTTTGGACACAATGTGTATTTAGTCATATTCAATGTTATTGTTATATTTTGATAAAAACTGTGGATTAGCTCATTTTTCCTTTCTACAGTTGTAGAGTTAATAATTTTATTTTCTCTCGCTTATATAATAAATTAGTACAATAAAACAATGTTAAACCCTTATTAACTACTTAGTAACGAATCAAGTATAAAAACTAATTTTGAATATTTTAAGTCTGTTATACTAGGTAGTCTGCGTTACTACTTTCGTATTGCCTATATCAAAAGAACGTATCAAAAAGCTCTCAAGTCAAAATTTTCATATCGATGACATGTAACAATACCTACCAAATAATCTACCAAAAAGTATCGTTAGTTTTTTGACATCTCTACTTGATAGAGAAACTATTGACTCCAACATCGGAAATAAAAAGTGTTTGAAATGCACGTGGCGTCTCGCCAATCTCCATTCACGTCACAAAGGAAAATGAAAGGGAATACCCTTTTTATATGTAATACTTCTCCAGTTTCATAGAATACCTCCAGTGGTGGTACGATAACTATGTGAAAATTATAGATGGGGTGACAACAGAAATTAGCACGGACCATCTATTATAAAAAAGCAATGGTGTGGTTCACAATAACTTAAAAAAAAAACTACAACTCGATTTCGACATTGATTACTACTGAAACAGTCATTTTATTACAAAGATTTTATGTTTACCACTTCTTCTTATAACTCTTCTGCTGGTATTTTTTTTTAAAACACATATTTTTATCAATAATTTTTGTAATTACGTTATCTAACTGTCTTTTCCTCTATTTAACACTTTATTGATCAATAAATAAGTATTTGGTAACGGTGGCGTGCAGTGACTTTTTCTAGTAGGGATATTGCAGAAAACAAACGATAAGTATCTACCGTGTCCTACATTATCTGCTTCAAGTTTTCAAACCAATTAAATAATGTGTGTTAATATAGTATATAGCAGACGTAGGGAAATGCGGCTCTTCGTTGGGTTAGTGCGGCTCCCAATATCTCTTGATAAAAATATAGGTATTTTCTTTCCCCATTTTAATTTTCGCGAGTTTTTTTTTCTAAATTTGACTATGGTGTGGCTCTTTATATACCTATATATGAAAATCCAGAATGTGACTATCGTTTACCTTATATGTATGCCTATCCCTGGTATATAGCATTGCGGAGCAATGTCTCTATTATATTCTAAACATAGTCATATAATATTTTAAATATATATAGAACTAAACATGAAAGTCTCAAGCAATACATAAAATAGAACTTTTAATATAAGTATATATATTTTGTAAGTTAACATACCATGTTCTACCTCTCCACCAATTACCATGTCTTCACATCCGTTATGCAGGCATATACCATGACAAAATTATTGTTAGGGGCCCGCAGTGCTGAGAGTGTCCGAAGAGCAACTTCCCAAGAACTTGGTTGACGTCGAACGTGACACGAAGTGTGTGTGATTCATATGTTAATTTATATAAACATAATTAAATATAATATATATTACGGTCAATTCTCTATGGGAGAAAACCTTCTTGCTCGCCGTAAAATGCCGTAAACTTTGATTTGAAATCTAAGAAATTTTCCCTCGTAGATAACAAGTCGCAATGGCTGACCGATCCAACTGAGGGTTGGACCGATTTGAGAAGCTGTTCCTTTTCAACCGATTAGTGGGGACACTTCCAGAGGATATGATCGGCATCATGCAATTCGCCATATTAGTAAGTCAGAGATTTTATTATTTAATCCAAGCTGACAGAGCTTGGGGGCAAAACCACCGTATCCGGTTAAGAACTGAGAAGTCCAATGGGCTGGAGTCAATCTGGAAATCTTCATGCGCCACTTTATATTTAGAAAAATATACCTTATATATATATACTATTACACAATAGATAATAAATTATTATTTATAACACTGTTTTAAATTATGCTCCTTATTTACAGAATCAATGTTCCGCACGCCACTAGTCTGTAATGAAAATTGCTCCTAGCCTTTATTAAATGTGTTGTCATTTATACACCATTCTATCAATTAATATTCGGTGTCATTATTTTTAAAAAAAATCAACTTACAATTAAATGTTTCATGAATTTTGTGTTGTGATTTTTTATATCTAGACTTTCCGTCAACCAGCCGGTGAAATATGAAAATTGGTATTCATTTCACTCGAATGGGTTTAATTCGGTTCAATAGTCCCATTGTATTTAACTACTGTTTACGATTTTACAAATAACATACCTACGCGTATATACCGAACAAGCGAATTTCCCCTGGGAATAACCCGGTCGATACAACCTTTTCCCATTCGTGTTAATAAAAAATAGCTACATATTATTCACGCAATGTTCAACTAGAAGCCACCTACATCATTCTATTAAGTGTAATTGTTATGTTATTATGAAACATTATGTTATAATATTTCTTTCAAATAGATTACCGTGCACACACACAAATAAATAAATATAAATATATATATATGCTCGTGTATGTCTACCTCAGAGACACCAGTGGGTATGTCCCAAGTCCGAATTTGAAGAAATTTGATTACAGATTTTGCAATTTATATTAATGTATATCCGAAAATACCACTCACAATTTAAGTCTAATATAATAATAATCTAGGCAGCTCAAAACCATTTCATACGCCTTCTATATGACTTTGCCAAAAATGAGTTAAGATATTAGGTTGAACCAAAAGTATAATATTCAGAGCCAATAATTTATCTTTTGAATATATTATTTATTACAGAAACGTAATATTCCTAAAAGCGAAATAGACATTAAGCAGTTGAAACATCTTCAGTGTCCTTTTTGGCTATACGATTAAGATTTTTCAAGGTCTGGGTTTCATTGTTTTTTATTCTGGTACCACTGTAGGTAGGGATTGCAATACCGAATGAAAATATGAATATATTATACCGGTATTCGTTCAAACATATAAAAAAACTGAAGAACTGATCAACAAATATAGCTATTAAAATTTCTTTAAAACATTATTTATTAGCAAAAACCTACTTACCTACATTTAAAAATATGTAAACTGATGATTTTTATAGATAATTTGAATATGTTGATAATTTTAACTAAAGTCCTCAAAAAGGCTAGTTCATCAAGTGCAAATAAGTCCGGCTGCGTGAAAAGCTTCTAAAATTCAAAGCTTGGACAGTCATCAATAATAAAATTATAGAATAATTGAAAACATTTGTCATGATTGTTTTCTATTTCAAAATAATATATTTATTCATCGCAACAATTGCATACTTAATATATTCGATGGGTTTTTTTATTATTATTTCACCTGTGTTAGATTCACTCCATAAATACATAACGGATACACTCAATTAGGCAATACAGTAGTAAGAAATGAAAGAATAACATTATATCAATTTTCAAAAACGTAAACGAGTCTGCTTTTTTAATATCAAAAATTCCAGTATTTTGGACTGTTAAAACCGGTATTTCGGTATTGATAAATACTAGAATACTGTTTTTGAAATACCGGTATGGCAATCCCTAACTGTAGGTACCACTATTTTACTATTACCATACACTACTGTAATTGGGCATCACAGCCGGTTTGAGTTAAAAAGCGTAAAAAGGAATGTCAGTAGCATCGTACATAGAATCTTTGTCCGGAAACCGAAATACGTGTTTCCGAATCTCTCCCAGTAAACTTTTTTCTTATCAGTGTAATTCCGAAGCGTTCTAAGTTATAAATAAACGTAGGTAATAAAAATAATAAAAGATACAATTTAACACTCCATACCATTGTTTAACAGTCGCACAGTTTGTTGCGCCGTGACCAAGTTCGTCTAACCATGTAGTATTGCTACAATAACGATCTACGTGACAGCATACGCAGGAGATGTCGTTGGATTTGGGGAAATGGCGCAACCTTGGTGCTTCATTGCTGGAGATGGAATGACGATTTATTAAAAAATAGTGACTTATTTACGAGTATACTGTATTGTCGATTTTTACTTAGTCAAAAAAATAGAAATGATTTACTTTTTTACGAAATCTAAAAACATTCCAGATTAATTATTATTCCTTTTTGTCTAGAAAAATAATGTATATTTTCTGTTCTTAATTTACCGATACAAAGACTTATAAAGCGATTCCCGTCCTTTTTTACTGGATAATTCATCTGCACGATTTCATACTTTTCTTCATTGAGCATGTAGTCACAAGTACCCACTAGAGTTTTCGTTTTTTTCTTTCATTATATTTAATAGCCTTATTTCCTTGAAAATTTTTGTTATTTATATTAATGGAATCTGAATTTTTTACTAATAAAAAATGCCTGTATACTTTAAGTACGAGTATCTATTGATCCAAGAAAACGCCTGTTTAATTTATTATTAAAATATGTTAATTATTTTTTCGTCAATTTTGACGTAAGGTTAATCTGAGACAGTAGTAGTCTTTTACCCGTTCTAACCTGTCGTCAGTATGATTTATTAGTTTTCAGTTAATCGAATTTGAAGATTAAATCCAAATATGAGGCGTCTATTTTCACAGAATATGCCCACAATTTAAAATTTCTGATAAACAATAATGTTGTATTTCTACGTATCTACTTAAATATTTGACGTTTACAATTCCTCAGTTAGTTATATTTGCAAATCACAACAATAAACTATGTATTGCAACTTTATATTAATTAATATAAACAAAATAAAATTCTAAATTTTTCGGTGGTTTTTTTTTAAGATCGTGGACCATTCGATGGTGTATTAAATTTTCCTTCTTCTTATATAGCATCTGCCTCCATTTAAGTCTTTCCAAAGCAGTTTTCCTCGAGTTTTCAGATGCTCAAGGTCTTTAAAGCTACCTCAATACTATCCAACCATCGTGTATGAGGTCGACCAGGTCTTTTTTTGTCTTCCAGCTACCTGAATTTTAGTTCTTTGTCATGTTTTAGGGCCGTCATATTATGTAAAGAAAAGTATCAAAAATTCAAATTATTGATAGTTTTTTATGGCTCTAGTCATACATGACTAGTCCAACATGTTTACATGGTCCAGCTATCTATGGCTATATAATTTGATTAACTGTACGATGTGCAAAGCGTATAGCTAGTATTTGTAACTTCGTCTCCACCCTGACTATGAGTCTTTGATGGGTCCTTTCCGTGGTTTTAGCTATGCACCAGTCCATACATGGTCATATTAGTGGTTTATACAAGATGCATTTTACATGTCAGTTCGTTAGTCGATTTTATATATTTGATAAAAAAAGGAAATGCCTAGTCAAAGCTGAATAAATTTAATGTATGATAACTAGTTAAACGCTTTAATCAAAACAACATTCCACGAGATTGCTACTTCCAAATGAAACAGTATTTTTCCCATAAACATGGCCAAACTTTCTTATTTTCAGTGAATTTCAACATATTTTCCATCCATAGCAAAATACAAACAAAAAAAGCATTTTAAATGTTTTTGAACAGTTTTATTATTTACGGGCAGATATTTTTCTGTTTGGACTATGCTTTACAATTGTTTTAAATTGAAAAATGTATCTTAATCTTGATTAAATTTATTCTCAGACGCAAATCGTATTCAAAGAGCCAAAGGCTTTTCTCAGCTAAGAAATCAGAATGTTTAAACTTTCTGATTTTTAGCCTTCATATAAGGTTATTTTAAAAATATGTTTTATATTATACTTATTGCTAAGGCTTGAAATAGGGCGGGTTGTAATAAATACTAAATTATTGCGGAGAATGGTGTTTATTGAAGAAAAAGACAATTACGGCGAGATACAGTTTCCAATTGAAATTCCGAGAAATAGAGCTCATGTAACGTGATAGAGCCAACTGATAAAACGTATTTGGCATACCGAACACAATGTAAAATGACACGACTCGATACCTACGCCATACCTTTTGTAAATTTGACCAGCTACACCGTTGGAAGGTAATCGGTTATCATGTTTAAACATAATTTTACACACAGGCATAAAAAATCTTAATACGAAAGAGCTACACTGAAAATGTAGATATGACCAAATAATGTTTTTTTAATACCAATATCAGTTTAACACGAAAGTTATCCGCACAGATTACGTCAATAATTAAACTAGACGGCGGTCTGTTTTTCTAATCTAACTAAATTCTACCTACGCGGCTATTACAGTTGTGAATGAAATTTTCGACCCCATTAAATATCGTGATATGCTAAAAAAAGTATTACACTGAAACCGCAAACTAAGTTAAACGATAAAGGCATATTTCATGATATTTTGCTAATGCATTTTAATTAGCTAAGGAAATCATACATTTTTTCTGATAAAAATATATTAAAAATACATCAAGTAGTTTGAATAAATTATTAAGTACCTGCTAAATATATTGAATATCGACTAAATGGTTGTCGTCATTAGAATGTGATGATGACCAGGGATTACAATACCGAATGAAAATACCAATACTGTTATTTCCGTATTTCCTATTGAATACCGGTAAAACATATGAAAAAATCAAAAGTATCTACTAATAAATAAATACACACAAAGGTTAATGCAGATGAGTCTTGACGAAATGAAATTATTAATTATTGGAAACTCGAGGCCTCAAAGTAGCTCCCAACAAAACTAAGGTGGTACTTTTTGCCAGAGGCAAGAGACAAAACCAGCTTAATTTAAAAATCGACGGCACAAAATCACAAAAAAAAAAAAAATACATCGATGGCTTAGATTTATGATGCTACAACTAGTAATTAGTAGTTTTGAGTATAAGTCACTGACTTATAAATAAATGACAAAAACATCGACGAGGATAACTAATAACTTTTATCGATTGCGGTATGGCATAGGCAGGGCTTGTTGAATTTTATAACCAACACCACCTGTAATAATATGTATTCTTAATTCAACGAAAATAAAGTATGACCGAAAAGGTGTGCCCCATTTTGGACGGATCGCTCATAGCATACCTAAACTATTATGGTTTGGTTTAAGCAGAGGTTAATTAAATTTTAAAACCTAAGCACCACCATAAATTTTATTATTTGTTCAAGAATTCAAATACGTATGACTAACAAAGTTTAGTGTACAATATTTATGTCGAATCTTGACAGCCCACCGTCACCACTAGCCACTGATACGAGTACATTGCAATCAATTTTTTATAATATTTTAAGACGAAACCGGTCATGATTTACTAAACATAATATGTAAAGTACAATAAATAAAAATATGTAACAAACATTATATTTTTTCTAGATGTAAGTAGGTAGGTACTTATTTAGGTACATTAAATATAAAATCTTATTTTTAATATTCTTATTTTTAATATTCTTAATATTATGTTTTACCTAGGTATACCCGAGTAAATGCCCGAGGGTTACTTGAAGTGTTCGAAATATTTTTCGATTTATCCATAAGTTTTTCAAGAATTCCACAAAAAATATAAAATATTTTCTAGTTTATAACCCATTGGCTTATGCGAATTTTACAAAAATAAATATAGTTAATAAAAACAAAAATAATGTATTGTTGTTCGAAATTTTACATGGGACGGGTTTGTTTTGCATTCCAAAAAGATGTGCTATATTTATTTAGTCTGACCTTTGAGACCACGTCATATGATTTTTCTAATCATACATTTTTAAATTCGTTTTATTCTTAATAATTTAATTTGACATAGCTCATTAATATATGTGCTATATGAGTGGTTCACAAGCATAGTAAACTAAGTCCATTCTGGTTATTTTTGAGTAAGCTAGGTTCAAACATAATATTTGAGTATTTCTAAATTGTGTAAGAGTATGATTGCAATTCTGAAGTGTTATTTTGAATACATTTAAGTTATTATATAAGAGAAATCATACCCTTACAGAATAAGAAACACTCAAATATTATGTTTGAACCTAGCTTACTCAAAAATTACCAGAATTGACTTGTGGACACTATGCTTGTGAAACACTCATATGTTGTATTTTTTTCGGACGAAAAAGATGATTTTTTGTCGATCACACCATAATGTAAAAAGTGTGTACATTTATTTAGTTGTAATAAAATATGATTTTATTAAGATTTTGAAGGAAATCATAAACCATTCCGATTTTAAATTCTAATGAATTTAAGTTTTGTACTATTCCATTTGAGTCATTTTTGCTACGCGGGTTTCGCCTTTCGGCATCTTCAGGCAAAAGAGTCGCAAAAAACGACTCAAACGGAACGGTTACGAGATGGGTACAAAACTTATATCCATTAGAATTTAAATTCAAACCCCATTAAGTACCTTCGGTCGATAGTATTAATATCAAATTTCATCAAGTACCTTCAGTCGATAGTATTAATATCGTATTAATATCAATCAAATTTTATTTTCTTGCAACTTAGTTAGAAATCATTTTAAAATAAGCAACGAGAGAGGAATAATTCATATTGCATCACTCACGACTTGCCTGAAAGAGAATATGTGAAACCCTGCACTATGAACTCAGTCGTAGTTCCTCATACCGTCGCGCAGTTGGCTCTTATAGTTTGAGGACAAATGAAATGAGTGCCATAAAGAAGACTAAAACTTCACATTTTCATGACGAACGGCAAATTGAGTAGGTATTTCCATGTGATAGTGAAAGACAAGTTTTATTCGTTGTTGTTTAAATTGAACGGTATTATGCAACAAAGAACCAACCCTTGACGTGTTAAAATATGATTTAGTGCTATTTGGATCCCATAAGAATCAATTTGTTAGAAAAAATGCCATTCGTATAAGCGCACGTAACTGCCATCTATCGTTTTAAGAACCAATTATCATTCATCTATGGACTGTTTCAACAATCAACAATTTTGTTAAAAAATGCATTAATAATTTCTTCAAATAAATCAAAAGTTAACTAGTCAATATAAATAAATAATTACTTTCAATATTTTAGAAATCCCAAAATATTTGTTAATGAATAACATATTGTTTGATGACATAAAACTTAAAGGTTTTATCTCAGAAATAGATTTTTGTGGATTGGTTCGATGTTGCATCATCATCATCATCATCAGCCTGAATCTATCCACTGCTGGATGAAGGCCTCTTCAAGTTGCTTCCACTTCTCTCGGTCCTGTGCATTGCGTTGCCACGTACTTCCGCAGAACTTTATCATTTCATCGATCCAGCGGCCTCTAGGTCTACCTTGTGGACGTTTTGTACTTCTTGGATACCACTGGATGACTAGATTTGTCCAACGATTGTCTCTTCTTCGAGCTATGTGTCCAGCCCATCTCCATTTAAGGCTTTTAATAAACTCTATTACATCGCAAACCCTTGTCTGCTTCCTTATCCACTCATTCCTCTTTTTGTCCTTTCGCGTTATGCCCAGCATGCACCTCTCCATACCACGTTGTGCTACTCTAAGTTTCTGGATCTCTCTTTTACTTAGGGTCCATGTTTCACACGCATATGTCATCACGGGAAGCACACACTGGTTGAACACTTTGCGCTTTAGGCACAGTGGAAGGTCACTTTTGAAGACATTATTCAGGCGGCCAAAAGCACTCCAGCCTAGCTTTACTCTGCGAACAATTTCATCAAATATACATCCATCTATAGATACTTGTTGTCCCAGATAGATGTAGCTTTTCACCTGTTCGAGCTGAGTGCCATTGATGAGGATCTCTTTTTGGCCTGCAAAGCAGTTGAGCATGACTTTCGTCTTTGTTACATTTATTTTCAAACCTACTTTGTTGCTTACTTCAGCGAGTTCCTGCATTCTGCTTTGGAGGTCTTCTGAGTCTTGCGAGAAAATTACTATGTCATCGGCAAAGCGCAGATGACTCAGGTATTCTCCATTTATGGGGATCCCTTTGTCATTCCAGTCAAGTTGCCTGAATAAGTCTTCAAGGGTAGCTGTAAATAGTTTAGGTGAGATTGTATCACCTTGTCGGACTCCTTTGCTGATAGGAAATCTGCGCGATGGTTTATGGAAATTTACAGATGCTGTTGCGCTACTGTATATATTATTGAAAATATTTATATAGCGTCCAGGGATTCCTTGTTTTCTGAGTGCGTCGAGTATTGAACATTTCTTTATCGAATCAAACGCCTTCTCATAGTCTATAAAACCCATGCATAGTGGCAGTTTGTATTCCTGGTACCGCTCTATGATTTCTCTGACGACTTGGATATGGTCCATAGTGCTGTATCCTCCTCTAAATCCGGCTTGTTCTCTCGGTTGGTTCTCGTCTAGTACATTTTGCAGACGGTTTGAGAGAATTTTTGTGAACGTCTTGTAGAGAATAGGGAGTAGACTTATTGGACGATAATTTGCTAGGTCTTCTCTGTCACCTTTTTTGTGAAGAATGACAATGCTGGCATTTTTCCATACCTCTGGGACATCCTCTTTGCATATGCAGGCTGTGAACAATTGTGCAAGTACTTCATTTGCATCCTTTCCTGCTTTTTTGAGGATATCTATCGTTAAACCGTCTTCCCCGGGGGCTTTCCCACTTTTCATGTAATTTAAAGCATGGGTTACTTCCCAGGATGTAATTTCGGGAGTATGGTCTTCCGAATTTCCATTTCTCTGAAGATCTAAGTCTATAGTCGTATTGTCAGTGTCATCACTGTAGAGATCGCTGTAGAACTCTTCAACTCGGCTTAATAAGTGTTCCCAATTTCTGACGATAGAACCATCTTTTGCTTTTAGTGCTGTGATTTGACGTTTTCCTATCGACAAGCATTGCTTGTTTTTGTTTAAACTTCTGCCTGCTTTCACAATTGCTTGTATGAGGTTTACATTGAATTTACGAAGGTCTTCTCTAATCTTCCTTCGGAGGGTTTTGCAAAGTGATGAAAACTCCATATCGTTTTGCGCCTGTCTATCGCTCTTGGTTTTCCTTCTCTGCTCCATAAGATTCAATGTTGCCTTCGAAAGCTTGGTGGAAGGTGTAACTTCTGAGCTTTTTACGCCTGTTTTTTCTGCACATTGTAGAATAATATTCGTTATATCCTCCGCGTTGGATAGGGAAACGGTTTCGTTCTCATCTAAGAAAGCCGATAGTGCATTTTTGAGTTCATTTTGGAATTCAGTATTGTTCTGCAGGTATACGCGAGCATTTGACTTCTTCTGCAGTTTGGATCTTTCTGATTTGACGTTCAATCTTATCTTACATCTCACCATCCGGTGATCACTGCCGGTGTTAAACTGATTGATCACCTTACAGTTTAAAAATGTATATTTTCTGTCAGTGAGGATGTAATCGATTTCGCTGGTCCTTCCTGTCGGGCTTCTCCACGTCCATTTACGTGTAGGTTTATGTTGAAAAAAGGAATTCATGATGTGAAGATTGTTGGTTTCAGCAAACTCCACAAGCATGTCCCCTCTACCATCCCTTGAGCCATGTCCGAAATGTCCGACCGCTACGTCATCTCTTTGGTATGATCCAATACGTGCATTGAAATCTCCCATTATGATGTTGAAGTGGCATTTACTTTTATTTTTCAAGGATGTTATTTCCTCGTAAAACTCTTCCACTTTTTCATCAGGATAGCTCTGTGTCGGAGCATATACTTGCAAAATCTGAATGCGGTACCTAGCATTGATTTTAAGTATCACGCTTGCGACCCTGTCAGAAATGCAGTTGAACTTGACTATGCGGTCCCTCCAGGCTTTGTTGACAATGTTGCATAATACCGTCTAATTGTAATGCTTCAGTATCATCTGACAAAAAATATAATACGTTTATTTAATGGGAGAATGACAATGAATGAAAGTGGTAGATTTTATGAAGTTAGACATAGGTGGTCTAAGAGATGATTGTGAAAAGCAAGATATATGTATTTGAATTTGATATTATTATAATATCATATTTACTTATATTTTGGTAACCACTTAATTCTGACATGTAAATAATTATTTACAGTTTATAAATAAAATAATAATAATATACTTAGTACAATAATTTTCCCTAGGGTAAAAATTAAGAGCATAAACAACAGTGTTTAACCTCTATATTCAAAACTAAACCCATGTCTGTCACAAGCATAATATTTAGCACTGAAAGGCTTGTTTATGGTCCAACAAACTATTATGTATTGTTTACAAAGACAAATCGTTAGAACCTACACCTGAAATCATTTTGCGATAAGCCTCTTGTGCCGTACACTAAATCATGAATAATTATTAGGTCGCAAGAACATACTTAACAAAACCAGTATTTAATTATAAATAGTAAATAGTAATTCACATTCTTAATATGGAAAACTCGTCGAATATACCTGTAACTTTTATTGTTGTGAGCGTTCGTATTTTGATTCCATGAACTAAGTTTTCACACATTCTTAATACGGAAAACTCATCGAATATACCTGTAACTTTTATTGTTGTGAGCGTTCGTATTTTGATTCCATGAACTAAGTTTTTACACATTCCTAATACAGAAAACTCGTCGAATATACCTGTAACTTTTATTGTTGTGAGCGTTCGTATTTTGATTCGATGAACTGAGTTTTCAGAAAGCTGTGGATAAAGATCGTTGAATTTTTTCAAATAGCATTCCCTAAAAAACTATGTTATATAAATACGTGTCCGGAACGTCCATACGTATGCAGTTCGCAATACCACACTTCAACGTGAAATGTTGTATCGAAAATATATGGCCGTATATTAACGACGGTCCAACTTCTTTGGATCGTATAGTACTGACATAAAATTCATGTCAAAATAAAACACGGTTCTTGTCGGTTTACACTTTATAGGAAGCCAGTAGCAAATAAATTTTGAAAATAGTCTATATACTGGATTATTTGTTAGGTTAAGTTAGGTTTCCATTCTTGAATTTATGAATTTTGCCAAAATCAGCTATGAAAATTGAATTAATGTTCATATTGAAACTAATAAAATTGGAGATCGTATAAAATACGGTCATCTCTTTCCGATAAGAAAGCTCACGGCGAAATGTGCCATAGTGAAATGTGTTACGTAAAATTTACACGAAACCATATAAATATATCATAATTTTGAGTAGGTATGAGTCACATTTACAAAATATTATTTAACAGAAATATTTTGCATTTTGATTAGCTTTATAAAGTGTACGTTTTTTTCTAAATTCTGCCTATTTGTTTGTTATAAGATATTTTTTTAAGCTACAGTTAAAAATTTAAACATAAAATTTTCGAAAATAACTTACAAACCACCACAAGTGGTTAATATAATATAGCAAAGGTGGATTAGTCAAATGATGTGCGCCGAGAACCCAAATCGAATAAATTTATTTCTTCATTCCGTAAATCTATATTCTTTTTATTTCCGTATTTCAAGCGGGCTATTACTTATATACGTTAGTAGTATATCTAAGCTCAAACATGTACAGTTTCAGGTACCTAATCACTAATAGTGTATGTTCACGTCTATCAACCATAGCACTAAATCGATGATTGTTATCGAAAATCTTACAACCCGGAGCTTTCGATAGTTTTCCGAAAATATTTACATTAATTTTATGTTTGTTATATATAAATAATTGCAAGATAAATATAACTTTTTTATATACAACGTTTTTAAATTCTCTTGAATTTTTTTGAATTATATAAACATGACTTGACTAGCTTAAACGATCAAAAAAATTTGTACTTGATAGAAATACTGAACAATGAAATGTCATTTCATATTGATTTCGATAGTAACGCACGTATATATTAATAATTTAGTTGCTAGGACCCCTAGCAACCAATAATGGTATCGAAATAACTTTTCATACAAAACAGAATTAACTGAAAATGAATTAAAATCTACTTAAAGATGGCTAAAAGTATTTAAAAAATGCATTGGCATCGTGTTATGTTATATTCTAAAATTTTTAAATATCTAGTTAGTCGGGAAGTTAGTTAAAAATCGATTGCAAGATTTGAACCGGACAAATAAGAATACGGGCTAAGAAAAGCGTTGTAATAAAAAATAGGTATGTCAGATTTTTTTTGTTAAATACCTACCTATCTACCTCCGATGGTCAAATAGAAGAACAGTCTTGTGGCAAGCAAATGTTTTCAGTACGGAAGCCGAAGAATGGGGCTAACGACGCATCATCAAATATATATATTCCTTTTATTGTGTTAACTGTCAATAATTCATGGTGGAAATGCATTGTATTATTAATTTAGTTGAATTCCTCTCTTTTTTATTAATGATATATGGACCGGTTTCGTCCGCCTTCGCGATTAATAAAAGTGGAAAAAGTACTATAAAAATTTGCGTTTTATTAAATTAAATTAATAATAAATATGTAATTTTCACCGACAAGTTTTGTAATAAACTTTTAACAAATATATTATATAAAGTGAATTTAATAACTTTATATCTTTCAGGAGACGGAGTGATAATCTCGAGGATTTCATGGACCAGTTTATTTCGAACCCTGCATAATATATTATTATTTCATGAAAATTTTACGTGAAAAGTGTTTCTTCATGATGTGTGTCATAATACAATACATACGGAAGATATATATTTTAAGAGCCCATTTAAAGGAGTCTATCCGTCACTGGAAAACACTGTTGTTGTTATTATTATTATTATTATTATTATCATTATTACCATAAGTGAAATGTCATTCATGTGCTTTGGCGTGCCACGAGTGCTGATTTCCATAAATACGCAATGAGGATCATTCGAGTCGGGGAGTGAAAATATACGAAGAATAATAAAAAAAAACACATGTGCGTGACGCAAAAAAATGTGTTGTGACGTAGTTGCACGCTCTATTTTACTACAGATAATGTTATAGGTCGTTCAAACTCGACCTCGCGTCGCTTCACAGTCCTCATATTGTGATATTTGAATTGAATTAAAACAATATTAGTAAATCTTTTCGGCTCGGCCGAAATAAAGGACTCATCCTCCCTTGTGTAAAATCCAATAGGCAGCCTGCCCACCCTCCGCGACCATTGTTTAAATTTAAAAAATACTAAATAGAATAATTTTAGGAACAAAACAAACATAATTAAAAATATATATTTCCGCATATTTAAGATACCTACCTATTTTAAGTATTATATTAATATCTATATACGAGAAGCGTACGGTGAGTTCATATTGATAACATTACAGGAGATCCAAAATAGTGATTTTTTCGCGCATTTAACATCTAGTATTTTCTGATTTTAGTAAATATTCTTTGTTATGTATGTTTTCTTTCCAATGTTTTCTAAGTTTTTAGTTTAATGCTCAATATAGGATATTTAAGTTTGCTTCCAAAAACATTTTTTTCTTCTTTATTATTAAATAATACATTATTAGTTACTGCTATTTTCTCATATTATTAAAATATAATGAAGAATTAAATTTTTATCACAGTAATAATTCATTTCTATAAAATTTTGACTTGCCGTAGTTTATCTCTCGCATACAAAAACACATATAATATATAAAATATTATTATTGACACTATCAAACATTATAGTTGTACCATCGGCATTGTATTCAGATTGTCGAAGTACGTATAGTGACCGTTCTTATAAAAATACGAAGCAGGCTGCGAGTTCAAACCCGCGGCTGGTGACAAATATAAATGTTGTTTTTTTTATGTAGGTAAATATATTTGATCATTTACAAGGATCCTATGGGTTGAACGAATGGCCAACAATTATTTTATCATTCCTCGTAAAAAAAAAAAACTATTAACAGACATGTATGCACCGGCTAGGGTGCGTAATTTAGTTATTTTACTTGGTATGGATTGGGTGGGGAATAATAATAGCTCAGCCAATACCATCAACATTAGCCTAATTCTATCGACTCATGTGGGTCTATTCTATACTTATTGGCCGCTAAAGTGATAAAGTGATAAATATTATCAAAATTAGGATAGGTTTGTATCAAAGTATTAGCACTTATTGTAACAATTACAATTATAACCAACTTATTGTAATTGTTACAATAAGTACTAGTACTTTGATATAAACCGACCCTAAGTTTGATAATATTTATCACTTTAGCGGTCGATAAGTATAGAATAGACCCACTGGATGAATGCTTCTTCAAAATGATTATTTTGATATTGTGGTAATAAATAATATGCCATACGAAGCTAGTCGTAGACATTTAACTGTGAAAGTAGCTGGACTACTCGACGCTTTTGAAAAAAAAGATTATGTGCTAGATAATATGTATATCCGTGAGTACATGCTGGATAATCAGATATAATGATGTATTACCTACAGCTTATTTACAAACACTTTAAACTCTTTATCGTAAAAAAAATCTAAAACTGAACTGAATGAATTTGCCAAACCCGGGATCCAATATATTATAAGCCGACGCGGTAATCGCTCGGCCATCGTGAAATTACTTGTTGCTAAGTAAGAAGTGATATGGAAGAGTTTATATCGGAGAATTTTTTTTGACTTTACTAATTAATACCGTAGATTCTGGTAAATTAATTATAAAGTATTTTTTTTCCTTTTCACACGAAATCTAGGACATAGATATTGATAGAAGTAACAAAAACATATTAAGTGAAAGTTTGTATAATAATTATTGTCAATATGTCACGAGCACTTTGACATTATTAAGGATGAAACATTGTTTTATTTGTCAATGGACTAGTTAATATAACAAATTAGGAACTTTACGTTTCGATTACAAATTATTTTTAAAACTAGGCTGGTATGTACGTGCACTTTGGCGCGAAAAGTGGCGTATTTAGGCTAAGAGACGCACTTTGACGGCAGTTTTGGTGGCTCCTCCATTAATCTACTGAACGTTATCTTTTTCTTAAACTACACAAGGGTGCAAAGTAACTGCAATTATTCCGTTATGATAAAATTTCTAGAATTCCTAATTTTGTTGTTAGACATAGATATGGCTACGAGTATCACATTTCAAAGTTACAAATATTATTACAAGTTAAATATATATATTCCTAATTATGTCGATTACAGGATTTTTAATAAGGATTTAGATAATTGGTATCAGTAACTACTTACACTACTGGCTGCTTTTTTCTCTTTCTGTCTCCTTTATTTGAGCCGACATGGTATTAAAAGCATAGATTAAATTCTAAGTGAACAAAACTAGTCTTGATCGTAATTAAGTTACTACTACTATTACTTCACCATGTTATTGTCCTGAGAGGATCAAATGGGCCTCTATGGAGTGGAAGTTGTATTACTCAACAGATTTTTGATGTTACCCACTTGCTCAACCTATTAGGTCCATACTCTTACTCCTTATTTAAAAGTTACTAAAAAGACTTATTTTAAAAATCTACCACAAAAGAAGATATTACGAATATCGTCTTATAATATTTCCTTGTAGGTATAATGCGTTCAGACCGTTAACATGGATTCCACAATTTCACCCGTATTGCCATGGCTGTAAAACTAAATTTGCGTTCTTGGTATAGTGACCCTAAGGGTCTCTGCAACCCAAAGCTTGCAAGCTACCAAAAATTCATGTCTGAGCGGACAGAGCAAGTCGTCATGCGCTGGCTATTAGTTAGAGTAAGATGCAAGCTAGATCGGGCTTACTCATAATTATTGCCAGGTCGTTTTCGAGACAAATATTAAGTGAGCTTATATCGAGTTAAGTCCGCTGATATAAAAACAGTAAGTTTTAACACTGGCCGAGTCGCTGAAAATCGGGCGTCATTTTAAGAAGCATATGATTCATCCAGTAGTATATCAATGCTCCAAGCACAAATTGAAAAACAAAATGTGTATTTTCCACACCCAGGATTCGAACACCGCTCGGCCATGATGGACGTGTTAAGTAGTTGTAGTAGTTATTAGTATTTTCACAACTCATTTTATATGCATAATAACTTCACAATAAAATTTTACAGATAATTGGTAATATTATTTGAGTGTTGGTACTAATGTGTAACATTCAATTTTCTCAAAAATATCCAGATACTTTCGGATTTTGGAGAACGTAGTATATGTATGTTATGCTATATTCTAGAGAAAATACTGGGAAATCATTTATATTGTGTTGATATTACAATATATAGATCTTTATGGTGTATTCATTGTTATGACTTGGTTAACCTTCAATCAATAAATTGACAAGCATCCATTAAATACGCGTTTAACGAAACATAATTGTTCCCATACTACGTATTGCATGTAAAAGTTAATAAAATGTATCGTCAAATAAAAATGTTTACCAAACAATACAAACTCTCATCAATTTGAATTGTTAATTTAGGTTTTTAATTTGTTTATTTTTTTGTGAAGGCTTTATAAAATAATATTATTTTTATTAAAAAGTCTCAGAAATATTCCAATTTTAAATTCTTAGAACTTTTTTCAACCGTTCAAGATTGAATTTACGTACTTTTCGATCTAAAGCTGTAGTAACTATGTTTTCTGAGATATTTCAAAGTCCATCACTATTGGCTATAAACTTTGTAATCTTTTTAATCAACGTATTAATTACTTATTTGATTTATAGATAGCGTCAGGAGTAACATAATTATATTTTAGTTTTTGAAGTTTTACTTCTTTTGGGGCGTTTGAGTGAAATTGAGAGCTGCGCGCGCCCACCATTACGAAAGCGCGCGACAGTATGAAAATAGCTGCGAATCAGTCAGCTGTATACAAACGCAAGTTTATAGTAGAATTCTTCCATTGCCTAGGCAACGAATTTATTATTGTTGGCGATTTGCAATTCCTTACGTAAAAAAACTATTAAACGCCAGAGTGACAGTTGTTACTTTAAAAATAAATAAAAAACGAGAAATAATTATATATTTTAGTAATATAAGTTAAACTGTATAGAAATAAACCAACGGCGCTCCAATAAGCGGCCCTTTTCTTGAGTATGAACAAGATAATAAAGATCTAGTCGAATAATCTAGGTTATCACAAGTTTTGTTTTGTGACGCCGAAGAAATAATATAACTTCTAACGCACGTAAATAAGTACACACAACGATTTTTTTTTCTAATGCGTATATTTCTAGGTGATTTTCAATAATTAAATGCTAGGTATACTCAATTTAAAATTGAAAATGTGTAATTGTAAACTGGGTTCACCTTGTTATATAAGTTTTGCAATAAAAATAAACAAACTCAACCACCACTATCTGACAGCGACCGACATGAATAGATAACTTTATAATTTAACTGGAAACGACTACAAAAGTTTATATTGGATATACGACATGTCAATATAACTTGACACATTTAGCTAACAATATATTTACTCACTCTCACATCAAACTATACCTACTTCAAAGTATATAGAAGTGGTGAGATTCAAATTTTCAACAACCGGTTCGCGTTATTTTAACCCAGCCAATCGCCCCACCCCCATAAAGTTTTTCTCGCTTATCCAATCTTAATGTTTTTTTTTGTAATAATTGTAATAAATTATGCACATATTGCGACTGCACTGAACTATAAATACGGTTGCATTTCTTTATTTTTATATGTATTTATAATCATTATAACTGAATGTTTTACATAATATGTAAACATAAAAACATTTTTGCGTTGATATACATGAGAGTCGGCCATGTAATAAAAGACCTATAAATAAAGTAATTCTGCGTATAGAATGTATAGAGGTTGCTAAGCAAATTGAGTTAGTATGCGATTTAATTTAATCACTATTTAATATCTGATACTGCTACATACCAAGATTTATCTTAGAGTGCAATGAAGAACCACCTCAATTAGCTAAGTTTCACTTGGCAATAAGCACCATTAAGAGTTGATAATTTAACTTGACATAGACGTGTCTTGATCGTTTCATTCTGAGCCAGTCTTTTATTTTCAGTAGTTTTACTATAAATACTACATGATAATGTTTCTTAACCTTTTTACATCCGCGGACCACAAAAAAATCAAAAAATGTTTTGCGACCATCAACATTGGAATAAATAATAATAAATATTTATAATTACACTATTTTTGAAACAATTGTCGAAATATAATACAACCCCACTTCAAATATTGGGTTTCTATGTAACTATTTTTGAACTGCAGATAATTTTTGCGGACTACCAGTTAAGAAACTATGCTATATAGTGCATATTATATTGCATGGATACAGTAGTTGACGTAATCTCAAATGTCATTTACGTTTATAATAATGGTTCCACGACAATTACTGTTCAAGTTATAAAAAAATATTGAAAACATTAATAACTGGTTCGCTGGGCTGGTACTTTAGTAATTTTACTCAATTTTTGGCTCAATCCCAACACTGCTTATAGCCCTTTCAGGATGGTGAAATTTCAGGTAACGATTAATCAAAATCCTCCCTCCGAATCGGCTTAGAATTTCAATTGATACGGGGGCTTACGTAAGTCATCGTAATATATGATTGACATTGAAAACGGTACCGAACGTATAATACAATGTATCCACCTCTGTTACCTAGTCATACAAATCGGCTTTCAGTAGAAAGAAATTTTAAATACAATATCGAATCAAGATTTTACCGAATTCAATAGACGTTCAACTGTCAGTCAAAATAATACGTAAAATGTAAATATAAGTGTACATAAGTTTTTCGAAAGCCAATATTATGAAGAAGCTTTAAGAGTTTTTAACTAATACTAGTTAGGCATATATAAATAATAGTGAGAAAAGATAGTTTTGATCATAATTTTATGTACAACCGAAATAATATAAGGTACACTTTTTGAATTCAATATTATTAAAGATTTATTACTATAATAAATCTTGGATTAAATTCTTTTCTTTCGACCATGTCCGATCCTAATAGGATCATATGGGCCTCCACAGAGTAGAGGTTTGTATTAACAGATTTTGTTTTTTACGAGAAATGGATGTCAGCCACTTGCTCAACCTATTAGGTCCACACCCTGACAGACACAAATTGAAAAACGATATGTGTACTTTCCAGACCCAGGATTCAAGCCTGGACCCACGGCGTTATAGTCCAATACTTAAGCCGCGTGGCCACCGTGGGTGTAAATTAATTAGAAGTAAATTAATTGGGATTAAATTAGGTAAATAAATTTCAAAAAGAAAAGTATTTTCATCATTTTGAAAATGGTGCAAACTTCTCAAATATATTACTACGCTTAACTTTTTATGAGAGTTTCTTTCTTATTATATCAGTATTGACCAATGGCGAATAAATAAAAAAAAAATACAAATCTTACACGTACACTTATGGGTGACAATTTTTTTCGAGTAAACGCTTTTTTGAATCTTTCTCATTTCTACATAGTATAGTATCTATCATGGACTAATAAAAAGTGCGGTAGCTTCTGGATGGGAATAGGACAACTGAGCACCAGGCCAATTGGGTGCCGCACTGTCAAATGAAATAAATAGACGTTCCTTACGATTTTATGCATAACGTAGACGAGGAATTTTTAATCAGTTTCTATCTACTACTTAGTGGTTTTAATTAATTGTACTCCTAACGTAATGTTTTTTTATTGCGGATTGAGAATTATCATGCTTGAGGCTTTATATAAAAAATCTCTTTTCATTGGAACTTAACATATATGAACAATTAAATCACTATTATTTACATTTGCATATTTAAATTCTCACCAAGTATTAAATAATAATATAGTAATTTAAATATAAATAGAAATATTAAATGTATATTTTTGAAAGTACCTACTTAAAATTCACAAACTGACATAAACTAAACTTAAAAACGTGTTAAAGAATAATATATTATTTTCAAGTCTGTATATGCTAGTTTATCACGTAAATGTGTACAACGCGCATTCAACATTAAATTTGAAGGATTTTTTACTAGGTGTCTAAATTTATTGTTAAAATACGTAAAATCGGGCGATATTTGGTTGAATGCTAAGTTAAGAAATTCTATATAAAATCGGCGTTACGTATGTGGGTGTAGTAATAAGGTTGTTAAGGAGAAAAATAGACAAAAATAAAATCTTTTTATTGAATTATTCGAAAGACACAAAAATTGCTAATGCAGTCCTCTTTACCCGCTACCCTTATTAAAAAAATATATCCGGAAGCGAAAGTCAAATGCGTCATAATATCATCCCGTTTTTGGAGAAAATTTTAACCCGACATTATAATATTATTATTACACTGCAAAGTTTGGTCGGTGATATATATGGGTAGAGAGAGTGTATAAATTCATTTCAATTTATTTGTAAGTTAGCCCCTATCAAAGACCAGTTCCTAAGCGAACCACATGGTACTATATATTATGGTTTATATATTTATAGATCTTTTTTGACAACGCATAGTTATACACCCATTCACTTAAACCACTGAATCCTTACACAAGATCAAACAAACATACAATAGAAAACAAAATACATGTTTGCAAGCAACGGGTTCCTATTATTTATACACGATTTCACATACTACAAACTAACTACAATAATTATTGTATGACTTAGAGCAGTGCTTTTCAAACTTTTTCATACCACGGCCCCCAAAATCAGAAATTAAAAATCCAAGGCTCCCCTCCCCAAAAATTTTAGCCTTTAGTAACGAACAGTATTTTATTTAGCATTAATTATTTTTATAGGTACCTACATTTTTATTAAAAATAAAAGAACATTTCATTTACTAGCTTGTAAAGCAAAAATTAAAAAAAATATATATATTTAAAATTTATTACAGCCACAGCCTACAAACACAATTTAGTGAGAAAGGAATAGTTGCATATTGTTACGTCATAATAAATCAATATTCGGTACAATGTTTGAAATGATAATTCACAGGGTTTGTTTCAAAGTCACCGTTGAAAGACGCGACCTGTGTTTATTTGGTATTACCAGTAATCATGAAAATACTGTTTTGCATAGGTATGTTGTCGCAATTAGGTCAATATAAATTTTGAAAAATATTTGTTTAACTGAAAAATCTAAATAATTTATAAATATTAGTAGATTATTTATCTATATCGGATAAAGTATTGTGATCGCGTGAAAATTCGACCTCGAGATTTTGACTGATTTGCATCAGGTATCGTCCAGTGATCACATTTTTATGATTTTTTTTCAAATACTGAAATATTTCGCTGCTCCCTAGCTGGAGCTCCAGGACCCCCTAGGAGGCCGCGCCTCCCAGTTTGAGAAGGACTGACTTAGAGAACAAATGTGTTGGGATGAATTTCTAACTTTTGACATGTATATGTCTTACTGCTGGCCGTGATATTAAAATTGTGTGCACAAAATCCTGCGTTACTCAGAATGTTACCAGCCGAGTGGTAGAACGCTTTCTTCTGATCACCGAAGTTAAGCACCATCGGGCGCGGATAGTACTTGGATGGGTGACCTCTTTTATTTTCACAGGAAAAAATAAATCGCACTTGGGTGGATTCGAACCACTAACCTTTCGGTTACCAGCCGAGCGCGTTAACCTTGTGCCACGGCACGGGACTGCCATAGCGACCATTTTACTGTATAATAACTGCGAATGTCACAACTGGGAATAGAGTTGTGAAATCAAGTTGGGTTATAGGTACAACAATTTTTCCAAGGCGTAGATTCGGATCTCACTTTTGACAAATATTTGTAAATTTTTAATTAGTATTAATGTGTTTTATTTTATTATTAATATATATTTATTAAATTATTAATTTACATTATACGTTAATAAGTGAATATGTATTGTAATACTAAAAATAAAATTACGAGTCGCCATGGTGAACAATTTTCTTTCCGTTGTATTATAAAATATAACAAACACGGATATCCATAAATGGTTTGGTGGTAGAATGCTCGCCTGCCACGTGGACGTCCCGCGTTCGATTCCCAGCAAATGCAACTTTTTTGTATGTTATTATTAGTATTTTAGTATTTCTTAAATTATTAAGTAATTTATATTAATTTTATTTAATTATTAATATATATTTTAACTCATCAAGACCTGCTTATAATAAACAACTTTGTTTACTGCTGTAGATGAAAATGTCTTGCTAATGTAATGTAGTATTTTTTTTAATAAAAACGCACAAACTTTATTGACTGTTATCTAATATGACTTGGATTTAGGGTTTAATTTAATTTTAAAAAGTAACAAACACTATCTACACCAGTGGTCGGTAACCTTTTGAGAGACTAGGTAAAAAATCAATTTTGGAAAAAATATTTGGTTAGTGGGTAAATGCTGAGTACCATTAGAAAGTGGATTATGTGTCTTCAATTGCTCTTAGACATATACATGTTTCAATGTAGTTCTGTGTAGCAGAGGTACCTACTCAGCATCAGGCTACTGATACATTTCGATTTCAAGTTTTTTTTAAATTCACCCTGCCTAATCCATGACCATATTATTCGTTTATTTATAAAATATCTATAATTATGCCATTAAAGATTGAAGAATATTTTTTAAATTTATGTAGATCACGTAAAATTATAAAGTTCCAGAAACCATTTATGAACTGCAAGTCAGTGAGGTGAAAGATTGAAGGTAGCCCGAATAGTATTTAATTAGATAGAACTATTACCCATATGACAAACTGTCGATTGAACTGCAGTAAGCACATTACCTATTTCTACTTTCTATTACATTCGAACTTTTTTATACGTTTATAATTTAAAGGTGGAAATTCATATTTAAAACTATATTTTATGGAAGAGTAACAGTATTATTTTTATTAGATTGTCACAGTTTTCAGCTTTATCATAAATTATAAATAGTTAAATCAGTTTGTTATGAAATAAAAAGTCTAATATTATGCTTAAAAGATGTAAAATGTTATAATAATTTGCGTAATATACCTACTAACTTTATGACAGAAACAGAGAGATAATAACGTAACAAATTTAATATACTAATCATAGATTAATCTTACCTAACAATTCAATCAATGCATGGAATTCAGGTTGATCCCATACACGTATCATACAAATTTACTCGTGGAAAATTTCACATATGTACTTATATATATATTAGGTACCTAACAAGCTAAAAAAAAATATTATTTACCTACTCACTATGATATTACTACTCGCATACTACTAAACTCATCACCGCAAACTACATTTTTAATAATTTGTGCTGGAGTGTTTATTTTTGAATTTTCAATAATTCTTATTTTATAGTAATTACTTAAGCGAGAACATTTTTTTCTTTTTCTCTTTACTGAATAATAACGCAAAGAGAAAATAAACAAACAAAAGTAGTAAATTGTCCTGGAATTAATATACAATATGATTTTTCGTTCGCTCTCGATGCACTTTAATTCACACTTAAATTCGGTATTTTATTATTAAACGGTCAAATATTAATATATTTGTTTGGTTAAAATCATTTCTTAATCTCAAAATAGATAAGTACATAAATAATCGGGTTTTTGTATAATTTTATTATCTGCTACCTTGTTATGTACTTATATGATAATCAGGTTTCGTATTATTTTTCATCTTTAAAACTCGACCCAATAAACAACAGGTTGCATTTAGCGTAAAAAAGTAATACCTGGTAACATACCAATTGGCATAGTAAGCGAAGGCTTAGTTATTTTTTCCCTTGAAGCACATACTAAGTCTTGTTCTAAGGGTCGCAATAAATATTTGCCATACCTTTTAAATCAGCGATTGTATTTAAACGCAGATGCATTACGAATTGTGATTTTGAAATATGTTGTGTTTTATTTTGGATTCAGAATTTATGTCGGCTATTTTTTTAATATTGCTATAGGTAATGAAAATCAGTTTCCTTGAAAAGAAATATTTAATAATATATAAATGCTAAAACTATGTTTTTTTCTCATTATAGTATTAGGCAATATGCACCTACCTACTTATAAAGCTACCTTCATCGATATGATTTAAACTTAATTACTAGCGTTATATTGGGCGCTTACACTAAACGATTACTCATATTTTTCTATCTTTTGAGATTTTAAAATCATGAGTTAAGATTTTTGACATACTATTACAGCTAGGTATTTGTTTCTATTCTGAGATCTCTACTAGTCTAGATGTCGATTTTGCACATCGTAAACCATCTATTCATTCAATTCAATAAATAAAACATTTTCTTCGCTAAGTTCGTGCAAAACCGACCTCGCTAAAAAAAAAAGTCCTACTTTCATAAATTCACTTCTTTAGTAAAACGCTGACCGTTGTTCGTCAAAGATTTTCATAACTGTATTTTTAAAGTTTGATTTAATTATGCTTTCTGTGCCCGCTTTTTATTGAAACCACCACTTATTCATTTATTTCCTATAGAGTACACTCATTGTCATTATATTGTATTCTTCTATAATTGATCCTATCGGTTGACCTGATAACATAATAAAAATATTTTCAAATTATAATTATTATCCTTGAGACGTTATCATATTTTTGCATTACGTTTTATCTGCAATACCGATATATATTTATATGAATTATTTTTTATGTGGATGTTGTCAGAGTCTGTTTTTACAACGTTTTTCTTAGTTCGTATTCTTATTTGTCCGGTACAAATCTTGCAATCGTTTTTTAACTAACTTTCCGACTAGCTAGACATTTGAAACTTTTAGAATATATCAGAACATGATGCCAATGCATCGTTTAATACTTTTAGCCATTTTTAAGTACAATTAAATTCATTTTTAGTTAATTCTGTTTTGTATGAAAAGTTATTTCGATACCATTATTGGTTGCAACTAAATTATTAAATTATATATATGTGCATTACTATGGAAATCAATATGACATGACATTTCATTATTCAGTATTTCTAGCAAGTACAATTTTTTTGATCGTTTAAGCTAGTCAATACAAGTTTATATGATTCAACAGAGAATTTTAAAAAGTTGTAAATATTTTATCTTGTAATTATTATATTTTTTTTTTTTATCGTCTAATGACTATCCTGAAATAACAATTATTATGAAATGCAGTCATCTTTTAAGCGACCAGCACTATCCATTCATAACGACCCTCTGCTTCTATCAGGGTAGGTACAGTGAAAGCTGTCCCAAGTAAGCTCCTTCAGTCGGTCACTTCAGTGTGCCGACACTTTTTAAATACAGTCAAACTTGGTTATTACGATTAAGGAAATAGCGAGATCTCGGATGTAATGATTCAGATCATAAATAATTCAGATCAATGAATACAACGCTGTATGAAGAAATGCATATTGGCCATAATACGCATATAAAAAAAAATGTAATGGTGTTATGTGGTTGACAACGGAAATTCTTAGTATGGCCTCCGATCCTTCACGTAGTCCAATGGAAGGTTTATGGCAGTAATAAGACTATGTGGGTGTTAATATTCAGAGTTATTTTATTCGTCAAATAATTCGTTGGTATTATGTAGGACAGGTATTGAAAATATATATGAATTTTATAAAGAACACACGATGTTTTAAATGCATGTTAATTAAATACTCCCTATAATATTATTGAGAAGTAGGCTTGCATGCATACAATGTTGATTTTTTGTTTGTCAAAAATTCAATGCGACAGAAAGAGAACGATAAACTTTTCTATCATATTAGCAAGGATAAAAGAGATGCAAAATAATATTACTTTCGTTTATAATGAAAAGTATAAAAAATCTTATACACACTTGGCCCCTTAACACAAACAAAAGAATTTCATTATGGAAATGGAACGGTCGGTGAAAAAAAAAAGACAATTTTTTGCATTGTTTGTGATAATTGATTAAATTCCCGCCAACCACTAAATACTTGGGCCCTTGTTAAATAACTTTTTGACTTCCTCGTCATTTTCACTTCATTGGTGTTAAATTATTTCCTCTCGCGTTGTATTCGATATGGGGATACAACAATGTGATTGTTATTGCCAGCCAAAGTTTAGTAGTAGGTACACCTTCTCAATTAAAATTTAACAAAGAAGACTTACCGGTATTTGTAATTTATATCAGTGGTTCGAAAATTTCAACAGTAGTAAGTAGATGTTTTTAAAAATATATTGTGTTTATAGAATACGCACGATATAAATGAAACTACCTATTGTGCATGAATAATGGGCTTAGGTCGAAATCCTAAAGGCTGAAAACCCGAACGCCGTGATCCCGAACTTTAAATATTCCTGAACTATTTTCCCAAATGGAGTTAGCTGGTTTGCAGATTATGCAATCGATATATACTTATAAATGTGGGCCATTGACAAAGTCAATACACCCTTTTAGAAATATACGTACATTATCCGGTGTAAAAGAGTGAGTATTATTTTTTCAATATATCTCAAAATAATGCCATCATCAATTGGAAAGATATCGATGGATTGGGCACAGTATGATTGTTTCTTTGGTGTCGAGGCAACACACATTAACATCCAAAAATACATTTGAAGTACATACATGATTTTGAAAACACTTCTGAGAAAATATACTATTTATAACCAATAGAAAAATGTTCTTTTTTTTTTAAAATAAGACACCCAGCAGGAATTGAACCTGCATTTCTCGGGTTTCGCGCCCATGCACATTAGACCACTATACTATAGGCGCCTATGGGCGTGAAATTCGGGAGATGCAGGTTCAATTCCTGCTGGGTGTTTTACTTTTTTTCAAAAAAGATTTTTTCTATTTATTATAATATATTTTAAAAATTATTATGTATGTTCAATAATTAGAATGTCACATTCTTAAATCTTGTGAATTATTCGTTGAATAAAAAAAAATAGTCGACACTTGAAGTAGTCAAAACATCTTAATGCTACTTTGTTCTACCAAATTATCGAATTAGTAAAACTAGCATCCATTTGATTTCGCATAATCCTAAAACATTTTGATATTGTAATCATTTAGAAGGTGTTGACCGAAATCAGATAACTTTATGAGTTGAAAATAATTGCGTATTTGCCAGTAATTGTATGGCAACGATGTACCTACCTATTTAATTAGTGTATAATGCCATAACTGTTGTGCGGAGTCAATATAATTTAAGTAAATTTATGAAGAATATTATCGTTATTTAATATCAAAATAAAGCATTATGCATACAATACAAAATTTTATAATAACATATTTTCAAATAAAAAATATCTCTATATATATAAAAATCTCGTGTCACGATGTTTGTGGTCGAACTCCTCCGAAATGGCTCGACCGATTTTTATGAATTTTTTTATGTATATTTGTTAGGTATGAGAATAGGTCAACAAGTATATTTCATACCGCTAGGGGATTAGAGTATCTCGATCCAGAAAAATTTTCTTTTATTTTTTTGACAATTTTTTTTTTGTATTTTTTTTATTATTTTTCATAAAAAAATACTTATAACCTAAAATTTTCATTTTCCTACCCCCATCCTCCCATTTTTT
This sequence comes from Rhyacophila brunnea, assembly GCF_057557595.1. Taxonomy (NCBI): domain Eukaryota; kingdom Metazoa; phylum Arthropoda; class Insecta; order Trichoptera; family Rhyacophilidae; genus Rhyacophila; species Rhyacophila brunnea. Next base: position 48,345,302 of record NW_028232751.1, on the reverse strand, counting down.
AATCGCGATTTTATTATTTTTGTATGAACAAATTTAACCGTCGTTCGTATTTCAAACAGAACGAAATTATTTATGTGGTTGAATGACAGATGGCACTACGTCCGAGAAGAATTCAAGAGAAGCGTCGCGTCATTTTGACATTTCATTTGGCAAATCACAACGCAGTGCGTGCAAAATTTTGTACGATTTATTTTAATTTATCTATTTTTATGTGCGTGTATTACAGTGCACAATGCCAGCAAGACGCAAGGGGGGCCATTTGGGCCGTCGAATGAATAAAGCAACAAACATGCGAAATAGTAGAGTAGAAAGAACAGACGAACAAATCCAACAAGATAACAAAAACGTGCGTGTAAGCATGTCGCAATTGCGTGCATCTCAATCACAAGAGGCACGAGCTGAACGAAATCAACAACGACAATTGGAACGGAGCCAAGCGCGCCGGTTCGTAGTTAACACACGCAGAGCAAATGACCGACAACGCCAACATTTACATCCGCTTCGTTCCTTCGTCTCGCATTCGAGTACGAGCCAGATATTGAATATTCCGCTCATCCGAAAGTGCTGATTGGTGCTATGGACAAAGAATGTCCCCATTGTCATGCGCTCAAATTCAAACATGAGTCAGCCGGAATGTGTTGCGCATCAGGAAAAGTGCAACTACCAGAAATTGAGATCCCACCAGAACCATTGAACAGCTTGCTCATTGGCACGGTTAAAGATTCAAACCTGTTCCTGAAGTCCATTCGCACATTCAATTCATGCTTCCAAATGACTTCGTCCGGAGCAACAGAAATAGTTCACAATACTGCGGCAAATGGTCAACAATTCCATTCTACGTTCAAAATCAAAGGTCAAGTATACCACAAAGTAGGCTCATTGCTGCTAATGCCAAACGAACCACATACATTTTTACAAATCTACTTCATGGGCGCGGCGGTGAGGATATCAATCATGTGGATGCACGTTGCGGCTACAATAGCCTCAATTCGCCTAATGCCAGGCGCATCGTCGGCAAACTGGACGCCCTGTTGAATGAGCACAATGAATTATTGAAATTCTTCAAAGCACACATGCACGAATTGCAAAGTGACAATCACGCTATTGTCATCAATCCTGATAAAACACCAGTTGGAGAGCACGTACGTCGATTCAATGTTGACGAAATTGCTGGAATCATGGTTGGCGACCGCATATCGACGCGAGAAATCGTGATTCGAAGAAGAAACAATAATCTGGAGTTCATCGCTGACACACACCGTTCATACGACGCTCTCCAATATCCGCTAATTTTCTGGAAGGGACAAGACGGATATTGCATAAATATTAAACAACGAGATCCTGTCACAAGTAATTCATTCATTATGAACATCATTACTCATTTTGAATTGAGAAAATGAATGGTTGATGTTTTTTTTTTTCATCGGCGGTCATCGTCTACAGTGCTCTATTCCTCTTTCTGTCATAGATCCCATCCCCACACACTTACGATACATTCGTTACTTTTTATTTAACAACCAAAATATTCACTAGAAATAATTTATATGGCAGAACAACGTTTGCCTGGTCAGCTAGTATCATTATAAAATAATCTTTTTTTGAAAAGTACGTAAAAATAATGAAACTAATAAACGTTTTGAAAACATAATTCGATATTCCATCTAACTGCAAAAATATTATTTATTTCGATCAATATTGTCATTGGTTTTTTATCTATTTTCATATCGAATTTTTAGTATGCACCTTTATGAACAATACGATGCTAAAAATCAGACAAAGAATAGAGTCGCTTATCGTTGTCGGAAAATCCGACCAGAGTTTTTGAGCACATGAAATGAGAATGGTGAGTTTAAAAAAAATCTGAATTCACTGTTTACTTATTAAAAGTTAAAAAAAAAAAAAAAATTCATCATCTATCAAATGGTTATCAATGAAAACTGAGTAAAGTATGACTGACAAAGTTTAGTTTGAACTATTTATGTCGAATCTTAACAGCCTACCTCCACTCTTTACAATTATTAGGTACCTACTTAATATTTTTTGTAATTAAAATCTTTAAAATTATCATGAAACGTGCATTTCGTGCACAAAAAATTGATTACAAAATGTCCATTGTATCTCAGATTTCTGTCAAATTTTGATATAACTGAGATTGCAAATATAATTTTCTACCTAATATATTTTAAATAATATCTCCAAAAATGAATTTACCTTGGGTTACACTTTTATTGGAATATGGCTTTGTTTTAAATGAGTTGATCGTAAGGCTCAATAGAATACAATTGTACGTTCATTTTTTATACAAAGTTTAAATATTTTCCAAGTTTAATAAATGAAAACTTGGCCTATTATGTCATACTGTCTTCATATAAATATAGATTTAATTAATTTTCCTACACATCGAGATTACTTAGCTAAAATATTGCATGACGTAATACTTGCCATCTTTACAGGAGAGCAGTATGAAATAATAATTTGATTGTTTTCGTTATACCCTAGTTATGTCTCTCTAGCGATCACTATATTCCACCGTTTACATAATTCGCTACATTAAAGCAACAGTGAAATAACGTGAAAAGAATCGATTTTGAGATACATATGCCAATCTACTGCTAAAAACTATTTGCTAAAAACTTTCCTATAAGCTTATTTTAGAAAGCGTCCAGAAGAAATTTCTTCGATGTCTTTATTTTAAGACATTTAACTATTTTCCTTTCGATAAGAATTCGTCAGATGATAATTTTCCGACTGCCTTTCTACAATGCGTGCTTACTTTTTACTCTCTTGAATCTCGTCGGTCTCTTCTGCTTTTGAAACCCTTTTGCCTGTTATCGCGAGAGATGGTTTCCAATCCTGGTGTCCTAATGAATTTGAATTTACGTGCGGCTGTCAATTACCTACGTGGTCGCAGCCATGATTTATTCTGGATTGGAACCATTTCCTCGTGTCAAGCCTATCAGGCACCATTAGCGAGGGGTGCAAGATTAGTAAATGCACTCCCTAAAGACATAGACATTTTCAATGAGTTACTTTGCATTTTGTTTTTGAAACTGTATTTTATGTATAAAATTGTATGTTTTTTGTTTTTAAAAATTATATTTTTCTGTATTGAATTGTACTTAAGTATGTTTTGATTTTTTTTTTGTTATTATTTTTATTGTTATTATATTTTTTTTTCTATATTCTCTTCTTCTCTCTCGTGAGGGTAATGTTTGACTTATAATGTAAATCTCATGTTGTGTACGTCTTGAATTTAGATTTGTTATGTCCGCAATGTGTTGTATTCTACATTAATAAATAAATATACCTACATAATGAATCACTGAGATTTAAAAAAAAAAATTAATACTCCATTTAAAATAAAAATGCCATTGTATTTCAAAGCAACAGTAGAATAAATAAGAACAACTACTGTTAATAATGTTATACAAAACAATATTACTAATAATATATATGATAAACCGCAAGAAACAAAATAAATAGTAGTTAACTAATTCTTTTGTATGACACAAATATTTAACTTCAATTATCTCTTGACTAGGTATGTAGTATTTTTCACTTATCGAACTCTTGCTTTTTGATAGTAAAGCCGCGTTGACACGGTCCAAGTATGATCCAAGTACACTTGGATCCAGTGCCATCCAAGTAACAGCTTAACTTGGATGAGTAGGATGCGGTCCAAGTAGCTTGGATAGGAATAATTAGTATGAAGATGTCTCATACGAGTGCACTTGGATGGCACTCGGTCCAAGTGTACTTGGATCGTACTTGGACCGTGTCAACGCGGTTTTAATATCTAAAGGTATTCAGAGGCCTGTAGCACCCTTCTCTTGATCAAAATCGGACTAACTATAACTGCTTTTGTTACATTAAGCTATAACTGAAGACATCTTTGAGTTTATTTATTTTGAAGTAGTAAGTTGTATTTTCGCACATTTGGAAAGACCTTCATATTTTACACTTTGATTCACAACATCGATATTTTCAGCAGCACGTTTACATTTTTGACGGGTTGGATTCTTAACATTGCAAAAATTACCATTTGAATAAATTTGTTTAAATTAAATTACGAGTAGTAAGCTCTGTAGGCCGATTATTTTGACCAAATGTTTCACGTAATGCCCGAAACTTAACTCAAATAGATCCATTATTGCTGTAATAATTTTCAAAAATTTGTATACGCTATAAAACTGTGTATATTTTCATGATAATTTGCCAAAAAACACTGAACACAACTATCAGTTATGGTGTAAATCGGAAAAACACGTGGCTGCTATAACAATTTTAAAATCTATAGTAGATACTAATTTGATACAAACGAATGTGTCTCAAATTGGTATAGGTATACATACATATTTCGTATTAAATTAAAAACCTAAGAAAAACTTCTTAAAAAAATTGGAAGTCGGTTTGGGGAATTGTTGAAATTTTTCAACGTCAGAAGGCATAAGAAAAGATGTATACACTTTTTTTAAGCGTTCTTTATCATTCAAAAAAGACTTGATTCACGAAATTTTTAATGATATAGTAATTCCCTATACACCCAGCATAGCATTATTTAAATGTCTAATCAAACCCATGTTCAAATATTAGCATGTTCACTAAACAAGATATACCTTACAAATTGTATTATTTAAATATTTTTTGGAAAACATCCGTATTAAAAAAAATCGTTCGGGTGACATTCGAAGTAATATATTTCAGTGATAAGCTATCAATATATCTAGCATTCATGTGACTTATTGGTAATGATTACGTTATTTTAGGCGTTTTAAATTACGCTAAATAAAAACTACTACGTAGTTTAAGGCAATTATAGATGGTACTGCTACCATACTTAGAATAAATTATCCACTTTTTATTATTCATGACATCTATATATTTTATTGTTTTTATGAATGTCCAATATTATATAATAGGAAGAAAGCTTTTGATAATTTTTTATCCATAAGATCTCAACACACTATTAAAGCACATAGCTTTACATACAAAATCACGAATTTTCAATAAGTTTTCACATTTGCACAGTTATTTTTTCAACCTCATAAAATATTTTTACAAATTGTTGGTGTATTTTTATGCACGTTATTAAAATTGATAAAATATCTCAACAATATTAAAACGTATTAAAATAATATTAAACAACAACCATATTAAAGTAAAAACGGGGATTTGCAAGATCTACGCTAGTTTCAATGTTCATCTAGCTAGATCATGTAAAACTTTTATTACTATTTCATCTGAAGTATATTTATTTATGTTTGGCCTTTTGAGTTGTTGAGTTGTTGTTGTTGTGAGTGTGAGTTGTTGGTGTTGTTGTGAGTAGTTGAGTTTGAGTCATTAATTCTATCACAATCAAATTTAGAAAAAACGTTCACACTACTCGCTAATTAGACATTAACATGGTCGTAGGACATTCCTAAAAAATAACTAGAAAGCGATTCGAGAATTAGTGACTTTATATCACTATGATATGACCCGTACATGCGTACACTACCGGCTGACTCTTACATTTATTACGGTGCAACTATCGAGAGGCATGCGGTGGGGTCAAAGAGGTCCCGACAAAACCGCCCAGATATTACCGCCAAAAAAAATTAGAAATGAGACAATTTTTTTTTTTTTAGATACCCAATATTATATTTTAGAATATAAAAAAATATAAATTATTTCCATTCCATATTATTTTGTATATACAAGTAGACTTTGAGACTCGCTATCAGCATTTCTCACGAGAATATATAGATATTCCAGGTATTCCATTAGAGAACTCAGGTATAAGTTATTTAATTAAGTTAAACACGTATTATCGGCGTGCTAAAACCTGATGATTTTAAGTTATTACTCTACTAACCGCTGCAACGGATTAAATCTCAAATTCCACTGATTATCGTAAATATGTATATTTCTATCGATACGCAATTCGAAAAACGAAAAAAGCACTTGCTTTATATATATATTTTTTTATATTATTATTGATATATTTTGTCTTGGCGGTGCGCATTTGGTTTGGTGGAAATATCTAGAAGGTAATGTCTAGGCGGCAATGTCCGGGCGGTTTTGTTGGGGTCAAAATGGAGAAATTATGGTATTTTCAGAGCATAATCCTGGACATTCCTTAAACGTTGTAGATAATCTATTTATATAATTTGACGCCTTATTATCCTTAATATTTATTTTAAACATTTGATGACTGCATAAAGTATTTTTATTACATAAAATAGTATTATTTTAAACCTCTCAATCTAATGTTTTAGAATATAGTCATATTTCAGTGTTAAGATTTTTTATATTTATTAATTTTTAAACGCATTTATAAGCCATTAGTAAAATTAATGTTAACATTATATAGTGAAATATTTACGATAGAAAATTATATTTTATAATCTCTGTGATCCCCAATTTGAAAAGAGTTAAGCATTTTATTATTCAAAAATAGGCACAATTAACAGATTCCAAGATAATTATAAAGATATCGTATATAAGCTATGTTTTTGACCATTAAAATATGATAAACATCATACGAATAATGATTGTTTTATAATAATAATTATTGACTTAAGAATAAGGTAGTATTTTTTTGAAACACGCCATTTCTATTCGCATTTCCCAGTAGTTAAGCTACAAAATACGGCCATAGCCATAAATTGACAAACGATAAATGAAGTAGGGTGTAAGATCATGTTAACTTGCGTGTTTGAACATGTACCGAACCTGGAAAACAATCGTTTTTTACATAATACCATAAAATCTCCATTTTGACTTACGTGGGGCAAGTGGGTCCTTAAAGAATCAGATGCATTAATTGCATATACACTTGTACGAGTCGTACGCATGTTAATTGGAAAAATTCTCACAGAAAAAAAGAATCGACAAAACTTATTCCTAACTAAATACGAATTAATAGTAAACTACCACACTTGGCTTTTCATCCACCACCCGCCACGTCTCCACACCCTTAAAGTTAGCCGCCCTTAAAAGTTATACTGAGAGTGTCCCAGGAACAAGTTTGCAAGTACTAGAGTGTCGGTGATCGTATTTTTATATAATATATTACGGTCAATTCTCTATGAGGAAAAACCTTCTCGCTCGCAGTAAAATGCCGCAAACTTTTGATAGCTAAGAAATTTTCCCTTTTAAGTCGCAATGATCGACCGGTCCAACTGAGAGTCGGACCGACTTGACAAGTTCTTCTCTTTCAACCGATATATTATGGGGACACTCGTAAACGATGTGATCGACATAGACAAGTCGGAGATTCTATTAGGCCAAACTGAAAGAGCTTGGAGCCAAAACCACCGTATCCGGTTAAGAACTGAGAATTCCAATGGTCTGAAGTCAATCTGGTTAACTCCATACGCCACCCTCTTTACCATTCTAAAATATTAAGGTAATAAAATATATTACCTAACAATAATTATTGTAATAGAAATACTTTTAATTGCTTTCAAAAGTTGGGCAATCACTTTTGAGTTTCGATTATACGGTGTCAAGTATTCAGATTTCCAAATTGAATAACATCTTCGTAAATGAATCAATCTGAAAGTTATATAAACGATCGATGTTTGAACTTTAGAATAGGTAGGCAAATTACTCAGTAATATAATATTTGTAATAATAAATAGCGCAGATATGTAATTGATCGGTGACGAATAATATAATATTATATTAACATTAGTGGAGAATATATTATATCATTACTTATATTATATTATTATATAAACCATTTCGTTTATTCAACGAATAATTCACAAGATTTTTGAGAATGTAAAATTCATATATGGAACATAAATAACGTGAAAACACCCACTAGAAATAATTATATTTGAAAAAAATAGGAACCACCGGTATCGCGCCAACTGTGCATTAACCAATTACGCTACGAGCCTTCTATCTAATTGCGTCAATTTAAACTAGTAGGTCATACATGAAATGCTTATCAAATTGCGGTCGGTTTTTGTGTATTAAATCAAGGAATATTAAGTACCTTAATTACTAACTGACGCCCACCTCTCGCCAAATATTTTAATTATAACGTCTACTTAAACTTGCTAACATTTTTTAATAACAAGTTAATTAATACAATAATAGTGTGCACTATTTTTGTCGAATCGCCCATAGCACACCGAAACCATTCTGGTTTGGTTTATGCAAGGTTTAAATGAAATTGAAAACTAACTAGCACCATCTGCAAATAATTGTATTTTCTTAGTACAATGAAAATAAATAAGTATAACTGACAAAGTGTAGTGTGCACTATATATATCGAATCTTAACAGTCTACCTCCACCGTTCGCCACTGATATTAACAATAGTATATTAATTATACTGTTATCGCTTACTTGTAACTACCATTATTTCAGTCATATTAGGAAATAATTCCCGTAAAGAGATAAAATTGCGTATGTATAAAAAATATTATTCGTGCCTAATAATTAGCACTCGTACATGCTTTGCTACGGCAGCCATCTTGAAATATGGTAAACCATAATATTTATTTAAAGTAAATTTAGCAGTTAACTTTTCGATAGTGTTCTTTGTTTTTATTGAAATTAATATCTTATACAATGTCGATTCTTATAATAAATGTTTTGCCCATAAATATTTCGCTCAATAGGAAGGTTTTGCATATTTTATATAATCCATATAGTATCCAGTACCTACGTAATACTGCCGTCATCACGATTTTTACCAAGTTTTTATTAGCTCGTATTCTTATTTTTCCAGTACAATTTTTTTCTTGTTTGTCCAATACAAATCTTGTTTAACTAACTTCCCGACTAACTAGACATTTCAAACTTTTAGAATATATCATAACACGATGACAATGTATTCTTTTAATACTTTTAGCCATCTTAAGCAGAATTGAATTCATTTTCAGTTAATTCTGTTTTGTAAGAAAAGTTATTTAGGAAAAAAAATTGTAAAAAGTAAAACACTATATTGCTAAGGGGTTCTAGAAACTAATTTATTAATATATATGTACGTTACTATGGAAATCAATGTGAAATGTCAAAATGACATTTCAGTACTCTATATGTATTCAGTATTTCTATCAAGTACAAAAAAAAGTATTTATTAATACATAGAATTGTCAAGTTTATATGATTCAACAGAAAATTTAAAAACGTGGTACCTATATAAAAAGTTCTTTTTATCTTGCAATTTTTATTTTGTTAAACGCAATTTTAACAACAATATGGGTTGATACTGTTTTATTCTGGGGATTATGATAAATAATTTAATTTTAATAATATATATTTTTTTACCATGCTCGATCCTAAAAAGATCATAATGGGCCTTCACAGAGTAGAAGTTTGTATTAACAGATTTTTGTTTATACGAAAAGTGCATGTTAGCCACTTGCTCAACCTATTAGGCCCATACTATGACTCCAAACACACATTGAAAAACAATTTGTGTATTTGCCCGACCCAGGATTCGAACATGTGATCCACGACACTATAAGCTGACGCGTGAGCCACTCGTATAATAATATCTAATGATACGTATTTTTGTTTTTTTAGTCTATACCAATTTCAATAGTAACATTATTAAAAAGACTACTTGCCTTGAAACAAAAATAACTAGCAACAAAAAAATGTGGAATTTAATATTATCAATATAGGTACAGTTCTAATAAAGTTTTACCAAATAAATGTATTCCCAATAAATAAAATATATGCACGCATAGTTTGAAAATACATTCTAGCAAACATCTTTGAAAAAATACGACGTCCAGAAAAGTTCATTACATTATTTTTGCAAGTGCAAGTAGATACGGGTTATAACTATAATTTTAAGAAATTCAGATTTTCATGTAATAAATACCTTGATTTTATCATAAAAGCCGATTTCCAAAAATCAAAGCAATTTATTGAATGCTTCAATTTGTAAATACTTCTAGCTAATTTCATCGTCATTAGATATTATGACGCACTTAAAAAGCATATTGGGCGCGAATCCAGTGGATGCGAATTTATATCCCGCTGGGAGGAAAGTATCTGAGATAGGTAATTTCATATTATTTACGTTCAATAAATAATGTTACGTTGTCAAAGCTTGTTAAATTATTAGTTGAATAAAAAAATAATTTATTAATTGATGTGTACATTATAATTTATTTTATTAATTTTATCGCAATGCTGCACATAGTAATTATGTTGGACTAATTAAAAATCGTCATAATAAGCAGATATTTTTATCTAATCTACTAAACAGTACATTATAAAATTACAACAGTATTACTTTTAAATATTAAGAGCATAATTAACAATCAATTAACAAACTCAGCGCGCAATTTATGTTATATTGTATTAAGTTTTATAAAAACTTTCGTTTGTTTTAAGTAAAATGATCTTCAGTTTTCTCCAAAAGTTTATCAACATAAGAAACATAATAATATAACTTTGTTTTTATATAATATAGGTACCGTGAATTCAGAAGGCATTTAGATTAATACAGTATGATTTCAATTAATACAGCAATGAATAGTATGCAAATACAATCGCGCTAGTAGCAACATGTTAGTATTAGGAAAGGTTTAATTATCTAAGTGTTTAGTTAAAACTGATGAACATTACATAAGTAAATGATAGATAACAAAGTTAATAATAATGTGATAGATTAATACTTTTCTTACCTCGTCCAAAGTTATTCCTTCTGCTGAATCATCCGATCTCAGTGTTCTAGAGTAATAATTCACACCTGAAAGAGAACATCTTGGTTATTTTTCATAATAATTGAAAACAAGTAATAATAAAATAAATATATAATATATCGTCTCTGTTCTAGCAGAACACACTAACTGGAGAATACTCGTTTTGAGTAAATTTGACTTTGAAGTTGTTAAAATGTTTGAAATGGTCTATCATGTGAGTTTATTAAGTAATCGTAAAAAGGATGACTTTAAATTAAAGACTGTTTATTTAAGAAGGTTTCCAGACGGTAAAGTTTGAAATAAGGAACATTTTGGTATAACTAACTCAATATGTCATTTTTTCGAATTAGTGTCTTCTGCCAGAACAGTGACGATATAATAATAATAATAATAGGATTAGTGACAAAGGTGTTGAACAAAAAAGTTATTTATGGACAATATCGTGAACCTGAAAAAATTACTGAGTGAATTCGCATTGCATATTTATTTTTGTGCTCTGAGATATATTTGCAAAGATACTATAATAAGATAATAGATAATAAAAATACGCTTCGCAATAATAATAGAAGCTTTTAATTTCAAGAATTCAATACAATGTTTTTATATACAATCGTGAAAAATAGCAAATAACAGACGAAAAAAAGTAACCATTGGAGGCTTAAAGGAACTGATTAATAGACTCTCTAGGACAGAAATTACGCCAATCAATTTTTACGTAGAAAACAATGTAATTTCATATAAAACTAGCTGAGTTAATTGTATTACATTCAATTTATATTTAAAAAATCGACTTATAAATATAAGTTATATTAAAGTATAAATGTTACACGTGTTTTTCGTTGGAATTTTATAAAATCTAAAGGGTCTCTTGAGAAATGTTACCTATGTTAAAAGCCGTCACTAAGTGCTTAGTATGGTCATATTACTGTGCTACTGGGTTTATCAAAATCCATCCTGTTGGTGAACAAGCATCGATACAGTAGCTCACATTAAGCAGTCCAGCGGGTCTATTCTATACAAAAGGCGACTATCGACCGCTAACGTGATAACGTGTTAGTATTTGTTACATACATTTTATATTGACATATTATAATTGTAATTGTATTGTAATCAGTTAATCAGTCGAAACTGTCTCTCTCTCGCTCTCTCTCTATCGCTCATGCTCTAAATTTTAGCACAGGCAGGGGGCATGCCGTTAAAATATATCATTTATTGCAACAATTAATACCGGCTAATTATAATTGTTACAATACGTGTTAATAATTTGATACAAACATACCCTAGTTAGCGGTTTTAGCGGACGAAAGCAGCCTTTTGTATAGAATAGACCCGCAGGTGGGAAACGAATAATGATCACGAATTTGCTGGCTTGGTGGGCCTTCGAAAATAGTTGATAATAGCGCTATAAGTGGGAATAAAAGCGGAAGACCGGTTCAGTGGAGGAATGAGGCGGCCAAGGGACACCCCGAATTACAAATCCAAAGTATGAAAGAGGTTGTACTGTAATAATAATATGATACATTTGATAAATGTCAGATAGTGTAAAATACGCATTATTTATTTGTTTCCTGACAAGTCAAGCGCCTCCTGCTTTTTAAAAAGACCCTCAATGCAAGTACTGTGACACTTTAGTATCATGGTAATTTACAAGAAATGGCAAGAAACGTGATATAATTTTATTTCAAGAGATAGACAATGATAGTAGGTACTTATTTCACAGTTGGGTCCCACCAAACACATTAAGTTTAATAGTAATTTACATTTATATGGTTTTACATTTAATTATACACGGTTCTAAAATTGATTTTTAACTTATTGTGAAGGCTCAAGATCGCAACACGCTCTCTTGGCCCTAGCTTGAGGAAGTTACATTTTAATCGGCTTTTTATTTATAGCTATACGGTGTGAGAGAAACTGCTCTTTTATGTACTTATATAAATTCGGAAGCGCTATGTTACCGCTTTCACTAGAAGACAGTACATCTTGCTAAAACGGCGCAAATTTCAAACAAAAATGAAACTGGCTTTGCTTTGGTCAATCAATCACAACTATAATAATCGGTTAACATAACGTATTATCGATATATTATTACGATGGTAATAATATCAAAGTTGGACACCAACAGGAAACCGCTATATTTATTTATTTCTATTAAAAATGCTGCCAACATAGAGAATACAATATTTTTTATAATTTGTAATAGAAATAGTGACGATTGGACTAATGCAAGTGCATTGGTGACTAAGTTCAGTAAATATACTGTTGTAAATTGAACATAGCAGTTATCAATATTCTGTAAATATTTAAAATTCTCAAATGATCCTATTTATTTGTGTTTATTAACATTTTTATTGTTTAAGGAACGACAAGTCGAATCAAAACATATAAAGGACATACGCTTGCTATTTAAATATATTCGATATTATGTATACACTTCAGACGAAGACACACAGAAATGGTTTGGGGGGGTCCATTTAAGAATAATCTCCATAAGTATTAATTTATTATTGATTTTTTTAAGATAAAAGGAGTTATGTTTATTAAAATCTAGCAAGGGCTGCTGACTTCCGCATTTACCCCACCTACAACTTATAGCTTCTCATCGCATCAACTGCTGCCCCTGCATCTTTCCAGCTACATTCCTCACATCCAGACGTATTTTTAGACTTATTTAACCTTCGACATTAGACCTACAAATTATTATGACATGTCGCATCCACAAGTGGTTATCGATCACACGTGATCTAATAACGGTCATAATTATTAGGGTCGTTAGTGTCCATTTGTGTTGTATTCTCTTTTAGTCATTGGATGCTTTCGATGCTTCCACCAATAAGGTTAATTCTACTAACACAGGTTTTGTGTGTCGTAAAATTCCGAGAGGAGTGGGGATAACCCGTTTAGAATGCTGATCGACAGCCAAATCACCAACCCATTATGGGAAAATAATTAGTAATACAAATATATAATCATTTTTTATAGATTAACTAAGAGAGAACACAGAGTGAATGAAGTGGGTTGTCTTCTGTAACAAGTTTTGATTATCTGAATATATTATGTTCAATAGTTAAACCCGTTTGAAGTCCACGTCACACAGTGGTGTGTCTCAGTGTGAGTAATGCTGAGAAGTCCACGGAGATAAATAATTTGTCGTAATTTATTCATCTCAATAATTTTTGTATCTTTTATTGTGCCAAGTGACTCAATAAACCATGTCGACGCTGACAAATAATGTGCTTTCATTCTATAATAATCTGTATTCTCAAAATATTTTTGATTACCTTTGCAATAAAGTACCACCAATTCATCACCGTCTTCTCCGGTCAGGAGTACTTTGGGAGTACCGGAGCTGAGTGGTATCAATACCTACAGTGGCGAATGGTGGAAGTAGGCTATCAATATCTGACATAAATAGTGCATACTAAACTTTGTCAATCAAATATATTTGTATTCATTGATCTAAGACTACAAACAATGTGTAGATAGTGTTTGTTAGTTTTTAAAATTCAATAATTAAACTCTATACTACCTAAACAATTATTGTTTCATGTATGCAGGATTCAATTGAATTTTAAAACTAACCAGCACCATCTGTAAATAGTATCTTTAGTTCAATGAAAACAAATAATCATGACTGAACAAAGTTCAATGTGCATTATTTATGTCGAATCTTAACAGCCTACCACCACCCCTCGCCAATGCAATACGCTTAGCGAGTCATAGCTTTATCTGTTTCCCGGTAACACTGTTAAGCCATTTCAGATTCGACCTACTATGTATTTTCTTCCACTCAGGGCACACGTACATAGCCCGCCTTACTGGTAATTCTTCTGGTATTATATGCACGTGGCCGATCTAGTACAGTCTCTGAATTTTTATATGTCATGTAATTTTTCCGCGCCTATAAATATTGTAATATATTAATATTACGCGGCCTTCCACCCGAGGGTTCTGGGTTCGTTTCCCGGTGAGGACACAATATTTATGTGATTTTCTCAAAGCCTGGGTGTTTGTGATTGTTCAAAATTACTAACAACCACCTTGTACGAAAAAGCAAGGACATGGTTATTAATAATTGAAAATATATATATATATATATATATATATATATATATATATATCAGTACAATGACCAAAATATACAGACACTGTAATTATGTACCGGCGCATTGAAATAAAATATTCTGGCATTAATATTTTGTTTGCACAGCTTTCTACGCCCGTGAAAATTGATTACCATTAAACTTTACAGCATACTCAATGATGCACATAATGATTTCATTTTAATTGAGAAATGAATCTTTTATTAATTTCGAGTACTGACAGTATTGCGTAGATATTTTTCTGAGAAGACAAACGCGATCGCGCGTTCGATAAAAGTTTTCTAAGTACAATTAAATTTATTACTTAAAAGTTTCTTGAGCGGATATTTTACAAAGCAGTTTTCGTGATAAGTAAAATAAGTTTTCAGCCTTACAGCAAAAGGTATGCTTTCCTGGGACCCGTAAAGATATTCATGAATAAAGTTATGTATTAATATAAGAAGGGTTTCTACTGATTATGAAGAAAATCCTTGGCCTGAGATAAGTAACTATAGTCGTCCATTGTTACAATTATTACTTCATGAGACCCTTCCTAAGTTTTTATATTTATAATAATTATATTTTAAAGTGTATAGGTATTGTGGGGTTGCTGCCAAAAGTTTGAAGTCGATAATTTAGGTATTTAGAGTTAACAACGGATTATGTGTCTATATTATATAAATATGTATGCTAGAAAAAAAAATGGTCGTCATAATATATTATATAGAACATGCACATAAATCACAAAGAAATCAGCATTATGCCTGATTTTAGAGGGTTTAGAGCAGAGGGGAGAAAACTGCGGCCCGTCGGGTATTTTTTGCGGCCCGCCATCATTAATTGTACTTCTGATTACGAATAACTTTTTTATAATTTTTTAACAAATATTAACAATAGATTAAAATTTGAAGAATTTGTTGTTTCGTAAATGTATTATCTCAGTACGTCTTCTTTGCGTCTCGTCTCACACTATGTAACCACTATTTTCTACGTTGAACATCGTGACACATTTAAATACTTTTAACTTTGCGTTGCAAGGAAAAAAATATATGCCTATGATATTATGGTAAAAAGTTTGAATGGATTTCAATTAAAACTCAAGTTATTCCTTCGACAAATATTGAATAATAACGTGGATCACTTTCCAACTTTGAAGTTGCTGAGTATACCAGAATATAAATTTGAAGAATATGGTAAAATTATTAAAGCTCTGAATGACGATTTTTCACAAAGATTTGGCGACTTCCGAAAAATTGAGACAAGTTTGGCAATAGTACGCGATCTATTTTCAATAGATATTGATATTGTACCGACAGAGCTACAACTTGAGATTATTGATCTGCAGTGTGACACTGATTTAAGAGAATTGCATCGTCGTGAAGAAATTTCTTAATTTTACAATGCCCTTAATTCAGACAAATTCGATCAACTTAAAGATTATGCAAGAAAAATGTTCGTTATTTTTGGATCAACCTATATGTATGTGAACAAACATTTTCGATCATGAACCTCAATAAAAATTCTTTACGATCAAATATCTCCGATGCCCATTTACAAGCAGTTTTGAGAATATTAACTACAAAATTAACACCTGAATTTCATTCTTCTCATTAATTTTTTGTAATGTTTATTTTTCGTGATAATAAATAGTGTATATCTAAAAATGGTATTTAACTTGCGGCCCTCCGCTCATTTTGAATTGTTGAATTTGCCCCTCCATCTAAAAAGTTTGCCCCCCCCCTGGTTTAGAGGGTGTGTCAAACTTTAAATTGCAATCAATTACTCCATAACATAATTTTTAGACTTAATAACTTTTGACAGTAACCCTATATATTATATAATATGTACTTAATACCACTATACGGAGAATTTTAAATCAAAAAGACGTTTAGAACATTTTTGAAAAAAATAGTTATTTTTGATATTATCAGAGATAGACTGTTTAGAATAATAATGCACAACCTATTTGAAAGAAGGGCCAATTTATCAATTTTCTTATTTTTACGAGCCACGGTGGGTAAATGTTTTGAAAAATAATGATACTATAATATTATATTAGTATAAAGAAAATTAAGATTTTGTTGTATTCAACAACAAAAAATGTTGATCAAGTACTTAGTTAAGTAAGTTATTTTGGGCCGGATGCAGCCCATGGGCCGAGGTTGGTGCATCACGTTTATAATGTCATTTCTGACTTTTCGAAATTGCGCCAGTAAAATTTATTTCGTAATTGACTTAAAATTATTTTAATTGTGTTATTCAATTATTATTATGGTCAATTTCAAGATGCCACTCTAATGAAAAAAATCAAAATTTAAACTAAAAAATGTATGCGAGGTAACGTATTTTATGGCTCTTGCTCATATTTAGTTACCAAATGTCGTTTGTTTAACGCGTGCGTGCTACCTGTACTTCTGTATGGCTGTGAGACATGGCATCTTACTAAGCTTCAAAGTTTTCGGCTTTTGAGCTTTGAGAATCGATGTCTTCGCCGAATCTTAGGGGTACATTGGTACGACCGCGTTACAAATACCCAAGTTTGTGACGGCACACAGCAGCCTTCGTTGATTGAGGTAATCACGAAGAGACGCTTCAGGTTGCTGGGACATGTGTTCCGGCTGCCGCCAAAAAGTGTGACATACTGCCATGGCCGGCCCTCCGTCACCCTGAAGTGGTGCTACAAAAGCAATCTACGCACTGCTTGTATGGCATGGCGAGAGGCGCAAGCGTTGGTGATGGACCGAGGGAAGTGGCGCGATCTTGTGCTTCCCATAAGCCCCAATGCTGGGTCGTGACAGGGTTAAAGAAGAAGAAGAAGAATATCACAGCTAGATAGGATGCATATATTGGAGTTGATCAATAATATAATATTGAGTAGATATTATATTGCAATAGTCGAAATCATACCGATGGAATATTCTTAACAATAGGTACTTAATTAGTAACTTAGGGTGTTGATAAATTAAACAAAAAACAATTTATTGTCATTGAGGAGATATTATAGAGAGGGGAGTTATGGATACCAGTGCTAAGAAAGAAGAAGATTATTTTATCAAAGTACGAGCTATTTCTAGGCGTACGTGAGATAATGTGGTGGAAAAGAGGTATTTCTGATGCTCAAGTCTGCATGTAAGATAAAATGCAAAACACAAAATACTTGCCTTCATTTTGTTAGGTATTTCTACAAAAATGCAACTTCAGCAATTTTCTACAAGTTGATAGAAACGGTGTTGCCTTTTTCAAATTCTAAAGCGACACCATGTGGTAATTATAGACACAAGAAGAATAAAACAAAATAAATTTAATACAATGGATTATCAATATTGTTGACAAAAAAATAGTAAGTATGTTCATTGATTCAAACAATAGTGATAATAATTAATGGAAATGGGCTAATTTAAGAGACTGTTTAAATATATATATAGTATATATATATATATATATATATAAATATATATGCCTGCAGCATAAATAAATGGTAGAAATATAACTTATGTCTCATAATCTCATGTCATAAACAAATAACATCTTAATTATTAAAACGATAATATCGATAACCCTATTTAGAATCAATACATCTTCTACGTTTAAAATAAATCTAATTAATATCTGCATCCAGATGACCTAATGTACTTACTAATATTTTCATGAATCGCAGTTTATTATTTATACGAGCACATAACATATTTTCATTGTGATATATGTAATTTTCACTAATAAAATGTGAAAAACTAAGTGAAAATCAAAGTAATGTATAAAGTAGTGTAAATATACTTTACTGAAAATGTCACTCTCATCACAACCTCAGAGTTATAATTAGCAGACCGTTCGGCTATTAACAGAAAGGTTGAAGGGTAATATTTATTTCTTGTTTTCGTTTTCATATATTATGACGAAGTTCGTATAATAGAATATATATAAGCCAGTTGGGATATAACTCAGTGATAGAACATTTGAGTACGATCCAAAACTTTGACACTCTTTTTCGTTACATGTCTGCTGGATTCAATCTAATGGCGGTTTTGCTGTACCGCGGGTAAAAAACTTCAATAAGTTAAGTAGGTGGCATAGATACATAGATACATAATACATTGTTTTCGTTACAATTTAAAACCATTTTAAAAGAAAGGTTAGAAGTGCAAGATTCAATCATTTTAAGTTTATTGTAAGTATTGGTAAGCGGTGGGAAGTTTAACATCCACTCAGAGTGATTGAATTTGCAAGTCATTAGTTACAAGAACGTCAAAACAATATTTTAATTTATATAACTCTTGGCGTCATGTAGAAATCATGTTAGTATCGTCATCACCTTAATTTAAATAACAGAGATATTAGTTATTTTTTGACGAAAAGTTAAATATAACTGGGGTACACTGTATTAATTAATTAGGACGATTCGCATAAAGGACAATTGGATAAATAGCTTTATAAGTTAAAAACATTAAAACGGAAAATGACTCAAATACATTATTAGTATTTTTCTGAGAGTATTATTTTAGGGTAATTTCCAATTTCCAAATTTTCAATTAAACGTATGTTATTTTTACATCTTACATAATATTATTGAAGTTGTACTTCTGTTGATGCGTTTAGTTGAAGGTAAAATAATTGAGAGTTGCGCGCGCACACCGTTACGAAAGTGCGACATGATGAAGTTAGCCGTAATCGGGGTATACCCAACGCGCATGTGTAAATCAGTCAGCTGTATACACACGCAAGATACTCAGCATAACACGTGGTTATTGTTATAATCCATAGTGCAGCAGTTCATGTATTACATTTTATTAATTGTCAATAATAATAATTATCTATATACTTACACAGATATATATATGTAGTATTTATTAAATTTTCCCACATTGTGCAGTGAAATATTTATCAGTGACAAAACTTGTGAAAATAATAAATAAATTTTAAAAGCATTTTTAAGTATTTGAGGTTAATTTTTTGTTAGTATTTTTTTAACGTATGTATACATTTTATTAATTCAATAAAACTTGTTGAATCTAATAATCTTCTATAAATCTCTTCATTTAATATTATAGATCATTTTTCATTATCCGGATTTTTATTGGGAAATGAATCTATTGTTGTATTACAATATTTTAGTATTTTGGTTATTTTTTTAATTATTTTTATTTTGTTTAATTGTGTAGAAATAATTTAACTGTCTATAAATAAATATTATTTTAAATAATTATGCTTTTTAATCAAAACTTTATTCATTGTATTAAATATCTTTTTTAAAGTATTTTATAGTATTTTTTTGTTACATGTTACAATATTATTCTAAATAAAAAATAATTTAAGGAAGAACACTTAAAAGTACACATGATTATCTTAATTGCATATTTTTTTTAAGTTGGAATTCTTTTTAGATACATTCCGAGTTCCTCTTCTAGATATTATGTTTGATTGACTCGCAATGCGGGTTTTACATACAGTTTATCACCGCACGTAGTTTCACACTTAGTTAAATACAAATTTAAAAACGGCGAAAGAAAACTTTGTTAAAAATCGCTCTCTCGGAATTAATTCTAGTTACGTACAGTCTATTTTAAAAAGGAAATATTGTTTCAAAGGAGCAAAGACGATCAGTCTTGTAGGATGTTTTCCCAGAAATGCTTCTAGAATAAATTATACCGAAATAATAATACTAAAGCTTGACGCATCCAACATTAAATCCAATTACCCTTAGTTGTTGTTACTTCATATCGAGTCAGGCAGTTAACCACCCACCGTAAACGTCTTTCGCTGTTGCTTAACTATAGCTAATTTCCTACGTAATCAACTCATTAAAACATCCCGATAACGCCCTTGTAAATAACTAAGTGATTTCAGTCTTCTAGGGTCTGTAATTGGCGGTATATTGAGGTAGGAATCTATAAATACTTTAGTATAACTACATCTACGATTCTATTTAACCTGTCGTAGTTTTCTTCGGATTTTTACCTTATTTATTTTTACACCGTATCGCGTGTCTTAAGTTTCATTCCAACTTTCGACAAAGGTTTAATTATGTCGTATTACAATATAAATTGCTTTTTTATATTAATTAGAAAAAACGGATTACTTTATTATTTAGCATAACTACATTATTTATTTGGTAGAATACCATTTTACAGTAAGATAATAGAAAACATTTTGTATCATTTTTTTCGGTAAATATTAATATATTTAGGAAGGTATTGAAGTACCTAGTGCTTGAGAATCCTTGAGAAATTAAGCAGAAAAAGTGAATCTCGAATCACAAGAGATTAATTTTCTGAAATGTCGATTCTCGAGAAATTGTCACTAGGTAAAATTATCAAAGGGAAATTGAAACGGATAAAGAAAGCTAAAAGCGACCGGAACTAAAATTTAAAAAAAAAAAAACCGCTTAAAATACTTGACTTTGAACGGGAACTATTTTTTTTTTTTTTGAAATGTAAGAGACGACTAAAAAAAGTTTTCAAATTTGATCTCATTCATATTCGGCAAAAAAATTGGAGCAGGTGAATTATAAAAGAAAAAAAATATTTTCGAATTCGAAAAATGAAAAAAGTAGAAAAATCGCAGTGTATTCCACATTTTTCATACTTTTAAAAATATTTTTTTTTGTTAGCAAAATTTAGATATAATAAATATTATTTAATATATGAAACTCAATACAGTTGAAGTCGAAAGCCATTTCAGATGTGATACCATTATAAAAACTATTTGTCCTTGTTTATTTATATATTACTCACAAAATCAGTCACATCTTCCTTTTTATCCAATATTTATGTAATGTTATAATTTCAAAAATAATTCGAGTGGGCATTCCGAAAATTTTGCAAATACGTAATTATTTTAAATGTGTATTGTTTTTATTATTTCCAGAGATGAAGAGTATCCGTGTCCTCGGGTATTAATTTCTGTCGTCGATAAATTTAAATTAAAATCACAATAGTCAAACAAGAAAACAAATATATAAACAAATTACTTGGCAATATTTACAATATTAATATTTATTATAAATCAAGCAGATTATATTGTAATTCTTATTATTTCAGCTTTTTTAATGAATATTTGAAAAGCTTGGTTCAGTTAATAAATGATATTCTCAATAATTTATTAATGAGAATATTATCATCTCATCAGTTTTGAATTAATTGCTTAGTGTTCTAAACTGGACAAAATGATCTTTATTTAATACATAATTTATTTATGATTTATGAACGTGAATAAAAGTATATTATGTATGTTTATATGTGCGATACTTAACGATATAACGAACAACGAAATTCTGTATTTGTTGAGTTTAATATGTGATTAAAAATATTATTCGATATAAAAGTCTAGAAAAGTTATATTCATTTTTTATTATTTCAAAGAGGAAGTCAATGTATCAAAACATTTGTCTGTATTTATAAGAATACTATTACTTTTACTACCCCTTTTTAGACAATTAAACTGAACAAAACAATTTTATTATTCAACAGGGATGAAAATTTTGTCTAACGATAAAAATAGTTTATTATACATTTTCTGTCACTTTGATAATTTTAAATTCAATCCAGGTTGCTCTAAAACAATAATTAAGCGTGATAAATGAATGAAATAATATTATGCTTATTTATTTACTAGTTTAAATATTGTTCAAAAATTGTTCTGGAATAACGATATTATGTATACTAAATATATATGAATGTGTCTTTGATTAAATTATTCGCGCAGATTAAAGCTACGCTAGAGTGCTTTTGACCACGTGAATAATCTATTCAAAAGTGACCTTCCATTATACCTAAAACACGTGTATGGGTTGGTAAATCGCAGCTTGCGAGCCACACGTGGCTGTTATTATGGCCGAGATAACACATACTGTCAATAGTAAATCCGTGCACGTGTAAGGACACATATTTAAGCCTAAGGACATGTATATTGTGAATATTTCTCGAATATTTATAAATAATGATTCGATCCAAGCTTTTTTACATAGGTAATTGCTATTATAACGGATTGAAAGAAGAAATAGTTACGGAGCTTCAAATGTGTAGTACTGAATATAAAATATATAATATGGGTCCATAAGTTAGTCATATACTATATTGTAGTAGCTGAATTTATCATGAATGAATAACTACGATATAATAATATATTCAAGCACCATTTTTTTATGAATGATCTGATGGGAGAAGCGAATTATATAGACGCTATTATGGACTACGAGGATACCTGTAAGGCAAACAACTGAACAAATTTGTTTCGCGTAATAAGTTGAAATGACAAGATTTTTTTTTACTTTGTGACTTCAATCACTTAATCGTTTAGACTGAGTCATGAAATTTGATTGATGCTAAGAATTTTTACATTTCAATGACTCAATAAAAATATATATATGATTTTAATGGTTCATACGCCTAGCAAACCAAGTCCATTCTGGTTAGGTGTTTTTAATTCTTTAGTTATTACTCAAATATAATGTTTAAACGTAGTTTACTCGAAACTTACCAGAATAGACTTGGTTCAATTGGCTTATGAACCACTCATTTTACAACGCTAGTGGGCTGTTATAAATCTAAACCATTGTGCAAAAAATCATGCTTGGCTTGCCTGTATGAAATGTTTGCCGACCGCTGAACCAATGCATAGGTGCCTACTCTCCGTAATTGCATGCGAAACATTTGCACTCAGTAAAATCTGCCAATACCACATCGTAATATGGAAAGTTGCACTTTCACATTTATAATATAAAGGCATAAAGCAGTAAAGTAATTCAATATGGAAACAAATAAGAGCGGTTCCGTGATGTAATAAAATTTAGATCCTAAATAAAAGTAGGAAATAATCAACTTAGACATTGATAAACAAGAAGTCGATAACGTTTATTGAATCTAAAAACTGGATCGAAAATATACGTAGCAATATAATGCACATAACCGAGAGAAATTGATTGAGCTTGTTGAATCGTTCATCATCCAGCAGTGGTTAAAAGTATGTATTCTATATACATTTCGCTACCTGAAAGCAACAGTGTAATAAGTAAAAAATACTCGTTTTGAGATAATTGAACTGTAATGTTTGTTTTATACAAATTAAATAGTTAACTACTTAACCACCAATATCACTCGTAACTCTACGGTCTTCAAGATACCTCGTCGCAGGTCAGATTTTATGTTTCATGATGTTGTGTATCGTGCGATTAACTTATTTGATGGCACCATAAAGGTTGATTTATTTTTTTATTAACTATATAATGTATAATGTTTTTCAATTATGTATGGGTCTAATAGGTTGATCGAGTGGTTAACATCCACTCCTCGTGAAAACAAAATCTGTTTATACAAACCTCTACTCTGTGGAGGCCCATATTATGATATTATTAGGATTGGAGATGGTTTAAAAAAATATTTTGCCCACTGTTGCAATGAACTTATAGGACAATTTTATGCAAATAGTTTCGCAACAAAAATGCAACAACGGCATTTTTTCTTTTAAATTAGGTATTATATTATTTTTAAATCTCGGTGATTTATTATGTAAGTAGCTTTCATTAATCGATTGGCATACTTATCTTAAAATCAACTTTTTTTCTCTTTAACTCACTGTTGCTTTTAGGTAGCGATTTGGGTACAGTTCGGTTATGAGGAATACAGCGGAAAACCCATTTTGATAATATCCGATATACTGGATTATTTGTTAGTTTGGATTAATTTAGGTTAGGTTAGGTTGAGTTATGTTAGGTTAACCTAACAAATAATCCAGTATATCGTAATATCAAAATGTATTTGCCGCTGTATTCCTCATAACCGAACTATATACCGAATTGTTTAAATCAGTACCTAAGTAATTAACTGAGAACTGTCTACAAAGAAATATGAAGGCTCTTAAGCAATTAAGTAGGTTAGTACTTATTTTTATTGACCAAAACCATGATAATAAATAAACCCATAGTAAATACTTTAAGCAGTAAATAAAATAAAAGCGATACTTAAGAGCGACCTAACGAGGAAAGTCTTTACCTGTTCTGAGAAAATACTGTTAAGATACTCAGGTATTTTATTTTCATATCATATTTTAATATTGAACGTATAACGGTTTACGACAAAAGAATCTTAAGATTTCTAACGTTAACTTTTTGACGGTGTATTTTGTTGGTAATATCAGAAAAATAGTTTAAGCTTTACTACTGCTAAGTATGAGATTAAATCTTTATTATTTTATAATAATATAATATAATGATACCGGGAATATTGGAGAATATACAACATAACTGATTTCAAAAATCTACGTAAGTATTATGCTAAGTTTACAGAAAAAAGATATCCCTCTTTAGAATAAAATCAAGTGCTATAAAAGTAATTTTAATCAGTCTACAACAGACCTGGGTAAAAATTTTGGATGAAGAGCCAGTGGCCACATTAGTAATATAAAATGAACGGCGGGCCGTAAGTAAAATGGGTACTATTTTAGACATACATTATTATATAATTATATAATTAGATATAATATTAGACATATATTTTTGAGCAGTTGTTCGAATTTGTCCGAATTAAGAGTGTTAATTGTGAGTAATAATGTAATTTGCAAATTTCTTCTCGACGATGCAATTCACGTATATTCAAATTTTATTTTTAAAAATGTGTTAAAATGAGAAAAAAGTAAAATTTATTCAGAAATACGATTAAATATACATTTTATTAGTTTTACAATTTTATATGATAATATATGTTATATAATTATACACACGCATTGAATAAACAACATGGGATTTTGCGGGCTTCGACACCGAGATTCGTGGCTTTATAGGCCGACACGTTACCGCTCAACCATCAGACGTACCTACTATATACATATCTCTCTTGAATTATCTGTAACGCATGAGAGAGAAAATATATGAAAATATGTAAGAGAGAGCGAGACAGGGAGAATACGTTATTATGCATTATGTGTAATATGATACACGTATAACCGCATTATCTATATACGGAGCCTAAATGTATGATACTAAAGTAATAAAAGGACCACTTTTTCTAAATAAATAAATAAATGTTTATTTCGTTTTTTTTTCGGTTTATAATAGATGATAATGGTAGGATTGTCTGTATACCATTATTAACAGTGTAGTTGGTCCACGATGGCCGAGCGGCATAAGCGTCGGCTTATAACGTCGAGGATCCCAGTTTCGAGTCCTGGGTCTGGCAAGTACACATATCGTTTTTCAATTTGTGTATGAGTCAGAGTATGGATCTAATAGGTTGAGCAAGTGGCTGACATCCATTTTTCGTAAAAACAAAATCTGTTAATACAAACCTCCACTCTGTGGAGGCCCATATGATCCTATTAGGATTGGACATGGTAAAAGAAAAAAAAATAATATAATATACCGGCGTTACTATTTAGTTGAAAAATCCCGTAAAATTTGTGTAAAACTGTTTATAATAATTGTAACTGAGAAAGTAATCACACTGAACATAAAAAAAATTATTTATAGCAAAATTCTTTGAGGTTACCAGATTGAATTTGAAGTTACGTAATAACTTGAGCACTGTCATTATATGTCGCCATTTAGTACCGCAACCTGACTATTACAGGCATTTCCGCCCCCCTAGATGCATTTAAAGATATCGCACATTTACCATCGAAGTTTCTCTAAGGATTTTAGAACGCAAACTACTCTACTTGATGCTAAATAAATAGAAATTTGTGTCGGCTGAGAAAAATGCCAAATTGAAAAAAAATCGTCTACTGTTAATTTGAATTCGGACAAAGCCTATGAAAAATCCTTGAAAAAGTCCTAGAAAATTCTTTGTTGAGCAAGGTGTTGGTGATTCTCATGAATATTTCGTCGTATTCATTTGGAACCAGGGAACCCATAAATAATGGGAACTAAAATACCTAACGGGTAAGGAGTAGCAGGTAACTAATCTCCAGTAAGGAAGAATACAGGATAAACTTAAACACGTGTTAACAATACGTCATACGTCGAATACTGACAACTGCTCTCGGTTTATGCACTGACGCTCATTTAATATTGGTGTATTACACACACTATTGCACGTGCATAATGCATGTTTCATTTTCACAGGACACTCACACATTCAAAACCCTGCATCAAAATGTAGCGTATTGAATAATATAGCCTATAGGCATTGTATTTATTATCTGTTCTGTGTTTGGAACTGAGAACTATATTCTATAGCCGCGTCGACCAGTGCCTGTGAAACCACCTTGCAAAAATCCTGGAAAAGTATTTGTATCGCAGGCGGTGGTGATTCTTATATAATATGTTTCGTCGTATTCGTAGAAGGAAATGTCGCATCCGACTGATCTTCTGAGAATAATTGTATTATAGACCTTGGGTAGATGTCGATCGAGACAATATTAATTTTATTGTGTCGATAGTAACTGGCCTCAGATAGGAGCAGTGTTGCCATCTTTTTCTATGCTGTTTTTCATCTTGAATCCTTTAAAATTACAGTATTTTGGTTTAATTGGCGTAAAATTATAGTATTTTACATTTTAGCGGAATTAATATTATAGTACGGTTGGCATCACTGGATAGGAAATACAACAAAAAGAAGAAAATGTTACTTTAAATCAGATACACAGTGTTGTATATAGTGTTATTAATTATTAACGTCCCTTAATTAGCGCCACCTTGGCCACGCTTCATCAATTGCGTTGTCGGTAAAGTTTTACATTGTATATCTACACAAACTTCATCGCATTTAATTAATTGCATTGCCAACGTAACGTCCTTGTAAATAGTGTTCAATCCTCCATACAAACCAGCTACGTAATGAACTTCAACAAATTTCAAACTAAATCCGTAATAACCGATCCCTTTGACTGATTTCATCGAGCGTGATACTTTGCTTATTCGTCACTTGCTGCAAATAATGTCGCCTATAAACCATACTATTATATTCACAAGGTAGTTCGCATCAATAGCAACACTAAAGGAGATGAGGTCGCAACATTTCTTTGTTCGTGGTTATGTACGGAAAGCACATACATTTAAATCGATCCTGTTGCAACTGATATTGTATATATACCAACCAACTATAGTATATATATGTAATACATCGAACCAATTAAAACATATACTGCAAAACTTAAGACGAAAAATGATAATTGAGAAGTGTAGTTTTACAGTAATTAGGTAACTATCCACACTTTATGTTATAAAAATGCAAAATTCTATAAAAACATATGTAGTATTCATACCATTCAGCATTAAATTATGGCACACTTTAATATATTATAGGCTTTGTTATTAAAACAAAACATTACAGGAATAATTTGTCAGCGTTTCCTCGATTATAACTAGACCAGTAGTATTTGTTTTCGTTGAGAATTACGACAATATCTATAGTAATATAAGTGTACTAAATTGATATAAATAAGAAGAACAATCTATGAATCTACACTCAACCCATCGAATCCATCACGAGACGTGCTGTTATTGTCACGGGTTCTTCACTCGACATAGTACATCGGTTACTCCACTCGAATCAAGTCTCTCAGTGCATTCTTAAAATTAATCTCTTGATCATATCAATCTCATCAATACATACATCATCACCTCGCGATAATAATTTCAAGTCATCATTATTATTGTATTCAGTGTATTCTTCTATTCTTCAACCAAAAAACGTTCACTTCAACAACCAAGCAACATCGACCTTCTATTTATCACCACCGCATCATACCTCCAAACATCCTTGCAGGATTACTGTATTCTTACAATCGGTAAGCGACTTATTCCACAGGCATTTTTACGTCAATAATAACATTATTTATGCACAAAATTTATTTTGTATAAAATAATATAAATGGATTAATAATTAGTTGATGATGATTGATGATTAATGATGATGAAAGTTTATAAAATCTATTTATCACTTGGTATTAATCACATATTTACGACACGTGTTTCGCTCATACGCTTTACTTTATTAAGTTTGAGTACCGAAATTTAATTTGAATTTATGTAATTATTACTGGCGTATAACCGCCAGTAGAGGAGATGCAAATTGTTATTTAAAAAATCGTTAGAAATGGGGAATAATTATGTGTCTTAATTAACGTGTTAATATTGTAAATATTTTTTTTAATTATTTCCTAATTATTCTAAACTATAAATTTTTAAACCTCAGCATGACGAATCCTTGAATGATGCTGGCCCGCTTTGAGTAGCTCTTCCTATCAACACAGAGAATTTATTACTGCAATCATAGCAGAAGATCAATAAAATAATCTGCACGTTAAAGTCTGGCAAAGCACTAGGTCCGGTCTGCATTGACAATATCCTTGTCAAGCGCACATAGACCCTCGTTGCGCCAGTGATTACGAATGATTTTGTAACTGCATCAAGAGCGGTACGTTCCCTAATTACTGGAAGCAGAGCTTACTGAAGATAATCATCAAAGCCGACAGTTGTGCTTCATTGGATGCCAGGGCTTATCGTCCTTTAACACTATTAGGTACCTCCCCTCAACAAGGTCTTGTAGAAGCTTTTGTGCGCCATGATTGAACCTACCTGGAAGAAGCAGTATTACTTCCAGATAATCAATTTGGATCTAGAAGAGGCAAGTCAATAAAAAAAACTACAATAAAAGTATTCCTGGACATTGTTGGTGCATTTGATTATGCGTCTTTACATATTACTCTTTAGAAGCTACTAAAAAATTCTACAATATTAATAATATTTAACGCTTGAAAAATCTAATTTTGTGTTTTTCCAAAAGTACACATATTATTAACATATTACAATTTATTATAACTCTTGTTATTTTTCCACTACTATTTGATAATAAATGTTAGTTGAAATATGCATTATAACAATTTAATAACTCGTACACATTCTAAGAGTAAGTTATATTAATTTCAAAGCTCACTATTTTAAATGCCATGTTGAACTTAAATAAATATACTACTTCAAATATTTAATAAACTACCAGCAATATGTTTCATTTTTATTAAAATTCTAACGGTAACATGCAACTATCAAGCAAAGAATCAGAATGTGTTTTTTTTAATGAAAAATAATAGCTACAAAAATACGGAGAATAGAGTAAAGATTTTCTATTGTTATAATAAAATTATAAAATGACTTAAACACCAGAAAATATGTAGAAATAACGTAAAAATTTATTACTCATAAATTATGGATCATTGTGGATCGATAGCCACGACTATGAACCGCAAAATTTAAAACTATCGTTAATAAGTAATCGTCATAGGTGAGAGCTGTCATTATTTTTTTACCATGTTAATTATAAGAAGACAATGTGGTTATAATATCAATTTATGAAATTTATGTAATCAAACAAGTTATTTAATTAATGGAAAATAATAATTAAAGCATACATCTTATAAAAATATAGAAAAAAATATAGAACATACCAAAAAAAATAATACTATTTTTCACAGATTTTTTGAATTAAAAGATTTTGGTTTTTACGATAAATGGATGATAGCCACTTGCTCAACATATTTAGTCCATACTCTAAACATAAATTGAAAAACAATATGTGTATTTTACAGACCCAGGATTTGAACCTGGGACCCATGACTCCATAAATCGACGCTGCAGCCGCTCGGCCACCGTGGGTATTTATTAGAATAGCAAAAAAAATGTAGAGCAGTGACTCAATTATAATTTTGAGGAAAATGTGACATAACATGTTTTAATTTTTTTTTTAAATATACACGATATATTGGCATTCACTTACTTCACCATGTTCGACCCTGAGAAGATCATAATATGGGCCTCCACAAAGTGGAGGTTTGTATAAACAGATTTTTTTACGATAAATGGATATAAGCTACTTACTCAACCTATTAGGTTCCAAACACACCTTGAAACAATATTGTTTTGCCAAGCCCGGGATTCGAACATGGAACTCACGACATTATAAGCCGATACGTTACCCGCTTGACTATCGTGAGTGTCGAACATCATAGCTGAGAGTCGTATTGAATCATTTTGAAAGTACAAAATGAACTGGTTTCATAATATATTTTGTACTAACTATCATGCAAAAATAGTTTTAAATTCGGTAAGGAATAACTTTCTGATGTACTATTGAGATGCTAAAGATTCAAAATTCCACAAAAAACTAATTTTAACTAAATTTTCCATAACCAACCATATATAATGCCTTCGATATAATATATCGAATATATTATGTATAATTATATAATAAAACTAATGATATACTAACAATTATCATCCGAATAGATATTACAAAATATCACTATTAATCTTTTCCACGTAGACGGTACACCCGTTTGTGCCCTCAATAATTGCCCTCGCTAATTCGATATAATTAGCATGTTATTTAGATGTGGTAATTAAATAGTAATTAAATGCACGGCGGTCGACAAGTTAAATTTTAACAGCACACCTTTCAATACTTAGGTACTCATAATATATTCTTTAACTTTAAATTTGTATCCCAGAGCCAGTATATCTCAAGTAAGTCCAATAACACGTTTTAGGTGAGTAAATGGCTGTAACTACGTTTTTTTACAATTCAATTCATTCGAAATATTCTTAAATTGAAAATTTTTATATTCCCAAACGAATTAATAAAAATAGTACAGCGTGAAACCAATTATTAGTGAATTAAACAACTATATGTATGTATATATGATATGATTATACAACATAATTACTGGAAGCTCTTCATATTATACATAACATGTACCATGAAATAATTATATAGGCGTAGAGCTTAATCGCTGAGAATAGATATAATATTGAAAGCCCTATTACAGACATAATAGTTAAGCTCCCATGTTCACCTGTTTACAGGAAAATTTGAGGTATCAGATTAGTATTAGTCAGGTGTAAGCCAACGTACCAGTTAAATAAAATTATTCCAATGCGTAAATACATACATAATTTATATCTATGAATGTCGGATTTGTCTGTTTTGTTATACCAATACAACTACTGCACATATATCTATGAAATTTACAGATAAAATTATTGGTGATAATTTGGTTGATAAACATAAAGCTAGTCAAAAATAACGCAATTGGCATCGGCATCCTGAATTGTGGTATGAATAGGAAAAATGCTTAGAAAAAGGCGGTGTAATGATTACGTGGAGTAAGGCTAGAGAAAATAATAAATTATAATAAAATATAGACTTATATTTGTATTAACATTTGTTGGGCCGATTGTAGTGGCCCTCATTCCTTTCTTCCCACCTCCCTCGAATTCTTATTTATTATTGTCACAAAACCACCAGTCACAGGTCATGATTGACCGTAATGAAAGTTAAGTTGAGTTACTCCAAGACAGCTGAGCGCGTAGGTTTGCTAAAGCTGTCGCGCTATATCTGAAACAAACGCGCCGTCGTTAACTATCCAGCGATTCAAAACACATATTATGTTTGACCTTCGTTGCACTAAATCTGTTACGCTTTGAGTGAACGTTGCGTCTATATCACCCATCCTGAACTTATTATCATCATTCATCAACCTCATAATAATATATCATCCATCCGAAGTGTATCGTCCGTTTACCAGTGCGTGAGTGCGTGAACACCGAACCGGCACCAGCGCGAGCCAGCCCTCTCAACATAAATGTCAGTGTCTGGTATGTTATGTAAACCCCCCCTTAGATCCGTAATCCACCAATCCAGTCACCTTAAAATTACAGTCCACTGCTAAAAGCGCCACCAAAGATTATTTTTGTAGTTATCAGTAAAGAATTATCGTTTTGTAATATACTTATATATAATTTTTTAATATATGAGTAGTAACTAGGTAGTTTGTTAAGTACGCTTATAACACTATATACCTACCTATATGATAAAATGTTTGCGTGGTCAATTATCTGGGTACACTCTTAGCGTCGTTTACTTGGTTCGATCATTGAGTAGATGGCCTCGCTCGCTTGCGTCCACAATCGGCGGTTTCGCTGACGACGACCTTTCAAAGTTGTAGTTTTTCCTTTTGGTCCGAAATTAAATTAAATTCTAATTATTCGGAAGATGTTTGAAGTAAAATTGTTTAATTGAATAAATAAGATTATTTAATTAATTAAATAAAATTGTTTAAAAAATATTGTAGTATCGACCGAGGGTATTTGATTGAATTTGAGTTTTGTATTATTCTAGTTGAGTCATTTTTTGCGACCCAGGTTTCGCTTTTCGGCATTTTCAAGCACTATGCGCACTCACGAATCGTAAATACACACTGACAACCAATACAGCTAAGTTAAGTATTATTTATATATAAATTTAATACAATAAAGGAATGTAATAAGGTTTTACAGTTTACCTCAAATCAATAAGAATTTTAAATTGTTTAGTTATAAAATTAATTGTTATAATTATTATAGTTTAGTAAAATATATTACCTGCTGGATCGATGAGATAATCAAGTTTGGCAAAGGTCTTAATAACAAAAAACTAATGACCGAGAAGAGACAAGACAACGAGAAGGGATGGGGGGGTGTTCATCCAGCATTAGGGATAAAAATGATTCTATAATTAATCATAATACCTACTTGTATACCAATAAAGAGAGATATGAATTAGTATGTTTACCCTTTCTTAAATATCCAGTTAATTAATTAACCTCTCCGTTTTTTTTTCCATTTGGTATTAATACGTAACCCGTACAATATATACGAGGAATAACTACCCACTCGTTGAACTCTGAGAGAAAGATGGACTTAACGTCAAAAACACCGATGCCGTTGATATAAATACCTACGATATAGAGTGGAAGAAACTTTAAAATCAGCGGTAGAAAACTTGAGCCGGCACATTTCAAATATTTGTGAATATAATAATTGACTCCCGACTACGATATCAGTGTTTAACAAAGATGTTGAATATTTTTCCGTATAGATCCTTCGGTTAATTTCCTATAAAAATAACTGACACACGTTTAAATTAATTTGGGGCAAGTGCCACTTAAAAAAATATATAGAAAATAATGGTCTTTCGTTTCAAAGTTTGTGTTAAAATTAATGATCCTATTGGTAAATTTTTGCCGCATTTTCATATATTTAGGCCTCATCTCTACATAAAACGATTTTCTTCAGCGTTTATCACATATTGCTATTATGTTTTAAATTTTTTTTTCAGTAATCATGACAGGTTTAACATGACCTTTCAAGCCAAATTATTAACAAGAAAATAATGTTTACTGGTGTTCAAATTTCAGAACCATTTAATCTGAAACTATTACTATCGTAAACGTTTACCTACAAACCACCCGTTTTTACTGTTTTGTGTAATGAATACTTTTAGATATTGCCTTATGAAATTGATTTTTTAGCGATTCATTCCTCTTGTTCTACGTGTGAGATTTATCAGTGTTTAGCTAATCTTATTGGAAGATTGAATCGAAATAATATATTCGATATTGGTACCTATATATAGCGGAGTAAAATTACAGGTAGTAAAAACTTAAGCCAATCAATATAAATGCCAACTGAAGTTAGACCAATAATATATTATTGTGACACCTAACTCACGGCAATTCAAAAAGTGCCATTTCTTTGCAACAATATTTTATAACAAAATGTAATGAATTAGGATATCTTATCTGCACTGTGTGCGTTTTGACTTTATAACACTTTTTACAAACACTCTTTACTATGTTTTATCAGTCATATTCTTGGTACAGTTTTTATACAAACATCCATTAATCTGTAATTAATTATCCATTTACGAAAGAACGAAAATTATATACAACGACCAAGATTTCTATGAATGGGATCATTTAGTAAATCAATCATCTACATCGTTTTACTGGAATAACACTTTTAAAGTATCTTAATGACGCAGCGTAATTTTCTTGAATTATTAACTTGTAAATTCGTAATTTTGTGTACGAAATGAAATGGGAAATAAGATTTGAATGACTTTTTATGAATATTTGTATGTTCTTGTGTGAAATTTACTAATTGAAAGGCATTGATTCGACTCATCCCTGATCACATTTACGCATATATGCATTACGTACTACAATTTAGTATATCGACTGCAGAAGGAAAAAGGATGTAACCCTCAGTTTTTCAAAATAGGTTGTATTTGATTATAACGCTGTACATGATTAATTATTACACGTTGCCTCTAAAGTATTTAAGCTGCAAATGCCGACTTACTATATAAATTTAACTGAAATTTAAAAAAAAAAAAAAAAGGAAGTGAAGAGGGAAAAACGATTTAACCATATTTTTTTCTTTAATTAACTCAATAATTAATATCAGTTTAAGAATATAAAAACCAAATTAATAATTATCATGCAGTTCACGGATATGTCTATTTTGTATTTTAACTTTGACTGAAGACCATCACAAAACCGTTTTCTTGCCTCCTGTATAAATTGATTTGTGTGAATTACGTTCTTTTTCCTTTCTACAGTCGATATATAACCAAATTTTAGCATACGGACATCCTTATTAATTATGACGATTTTAACTTGTAATTCTTACATGACAAGCACACTGGCGCGAATACAGCGGTTAAAAGTTCGGATTTTATGAAAAATATATTTTTTAGTGGTTATATGCATGAGGTGTTTTCAAATTATGTATGTTCAATTTCTATAAATAATGTTACATTCTCAAATCTTGTGAATTATTCGTTGAATAAAATAAATAGTTTAAATTGTAAATATTATTCAATAATCTCAAGTATCTGTTCGGAGTCGTGTTCAGTTTACCACGTCTGATTTTGCACGTAACGGGAATAATTAACGACATCCAAAGATAACCACTAAATGGGAGTTTCGTATACTAAACACTCTACTCAATAGAGCGCTTGTTTATACTGAATACCTATGTACAATATATATATATATACGAAAATCTCAATTATTGTTTTAACCATTAATCATGGTTAGAGAGATAGACAGTGCTGTATCATAACAATTATCAATAGGACGATCATCTTTTGGATACGATTTTCTATTTCCATATTTTTTTGGTTGAATCGTGATGCCTGAAGTCACATAAGTACTGCACACTCAATATAGTCATGAGTATTGAAGACTCCACCAAACCATACATGCGCATCTATTATAATATATGCACAAGACTGCTGTCAGTGGCTATCGAGGGTAGTTTATCATATTTATGTATTGCTGTGTTATAATTTTTACAATAAGTTAGCCGTCTAAACTGACAAAACTGTCTATCTCGCTCTAAAAGTTAACACAGAAAAAATAGGTGCTGTTACAACAAAGTACTTTTTGACAGTTCAGACGGTTAACTTATTGTAACAATTAACTGACTCGAAATTGAGTATTTCACTTTCGGTGGCACGTGTAAACAAAAAATGAACGCCTTCATTCAATTCCCTGCGGATGATCATCCGCAGTGACTCATCTAAATGAGCCTTTAGCTATGCAAACTCCATTAGAGGCTCAATGTCCACGGCATTGGGATTCTGATACGATTGTCCCAGGATAAGGAGATGTGCTTCAAGTTGGTCACAAACTTTCGATAAAAATTACACCAAAGAGGAAGATAACAATATCTTTTATTTTTACAGCTATACGCTTGCATTGCAGGATGATTTTGTGATTAATGTACAGCATTAATAGTGTTAAGGATACGTATAATTTATAAGAGTAACGCCACTGGAAAAATATGATTGTCTGTTTGTAAACTTGACTATATTGAACGTATAAGTTTTAGATGCTCATTGTTTACAGTTAGTAGTTCTGTCATTTTAGAACAATTGATGTGGTATTGCCTTAGAATAATAATCACGGACACAAAGCATTTACAAGCATAAGGGTAAAACCGTGAAAGGAAGGCGTTTATTTTGACTTTCCGGAGGCGTAATCCTGACCCGCAAATATAATTATCAAATTTTCAAATAATTTCGAATAATTTATCTTACAGTGTATTCTGTTAATGGAGTGATAAAAACCATGTTCAATTGAAAACGTATTAAGCGTTAAATACAATTTTATTTATGTATGGATTTAAATACATTGCGGTGCTGTCATTTCAAATTAAATAATGTATTCAAGACTTTTGCAATATTTTTTTTGTTAAACTAATAGGATCAATCACAGAGAATAAGTATAGTGAGAAGACATACAATTACAAATAATATTTTATCAATCGGATTTCGACCAGTGTGCTTAACAAGAAAATTACACGCATGCAGTTGACTGTGTCACAGTTTATAGTGAGCTATTTTTTCGTAAATCGATGGCCAAATAGCATTAAGACCAAACGCATGCCTAAATAAAACACTTAAAAATACGTAATAAAATCCACGGGAACGTAATGGAAAGACAGAAGAAAATAGGTAAGTAAGTATATGGTATTATATTTAGGTATATAAAATTCTGAATTGTTTAAAAATAGATAAACAATTAGGTTCTTATAAGTATAAAGTCGTATCTATCAATTATTTGATAATAATTTATTTTTTTATTTTTATTTAAATTTGATAATAATGACAGCGTTATTATCATAGCATAGCATAGCATAGCAAGCTTAAACGATCAAAAAAAATTGTATTTGACATGTCATATTGATTTCCATAGTAACGCACATATATTATTTATTTAGTTGCTAGGACCGCAGATCCCTAGCAACTAATAATGGTGTCGAAATAACTTTTCGTGCAAAACAGAATTATCTGAAAATGAATTCAATTCTACTTAAAGATGGCTAAATAATTCTGATATATTCTAAAAGTTTCAAATGTCTAGCTAGTCGGGAAGTTAATTAAAAATCGATTGCAATATTTGTACCGGACAAAGAACCACCGGACAAATAAGAATACGAGTTAAGAAAAACATTGTAAAATGAATGTGTGTGAAAATTTTATTTTAAGAATTTTATAGCGGCATAAATTTTCAGCTGAATTCCATATTCAGAATAAAATTACAATCTGACCGAAATGTTGGATGGAATGATTGATTACTAGTGTGATGACTGATGACTGATGATTGATGAATAAGATTAATAAACATTTATAATTAATGTACATTTTGATTATATCAAACATTTCGTTCTGTTTGATATTTTCTACATACTTTATAATATAATTCAGTTTGGGTCCACTATTTCCCCTATCCTTTGTCCCTTATAATATGCAAACACAATCAATTGCGATCATCATCGTGCTCACGGACCGTAAGAGATACGAATGGATTAAGAAGCAGACAGGAGTACGCAATGTAATAGACGTTGCCAAACAGCTGAAATGGAGATGGGCGGGGCACATTGCTCGCCGAAAGGACGGCGGCTGGACAAATGCCGTCATCCAGTGGTACCCAAGGGGCACGAAACGGCCACAGGGTCGCCCTAAAAGCCGCTGGATTGACGAACTGGTAAAGTTCGGCGGAAATATGTGGCATCGAATGACACAGGACCGAGAGATTTGGAAGAAGCTTGGGGAGGCGTTCGTACAGCAGTGGATTGACCCCGGCTGATGATGATGATACTAATACTGTTACCAATTAGTTATTTTATTAGTATATTAACCAGTGATTTTTAAAGTGTATACCGTGGAGCCCTCTGGCGCCGCCAATTGTTATAGTAAATCTAATGAATCTTAATTAAATACTCCTATGCAATAATAGATTCAGGCGAAAACAAAATTGAAAGGCGTTCATTATTCTTTTATCGCAGACATTACGCACGTAGTCGAAATCGGATATGGTTCACTTTCAAAACGCCAATCACCGGTCGATGCCAACGGTTCAGCATTTTATATACAAATGACGTAAAGGAAGCTCATCTTAACAAAGCCCGCAGTCAACACGTACTATATTTTTTTCGGAAATACTGTTTGTTTCATCTGCCGGAGGAAAAATACTCTCCGATTATCGGATTTTTATGAATAACTAACCGGTTAACCGATTTAAATCGTAGGATTTTTTATGTATATATTTTGTATATAAATTAATTATCCTACCATTAATATTTTTCTAGGAAAGTTAACTAGACTCTATAAGCTGGCGTTCACCTCGCGTCGTTTTCGGACGGAAAGCATTGTGCCATCGCGTTCAACTGTTGCAAGTTTTTAATGGGAGGGAACGAGATGGAATGCAGTGCTGAATGCTAAAGCGGGGGGGGGGGGAACCGCACGCAGCTTATGGAAGAGCACCGCACATGCATGTAATGAAATATGACTATATTCTAAAACATTAGAGCGAGAGGCTTAAAAGAATACTATTTCATGTAATAAAAATACTTTATGCAGTCATCAAATGTTTATAATACGTATAAAGGATAATAAGGCTTCAAAATTATATAAATAGATTATCTACAACGTTTAAGGAATGTCCAGGATCATGGAAAATGCAATAAAAGCTCCATTTTGACCTACGCTGAGTACGTCCGCCCTTAAATGGTAATTAAGTTATTTATGGATATTATTTTATCCTGATGCAAATCCCTCAATACTTCAAAGAATTATTCTTTTAATTAATGCCCCATACCTATATCTAGAATTTAATTGATTAACCAAGAATAAAATACCAGACTTTCGGTTATTTTTTAAAACTACAGTTACCCGGTTGGCCGGTTTCAGTTTAACAGAGCTTGGATTCTATAACCATACTTTTCAAACAATGCTTTAAAAGTTGGGCAATATGTAACTATTCTAACTATTCCAACCAATTTTATTTACTACATATTATATTCCTACAGGTGCCTTTCTAAACGCTTCGAGGCCACTTCATAGCATATAATAATTATATACACCACACATTTTCTTTTTCTCGATAAATTTTGTATCCGGGCGGAAGCAGTATTCAATAATATATTTCCCGCACATTTTTCTTTGCGGGTCGAACCGGCAATGACACATACATTTAGAGTAAGTTATGGGCATGAAACAAAGATGTCTAGTTCCTTTACTGCCACCTTATCGCCTCAAATTTATTTGATGTTACTATCGAGTACCTAATACCTTTTCTTTTGAACTACGACCCTTTTGAAGATTATACAAATAATAGTGTTTCTTACGAAATGTATTGTTTGTTATGGTTCAGTGATCTTAAATCATCCCTGTCAAACTAGGCGGCTATAAAACTGATTTTATAAGATAGTCATTAATTATTCATTTAATAATATACAAGGTGGATTAATTAATTGTAACTATAGTTTAGTGCCAGTGTATCCCAAAATGAAAAATAGCAATTTCAAGACTCAACTCAAATCGCTTTATATTCTATGGACCTATGGTTTTTTGTACATTAGGATTTTTAAGTATATGTTATGAATAGCGAAATTGGCTGTAGAAGATATTACGATACTTTAGATAATATCGTCACCTCAATACTACAACTAGATAACTCTGATTTGATCATTGTTGGGAAAATGAAAATTAAACTTTTTACTTGATCAACTTAAATCTAGGCTAAAATTATTATTAAAAAAAAAAATGGAAAATTGTGCTCATCTAATTGGGAACAATTAAATAATGTTCAATTCTATGAAAAATGATTGTATATTTATTATTTTATTTTATTTTATTTAATGCATTTATGGTTTTAAATATATCCAATATTTTCAAATACAAAATTAATACTGTTCCCATTAACATCTGACACACATAGTTTTATCGTATTGTAGAGAAGGAAATGTAGAATAATATTCAATAGCTAACTCAAAAATAGTGAAAATCAAGTTATCTAGTTGTAGTATTGAGGTGACGATATAAAATAAATGTCCTTAACGGCCCACGTGCTCGTCGTAGGTCAAAATTGAGTTTTTATTGTATTTTCAAACCATGATCCTGGACACTCCTTAAACGTTGTAGATAATCTATTTATATAATTTTGAAGCCTCATTATCCTTTATAGTTATTTTAAACATTTGA
Organism: Rhyacophila brunnea; assembly: GCF_057557595.1. Classification (NCBI taxonomy): domain Eukaryota; kingdom Metazoa; phylum Arthropoda; class Insecta; order Trichoptera; family Rhyacophilidae; genus Rhyacophila; species Rhyacophila brunnea. Next base: position 48,304,764 of record NW_028232751.1, on the reverse strand, counting down.
TGACAGCATAAAGTATTTTTGTTACATAAAATAGTATTCTTTTAAACCTCTCGCTCTAATGTTTTAGAATATAGTCATATTTCGGTACATAACTGTGCAGTGATGTTAAGATTTTTTACATTTATTAATTTTTAAACGCATTTATAAAACTATTAGTATAATTTATTACGAGATAATTTTTGTAAAATATTCACGATAAAAAATTATATTGATAATCTCTGTGATCCCAAATTTGACAAGAATTAGGCATTTTATTATTCAAAAAATCGGCAAGATTAACACATTTGAAGATGATTCTAAAGATACTTATTATAAGCTATGTCTTTGACCATTCAAGTGTGATAAACATCTTATGAATAATGATTGCTTTATAATAATTATTGACCTAAGAATAAGGTAGTGTTTTTTTGAAATACGCCATTTCTTTTGTCATTCCCCAGTGGTTAAGCTACAACATACGGCCGTAGCCATAAATTGACAAACTATAATTGAAGTAGGGAGTAAAATGATATTGACGCGCGTGTTTGAACATGTACCGTTTAAAAAAAAAATAAAAAAAAAATTGGTTAGGTACATGTTCAAACACGCGCGTTAACATAATTTTACTCCTTACTTTAATTATAGTTTGTTAATTTATGACTACGGCCTTATGTTGTAGCTTAACCACTAGGGAATGACAAAAGAAATGGCATATTTCAAAAAAACACTACCTTATTATTAGGTCAATAATTATTATAAACCAATCAATATTCATAAAATGTTTATCACACTTGAATGGTCAAAGACATAGCTTATAATAAGTATCTTTAGAATCATCTTCAAATGTGTTAATCTTGCCGATTTTTTGAATAATATAATGCCTAATTCTTGTCAAATTTGGGATCACAGAGATTATCAATATATTTTTTTATCGTGAATATTTTATAAAAATTATCTCGTAATAAATTATACTTATGGTTTCATAAATGCGTTTAAAAATTAATAAATGTAAAAAATCGTAACACCACTGCACAGTTATGTACCGAAATATGACTATATTCTAAAACATTAGAGCGAGAGGTTTAAAAGAATACTATTTTATGTAACAAAAATACTTTATGCAGTCATCAAATGTTTAAAATAATTATAAAGGATAATAAGGCTTCAAAATTATATAAATAGATTATCTACAACGTTTAAGGAGTGTCCAGGATCATGGTTTGAAAATACAATAAAAACTCAATTTTGACCTTCGACGAGCATGTCCCCCCTTAACTAATGTTCAAAAAAATTACACATGAGATACACTGACTTCGAGGTTTAAATTATCTAACTCAGCAGGGAAATGGTAACAGATCAAAACAATAAAATTTTATTGTAAATGCTTATATAATTTTGAAAAACATCCATAAATAAAAGTTGGACCATGTGAGACTCAAACTCGCACTTTCGATACCCGATTGATTGCTCTTGTAGGATTTGATGTAAATTTATATTATGTTCGAGTATCCATCTACCTTTTTTTCTAACCCGTATAATTCTGTGGTTTTTTTTAATTATTTATTTTCAATAACACAGATTTAACATTCTTGAATCGTGTATAAATTTACTATTGAATAAAAAAATATATAATTTAATATAATTTTAAGCCATGAGAATTAAGTGTAGTTATTCTGTTACTCTTACAATGACATTAACTCTTTTGGAAAAGGCTATTGTTCGAAAAACCTCATCGCCTCCTTTGCATTCTTCTCGGTTTGAAAACGCTCTTCTCGAAAATTTTCTTCTCTAAACTCAGAACAGAAAATAATGCAAGATAGCCGGTTACCGTGTCGATAGAAAAATCTTTCCAAGTCGAATAAATTTTTATCGGTGCTATCCACTACGTTGCAAATTGAAATGCACTGACCTACCTATTTTGTTGATCCAACGACCTCTACATCTGCCTTGCAAACTTCCTCTTAAGTGCTTACTCAGACTCGTACACAAATTGAAAAACAATATGTGTAAAATTATTATTTTACATAAGAAACTATAATTATACATATCGATACCTCCTACATCTAAGGTCGGAACTGCAAAATGGCAACTTTTCATTACTAAATACTATTTTAATTAATTTTAATGACACCACAGCGTTAATATTATTGCTGGAATCGTAATTTTTTAGTCACGCTTATAAAATGTTGATTGAATTTTTGTTTTTTTTGATATCATTGTTTTATTATCTTCAAAATTATTTATTAAAAGGCAATGAAGTCATAATACCCAAAAACGCATTTCCGACCTTTCACGTAGGAGGCTTCATATATATATGAAGCGTCTAATAACAAAACACGATACGTGTACATAATATGGTCAAAATCTAACAAAAAATACATCCATATGCAATTTCATACAATAGTAATGGTCTATTTTCTAAAATGTTGAAATGTCCGATTTTTTTCCCATGAATGCATTACAAATAGGGAATAATTAGCTAATGCAAATTTGCATAATGGTGTTAGTCTGAAAATAAAATACTATAGAAAAAAATAAACTATCTTTCCAACCAACTAGTTTCAGAACCTGATCTACAAAAACTTAATTTTTCACCAATAATGAATTGTGGACTTATTAGACGCCTCATATGTAAAACATATGGTAGTAAGGGGAAAAAACTGTAAAAAGCCAGTAAGTACGTATGTCTAACAATAAAATTATACTTTCTTATAACCTAAAATTTTGTTCCTCAGTTGATGCATTTAATGTATCGCATAATATGGATCATTATCATTATTCGTAAATATATTTAGTGATATTTGTCATTAGCTAAATAATTTTATTAAATTTCCAGCACTTTACCTATTTACATTGTTTATGATCAATGATATTTTAATGCGCCTATTGAATATATGAATAGCGAGTACTTATATGATGTATATACTATGGGTTTTTACATAAGTACACTTAAAAATTTCATATTAGTTTTTATTGAACATACATATTTTTGAAAAACACTTATGAGAAAATATATTATAACCAATAGAAAAAATCTTTTTGAAAAAAGTAAGCCACCCAGCAGGAATTGAACCTGCATCTCTTGGATTTACGCCCCGTCCGCGCATTATCCTATATGCTACGAGGTGACATACTAATTGCGACTAATTTTAACTATTGGCTCTTTAATACCTTGTCATCAGCGCTACTTTAAATCAAGCTACTACTTGCTATTTAACTTAGTAATAAGAGTTTTACATTCGTTTAATGTATTAATTTGTTATATAAACGAGAATTACCTAAAGTTAAAAGCATCAGGATGCACGGTACTAGTATTTCTTGGACTCCTACAGTCAAGTACCTAGACCTGACTTTAGACGAACATCTAATATTTTTGATAACCATTTTCAAACAATTAAAAAGCGCCAAGCTCAAGCACAAACGCCAGATTAGAAAAAGCAAGCTCGCCTTTAGAAGCAAACTTCTTCTGTGTACTACCATTACCCGTCCCATTATAACTCATAATATCATAATTCTAATCCTAGTCCAGTAGGAGACTAAAGAGAGGCACTTTAATTCTCTCTTCATCTGCTTATATATATATATATAAGCAGCAAAAATTGCAGTGCTAACTCCATCGTGTCTAAGGAGAAACTACAGTGTAACCTCTATTTTTCCCTGTTATTTTTATTCCTCTCTTCCCTCAGACCCATGACAAATGGTCATGAGCTCTTCGTACATATGTATACAAACATGAATACTAGATATTATGATGAAGATAAACGGCCATTTGGCCTTGGTGCCTCATAGTATACCTATATATAATAGAATAGAATATTCGTTGTCAGTATGCATTTACCATTAGTGAGTGCACATAGTGCATGAAGATGCCGATAGGAGCAACCCGGGTCACAAAAAAAATCCCAAATGGAATAGTACAAAATTTAAATTCAAATTACATCAAATACAGTCAGTGCATGTTTATGTCAATAATACTTTCTATGGAAATAGAATGATTGGAAAAAATCTACTATATTCTATATGTTTCTAAGAGGCACTTTCATGGTATTTTTTAAATTTATAAATGAAATTTTCAATAAGATTTATTGATTTTCATTAAGAAATAAAGAATTTTTGAAAATATACTGACCTACACTGGGTCAAGGCTGTTTCAAAATTGGATAATATTGTTATACGCCATCAAACGCCTGGGACTTATATATGACACCAATAATGTGTATATTGTATATTATAATAAAATTGACGAAACTACACATAGCTAAAAAGGGAAAGGCAAACCACACTGTTACATTATAGATAGTCATTGAACTGTAGCTAACCCTTTTCCAACCGCTTGGATACCAGTTGAGTGTATAGCAGACACTATTCCTCCCCTAAAACATAATTATGAAACTTTTATAATATATAGGTCATATTATATACTAATTATTTAGTGAAAGTATGTATTATTATTAACTTAGATTAATCCACTGTTATAATATGATGGCCCCCTCCAAGGCGATTCAACTCTAGCATAAGCTAGGAGTGGAGATAGGCTGTTAAGATTCTTGTCAGTCATACTCATATGTTTTTATTGAACTAAGAATAAAATGTACATTAGTTTTTTTTTTAATTCAATTAAACCCCGCCTAAACCAAATCATAATAGTTTAGATATAGGCTATCGACGTCGTTGGTCCCAGGTACGAATCCTGGAATATTTTTTATCAATTCGTGTATGAGTCAGAGTATGGACCTAATAGATTGAGTAAGTAGCTAACATCCATTTCTCGTAAAAACAAAATCTGTTGATACAAACCTCCACGCTGTGGAGGCTCATAATATGATCCTATAAAGATCGGACATGACAAGAAAGGCTTATAAAGACTAATAAACTACGAAGGAATATGAACAATTTTGGTTTGGTTTTCTTAAAGTAGGGATCGGCCACGCATTCACACAATTTGTCGTAAAAATACTAGACGGATAATAAAAGAAACCATTTGACAAAATAATGTTCGCTAAAACTTTTTTTATTAATTCATAATATTTTTACGTATTCTTTTTAGTATTTATTTATATACGTTTGGAAATAGTGCTACCGATCAAACTCTGTCAATAATATAATATATATGTGTGCAACATTCAAATGATATCTTGCACCCTTCATGGAGAAAAGGTTAAAAACAGTATGCTTGTTTATACATTTTAGAAATGTCTTTACAAAAACTGAACCTCTGAAACATTCTGGAATGTTGACACCATTTAATAACATGTATAAGGTGAACGCGCGGTATATTATAGAACTTTAAGTTAATATTTACTTTAGCGAGGTAATTATTACTATAATAAATATATTATTATACTTACTATATTATACTACTTATAAAAAAAATGTGTTTAATTTGAATATATATTAATGAATAAATTCCGTAAAATAACATACTTTTTTCTGTAGTCCATTTTGGATTCATATTAGTAGCAAACTTTCCACTTACTGTACTCTGAGATAAGATTGACTTGCATTATTAAGTTATACAAGCATAGAAAAAAAACCTTTTTATATACAGGTAGGTATCTTTCTATGCAATGCAATATTCAATAATGTCGATCAAATAACCTAGTCGATTAATATATATAACAATTTAATTATATTTTTTAAATGTATAAATACAATATATAGAAAATTCAAGCTGGTAGTGAAACTTACAAATTTTAGTTTGTTGTGTATTTGATTTAGACATTAGTAATGCAAATATTATTGAAATAACATGGGTAGTTGTTTGTATATCTTAAAAATCTAAAAAAAATGGAAGATTGTTACAATGACATAATGGTTAACGCACCAATACGTGTCATACAGATTAATTGAAAATTATTTTTTATTAGAGGTTTTACTAATGAAATTATTGGGCGATGGTAAGTAATATACCTATTTTACGTAAGTCAATCATATTCCCAGTTTTTATGGTAGATATATATCTTCAAACTATTTGTCCGTCTCATTCGAACTGTAGCACAATACAGTTGGGCATTAGTCTGCAATGCGTGATGCAGCGTTGCGTAGTCTACTCCCTAAACTGATTGACACTACAGGTGTGATGGTGAGAACGCAACGCATCACAAATATTATAGTATAATAAGTTTATATTACTTCCAATATTAAAGTAGCATCTACGATGGACGTGACGCGATTTCAATTTATATTTTCATCTTAATCATAACCGTAAGAAAAATATTTATTGGAAAAACAAAGCCATTCGAATGCGAAAATTCATATCTCATTATAGAGACAATGAAAAAAGAATAAAGTAGATTTGTTTGGAAAAACTTTTTTATAATAATAATATATTCAATATTAAGTAAAGTTTATTCAATCTATTCATCTAGTTCAGGGTTTGCGAACCTTTTTACGTACGCGTGCCAAAATTTCCAAAATATTATTTTTCAACTGTCTGACGTGCCGAGCAGTTTGTCGTGAGAAAAAAATAGTTCTTAAGATTTCTATTTAAAAAATGATGATGTTGTAGATACCATTCACAGAACATAGCATATATCGAGGGTATACTGACGGAATGCATTATTTCAGTTTTTGCTGTTTTTCTATTTTAAATGCCAAAATGTATACAATTTTACGCTCTACGTCCTGGTAAAACGCACAAAGGCATAGGATATAATAGTGAGAAAATAGAAACATTATTAAATCATATTGTTATTCTTTTATTCTGATAGAAAGCACGATACTGACAATGCGTTCTGCGTATACAAAATACAGGACTTGTAACATGTCGTATATTGTGTTTGCCATAAAGGTTAGTCTTTATAATGAAGAAAAAGTGTTTTTAAATCATAAAAAAATTTACGTGGGAGAACGCTTTGAAAAAAAAATTAAAGTCCTTTTTGCGATTATCTCAGAACTTGTGTTAATGAGTTAATGCTTTCTGTCAGTATACCCTCAATATAATAGCTTAGTCGCTTTTTTTCAATTACGCCATACATTTCGTTCCACCAATTTTGAAACTGTCTACAGAATTACGACTACTAGCTTCACCAAGTTTTTAGGTCTTATTTGGTGCAGTCATTTTTGCGGGTAGAAACAATTTTTTGTTAATGTATTACTAGTTATTTATGCACAAATTGATACCAAAATTGCTCCGATCAGATGAAGCATTCTCTCGCTACAGTGGTCTCAAGCATTGTAAATCGCTCAAAATTAGTGGTTCGCGGCACAGCATCCCCACCGCCTGGTGAAATTAATGCGATAATATTATATATTATGCATAAAGCCCAAGGACGTAACGTAATGCTTAAACTTCTGATCTGTCATTTATTATTAGTCTAGGTTTTTTTTGCTTCAAACGCGTGCCATGCAAAATCATCTCGCGTGTCAAACCTATGGCACTCGTGCCATAGGTTTGCCACCACTGATCTAGTTTAGTATACAGGAGTTAGTAAATCAACAGTCTTCGTTTTTTCATTCAATTTATTGTACGTAAATCCTTGTTGCATAAAAGGATCGAGCACTCTTTTTACAAAGGTAAGAAAGCAAGCGACTAGATACGGTTAAATTGAGTATAAAATGCTCTCTGATCTTTATAACCTTTGTGCACTTGAGTGCATACAATCTTCTTTTAGTAATTTTCTTCAATAAATTTAATATAATGCAAGCCTTGATATGCAATGCGGAATTGCAATACGGTATATTAAATGAGAAATTGTAGAGCTGCAAGCTCAATTATTTTGGGATCGGAATTCTTTATTTCTAATCTTGAGAATCCAAAAACAGAACCGAAATATTTTAAAAATACACTATATTATATTTTTAATTATTTTAATACTACATATATTGTTCATTCATATTCAACCAGTTAATAAAAATATAGATCATTATGTTTCAAGATTAATCTGGAAAGTGTAGTATATAGACACTTTCTTCTTAAGTTTTTAAATTAAAATAACCTTACTATACCTGCATACATTTAACTAAGCAGAAAGAGACAAGTATTTATTCTGTTTTTTGTCTTTGCGAAATCAATTAAATTGGGACTGATTGTTTAATAAACTATTTTCATTTCGATAATTCGTCAAATGACTGCCTTTCTACAAGACATGCTTACTGTTTACTCTATTGAATCTCGTAGTTCACTTCTGCTCTTGAAATATTTTTGCTTTTTATCGCGAGGGATGGATTCCAATCCTGGTGTCCTAAAGAACTTGAATTTAGGTGCGCCTGTCAATTACCTACGTGGTCGCAGCCATGATATATTCAGGGTCAGAACCGTTTCTTCGTATCAAGCCTATCATGCACCACTAGTGAGAGGTACAAGACTAGTCAATGCGCTCCCCAAAGCAAAGACATTTTTAGTGACGTACTATGTATTTTGTTTTCGAAATTTTATTTTTCTGTATAAAATTGTATGTTTTTTTTATATTTTCTTCTTCTCTCTTGTGAGGATAATATGTGTTATAATGTGAATTTCATGTTGTGAACGTCTTGAATTTAGATTTTTTATGTCCACAATATTGTGTTTTCTTGAATAAATAAATAAATAAAAAAAATCATTCAATGAATACAACATCATTTATACCATGATTCAATATTTTATAATATATTTAATATTTATATTATTTATACACTATTTTCTTGATTTTATGTCATGCTGTGAACGTCTTGAATTTTTAATTTGCAAATTTCACTATGTGTTAAAAAATTAAATTTGTTTAAATCTAGAAAATTCTCAGAAGCAACTAGGTTACCACGTGTGTCTAATGAAATTATCTTTTAACGACTTGTAGGAGAAGAGCAAAGTAAAAAGGAGGGTACGAAAAGCTATAGAACCTCAAGACATGAAATCTTCTCATTTTGCATACGATGTCGCAATATTTTAATCCAGTAAAATACTGGTATTTGAGTTGTAATCATATTGGATGGCCCATTGGCCCCAGCAGCTGGTTGAACCGACATAAATAGTTATTTCCCTTACGTACACATTTATAATTGATATTGTGTTTGATTTTCGTATTCTCTCTATGTTATGTAAATTGGTGTGTTGTTATCTATTTTCCACAGCACACGAAACTATAATGATTACAGTATGTATACATAATACTACATTTACATTATACACCAGCAATCCCCAGGGGCGCTGCACGCTATTTGACAAAAATAATAATTCTATACAAGCATAATTCATATTAAATTCGTTTAGTTCAGTGACTATTTGTCTTCGGTTAATAACAAAATTGAAACATATATTCCATTATTACGGACATTACGTGTGTATTTCAAGTCATACATAACTAATTTGCAGCGTCTATTCAATTAACCGATTCAAAAAAGATAAAAAAGGGGTTCACAAATTTGAATCTGAAAGAAAGAATTTAAATTGTCTACTGAAAACATACGATGGCCCAGTATTGAACAGAAACAAATCAAAAAACGTATATGCGTTATATTCTAATGGATTTAAATTCAAACTCTATCAAGTACCTTCGGTCGATAGTATTAATATGAAAACATATATTTTGATAATTCGTGATAGGGGACATTCACGCATGATATCATCATATTTTTGTTGATTTTAGAAGCCTTCCTAATCTTTTTTTTTTTAAAAATAATGGAAACTCATAAAATACTCTCTAATAAGGAATAAAATATCTCTGTGGTAGGGAATTTCCAGAAATAGGTTTTCACAACTTTACACATTATTTACTATCTGAAAAGTTCCAGTAACGCAACTCTGGATTTAATATGTTCTGAAGTAAATATGTACGTATAAATAAACGAAAATCAGATACCTTTTACAAAAACAAATTAGTTCAAAAGTAAAATAAAAATAAATAATAACAAGATAAAAAGAACTTTTTATATACCATGTTTTTAAATTTTCTGTTGAATCATATAAACTTGACAATACTATGTATTAATAAATACTTTCTTGTACTTGATAGAAATACTGAATATATATATAATACTGAAATGTCATTTTGACATTTCATATTGATTTCCATAGTAACGCACGTATATATTAATAATTTAGTTGCTAGGACCCCCATAGCAACCAATAATAGTGTTTATTTTTAACGATTTTTTTCCGAAACATACAAAACAAAATTAACTGAAAATTAATTCAATTCTGATTAAAGATGGCCAAAAGTATTAAAAGAAAGCACTGTTGTCGTATTCTGATATACTCTAAAAGTTTCAAATATCTAGCTAGTCGGGAAGTTAGTTAATAATCTTCAATCGTCCAATAAAAATCTTGGATAGACACACAAGAAAAAAATCTGTACCGGACAAACAAGAATACGAGCTAATAAAAACGTGGTAAAATATATTAACCATTATATTTAATAAATGCAGTGTAATAAAAATCATTCATAAGATTTTATTGACAACGGTACTTTATCAGTAATACTGGACCATTCGTAACGCCATAATATCCTTACTTAATACTTGAACGGCCCGAAACGAAAAAAAATGAATACCGCTGTAATACACTATTTCATTGGTGGCGAACCTATGGCACGCGTGTCACGCACGCTAGATGTGCAGTGGCAAGCTAGATGATTTTGTATGACACGCGTATGAAGAGATAAAAAACCTATATAATAATAAATGACAGATCGCACTGTATAAAAAATAGCAGGCAAATACTCTTAAAGAATTAGCATGACGTTTTATTTATTATATAATTGCATATGTCGGTCCTTAAAGTTTATGCGTAACATATAATATTATCGCACTAACCACATCAGGTGACTAGGAATGCCGCGCTGCCAACCTATTTTGATCGATTTACAATGCTTGAGACCACTGTAGCGAGAGAATGCCTCATCTGATCGGAGCAATTCTGGTATCAATTTGTGCATAAATAACCAAAATAAGTACTACATTAACAAAAAAATCATTTCTACCCACAAAAATGACTGCACCAATTAAGACACAAAGCTAGTACCTAGTAATAGTTATGGCAGACAGTTTCAAAATTGTTGGACTGAAATATATGGCGTAATTGAAAAAAGTGATAAAGCTATATGTGTGCTATGTTCTGTGAGTGGTATCTAGAACATCGTCATTTTTTTTAACAGAAATTTTAAAAAATATTTTTCCCCATAACTGCTCGGCACGTAAGACAGTTGAAAAATAATATTTGGGAAATTTTGACACGCGTACGTAAAAAGGTTTGCCAACCCTACACTATTCATTTCTGCGTAGAGCCATATTAGTAAGTTATATGACTTTTGAAATACTATGCTCACATTGTTTAGATGATTACACAACTATTCCACTATATAATCACATTATTACGACAACAGAGCTGACAAGAATTCAGTCTGTTGTTTATTATACTTATTAGTGTATGTTAAGACCTCTAGAGCACTTTAGCATAATAATTTTAGTATCGTGAAACAATACTGTTGCTTAATAAATACACTGCCAAAAAGGGTCAAACCTTACCCAGTCGGGGTTTCATTTTTTATTCAAGCTTATGTCAACACGATAAAAACAGCTGTTCTGTTACTTGTTACTGGACCCGCAATCTAAAAAAACGTATCCTGAATTGCTCAAAATAACAAAGCAGGCGTTTCATTATGAGTAATTTCTCAACACGTGAACTCAGACAACCATGGAAACAAAAATTATATTTTAAAAGTAAATTACCGGTTTCGCCCGCAAATGTCGCCGACCTTGGATATAATTTATGTAGATATTTATGTATGCCCAGTTAAAGCATTATAATCTATTGAAAATCTAAGGCGAAATAGACATTATTATTTATGAATTTATATGAGACAAAATCGACTTTGCTAAGCCATGAGCCTGTTAATGAAAATCTGCAACTTCACAGGAGACCGATATGAAAAATAAATTTAATTAGTTAGGTACGTCATAAATTTTTCACTACAGACAGATGACGTGATCGATTCAACTGAAGATTTGAAAGGGGCCACGAAACATTCAAACCAGACATACAATTATCAAATTATATAAAAATCTTAAAAAGATGCGTATAAAATATTACCTAACTAAAGCATAAAAAAATCCTTATAACTAACAATAAAAGTAACTATAATATAACAACTCAAATACGTTCTTGTATATAAAAAATAAACCATTAATAAAATAATATTAAACGTTTTTAACTGTCATCTTTAATGATAAATGGATAGGTAAGCGATACATTGCTATTTTTACTAGATAGATAGGTACGTTGCATGGTTTTTGTCGTCGGGGGGCTCAAACTCCGTCAATGTCTCGTGCCTCTAAGTCCTCGAACCCGCCACTATTTCACTAACAACTCTGCAAAAAAATAGTTGTAACTTCGTCAAGAAATGTCCCTTGCTGATGTACCTACTTTTGAGACGCTGAAGAATATATTCTAAAAAAATTAACCTAATTTTCATTATATGTAACGTCGCTAACGCCCTTTATCTTCGTGTCCGGAAACTTGTACGTATGCAGTTTGCCGTATCACACTTCACCGTGAAATGTTATATCGGAAATATATGGCCGTATATTAAAGACCGTCCAACCTCTTTGAGTCGTATATTACTGCCATAAAATTCATGTCCAAATAACACACAGTTCTTATCGGTTTACACTTTACAGGAAGCCAGCAGCAAACAAATTTTAAAAATAGCTGATATACCTACTGGATTATTTGTCAGGCTTGGTTTTCATTCTTGAATTCATGAATTTTGCCAAAATCAACTATAAAATTGAATTGTTGTTCATATTGTATCTAATAAAATTGGAGACCGTATAGAATACCGTCATCTCTTTCCAATATGAAAGCTCACGGTAAACTATGCCACAGTGAAATGTTTTACGTTCAATTTAATATCTTCTCGATATCTTCTCAAACACCCTATTTGGACATACAATATTTCCGTGTATCGCGTGAATATGTTGATAGTTCTAAAAACATCAATTCTCAGGACAACTATTTGTAAAGTTGGTGTGTAGTAAATCAGGAATGTTTTTAAATTTAAGTTTGTTGAGAATTTACAAAAATAAAATTTAAAAACATCCAAAAACATATTATAATCTGATTTATCACAGAAAGCCAAGCGTACAAATAGCTGCCCTGAGAATTGATGTTTTTAGACGTATTAACATAATATTCACACAATACACAGATTTTACAGAATAAAATTATGATGCAGGTGGGTGTTTTGTATAATAGTTAACTAAATCTCGGTAAAAAAAAACTGGATTCTATATTGCCAAACATATAGGACTTGAAAGAAAGAAGCCTAAATTAATATTCTTTTTACGAGAAATAATTATTAGCCAGTCATCCAACCCATTGTTTTTAGTACATATTATTATATTAACTATTTTTTTATCCAAACGAATAATTCAAAAGATTTAAGAATATAACATTCTTTTTATTGATAACACATATAATTTGAAAACATTTCTGAGAAATATATAACCAATAGAAAAAATCTTCGACATCCAGCAAGATTCGAACTTGCGTCTCTCGAGATTTGCGTCATTTTATTCGCCAAATTATTGGCAAATTCAAGTAAGATACAACAAAATCCATGACGCCGGTTAGTAATTAAGGTAATTCAATACCGACCTTGATTTTACAATACAAAAGCCGATTACCAATAGTAACGCAATTTAGAAAGCACTTCAGAGAGTATTGTAAGAACCATTGGTTAAAATTCGTTGCAATTACATAAAATTCCCATAGCATAGTAGTCAATGCACGTGGGTGCGAATCCCGAGAGATGCAGGTTCGAAACTTGCTAGATGTCGATTTTTTTTAAATATGTTTTCTATTGGTTATAATATTATATTTCTCAGAAGTGTTTTCTAATTATGTATGTAACTATATTAATTTTTATACTTTAAGTCAGGGCTTAAAATCATTTTTTAAGCTTATAAAACAATGTCTGAAACTACCCAGTTCGGCCATCAACCATCATAGTTTTTATGTGATATTACAGTCTTACAATTGAAATATTTGTTATCCATATAATATTATCTATGACATATGACATATCTACATCATGAAGCAGGCCCTCAGGTCAGGATGTTTGCCCCCCCCTACGAAGGTTAAAGGCAGTGTCACGCGCTGAGCTCACGTAGCGTTTTCAAAATGTTGTCCGAGGTAAAATTAAGGGTATTCAGTGCATTTTAGCGTTTTTTTGTATCTTTGAATACATCCACTTAAATTATGGACTTGTCGAGTATTGACACACAATTATCAAAAATTGTATAGCACAACCACATATTCTTGAAGTAAAATTTCGCTGCAGGCGATATTTCTTACTATTAGAGAAAATATGTGATGTGTGTTTATTTCAATTATTTAATCGACCTGCCTTGTCTTGACTGAGTCTTGTCAGCCCCCCTCTTATTAGGACCATTGCATTTAATCTATACGTCAGCTATCTAGAGTAGTTTTATATCAAAGTAGTCACACTTATTGTAACAATTACAATAAATTAGCCGTCTAAACATTCAAAACTGTCTATCTTGCTCTAAAATTTACCACAGCCAAAAAGGTGCTGTTAAAACATAGCACTTATTGTAACACTTACAACTAACTTATTGTAATTGCTATAATAAGTGCTAATACTTCGATACAAACCTACTATAGATAGCAGCCGTAGCGGCCGAAAACAGTTTTGTATGTAGAATAGATGCGCATGTATATGATTATTAATTGCGGTTACGCGTCTACGGCCTTAAATCAGTCTCTCGGTTTTCTTAGTATTTATCTTACGATATAGATGTATATGTAATAGTAGTGGTAACTCTGCAGAATATTTTATAGAATTCCAGGATTTTTTTTGAAATAGCTATTTCAAATCAATCACATTCTGTAATATCAACAATTACACACCTATAATATTATTAACCAACCTTACGGAAAATATATTACATTCCTCAATAATTAGGACAAATTTTCATCTTTCAAGCTAAATGAATATTTACTGATGTATAAATTTCAGGACCATTTTGGCAACGCCAATTTAGGAATAAGTTACAGCCGCGATCGTTCACCTGCAAACCCGCCGATGTACCTTTACGTTATAATTTTAGATGCTGGCGTGTAAAATTTCAATTTGCACCAATATAAATAATTCATATTTAGCGTAACAAACATAATATACGAAATCCCAACAGACTTAGATCCTAGATACTTAGATCGCAGGGTTCTGGTCAATCGACGTATAATTAAATCTTAAACAATTAAAAAAAAATTAAACACGACAAGATAATCATTAGTTTGATTATTATTTATACGATGCATATTTTTGAATTGTTAAATGCGTCAAGCTACCACTATATTGGTACCTTAGTCTCGATGTCTTTCTTGCTGGACTAATCTTCTTCTGTTAGAGCTGTTATACCTCAGTACCTAATCCTCAGTTTTACAAGTACATATTTCAGTTTTTTACAGCTACAAATTTAAAAAAAAATCATCATGAGGGTTACTTTTCTTTCTTCTTTTGACCATGTCCGACCCTAATAGGATCAGATTATGGGTCTGAATAGAATAGAGGTTTAGATTTAGATTTTATTACGAGAAATGAATGTTAACCACATGTTAACCATACTCTGACTCCAAACACGCATTAAAAAACAATATGTATATATTCTTGACTCAGGATTCGAACCTGAGATTACACGACATTATAATTTGACGCATAAGCCGCTCGGCCATCGTGGGACTAAAAATATCTATATAATTGTACGTATTTCTGTTTTTTTATCGATAACAATTTCGATTGTTACACTATTAACAAATTAAAAAACAATATGTGTATTTACCAGATCCAGGATTTTAATCTGAGACCCACGACAGTATAAGCCGAGACGTAAGCCGCTCGGCCATTGTACGCTACTATAGAGTTACTACGGTTTATATTTTTTTGTATTAATTAAAAACAAAATTCAAATGTATTCATTCATTGTAATCCAAAACGGGAGACGTGTGAGGGCTGGGTTTTAAAACCACTACGACAATAATTATTCGTCCGCGTCTTAAACTTCCAAGGCACCCAGACTGAGCTAAAACACCGCCATCTTTAGATTAATAAAGCCTGATCATAACTTTTTGCACAAGCAACGAGTGGTCCACTTCCATACTATTTATTAATAATGATAGGCAATGACAGGCAGTCACATTCGTGAGACAAGTGAGAAAGATATTTAATAACACTATAATTTAATAATAAGTCCAAATAATATATTTTATCGACAAGTAAATTAAGAACGGTTAATCATCCAGACACTCCAGATAAAGGAACAGTTCTCGACAGTGTGTCTAATAACACTCTGCAGTGTTTTGGCCATATTGTTCGGCGCGGACCAGATAATCTGGAGACTTTTGGTTTTGAAGAAACCCCAGGCAAAGCTGAAAAAGAGAGTCGGCACGCTAGAGCGACCAAAATGAGCTTACTGGGGGCAGTCTTCATTTTGCCCTGAAAGAAGTAGAGGAGCGTGAGGGGTGGAGAGTCGCTCAAAAGATGACTACATTTCAGGGTAATCACGGACATTAGTCATAAGTGAACCGCCGAGAAGAAGAGGTATTAAAATTTAACATCCCTGAATATTATTCCTTAATATATTTTTTCTTTTAATTTCGTACGTCTAACTAATTTGTATAAACTACTATAAATAATATTCCTTGATCATAAAATATTCAAAATACCCTTTTATAATAAAGAATGGTATAATAAGTAAGGGCTCTCGAAACAAAAATGTCAGTTTCCATTCTCATTAAATGTTAGTAAGTCAATAAAAATATCTTGTATTTTTCTTATACAACTTATAATTTCTTATAAAAGTATTCTAAAATGTACATAAAACCTTTTTGAATGCTTTGATTAAAACATATTGAACCTATAAGAATGAAATTACATACCTTTTTTTTGACAAAACCGACCTTTTACGAAAATAGAAACCACCGTTTTTATTTCCATAGCCTTAAGAAAACTCAATCGTTTCGTCTATAACTTTATAAATTTAAATTAGATTTTTTTTTGTGCAAATAATTAAAGTTTAACTCAAAAAGTTTTATAGTGAAAAGGTTCACATCGCAATAACGAGACTAAATTATCTTCCTCTACGCCAAAAATAATAATTCAATACTTGTTAGGTAGGTACGCAAAGAGAATTTCGATTACTATTTTATGATAATTACAGTACGTCGACTTCTGTAAACAATTCAGTCTCAGGGTAACTACATTTTGTTGAGGTGCCCGCCAAATTTTGCCAATAGGCGAGCATTCAGCGACTTTCGTCTTCGGTGGATGGTTCTAATCATTTCATCTCACCTTCTTTCTTTCCTTATAACATATCTTTAAAAAATTACCTTATAGGTACACACCTGTGAATATCATGGGAGCCGAACAAGGAACGCGGTAGAATTCATGGCATATTTACAGGTGTGGACGGTGTCCCGAACACGCACACGCCAACCTTCTGCCCAAATGTTTATATGAATAATAGTTACAGTTTCTTGCAGACTCAACAATTTAAAATAGGGTATTTCAAGGTGGAAGTAGCCTCTTTACGTTATAATTTTACTTTTTAGGGGTGGAATAATAAATAAATGGATATAATTTGTTTAGTTATTCTTCTTATCAAATTATCTCAAGAGAGTATATGGGACGGCTGACAAAAATTTACAATTTTTCATAATAAACACCATATGAATATACCAATAATTATCATTCTTCAATATTCAATATACAGATTTTTTTGTATATTACATGAAATAAACTATTTTTTTATCAACGAATAAAATCAAATTATGTATATTCAATATACTATATATAATATTTATGTTTATTTATCCATTTTTGGAGATTCTTTTATAACTCAACACAAAACAAAACATAAAAAGTCAAAATGTCAACAGAAATAAAAGTGATAATCGTGTGGTTTTTTATACCTAACATTCCTAATTCTTATTTTTTTTCTTTCACTTTATCACGACCCATCATTAGGGCATAAGGCAAGCACAAGCTCGTGCCACTACCTCCAGTCCATCGGTAACTCTCGCGATTTCCGCCATACCAGTCTTACCGCGCGTAGATCGCCCTTGTAATACCGCGGCAGTTGAGGGTGACGGAACCCTTAAGGCTACGTTACAACAGCACAAAGTGTCGCAGTCTCCAGAGGCATTCGGAACACATGTTCCAGCCAAATGATTACGTCAATCACCGAGGGCTCGTATCCACTCATGAACTCGAGTAATATTTAACTAACAATAAAGAATATGGTTTTTTTATATACTTTGAAATTAGATCAGTAAAACATAAATATCTAGACACGCTGAGATAATTAACAATAAAAATATTATTCCACCAGAGATCTGTATAATCTTGTGTACACGACGTTGATTCCGCGACGGATTTTTTTTAAACAAAAATAATACTAAATTATGTCATGAAAACTCTCTTTTTTCCAATTGAATAAATATTTATCCCAGCAAAAAAAAAAAAAACACAACACGAATATATTTAATGGATAAAAAAACACATAAAAGGATGTTTACACCGATGGATAATTTACTCTGTCACTCATGTACAGCTTTAACGATTCAAGGTGAACGTTAAATAATTTCTTAGAATTGATGTAGGTATCGTCACTGAAAACTAGTAGTACCTACAGGTCAGGACAATAGTGTTTTTCTTGAGAAATATATAATATATATATATTTAAATTTATTTTGAACTTAATTTTTTCGTACAAGATGGTCATGGATATAATATTATAATTATATACCTACCTAAGTATAGATAAATAAAAATATATTGTTAATAACGGAGAAAAATATTTCTGATTTTGACTTATATTCGTGTTCCTTGTTAATATAGTTATTATATATATCTCAATTCCATGTTATTTTGACTTATCTTTCTTTTCCTTGGCACCACAGAATTATATATATTAAAATTTTATAAGGTATCGTATAAACACGTAATATGCTTAATCCCTTCGAAGTTGTGTAACATGGTAATATAAAATGTATGAGCACATTTAGTATGAATTCGGCACCGCCCTTGCGAAGTAAGTTTCCGGACAGCCCGCCGAGAAACATATTTCCTTTCAAGACGGAAGAATATTTTGACATTGAAATGGCGCCGTAATTCGATAACACTACCAAAATTTATTTATTAGTCACGAAAGTCTCTCTCAAAGAAGGCGCGAAGTAAATTCAAAATCGTGATTATTTTCCGTGATGTAAAAGAATTTTGTATTGTAAACTATAATAATATCTGTAACTCAAAGTAAATGTGTCTTATATCCAATTTTCATGAATAAATTTTAAGTACTTACGGTTTTCGATGATTTTTTACAAAATTTTGATTGAAAATAAATAGTTTTACCAGCTGTATTATATTATTATTTATCCGTATGACAAAAACACAAATTGAGTCTTTCGTATATAAAAATAGTATCGCAAATTGGGTCATCTGTCATGTTTTTTTTTTATAATCCACGAAAAATCATCATTATACAGATGTTGTCCCATTGATATCCGCCAGCTATAAATAATTATTTGAAGCCATCATCCTCAACAGCCGTTTTGATATTTCGGTACAATAATAATTATTATGAAATGAACGTTCATCTACATCGCAAAACAGATTAATAAATAGAATTCCGATAGGCCATATTCCAATACAATACATTTTGACGGCATTTCCTCAATCATAATTAGATCGGTAGGGTCTGTTATGATTTGTTAACTGCCACAATATTTCTTGTAATATTTGGACTGCATTTGTATAAATAAGAAGGACAATCAATGAATCCTCACTCAAGCACCGAGTCCATCACTCGACATAGACAACGGTTATTTTTTTTCGAGTCCAGTATCTCAGTTTATTAATATAATCAATCTCTCGATCACACGATCTTTATTAGTGTATTTATTTATTCTTGTAACGATAAATATACTCTCCCCTCACAACATCGAAGCAACAACGACTTTATCTTCACACACCTCATCATCCATAAAATGGTGACCCCGATGCGATAGCATCATATCCCCAAATATGTATATAACATGTTATCATAATATGTTGATAAAGCAATAGTATTGCATTGTTACCTTTACTGAGGTTTTAAGGCAATGATACTCAACCTTTTTTTTCTTCGGGCCAAATACATATATTTGTAAAGTAACGCGAGCCGCATAACTACTGGTGTGACGAAAAAAATCATGAAACCCCCCCTTTTTTACAAAACATTTTTGAGATTTAAAAAATTATGCGTGTTTTTTTAATTAATCGTGTGCAATAGCAATACTCTTATACCAGATCTGATGTGGACCATAATGACAATCCTCTTCGGGTGTCACTATCTGTGCGTCAAAATCGAAACGAATTTCAAGATATATGAAATTCCTGATAATAAATGTGTTTCGGGCTGCACATAAAAGCTTAAAGGGCCGCATGTGGCCCGCGGGCCGCAGGTTGAGTATCGCTGTTTTAAAGTATTATCCATTTTTTGGGGAATTTTTATTTGATGTGCCAAACAAATTCCATATCCTCAGTGTACCTGTATGTAAAAAAGTTTGGCAGGTAGCGATTTATTGTTTTAAAAATTTAACCTTATTTATCGAATTTCTAAAAAAAATACTTAACAGCAAGCGATTTTTGAAATTCAATTCTGTTCAAATTATTGAATTATGAAAACAGACTATATATTATATTTCCGCATATTACATAGTGATACAATACATAATTTTGTACTAATTAAAATAATTACGCCGTGATATTACTAAACATGATAACCTATATTATAATTATTAAGTTTTTGAATATTCTGAATAGGGAATTTTACTTAGAGTTAAAAATGATTTTCTCAATTGAAGCTTTTTCTACAAATTAAAATATCTATTTATTTTGCTTACATGTAAGTATTAAAATCTATGATACACAAAAAGAGCACAACATTGGCATTAAAATCTTACTTTCATAAAAACGCGTCTTAAGATTTTTACCCTGCAACCACGAATTCATTTATTTTGAAAATTTTAGAAATACTATTATTATAAATAACGATATTGTATGAACTACATAATTAACATTATATGTGATAATGCTTCATGGAAATGATATTTATTCAATATTTCTATCAAGTACAAAAAAGTATGTATTAATACATAGGATTGTCAAGTTTATATGATTCAACAAAAAAATTTAAATCGTTGTATATAAAAAGTTCTTTTTATCTTGTAGTTAATTATTTACGTAGTGATTTTGGTTATTTACTCACATACAGTTATTTGCGATTTGTATGATTGTTTAGCACTATTACGTTTTATGCGAGGACTGCGGTTAAACAATCTCAATCCAAAAAAAAGTTTGAACTTCTTTACAGACGGTTTAATAATAACCCTTATTATCTATATTCAGATTTACTTTCATAATTTATTATATCTGTCAAAGAGAATAGCTTATTCGCCATCTTTGATTACAACAATACTTTTTTACATGCCTAAAATAAATTACTTTAGTTATCTGATACAAAAAATTTCATAACATATATAAATGCGGCCCCGAATGAGTGTTTGGTATTTAATTTGGACCTCGTAAAGAGAAAAGTTCCTAGGGCCGTCATATCGAAAAAAAATGTATCAAAGAATTGGGCAAAACGTATCGATCGCCATCGGAAGAAAGTTTTGATACCGGTATCTGAGGATGTATTCTATACACAAGGCGGCTATCGGCAGTTACATACGGTAGTTTATCATATTTATTTATTTAATAAAATAAAACATTGTGGAACGAAGAGTATAACGAATCCAAATTCAAGACGTACACATGAGATTTACATTGTAACAAATATTACCCTCACAAGAGATAAGTACAATTTCATACAGAAAAATAAAATTTCGAAAACAAAATACATGGCACGTCACTAAAAATGTCTACGTCTTTGGGGAGCGCATTGACTAATATTGCACCCCTCGCTAATGGTGCCTGATATGTTTTAGACGAGAAAACATCTCCGATCCAGAATAAACCATGGCGGTGACCACGTACGTAATTGACAGACGCATATTAATTCAAATTATTTAGGTCACCAGGATTGAAATGGTTTTATGTATTGAGTTATTATAATTGTTATAATAAGTGAGCCGTTAAAACCAATGTTTCTTAACCCTTTTACATCCGCGGACCACAAAAAAATCAAAATATGTTTTACGGACCATGAACATTTTTTCAAACCTATTAATTTTTCAATACATATAATATATGCTGATATAACAATATTTAAGTATATTAAAACAGACAGAATAAAAAAATGTAATTTGAAAATTTATAAAATAGGACATAAAATTCGATTGTTTATCGAAAGTGAAATTAAATATAGCCTTTTAAAAATCAATACTAACTATTTTTGAACTGCAGAAAATTTTTGCGGCCCTCCCAAAAATCTTGGCGGACTACCGGTTAAGAAACTATAGTTTAAACTACCTATCTCGCTTTAAAAGTTAACACAGCCAAAAAAGGGGCAGTTAAAACATAGCTCCTTTAACAGTTTAGAGACGTTTAACTTATCGTTGCAATTATAGTACCTCAATACAATTTGACAAACTACCGTCGATAGCCGCCTTATGTATATAATAGACCCACTGATTTTAAAGTGTTAAAAATGAATTACGTTATTTTTTATTAATTTATTTATAACACTAGTATTTATCTAATGCAATACTTCTCTAAAATATAATACATTATCTTGAACATACATAATGTCAAAACATCTCAGATATAATATACACTTACTAAAAAAAATCACATTTTGAAAAAAATACGATGTCCGATGGGATTTGAATTCATTATTTTTTTCAAATGTGATTTTTCTAATATGTAGGTAGGTATATATCTGAGGTGTTATGTAAAGATATATATGCTCAATATATGGAATGTTACATTCTCAAATCTTGTGAATTGATCGTTGAATAAAACAAATGGTTGTTTAAAAATTCTTAGCAAGTTCAAGTAGACGTTATTACTAAAATATTTTGGCGAGAGCCTGGCGTCGGTTAGTAGTTAAGGCAATAATTATTAATGATTCCTTGATTTAAAATACAAAAACTGATTGTCAATAACAACGCAATTTGATAAGCATTCCATGCTGGACCAAATAGTTAAAATATCGTAGTATGAGGCCCGTGGCTTAATTGGTTAAAGCATATTGAAGCGATGCCAGTGGATATATTGGTTCAAATGCCGTCGGGCGCCTACTTTTTCTTGTATGTATATATCTGAGGTGTTTTCAAGTTATGTTTTTTCAATATATAGAATGTTACATTCTCAAATCTTGTGAATTGTTGGTTGAATAAAAGAAATGGTTTATTAATACATATTATCTATATAGGTTTATCTGAAATTTACGTTGTGGAACATTATTATAGTGGAAATATAGAGTGGTTTATTTTCAGTATTAACATTATGTACTTGAAATTTTATATGTACAATTTACATTCATTCAAATTAAATCATTTCAATAAATAAGTCGGAATTGATGTAGAATACAAATGTATTTAAATGATTCAAAAAAGCCACCATTTTAAAATTATTAAAAATTTTCAACTTATCAAAATAAAAAAAAATGTTATTTAGAAAGGTAATGAATAATGCGAAGGTTTATAATTTTCTTACGCCATGGAAAACTAACAAAAAAAACGTAATGGAAAGCCGCCAAAGCAAATAATAAATGCGGTGATTCTTAAAAAAGTTTTATGCTTCATGCCTTCCACGTACAGCTCAGATTGTAATTGGGTCGAAATTTTAAATATTTATAGACCTGGCTCTCGGAATGCTAATTATTTTTCATCACATTCCTATTTAGATTATACAAAGTGTTTATAATTAATTACTTTACACGTCTTCGTATATATAATCGTTCTCCAAACGAACAGGTATACAATGTACCTGCCGAGCGGCCAAACTTGTATTTTGCAACTACCATAGGGAAAGTCCGGGCAAAGCGAATACTTCAATCACTTAAGATGAAAATTTTTATAAAATAGAAATCTTATACACTCTTCGTCAGTAGAAATTCCCAGTTGATTTGCCACGAGTGGTTGAAAATTCTGTCGCAAGATATTGTTGCGTACAGTGAAACTCAAGCTTCGATTCGTTGCATTTGGTTTGATACATGGACACTAAAATTATTTTTTAGCCTTATTATCTGTAGTTTTAACTACCCATTATCTCTGTAACCCATTGGCAAAGGGTGGAGGTAGGCTGTTAAGATCCGACATAAATAATGCACACTAAACTTCGTCAGTCAAATATTCAATTAATTTAAAATTAATTAATTTAAATTAAATTAAATTAAACCCTACTTAATCCAAGCCATAGTACATAATAGTTAAAAAATATTCGTCAACCTATTAAATATCTAAAATCATACCATTAAACCATGCATAGTTTTAGTTATTTTATAGACAGAAAATATTTTTTATCGATTATGGTTTGAGCAAAGCCTAACGAATTTTATTAAAACTAACTAACACCATCTGTAATAATATTTTTTCTTAAGTCAACTAAAATAAATAAGTATGACTGAAAAGTGGACACTATTTTTGTCGATTTGCCCATAGTATACTTAAACTATTATGGTTTTTTTAAGCAGGATTTAATTAAATTTTAAAAACTAACCAGCACCATTTGCAAATTATATTATTCGTTCAATGTAAACAAATAAGCATTACTGGCAAAGTTGAATGTATTCTATATATATCTAATCTTAAGAGGCTATTTTTACAAAAATATTTACATACATTTACTAAGGTAAACTGTAAAAATAGTCGGTAATTTTTCAGTGTGACGCTTAAACTGTATAAGTAAAATAGTGTGCCGTCACGAAAAAAGGTCTGGAACCACTGCTCTAGTGCACGCAATTCACATTTAGAATCTAAAAATGTAGTCCTGGGACGTTACAAGTATAAAATTTAAAAGTGATTATCATTCGTTACGTCACGATATACGCACGACATTGTCTGTAATGTCTATAGGTACATAGCACATGTTGGATGGAAGATACCTAAATAACATATTATAATAACACCTCTTTATTAGGTATATTTAGAATAAAATTGTTTTTGAGTTATGAAAAAAAAAATAATCAAATTTTATAATTAAAACTCTTAGTGATGAAAACCATGCCTATTATATGCCTATTATGTATATTGTAAAATATTGCAGGGTTACTGCAAACTAATTCAAGATAAAAAAAACTTTTTATATATAACGTTTTTAAATTTTCTTTCATATAAACTTGACTTGACTAGCTTAAACGATCAAAAAAAATGTACTTGATAGAAATAATACTGAAATGTCACTTTGACATGTCATATTGATTTCCATAGTAACGCACGTATATATTGATAATTTAGTTGCTAGGACCCCAGACCCCTAGCAACCAATAATGGTGTCGAAATAACTTTTCATACATAACAAAATTAACTGAAAATGAATTCAATTCTACTTAAAGATGGCTAAAATTATTAAAAAATGCATTGGCATCGTGTTCTGATATATTCTAAAGGGAATGGGACGACTGGCCTCCGGAGAATTGGACGCCGCACTGTCGTAAACACGTGTAGACGAGGTATTTTAATCAGTTTCTATCTGCTACTTAGTAGTTTGAATTCATTTTACTCTTAACATAGTGTATTCTTTATCGCGGATTGAGAATTACCATGCCTAAGGCTTTATATAAAATAAAAAACTCTTTTTTCGTTGGAACTTAAACATATGCACGATTAAATCATTGTTTACGTCTGCATATTTACATTCTCACCAACTATTAAATCATAATATAATCATTGAAATATAAATAATAATATTTAATATTTTTTTTAAAGTACCTATAAGTACCTAACGTCTATTCATTTTCGAATTCCGTGGTGTCCAGTGGTCCGGTGCCAAATCGTTCTAGACCCATTCTAAAAGTTTCAAATGTCTAGCTAGTCGGGAAGTTAGTTAAAAATCGATTGCAAGATTTGTACCGGATAAATAAGAATACGAATAAGTAAGTCTCAAAATTATGTTATGGAGTAATTGCAATTTGAAATTTGTCATACCCGCAAAAATCAGGCATAAGGCTAATTTCTTTGTGCTCTATGTGCATGTTCTATAATCGTGGGGTTGCTGCCAAAAGTTGGTAAGTCGATAATTTAGGTATTTAGAGTTAACAACGGACCACGTGTCTATATATTAATATGTATATTATGTATTTCTGGCACCCAACTCGAGCAAGTCAGCAGCTACATCTATCTCGGACAGCAGGTGTCCATAAACGGAAGCATGCACGATGAAATTGCTCGAAGAACAAAGCTGGGATGGAGTGCTTTCGGACGTCTGAATAGTATCTTCAAGAGTGACCTACCATTATCTCTTAACCGTAGGGTGTTCAACCAATGTGTGCTACCCGTGCTCACGTATGGCTGCGAGACGTGGACCCTCAACACGATAGATGTCCAAAAGTTAAGAGTCACACAGCGAGGCATGGAGAGGTGCATGTTGGGCATCACGCGAAAGGACCGTAAGAGAAACGAATGGGTTAGGAAGCAGACAAGAGTACGCGATGTAATAGACGTTGCCAAACAGCTGAAATGGAGATGGGCGGGGCACATTTCTCGCCAAAAGGACGGCCGCTGGACAAATGCCGTCATCCAATGGTACCCAAGGGGTACGAAACGGCCACAGGGTCGCCCTAAAAACCGCTGGATTGACGAACTGGTAAAGTTCGGCGGAAATACGTGGCAGCGAACGACACAAGACCGAGAGAGTTGGAGAAAGCTTGGGGAGGCCTTCATCCAGCAGTGGATTGACCCCGGCTGATGATGATGATTAGAAAAAATCAAAGCCATCTGATGTACGAGGGTGGGTCAATAAGTCCTTAGAAAAGCCGACAGGTGGCGCGACTAGTACTGTAAGCGGTTTGTTTTCATGCAGCGGCACTACCGATTCAGTATGCTGCGAAGTTTCAATCAGATTGGTCGGGTTGTTGTTTTTTATTTTCGTACATTTAAAAAAAAAATTTCTTGTTTACAAAAATGGAGAAAATTGAGTTTAGAGCTGTTATTAAACATTTTAATATTAAAGGGTTAACAGCAAAGGAAATAAAAAATGAGTTGGATTTAGTTCACGGCATATCTGCTCCTTCACTTGCAACTATTTATAACTGGTTAAATGAATTTAAACGTGGTCGTACATCAACAAAGGATGAACCACGCTCAGGACGTCCTGTAGAGGTGACTACACCAGAAATGATCAATAAAATCCACTATATGGTGTTAAGTGACCGAAGATTAAAGTTGAGTGAGATAATTGAGGTTACAGGGATCTCAAAAGGTAGCGTCATTTCTATTTTACATGACAAATTGGGCATGAAAAAAGTTTCTGCAAGATGGGTGCCGCGTTTGCTCACAGTCGACAATAAACGCAATAGGGTGGTGGCCTCTAAAGCCCTGTTGTCGCTCATGCAACGCAATCCGGATGAATTTTTTCGTCGCTTTGTGACTGTAGATGAAACATGGATACACCACTATACTCCCGAGACGAAAGAACAGTCAAAGCAGTGGATTGCGAAAGGCGAACCATGTCCAAAGAAGGCGAAAACCGTAAAATCAGCTGGTAAGGTTATGGCTACTGTATTTTGGGATGCACGTGGAATTATTTTCGTTGACTATTTGGAAAAAGGAAAAACAATAACAGGGGATTATTATGCATTTTTATTGGACCAGCTAAAAAACGAAATTGAAGAAAAACGGCCTCATTTAAACAGGAAAAAAATCCTCTTTCATCAGGACAATGCCCGTGTTCACACATGTTTACGATCAATGGCTAAAATTGAAGAATTGAAGTTCGAATTGGTCGACCACCCACCGTATTCGCCAGATTTAGCCCCCAGTGACTTTTTCCTTTTCCCAAACTTAAAAAAATGGCTAAGTGGACAACGTTTTTTTTCAAATGAAGAAGTCATCGATCGGACAAATGCTTATTTTGAGGACCTTCCGAAAACTTATTTTTCTGACGGTTTAAAAAAAATTGAGAAACGTCTAACCAAGTGTATTGAGCTCCAAGGAGATTATGTTGAGAAATAAAAAAAAATACAAAAATAAAAACTGTTTTAATGCTTTTTTCTAAGGAATTTTTGACCCACCCTCGTACCTATAGAACATAATATACATAAAGCACAAAGAAATTAGCATTACGCCTGATTTTATAAGGCAAGTCAAACTTCCAAATTGCAATTACTCCATAACATGATTTCGAGACACCAAATTTATTCAACATCTGGATGTCTTATTTACTATTAACATGTATGTACACATTTAGGGCTCTGATATCCATTGCCGGTTAATCGTCCATACAGCTAACTGCCCGGTCTGAAATTGCAATTATCCGTTTTGCTCAAACTTTGAGCAAAATGAATAATAGTTACGTTAACATTTACAATTTGAATACTGCGTATAAAATGCGTGAACCCAACTAAATCATTGGCTATATTAAATCCAGTATTCAGAATCAATTTGAATACAATAGTCTCCCACCTAACTAACCATATACTTCAATAATTATTATTCTCTTTATTTTGATTTCTTTATCTTCGTAAAACAGGTTGTCTCAAACCACCCCTACCGAAAACATAATTCATAGAATTAACCTAATTTTATGCAACTAATTGGTCCACACGATTAACAGATGCTGTATCTGCTTTGTCTTTATTGGCTTTGCCCGGCAGGCACTTCTTAAATGAACTCCTCGGAAACAACGGTTAATTCCAATTATCAATAATAACCAAACAAGAAAACAAAAGTACACCCATAACGAGGTTGCTGAACCAAGAAGGCGTAATAGAAAATTCAGCGAAACTGAGATATTTATGTAGTTAAATTGTTCTAAATGTTAACTTTTTGAGTTTTTTTTAGTAGGTATGGATGGTGACAAATTGCTTTCCTACAAAATTACAAATTTTTAGGCTTAGCAAACTATGAAAATAGATATACATAATAATCAGTCATTTTACTTATGAAAACAATTGAGACACTGAAAATTTACAAAACACTGGAAAACATAAAACTATTTTTCACAATAGTAATTGTTTTGTATTTAAGTATGTACAGTTTTTTATTGTTTTTACAAGAAATGAATATTAGCTATTTTTTTCAACATATTAGATCCATTATCTGGGCTTAAACATACATTGAAAAAACATGTAAATTTTTGTGAGATATGAAATTCGAATCTGGGACCCACGACATTATCGCTCGGCAATCGGTAAAAATTGTTAATATAACTTACACACTAATACGCAGCGCTCGAAATGGAAAATTTTACGAACCGGAGCGCTCGATAATTTTACGAAAATATTAACATTGATATCTATTAGTGTGTTAGATTTTTTTATTATAATGACATATCTCGCTCAGACTGTCAAATTAATATTTTCACAAGACGGAGCAATAATTTTGAGGATTTTATGAACCGAAACGGCGCTTCGGTGCGTTCCGGTCCATTTCGAGCCCTGCTAATACGACATCGGCGTGTGAAAAATATATTTATACAATTGAACCATGTAACTCTATATAATTATCAGTGGTACAACTCTGATAGCGTAGATATTAAAATAATACGCATGAGTCAGCATAGCTCAAACACTTCCTCAGACAGTGAAAGATGAAATTGTCAATCCTAAGCATTCCAACCGTTTTTCTCGGATTTTTTTTTCTAATTTTCAATCAATGTATCAATGTATGTATCCAAAATTCTTAAATCTTGTGTAATTGTATTCAGTATTGAATAAAAACGTATTTGCGGATAATATCATAACTAACACATTATCAATACTGAATTAATAATATACATTTTTTTTAGAATTATTAATAACCATGTCCTTGCTTTTTCGTACAAGGTGGTTGTTAGTAATTTTGGACAATCACAAATACCCAGGTTTTCAGAAAAACACATAAATATTGTGTCCTCACCGGAATCGAACCCAGAACGCTCGAGCGGAAGGCCAGTGCCTTACCCACTGCACCACGAGCGCCGCCAATGATATACATTTAAATCATATTTTATAATAAATAAATTTTCTTTCTAATTTCGTTGACGGTTTTCAAGGTTTGTAAAAGTTTTCTGTCAATTTATTATTCATTGAGTATTTTAATAAATTCGATAATATAGTATATTATAATATTCATCTGATTCACATTTGGATACATAAATAATATCATATTATATTTAAATCTTATTTTATAATAAATAAGATTTCTCTTTGACTTCGTTGACAGTCGGTTTTCAAAGTTCGTAAAACTTTTTCGTTTACGGCAATATATTTTTCTATCGAAACATTTTGCAATACTTCGAAGACTGTCAAAAGCCTCTCCATTGACAAACGTAAGTCATGTTTGAAACGAAATCTTATACGTTCACAAAGTAAATATATCTTTTTTTATCTCTTCTCTTAAGTTTGCTTTTATTATATATAATACCTTGACTCAAAATACGTTTATTCCGTATAGTATATCGCCATAGTGACCAGCAAGTCACCCATTGCTATTACATAAATTTGGTGACGTATATTATATCACGCATTATTGTCTGCGGCCTTATCCAATGGTTTCTTTTATGGTATTTTCTCGTTATGCGCAATATGCACATTTCCATGCCTTGTTACGCTATTTATAGTTTTTGGATTTTTTTTACATTTAAAATACATATTTTAGCACACAAAAAGCACACATCAGCAACACTATAATACGCTTTAGATACAGTGGAAGATCACTTTTTAAGATAGTATTCAAGTGCCCAAAGCTCCATGCCAGTTTGTTTGTGTGATCAATCTCTCCATAGACACCTCTGTCGATTGTCATTTGTCTTCCAAGATAGACATAGTTTTTAAAAAACCATTTCTTATATTCAAATGAATAATTCACAAGATTTTGATAATGTAACATTCCATATTATATTGAACATACATAACTTGAAAATACCTCAGATATAATATAACCACCAGAAAAAACTATAATATTTGAAAAAATTAAACTCGACGGGATTTGAACTCATATAACCATTGGTGTCGCGCCAATCCGTGCATTAACCAATTGTGCTATGAGCCTCCTATCTAATGACGACAATTTAAACTAGTAGGTTATACGTGAAATGCTTATCAAATTGCGTTATTATTGATTATCGATTTTTGTGTATTTAATCAAGGAATTATATTAAGAGATTTTTTTTACGAGAAATGGATGTCAGCCACTTGCTCAACCTATTAGGTCCATACCCTGACTGACACACAAATTTAAAAACAATATGTGTACTTGCCAGACCCAGGATTTGAACCTGGGACCCACGGTGTTATAGTCCAACGCTTAAGCCGCGCGTCCACCGTGGGCGTTTGATAGTCGAGAATTAAGAATATAGAGTATCTATATTGATACCATAAAAAAATCGGTGTGTGTACTTATGTACGCGCGTTAGAAGTTATACTCCTTTGTGCGTAACAAAACAAAATAAGCCGTTACCTGAGTCTATTAATATTACAGTAGGTTAGGTTGATGAAAACGTACGCAATTCATCTGTGTCTCATATAGCACATGATATTTGTAATTTAATTATTGTACTGTACCAAAACTCATCTTTGCCATACAGCGATTATAATCGGTTCAAAAGTGCCCATGATGAATTTTAAAAAATCAAATTTTAATATATTTTTGGAATTATTTACCAACTCAACATTCACAAAATTTGTTTATTTATTGATATATAATTTTACTCATAAATAATACTTACATAAATATAGCCACAAATCTTGATACACAATATTTACAATAAAAAAAATATATACACAGCAATATAAATAAAGTTTTATGAATATAAATTAACAGTGTAGAATGTGATAAATTATGTGTTGCATCGGCGCGCGCAACTTCGTCACACGCCAAACGTGTTACAACGGCGTGCGAAACTTCGTCACCCGCCAAAAATATACTCAGATCTGTTTTCCCAAACGCGCCAAAAGAAGTATAACAAAATAAAATTGTTACCTAGGTATATAAATATTATAGTATCTGTGTAAAAAAAATACAAAATAAATACCACATTTATTTCTCCAAAACTTGGACAGCAACTTTAAATATTCGGTGATATGTCTTTTAAAAATAACTTCTGAACATCTGATAATGATACGGAAATTCAAAAAATATTGAGTATACGAAAACGTATATATCTTTCAATAGAATCATATTATTTTAATTTATTCAAGATTTGAATACTCGAAAAAGTGTCTAAAAACTCTTTTATGTTTCAATGAAACTTCCTGTAAAATCCCAAAAGGTGTACATGACGTGTTATTATTACTCTTACGGAGTTATAATCTTTTAACCACCTGAAGGTATATTATGTCTTGGCTTATAATGACGTGTGTACTCGTATCATATGCGATTCCAAGGGTGGAGACATAGAGGCCTAAGTCACCCGGTTGGATGGATTTAATTGAAAAATGCGTAGATAATAATATAACTGTAGTGACTATTGGAATATTTTTGTTAAAAAAACTATTGTAATTATTGGTTATACATGTTAAGAATTTAGCACTGTGTTACACTTAGATTTTTATAAAAATATACTAGCGAGTACCCGGCATGCGTTGTAATGCTACACAAAGAAAGAAAGTGTTTGTGTATAATTCTGTTTATTGAAGTGCTTTTGGATACACAATATTTTTTGTTTTTCCGTCTGATGCGTACACGAATAAATAAAAGGATTTTCCAACGCGTGAGTAGGCCACATACAGCTGTCCATGTGAGAAGCATGGATTTTCCAAATTTGGTATAGGAACGCATACGAATAGAAAAAGATAGAATTGAAGAAGATGGTTGTACTAATTCAGAAACCTTCGCGGGCGTGCGCACAATAACTCACCAAAGTTTCATTGCAATCGGATGATAGGTATAGGAACGCATATTGAACAAACAAACAAACATCCGTTTTGATATAATGTATAGATTTGTAAAATATTATTAAATATAAGAGTCCATTTTTTTGGAAATATGTTTATTAAATTTATTGAAAAATGCTTTAAAGCAAGTTTTTTTGCAACGCGTCCTAGACTTCGTAGCAAGCATATCAAAAACGTCTTGCAGGATCCTATCATGAGATGAATTATGTACAGTTTTTCAACATTGGATTGATATTTCACCCACAAAACCGATTAATAATACAGGTAATAAACCGAAAGCAGTTGTCAGAATGAGAAACATGCGTATTGACGTATTGTCGACAAGTGTTTAAGTTTATCTCATATTCTTCCACACTCGAGATCGGTTGCCTGTTACTCCACACCCGTTAGGTATTTCAGTTCTCATTAATTCTGTGTTTCCTAATTTTACAATTTACTAATACTATTCAAATAATAAAATACATTTTTTTTCACTATTTGTAACAAGATTCATCGATTTAGAATCATTTTTTCTCAAAAACAACATCGGTAAATTAATGACCATTATGTACGTGCTAAAAATTTGAATATTTTTTTGGCTTTTTTACTAAACAGAAAAATAAATCATGAAAACCACTTTTAAAACTAACTTTACCTAAAAGGTAAAATTATTTAAAATATACGTAATCAATTAATTGCACTATACATTATAAACTGTGTATGTTTTGCACATATTACTTATGTTATGTATATAATCTTTAATTATTAAATTGTCGTTATAAACCATCGTCGAGCCCTGCGATGAGCGAAAGAATACTGTGTATCATTATTGACAAGAGATATATTATATAAAATACATTATATATAAAATTCTCCTTTTTTAGAGAAAAATTCACGAGACATATCACTATTTAATTAAATACTATTTCTCAGTAATATCCAACCTGTACGGTAAGAGCGCTTGGAGACCGTATTTTATTTCAATTTTCTTATAAAAGTCTTTAATCCCACCTCTGCCTGCGGTGTTATTTTATACAAATTAATTATATACAAAAAATACAAGCGTAGATCCACAGGATGGGTTAATATTTATGCAAAAAGACTTTGGAGATTAACCAAGGAAAGATTTATGACAAAATTTTGAATTTTATTATCAAAACCAAAAAATCAACGAGTCAGTCAATATGGCCATAGCTATTATGGCATAAGGAATTCTCCAAACAAATTAATACTTAGATATTAGAATTAGATTGGTCGTTTTCAGAGACACAGTCTAGTATGCGACTTTTTTGGAACTAGCATACACCGTTATTTTGGGAACAAAGCCATAGCTGAGTGAGTAAGTGAAATAATTGAAGAAAACCCGATACTATCAACGCAAATGCGGTCTGGGACAGTCCAACCTGTTCAACCTCTCACGACCGTCGCTCTGACGTATCGACGTATTCTGAAAATCTGAAAACTTTTTCAGTATAAAATCCAGCTAGTGCAACACCTGAAGCTACCAAATTGCATAATCATTGCAACCCCTCGTGATATTAGGTCCACCTGCTTATATTTGATTTCACGTTTTTTAAGTAAGACCCTATAAAGATTAAGTCCCGTTTCACCGACACCGGTATCTAGACACCGAAGTATCTAGCCACTGCAGTGGCTAATTCAGCCACCGAATAGCTAAAATTTGTCTCTGACGTCAGAGCCAAAATTACATGTCAACGGTATTGCGCGTTACATTTCCTTTATTCTTTTATTTATCAACGCATATTTTTGCGTCATAAATTAGAAATACAAAAAATGGAGATATAAAATTGGCTGCGGTAACTAAAAAAAAATCGGTATGTGTACTTATGTACGCGCGTTAGAAGTTATACTTCTTTGGCGTAACAAAACAAAAAGAAAACTTGTGATAACCTAGATTCTTCGACTAGCTCTTAATTATCTTGTTAAATCACACACTCAATGAAAAGGACCGCTTATTGGAATGCCGTTGGTTTATTTCTATACACTTTAACTTATTTTACTAAATTTAATAAGTATTTATTGTTGTTTATATTTTTAAAGTGACAACTGCCACTATGACGTTTAATAGTTTGTTTACGTAAGGAATTGCAAATGGCCGACAATAATAAATTCGTGGCCTAGGCAACGGAACAATTCTAAACTATAATATTATACTGTATAACAAATTCGCTGCCTAGGGAACGGAATAATTCTAAAATATAATATTATATTGTATAATCGTCACGATTGGATTATCATACTGTGGCGTAAAGGTAAGTGCGTTCGGCTGATAACCCAACAATCGGTGGTTCGAATCCAATCGAGTGCGTTTATTTTTGTGTGCAAAAATAAATTATGTGTTACATGTCACACGCCAAAAATACACTCTGATCTGATTTTCCAAACGCGCCTAAAGAAGTATAACTTCAAGAAACGTCATACGACAGACGCTTCGTCACTATAAGATTTGTTTCCCGAATATCCATTTTTGTCGAAATTGACATTTTAATGCAGTTCAATTTCATTAATCGAACTTTACCGAAATCATTTATAAAAACAATATATTTTTATCTAGGAACAGAGATATTTTTTTAAAAAACCCGAATACGCCATGTTAAGTTACAATTACTCCGTGGTGTTCTCCTGAATGTCCAACTATTCGTACCTGAATATCCAAGTTAATTTCGGTCGAAATAGATCTTTGGCTGAGTTTTTATTTCCCGAATATGACTTTTAGCCAATCGAACCACGCTGACGCCGTGCATCTCGCTCCCACATTCACGCTGTCTAGCTCTAAAACAATCACGCCCACTTTCATATTTTTCGGCCGTCCGGAGTCCTCTTTCAAATTTCGTCTTATTGATATTGTTTTTAAAGTTACTATTGTTTTAATAGTGAATTCATCGAATTTGAAGAGATCATTCATAGCTGATATATCACCAGTTCGCCCTGAACTTACAGTAGAGTTATGGAAGTGAGTATTTTAACCTAAATAACTGCATTTCGTTTTGATAAATGACACAAAATCCCAACGGTTATATGAATTTTACAGTGTGACCCGGCAACAACTATGACGTAAAAAATAATTATTATTTCAAATTATTATTAATCAAACATTGTTTGTCTTTATTTTACTTTTATTCTAGGTATTTCTATGAAAATAAAGGCGATGCTATTATTTATTTTTGAATGCGCTGATAGTTAATTTAATTTAATATGTATGTTAGTAACTATTTATTTGGTGAATAAATTATATACTTAGGATATTGGTACCTACCTAATATTAGCAGCCAATGGTAATTAATTTATACATGCTATTATTTTGTGTTGTTATTCCTTACAATAGTAAATATATAATATTATTTGGTGGTTTGTAATAAGTTTAATTGTTAATTATAGAAATATATAGATATAATAATATACAGATATATATACATAGATTTTTTTTTTGGAAAAAGTATGAATATAAAATTGTTAGCAAGTACAAGTAAGTACCATCATAAAATATTGGAGAAATCTGTGACGTCGGTAAGTAATTGAAGTAGTAGATACCTACTTTTATTTAATAAACAAAAACCGATAGCCGATATCGCTTGATTTTGAAGAATGGTGATGAGCAGGTATTGAAAGGCCAATAGTTATAGTTTGTGGTCATAAGTATGTCACCTCGTAGCATAGTGGATAATTCGTGGACTGGGTCGTAAGCCCAGGAGATGCAGGGTCGATACCTGCCGGGTGTCTTATTTTTTTCAAAAAGATATTTTCTATTGGTTATAATATATTTCAGAAGTGATTTTAAAAATGATGTATGTTCAATTATTAGAATGGTACATTCTTAAATCTTGTGAATCATTCGTTCAATAAAAAAATAGTTAATTACTTAAAAACTATTTTATTACTTAATCCGAAAAAAACCGAAAAAGCGATTGCCGCATGTTATTATTATATACAAACTTGGGTAATTACGATCATTAAGTATTTAAACAGTAGAAGTAATTATTAACAATTATCGTGTAAATAAATATAACATTTGAGGCGCGTACTTTTTGAGCACTAAGTAATCCGTATGCCGTGCAGCAATACGCTACGGTCTTAAATCCCGAACGTCCTTTTTTTGTCCCAAATATCCATTATTCTGAGAGAGCGCTAAAAAATTCCCGAATATACACCGTGAGTACTTATAAATAAAACGCATTTTCTGTGCATTTAATGATTTATACCAGTATATTATTCTTGGAATCTATTCTTAGATAATGTTGCAATCATACAGTGTAAAAAGAATGATTGGTACATCTACCGATATTTAAATATACGACAATGAAATTTGTTTTTCGTCTCCTGTAAAATTGACATTTGGTCAATTCGGGAAACAAATCCTATAGCGACGGCTTGTCTCCATCTGAACGCGCCCATTCATTTGTGTGTAAATGCAGCCGCTCGACACACCGGTGGCTTGACACATAACTGAATTGGTGCTTTCAGACGGGGGGACACGATTTTCGCGTTCATTTATATGTAAATGCGGAATCTCGCCACACCAGTGGCTTTCCACAGGTGTCCCGTGTGAAAAGGGTCTAAGACAGTCGGACATTATATTTATGATGTATTTAACAGAATTTCTTTTTTGTGGTCATTTTTCAGATCCGCCAGTGACTATTATAGTGTATTATATTTTGTACTCTGTCATTCTCAGGTTTGTACTACCTACATAATATTTCAAACGAGTTTAATGTAGTCTACATGAGATGACGAGTAAAGTTTATTCTTTGACAAATGTGCGGTGCCCATTAAATGATGCTTAAAAGCAATCTTCTGACGAAGCTGACGCAGGCTCTACATTCTTATGTGTGAAGATATTAAAGACATGTAAAACAAAAGCAAATTACCACGCAGTTAATTTACCATCTTGTGTGTGTATAACTTCCAACAATCTCCCTTTGACATTTCATGGAATTTCACAGAGGGCATTGTTTTAGGGACGGTAATTTTCGTGAAACAAAAATACGTTACACCGTATTTCACTGCCCTTGTTTGAATTTAAAACAATACGTGACAATTTATAATACTTATCAAGCATTAAACGGACCGTTACCTTCGTTTTGTCTGTAGAAAAAAAGGCTTATCGAAAAACATCGGTTTCGAAATACCGGTATTGCAATCCCTAGCTGAAATAAATACCGACCATCAAAACTACTGAATATTGGGTTGGTGA
The DNA here is from genome assembly GCF_057557595.1 of Rhyacophila brunnea. Lineage (NCBI taxonomy): Eukaryota > Metazoa > Arthropoda > Insecta > Trichoptera > Rhyacophilidae > Rhyacophila > Rhyacophila brunnea. The sequence goes on along the minus strand of NW_028232751.1, from coordinate 48,266,639 downwards.
TAACAATATCATTTAAGCTTTATTGATTTATATTACATATACTGTAATAATTTACTATACAATCAAGATCGTTACAATAGAGGTTCCCAATCCGTGTGTCATTTTCTTTTATAAACATTTGTAAATTATGATAAAGTGATATTTATGTAAACATGTCTAATTGTATTAATTCTAGTTGACAAGTTGTCACCTAAAACTTTGAAAAAATCATACTTGTCTAATATATTACATAACAACCATTAAATGCATGATTACAACTCTTTAAGTTATGTGCATATTATTGAGTGTACGTATAAATATAATTTTTAATATTATTATGAGGTAACAGTAACACCTGTGAATAAAAACTAGACCTATTTTGTCAGTACACTTTCTCCACTGCAGAGAACTGTAAGTTTTTAAATAAAATTTCATTCACATAAATAAATATAAAGAAAAATATAGTTTGTTGCTGAAGGGTAACACCATTCAATTAAGGTTTAACATATTATCAGTACTTACATATTGTTTACGGTCTTAGTAGTTTAGCTTTCATCGGTTTATTATTTTTTATGTCCAAAATAAAGTCAGTGATGTATTATTTTAAGCTGAAAAATAATGTTCTATAAACCTTAATTGGCAACACTGGCTGTTCTGTTGCTGTATTTATTCATACTAGCGTATTGAATTATCTAAAAAAAATAGTAATTAGTCCGTATATTATGATATAACGTCACAATAAATTGATGTCGTTCAGTTTGTGTGTTTGGTTTTTCCCTATCAATTCATTCATAATAAAAATATTGTGAACAATATAAATAATGTTTTTGTTCAAGTTCTTTAATCTGCTTATTTCTTCAATCGAAATTGGAAAAATATGGTAAAGTAAATAAGTATTATTCAATAAATATGTTGAAAAATTATATTATTTGAAAAATTTATCATGACGTGAGTCGTGACAATGTTGGAAATCACTGGAGTATAATAATATCATTATAAGCGTTATCGATTTATATGACATGTATTGTACAATTTGTCACAAATTCAAAACCTTTGAAGCATAATACAGTCTAATGAACTTTAAAAGTTTACAAAAGGTAATATACGATCATATTATATTATTACTTTAAAGCTTTATTGCTTTAAAGGTGTGTTTTAGTTAAAAGTTAAGTTAAGTTAAGTTAAGTTTTGAAGCCACGTCTTAAAACGCCGCATCTTTCAAAATGAATATGTTATTTTTTAAATTATATATTATGATCCTGACCTTGTCCTAGGTAAATAAAATTGCTGATACCGATCCCTGTGTTTAAAAAAATCTATGAATCTCATTTCTGCTCTATAGATAGTGTACAAATTGTAATATACTTAGTTTTTTCCTGTATAAATAGATCACACTTTAGTAACTAATCATTCTAATTAAAACAAATTTAAGGCATTTAAAATTACCTAGTAAAGTCATACATCTGAAATTAGTACCGGTTTACTTGTTTTTGTTTTTTTTTTATATGAGTGGTTCACAAACATAGTGAACCAAGTCCATTCAGTTTTTTTTTTTTGAGTAAGTTAGGTTCAAACATAATATTTGAGTATTTCTAATTCTGTAAGGGTGTGATTACAATTTTAAAGTGTTATTTTGAGTAAATTTAAGTTATTATGTAATGGAAATCATACCCCTTACTGAATAAGAAATACTCAAATATTATGTTTGAACTTAGCTTACTTAAAAATAACCAGAATGAACTTGGTTTACTATGCTTGTCAAACACTCATATTAAGAATGATATGGATATTCTCTATAGTCTATGGCTACATAATTATTCAAAAATTAACTCTTAAAAATTATCTCATATTATCTACTTGCTTAAATATCCTGTACGGGTGTTAAGTAGCGCCCTTTGCACCAGCTGTGGCGTCGTTAGAAACAGGCCAAATAAATTTATAAGATTTTCTAGATAAACAAACACTCCTCGACGTTGTTTATATTTCCACTGTTATTTTACGGTAGAAAAATATGGTTTTAAGAAATTATAAACCATTTTTTACAGTTAATATATTATTTTTTGACCTATTTTCACATGTTTTCATGTACTCCAAAACCGTTCCAAATAAAATACGAAACTGATCTCAGTACAAATAAAAAAATGAGAAAATAATACCATAAAAAATAATGAAATTTTGTATTTGTTATTTTGTAATACATAAGGTATAATGACTTGACATTTTGAGTCTACACAAGAATGATCTGAGTCTCTTAGAAGTTAGAAGAGAGTTAGATGTCAACTCTTAATGTAGAGAAAAAGTATGCAAATATTACACACCAACGTCAACTGCCTTAAAATGCGTATCTGACATAACACACACTTACTAAATACTGGAATTAATATTGGAAGGCAAGATTGGCGTATGGTGAGGTAAATAAAGGAAGGAAAAAAACGTAATGGGTTAAAAAGTATAAGAAAATGGAAAACGAAGTTTCGAGGGGTTTTTTAAGAGGGCATATAAGACCAAATGAACTTTTAAGGCGATGGCTAACTTCAAAGAAACCAAACAACTTAGTCGAAGAAAACATAATATTCATGTATTATGATTTATTTAAAAAAAAATGCTCTTAACTTTCCATATAAATCATAGGAATGTACTATTAATGATTTTACTAATATTAACTATCTAACAAGAAGTAAATTGCCTTAACTGAAATAAAAAGATAGTGTTTATGATACCATATTATTAATTACCTATTAAAAATCCAAAATGAATCTAAAAAGAAGGCGAATAAGCATAGAAATCGAAAGAGGGGCCCTATTGTGCAACAAAATATAAAAATAACCTAATTACAAATAAATATCAATAAGTATAAACAATAAAATAGAAGAGAAAGTATATTCTTATGCAAATATTAAAATACAATGACAAAAACAATTATAAATTTAACCTATTTATCACATCCACGAATATTATATAGTTAAAAATCAACCTTTATGGTGCCATCAAACCAGTTAATCGCACGATATACAGCATCATTAAACATCACATCCGTCCTGCGATGGGATATCATGAAGATGGTGAGGAGGCGAGAAGAGGGTGATATTGGTGGGAACGTGAAAATTAATATTTTGCGAGTATTGACGAATCGTAAATGAACCCACGACGAAGTAAAAATAAATTCTTTGAAAGAGCAATCACTCTACGGGTAGACAGAAATTGCATTGATAGCACACCCAAAAGAAAACGAGTCGGAAAATTCTTTTTATTATCATTTTTATATCGAAATAATCCATATTATCTAAGTAGAGAAATCTAAGAAATCTATTGTGGACTCAATTCAACTTAGACCTGTTAGGACTCTAAATAATGCTGGCATATCCGAGAATACTGAACACAAATTATGTATAGGTATTTATATTATAATGCAGTTGCTATTTTTGGTACTCTTAAAGTATCAGGTGACTGAAGGATATATGATTTTACATATTAAGGGACACCTACGATATTTAGAGTTTTATAATTATTATTTTGTACTAATTTTACACATTTACTTAGTTATACATTTGTATTGTGTAAATATTGAACTAAATATATTTTTACCTAATCATATTATCCATAATGTCAATATAACATTATAATTTATAAAATTAATTTAACAAATAACTGATTCACTCATTGATTATACATGATATATTTTCATAGGTATCTGAAAACACTTTCCTTTCGCGTACATTACCAAAAGTAACTATTTTTAATTAATACAATATTTTACATGACGTAGATTATGTTCAAAATTATGTTTTTTTCACTATTTCGAAGTTTAATGAACAATTAATTTCAGACAGGAAGCTAATACATATCCTGCTAACCCAAATAGCTACCCTTCTATCCCGTCTATTAGATTTAGGGGAGGTTTATTTCTACCTACCAACCTACCAGGTGTACTGTAATGATAACAAGTAATGCTATGTCTTTCTATAATGAGATAGGTGTGCTTACCAAAATAGAGAAACTTAACTACCCACTATTATTAACTCTCGTTTTAAAAACATTCAAATAATAAATGAATTTGATGTATTTTTACCACGTTTTTATTAGCTCGTATTCTTGTTTGTCCACCACAATTTTTTTCTTGTTTGTCCAAGATTTGTATTGGACGATTGCAGATTTTTATTAACTTCCCGACTAGATAGATATTTGAAACTTTTAAAATATATCAGAACACGATGACAATTCATTCTTTTAATACTTTTAGCCATCTTTCAGCAGAAATGAATTAATTTTCAGATAATTCTGTTTTGTATGTAAAACACTATTATTGGTTGCTAAGGGGGTTCTAGCAACTAAATTATTAATATACACGTGCGTTACTATAGAAATCAATTTGAAATGTCAAAATGACATTTCAGTATTCTGTATTTATTCAATATGTCTATCAAGTACAAATAAAGTATTTATTAATACATAGAATTGTCAAGTTTGTATGATTCAACAGAAAATTTAAAAACGTGGTACTTATATAAAAAGTTTATTTTATCTTGTAATTATTTAATATTTTAATTAACCAAATTTATTTTTCCTCTTTTTTTCATTTTAGAAGATTTCATATATTGGCTTACTAATGGATACAGCATGCAATATATAAAAGGGTCTGGTAAATGACTCTCCTCGTATACAACCTATATATACAACGCGTATATGTATATATTCATAGCAATTATGTTATTCTGATAACGCCTCTGTAACAGTCCATTTGTAGGTATATCGTTTTGTGCCAAAAAATGAACTCTGCTCATTTTAATATTGACACTTTTTCTACATGTGAAGGTATATATTGGTATATATTATGTAAATGATTTCCAACCAAAAAACTAGCTAATACCTTCAACAGGACATACAACAAATAAATAATGAATTTATAAATGACAATTATGTACTCACTTCATTTAGTCATATATTTAGCGCAGGAAAAGCATTTTTCTAACCATATAATTATGATCCGTGTGTCGTGGAATGACTTCCCGCTGGATGAGTCGAATTTATATTTTTTCATTCGATATGTTTGTTTATTATTTGATTAATACAATGCAGTTTCACCATGAATTTACAGTTAACACTATAAAAGAAATGTGTGTTTAAACCCACGACATGAACCTTAAGCGATACAATTCCTCGAAAGTCTATTAATAAGAGTTTTCTATATTTTATTTTACTGGTTTAATTGCTGAATGAAAGATTATTCAATTTGACGTTTTGATAGATACGTAATATCACATAAATATGAAGTTGAAAACTAGTGAAAACAAATAATTATTGTTTTGTTACTTATAACCTGAAAGGCTTACATCACGTCAGTAACAATTAATTTGATATGTTTTATCCAATAAAATCGTGTATTCTTTTTATATACCTACTTCCAATAGTAACGTAATATATATTCTTTAATTTCGTTTAGAATAATAATAAATCATTTTTTCTGTCATCTAGTGTGTCAACAAAACATAATAGAAAGTGAAAAATCATCAAAGACTTTTTCTAACTCTGTCAAAACGAATTTGTTAATCTTTCCCTTAAGCTATTCATATATTTTAGTAATGTAACAATTACCTTGCCGTATTAATATAATTTGAAATAAATATTATAGCTTAATATTATAATCGTCAATAACAAACGTGTTCAATAAAATCCTCTCTATATAGATGGAGTTTAAATATATAAAAGTGAAACTGATGAGTGTTTATAATTAATGATTTTGGCGGTCTCGCTGTAAAGGGATGAAAACCACTTTATCGGTGATAAGTAGTGTATAGATGAAAAGAGACTGGTTTTAGGATGCTCAGATGAATGTAGGAGCAAGAGTATTGCTGCGTAATGGTATTTAGGTTGGTACAAGAGTAAATGATACAGGAGAAATGTTAGCGATCCGAGGTTCGGTGAAAGTGAGTACTATGCGATGTGATACTGATACTGAATCTGATCTGAGGTACTGAACGGACTGAGACTGAATCTGAAATGTGAGATAACCCATCAACTAGACTCGCTATGCACATACATGAATATTCGGTAAATTGCGATTCATTGTTGATGTAGTTCGCAAATAAGAAATCTGCTGACCACGGCATCGTTGCAACTTCGAAGCGTTTAGATGACCAAGCCCTAGGTAGTCGACCCCCATCGAAGTATGTCACACCTGTAGAATATGCTGATCGCAAATGCGGCGATTGTGTGATTGTTGAATGACTCGCTGATTCTTACGTTGTCTTAATAACGCTGATAAGGCCTGAGGTTGTGACCCGCTATATGCTAACTGCATCTCATTTCCAAAAAACTTTAAACTATAAACCATATTTTTAAAATTCATAAAATTTTAAGACCCTTTTAGATTCACTCAATCAATCCATAAATAATGAAATCTGCATAATGAAAATACCAAAACAATGTCTAAATCTTGAATACATTGTGTGTTATTTTATTAATTACAGATGTATGTATATTATTAATACGGTATAGATTAACTTGTACCGGAACCGAAACATTCAGACTATAAAATAAATGTAGCTAATACTGTGAAAGAATAGACTGGCACAATTATTTTACATAAATAGGCAGATAAACACACCGCATTATCATTATTTAGAACATTTATTTTTCTTCAATTCTCTCAACTTCAAATGTACCAACTTATAGAATATTTAAACCTTTTTGAAGTTATACTTCTTTTGGCGCGTTTGGGAAATCTTATCAGAGTGTATTTTTGGCGTGTGACATGTAACACATAATTTATTTTTTCACACGAAAAAATAACGCACTCGATTGGATTCGAACCACCGATTGTCGGTTATCACCCGAACGCACTACCTTTACGCTACATTATGAAACTACAATCGTAACGATTATACAATATAATATTATAGTTTAGAATTGTTCCGTTACCTAGGAAGCGAATTTATTATTGTCAGCCATTTGCAATTCCTTACGTAAACAAACGATTAAACGTCAGTTAGTAATATAAGTTAAAGTTTATTGAAATAAATCAATGGCGTTCCAATAAGCGGTCCTTTTTCTTGAGTGTGTAATTTAACAAGGTAATTAAGAGCTAGTCAAAGAATCTAGTTTTTCATATGGTACTTCTAACTAACGCGCGTACATAAGTACATACACCGATTTTTTTTAAATTTTATATTATAAAAGATTATTCTACTATTAACTATATGCGAGATTTGGAGCCTTACGTAGAAAAAGAACCATGCATAAGATTCCAAAGAATATTTAGACTTGCCGAAGAAAACCAAATTGCATCCTATCTAAGATTTAGATGAGTTGGTCGCAATGTTAAATGTAATACCTCTAGAACTCTCTCAGTAGACACAAGATTCTTGGATCGTCAAAGGAGAAAATGGATATATACGTTTGCGGACAACGCCAAGAGGGATACAAAGAGACAGGTCGGGACGGATATATTTGAATGATTGTGCAATCACCTTGAAAGTAAATAGACTTTAGCGTCAGTATAACTAATTAACTAAATTTAATAGTTTTATTAGAGTTTGACAATCATACTATATTTATTTATAATAGATTTTTTGTCTAGAAATGCATAACATGGTCAAACTTTATTTTAACTAGAATTAGGTCAGGATTGAAATACCGGTACTTCAAAACTAATATCCTAGTATTTTACGTAGGTACTGAAATACATTTTTTAAAAATAAGACTGATGTATTCTTTATTGAAAGTGAAAATAAAATATATTAATTAATATTAATGATTTAAAAGGACAAACATCAGCATCTCTACCATATCTTACCTTTATTTATTTTTAAAGGTTTATATAATATAATATGTACAAATTTAAATATTTTTGTTATACAATAATATTTTAAAGAGATATTTATATCTATACTTATTGGTAAATACTTCTGTTTTTTCCACAATAGATTTCACGAATACTGGTATTAAAACAAGCATTCAATAGGAAATACCAAAATACTGGTACTAGTATTTTAATTCGGTATTGCAATCCCTACTGTATTTATAATCAATAATGAATATCATGTTCTTAAATCAAATGATTTATTTATTTAATAAAAATATATCAAGTACAATTATGTCAAAACTAAAATATAACAAGGTCCTGTTTCATTTAAGAATCAAGTTAGGTACTCATGAAGAATCAACCTAATATATTGATTCTAGTCACAAAATTGATCGAAAATTTGTTCACACGTCAATCGCATAGCTATCGGCTAATTTCGTCGCGATTAGGTATGACACGTATGGCTTAATCGGTAAAGCACATTGGCCAAAATCCAATGAATGCAGGTTCAATTCCAGCTACGAACCAATATTTTTCAAAATTATTTTTCTAATAGATATGTTACTGAGGTGATAATAGGTGTTCTAAATAATTTAAAATATATAACTCAATTAATTTACAACTACTTAGTTATTTTTTTATTAACAGTTTATCAAACTGGGTCAGAAATCGTTATCATTTATTATAAACTACAAAATCTATCATTGTATTCGATTCACAATAAATTATGAGTATCGAACATTGATCAAATCGTCTCTGTTCTGGCAGAACACACTAACTGGAGAATACTAGTTTTGAGTAATTTGACTTTGAAGTTGTTAAAATGTTTGAAAAATCGTCTATCATGTGAGTTTATTAAGTAATCGTTAAAAGGATGACTTTAAAATAAGTACTGTTTATTTATTAAGAAGGTTTCCAGACTGTAAAGTTTGAAATAAGGAACATTTTAGTATAACTAACTCAATATGTAATTTTTTCGAATTAGTGTCTTCTGCCAGAACAGTGACGAAACATTCTTAAATTCATTCTAGTTTTTAAAAGATATCCTTTTACTTTATGATTACGTACTGTATTATTTGTAAATGATTAAAAATATAAATTCTATAGTGTACCTATATTATTATTTATTTAATTAATTGTATATTTTAATTAAACTTTGACTTTGAAGTAAATTTCGTTCAAAGAACAGATAATCGCTGGACAAATTTCATTATCCAGTGGTGATCAAAATATATTAGGTAATATAAATGAAAGTTGATCAAGAACCTGTTGAATTAATGAGATGATAAAATCTATGGAAAGTACGTGGTGATAAAATTTTAAAGAACGCGAAGAGTGGAAACAGCAAGTTTCATCCAATAGTGAATGGTAGATCGATAGTAAAGTTGCTGAGCGTATCCGTAATTTGTACGTATGCAGTTGGCCATATCGCAATTCATAATGAGCTGTTGTATTGGAAATAGATGACATGTATAGTATTTAGATCAAATCATGTCTAAATAAAACTCTTCAAAATACGTAATAAAAACCACTGGAATACAAATAAAACACAGAAAAAATATATAGGGAAGTAAATAATTAATCTAATCACTACCAGATCCGAGTTAACTAGTCAAACCATGTATATCGCGTCACGCCATGGACGAGTTAACTCGTGCCTTCTTGTAAAAGCCATAACTTCTGAATAAACTGTTTGTGTATTTTTTCTAAGCAATATTTATCATTTTAGTGTATAAATAAATATTCACGATAAACACAAGAAACATGTTGATTTGTTAAGTTTTCACAAATATTTATCATTCTGTCCCCATTTTATATTTGTAAGGGATTTATTTTATTCCAAAAATAGCTGTCCTACAAGTGTCCAACTAGTAAAAATTGGCTGGTAGTAATAAGGTACAATTAATTATATATACACGCCGTTATTCTCAGATATTTGATAACAATAAATATAAAATTAGTGTTCTTATGTAATCTAATTAAATATGAACATTACCGTCTGAAATTCTCTATCAACGAGACGTTATTTTTATCTCAATACCATAGGTCTATCTATTCCCTGTAATACACTTCACGGTGAACTTTGATACGGTAAAATTTAATACATATAATTTACATGTAACCTTTGCTGAAATGATATTGATATTAGGATTATTAAAATATGTATAATTCTGTAATAACTGTAAGTACAATTAATTGAGATCATTACAAAATTATTTTTGTTTAATGTCGTAATTATTAATTTTCTTCAATAGTGTTGTGAGTTGTTTGTTGTTTTTCTTTTTAAATAATCTTGTAGATTTGTTTGAGTTTGCAATTGTCTGAATGTCCATTGTCCGTGTGCGTTGTTTTTATAATCTCTGATATTATATTATTCATTTGACGCAAACAATCGTACCCAAGTCAAAAGGCGTCATCCGAACAGATTTATTTTGACCGCTTGTTGATTGGGTCAAATTGGGTTTGGCATTATAACAGGGGATTATAGGAAACGTTACATTCCATACTTGTATACAAAATGACCTAAATGCTTTTAGGACCGTGTTTATGTATAAAATTAACGCCATATGTAAATATAAATATGGTTCCCTGGCAAATAAATCGTAACTTTAAAATTCATTTTAGGGATACGAGTATGAATTCAATTTCGGGAAAGGACAAAAATAATTGTAATTTGGTCCAAAAAATATATCTACTACTAAAATAATACCCTTTTTTCATCTCACTTTTGAGTCCGTCTCCTCTTTTTCTACAGAAATCACCGCACATTTATAAATAATAAAACTTTAATAATGTTAAACAATAAAATGAATTTCCATAAATAGATTATACAGTAAATCACCGAAAATGTATATATCGCTGGGACAGCATTGATTAGTCTCATAGCCCTCACTACTGGTACCTGATAAGTCAGACATAAGGAAATGTTTCTGATCCAGAAGAGGTCATGGATGCAAGCACACAGGTAATTGACGAGCGTATATAAATTTAAATTCTTCAGTATGTAAGGATTGGAAACCATCCGTAGCGAGCATAAGAATATAGGTATTATTATAAATTGGTTCCTGAAAACCAGTGTATTCTAAGTCCAAAAATCGCACGCATTCAAGATTTTTCAGCCACTTTATGTCTGTAAATTTATGGTTTACAATAATAAATTAAATTGGCTTTAATATATTATGCTTCATTGTAACTAATTTTCGGTTTAAAAATACATTAGCTGTAATATACAGAAATAATGCTATATATATTTTAAGCAATAACTTTGTTAATAGTAATATGATTCAATTCATATAAGTATGTACAAAAGAAAACTAATTTCTTTTGTTTACACTTATGTATGTTAAATCTTTCCAGTGTAATAGAATACAAGTCTGATGTCGAGAAAACAAGAATTTTCTGTGTAAGTAGATATTTTACACAATTTTATTAGGCTAATTTGCATGCTTTATTTAAATGAAGATGTTTTTCGTAATATAAAAGGACCTTATCTAATTATTGTGCTTCTCACTTTCTTCCCGGCGCCGTGTATTTTTGGATGAAAATGATAATTATGAGATAACGAAGAAAGTTATTTCAATTTAATCTTACTTTTGTCGGGAAGCAAATTGAGTATTCGCGTATGTACATAATATGTGTCTTTCTTTTGGGATGGCTTGTTTTCGAATCAAAATATTTCACGTGTTTGTTTTCTATATTACTATCTTTACTAAATCGTAGCAAAGTAATATAAATGTTTGTTTTTCAGCTTTATTAGACAGTTATGTATGAATATGTTTTATTCAAAAACTTCCTGCGTACGTGAATGGTAATAAATTAACATAACATGATGCATAAAGTTAGGAAAATTGGTTGAATACATAATTGTATTCCATCACTATAAATTTATTAAAAAACACATACAGATTATTTATATTAGTCTTTGTAAGTCTATCTTTGAGACTAGCGTTCCGATTCGTGAATTATTTAAAAAAAAATCATCATCCATCACACTAAATGTATCCACTGCTGGACGAAGGTCTCTTTGAGCTGATACCACTTCTCTCAATCCTGTGCGTTGCGTTACCAAGTACTTCCGTAGAACTTAACCATTTTATCGATCCAGTGACCTATAGGTCTAAGTTCAGTTCATTTCCATCTGAAGTTTGTAGCGAAGTCTATTACATCGCAAACCCTTGTGTGTTTTCTTATCCAATCCAAAGTATATTATTGTATTTGCTCGTCTTAGGTTTATACAATATAAAACCGAAAACAGTCGAGCGCTCTAGTTCGTAAAATTTCCTATTTCAAGCACTGTTTTATCCATAAATTTATTCGATTGCTATGGTTTTAAAACATACTAATCATTTAGTATGATAGTAGTATTCACCTCTGTGGCGCTTTTCGTTTTTTAAAGGCTAGGTACTCAATAATTAGATGCCATTCCATCAGCACAATATAATGTCCACTAGAAGAGCGATTTTTACTTTAACTTCGTAGGTTCGTTAATATTATTCTATACTAGTAGATAACAATGTCGACGGGTGGAGGTAGGCTGTTAAAATCTGACATAAATAGTGTACACTAAACTTTGTAAGTCAAAAAAACTAATACTATAATGTATAGATAGCGTTTGTTAGTTTTTAAATTTCAATATAATCCTGCCTAATCCGAATCATAAGTAGTAGATAATACTGCTGTCCGATTTCAAAACCTAGTAATTTTTTCAACACAAAATGTTCTGAAAGATCAAAAAACATATTCAAGCATATCCCACTTTACCAACAATAATTTGAAAAGTCAGAATACTTGTAGATATGCGGATGTATTCTCTAAATATATTATTAAACTATAATTTTGAATAATTTTGCAAATTTTATGGCACTTACTAATTTTATTTTGTTTTAATGAGAAAAGTACCTATTGTCACTTTTTTGAAGAATTGATTTCACCCACATAGACATCGATTTCATACAATATTTCGACAGTGGTGTATACATTATAACTTAATAATAACAAAATTGATAAAAAAATATTTTTAAATAATCTCAATATTTACTGATTTTTTATTACGTTAAGTGACAAAGAGACTAATCAAAACATTCAACAAATAAAAGATGGTTTTCAAAAGTGTCTGATGACAACACTTTCTTGACAAACAAATTTATTTGTTTTTGGTAATCCTGTAAAGTCTCTACTTAATGGCACTTGGTACTGAGAGGTCGAATTTTTTTTTATTAATTAATTTTGATGCAAACTCTCTATGTATTAGTCAATTATTGCGATTTTTCATATTTCTCTACATAGTAATTGAGCTAATATTTATATTTGCTTATGCAGTAGGTATTGTTACACCCCCGAATGGTCCCCATTTGGGGATGTCTCTATGGATCTAGAGAGGCCCGAGCCATTATCAAACCGACACATGGGAAGGTTTGATTACGAAAAAAATAAATAAATACGCGGCAACAATGTCTAAAGGCCGTCAAAAAATATGTGAATGGCAACGCCGCATTTGGTACTCACTGACAGTATAACAATTTTCCTGCGTAGAGAAGCATTTTGACAGTCAAATAGTAAACACGTACATTTCGATCTCCGCAAAAGTTATTAATATTATACAAAATGTAGCACCATGTATTATCGCCGTTTTCGACCATTCCGGTGTAATTTTGTTCATTTCCAAATCCCAGTGACAGACAATGACGAAACCACCAGCATACTGAGCGATAAGAGGAAGCATCTTCTCATTCCCGACTTAACGGGAGCTGGCTGTATGTAGAAAAACCGCAAACATCATAATAAGACGTTTTTTTCTAAATAATTTTACGTTTCGTGGCATTATCGAATTTACACAAAAATTCTCAGCATCAGCAACCTTTACGATAAGGTTTAAAGTATGAAAGGGAAAAGCATTCATCTGCCGAATTCTTTAATGGAAAAAATTGCGCACACGTTTCTTTTTATTGCTTTCTTCTACGGAAAATGCTAGTTTATGCTTATTACAAAGGCGACACAGTGGATATCGTCGCTTAAGAAACAACACCGCGGAAGTCAATTAATTAAAATTTTCAGGGGCAAACAAAAACCGTCTCAAAAAATTGAAAATTGATACCTTTTAACTTATTTTTTTTTGTGTTTAGTTAAAACAATGTTTTTTTTAACTAAACACAAAAAAATAAGTTAAAAGGTATCAATTTTCAATTTTTTGAGACGGTTTTTGTTTGCCCCTGAAAATTTTAATTAATTGACTTCCGTGGTGTTGTTTCTTAAGCGACGATATGGGAACTAACTATGTAGTACCCTCTCACGAGCTTTTAGCTGCAGAATTACGTATATGCAGAACTTATCCCATTCATTATGATTAGGCAAATATATGCTTAGGAAATGTAATGTAATGCAGTAGGATAATTTAAAAGTTGTCAATTAATTGATTACATATTATAATATTTTATTTTGTGATTCAAGATCAATCAATAAATTTTTCAAAACAATGATACATTACTACAGATATACCTATTTTATATTCAAAATTTATATAAGATATAACAAATTAATGCAACATTTTCGTTAAAGCTTGGTTAATATGACGTGACCATAATGCCTCTAGTTAGTGAATTTGAAAATTGCAATTTGATATATTTTACTTATCTACTTTTTTACTTACTTTATTAAATCTAAAAACATTGAAAAGTTATTTTTTACAATTTTAAAAGTAGATCAATGCGCAATGATCAATTATTCAGTGCACAATTTTACAAGAATTGAGAATGTAACGTTCCATATTATATTGAACATATATAATTAAAAAACATCTCATGCATAATACCGAATAGAAAAAATCTTTTGTTAGAAAAAAAATATACGACACCCAATGTTACTTGAACCGGTAACTGCTAGATTCACGCCAGTATGCTTTTCCAATTAAGCTACATGCATCCTACTTTATTACGATGATTTTAACTAGTACTTCTTACATGAAATGCTTATCAAATTGAGTTACAATGTTGTTTATCGGTTTTTGAGTAATAAATCAAGGTAGGTATTAATTAAATGCCTTAATTACTAACCAACGTCATGCATCAATCCTCCAATATTTAGTTTATACATTATATTTAATATTTTACATTAATAAAAATAATTTTATTTAATATACTTTGACATAATTTGTAATATTATTTTCGTGTAGTTTTATCTTAAAACTTAGGAACCTTTTGTGGTACCATTCCATTAATCTTTAAAAAGTGCATTATCAATAACTTTTCAGTTTTAACGAAACCAAAGAAAAACAGACAAAATTTGTCTGTTTTTTTAATAACTAATTGTATATTTTATTATATTTTAATTTAAAAACTATATCGTCACCTCATTACTACAACTAGATAACTCTCATTTCGCCTTTATTGTGAAATTGAAATTTAAACTTTACTTGATTAACTTAAATCTACGCTAAAATTATTTTTTAAAATAAAAATAAAAAACTGTTTTCGTCCATCTGTGAACAATTAAATAATGTTCAATTGTATGAAGAAATATTGTACTTATATAATATATTATTTTATTTGTTTACTTAATTCATTTATATTTTTTAAGTTATCTTATATTTTCAAAGACAACGTTTATACAGTTCCCATTAACTTCTGACTTACCTAGTTTTATCATATTGTAGAAAAAGAAGTGTAGAATAATATTCAATAGCTAACTTACTCAAACACAGTGAAAATCAAGTTATCTAGTCGTAGTGTTGAGGTGACGATATGTTGTAGTACAGAATTAGGAAATAGGCTAAACGCATATCAAATGGTAAATACTCCGAAGTCACAGACCTACACTTTTATAATAATATGTCATCAGAAAATTTGAAATACATTAAGTATTAATTTACATGCAGAATTTTTGTACATTTATATTGTTTTATAAGACCCCTTTCAAAATTATTATTTTCAATATACAGTTTTCGGTGTGTTTTCTCAAAGTATCCAATTATTTCGACGTTGTTTATCAGACGTAATTATCATTCGTTAGACGAAGCAAGTCTTTAAAACTATACAAGAGAATCTACCACTCACCCCTTAGAAATACAAACAAAAGTAATTGCGAGGATTAAAATAGGGGTTTATGGTCTACCAGCCTCTACGCAGCCGCTACGCTACGTAGCACTTTGAACTGTGCGTGTAATCAGGTCAAAAATATATTAAGACGCAAAATATATTTTGTTCCCGGAACTGTATCACTGAGAAGAGACAGGCTTCTCAAATATATGTTATACATTTTCTGTATCGGTTTAATCCAGTAAATTAATTTTATTATTTGTAACTGTGACGAAGTGTAACCAAAAACGTCCACAGCTGAATAGTCGTACTTACGGGACTTGTAGTAGAATTTTGTTATATCTTCAGTATTTTTTACTTATTCACATATTAATGTTAATTGAACTTTCATTTTTTTCAATATTGATAATATAAAGTATTTAATAAATATAAATTAATTATATTCGCTCACAATTGTCTTTTCAAATTATTGTTTTCTCTTTAGGCTTTGAGACCAAATAATTTCAGACTGTTTTTCGAGAGACGGTATTTTACATCATTTTTTTAGCACGAATATATTCATATTCTTCGCCATACTAATGGACACATTTTTGTACGTGGGTAGTTTAATATATAATGAAATTGGTTAAGCCGATTATGGTGACCGTCATCCTTATTCCCCACCTACTCAAATCCCCTTATTTATTATTGTCACAAGACCAAGTGACCGACAGTAACGGGTCATGAATCGACCGTAATTGCGAAGGACATTCAGTCACCTCAAGAGAACGAACAGGTACATGTTGCCGCACCGCGTTATACATAGTGATTCAACAGTTAGCTCAAGAAAAGTGGTGTGCGTGTTAGCCTGTTACCGCTAAACCACAATTTATTGATTAATTCAATTATTATACAGACTGATTCAGAAGTTGTTTGTGGGCCACGGCCGGGTCAGCTTGATGTAGTGTGACCGTCGTCTAAGCGATTCTTCTGAATACCTGGCAAGCCATGATACCAGCTCTCATAATTCATACAACCTATCATTATCATTCATCAACCTCATATAATTATTATCCATCAACAGTGTACCGTCAAGTGCCGTGAACTAGGTAACCCAACAAACCATACCACGGACCCATCATCAACATCATAAAAGATCAGTGTCTGGCGTCCTGTTAAACCCCACTTCTAGATCCGGAACCACCTTAAAATTATACAGTTCACTGCGAAAAGCGCCAACAGAAATCTATTAGAAAAAAAAATGCCGATTTTGATTCCGATGACAAAACTCAAATTGTCACAATAAACTCACAGAATAACAATTATTGAAAGGTCGACATTATTCATAAATTTAAGTTAATAAAATCATTACCTTGGTTCAGGCGCGCACACAAGCAGGGGGAGGTTAGGTTTCGGATCCCCCTCCCAAAATGATGAAAATAAAAATGATTTAAGTAAATGAAATATTACTTTTTTATCGAGGACCACAATATATAATATGGCTGAGGATCGCGACCCAGATGACTTGACTGTCGAACAGTCTTTTTCATCTTAAAATTCATTTTATGTAATTAAAAATAACATTTATATTTAGCACGCTCGCTTGGCGCCCTGATAGAGCCCATAATTGAATCGATTTCTTAAAATTCTATTCTCGTAGATGAATCTAGAAATCTTTTTCAAGATTTTACGCTCAACTGCTTCTTGGGAATGACTGTCAGTGTTAATATCCACATCTCGATCGGTAACACAATACTAGAAGGTATCAATAATGTTTACATAGGCAGACTTTCGTGTTATTTTTTCATAATTTAGATAATAATTTACAAACTTACAAATTATACTGTAGAATGGCCAAAAACGCAATTTTGAAAATTTCATTTGATTTTTAGATTTTGTCCAGTTACGAGTCCTGATTGGGTAGTTTTCGACAGTGGCTCCCCCATCCCATTCTTCAGATAATTTTTTATGTCTCTAAAATTTTTTTAAAGAACCCGAAATTTTGTTCTTCTCTTTCTTCTTTCGCCCTGTCACGCCCCAGCATTGTGGCATAGGGTAAGAACAAGTTTGCGCCGCTTCCCTAGGTATATTGCTAACTCTAGAGCTTCCTACCATACCAGACATGCAACTGGTAGGTTATAGCACCGTAGCAGGCTGAAAGAGGGCCGGCCACGTCGACGGAGCCCTTGAAACTGTGCCACAAGGGTAATAAATGTCATACTTTCTGGCGGCATGTTCCATCCACGTGAAGCGTCTCTTCGTGATAACCTTATTCATCAACAGCTGCTGTCTCCACTCGCGAACTCGAGTGTTTGTAACGCGATCGTACCAATGTATACCTAAGCCCAGTCGCACATTGAAAATCGTCTCGACTGGGATAATAGTCATAAATCAAAATTAAGCGCAACATGCAATTTTCTTATGTGTGTATAGCAACGCCGTGAGAGGACAGTGACGTCACTCAGCAAGCCAAAATGAATGACTAAGTGCGACATTTCGGGATTATACCTGCGCTCTATGTCGGGTGAAAATAGGTTTCCGGCGCACACTTGCGGTCTAGCACCCGTCGCGAGCGGACGTCTCTTCCCGCGCTCCGATACCTACCTACAACCGATACCTGCCTACAGCTGAGACCTTCATATAAATCAAGACACCGCATAGAAAGCAGCCGACAAGAAAATCTTACCTACTTTCACCGCCGCAAGTGACCAGCCATATACCTACCCGCCATCAATAGCGAGTTACCTACTCGCCTGCCGTTCATCACACCTACTTGCCACCACAGCGCAAAAATGTACAGTAGACGACCATCCGCCGATTTCACCATGGAAAAAATCGCTAGCGAGATCGATAAAATCACTACCTATAAGCCCACCAGACTACGAGACTACTTGACACTACATTTCCTGCTCTTGACGGCCTATCAAGACGAGGCCGCGTCAAACATCCACGCTGCATCGCCCCCCCTACCCACCTGGAGGACTAATAACACCAACACAATTTCATCGCACACATGGACCAACAAGAGCAGGACGCACCTCCACTACAGACCACCATCTCGCAACCACAGACTTCCAGCACACCCGCCGATCAAAGAGGCAGACCCCGCCAAACACACAGGACACGCAAGCGACCGGATGTCGGTCGTCATCAGGGGCCTCTCGATCGGCCTACACACGGAGGATATCACTAACGACCTCCTCCGCCAAGGCTTCCCAATCATCAACGTCAGGAGGATGACTCGGGGCAGGAGCCAGCATCCGATGCCTCTTGTCCTAGTCAGCCTCCTCGACAACGACAGAGGGAGCCAGATATACAACTTACAATACGCACTCAACCGCAGGATCAAGGTCGAAATGCCGAGAAGGATCAGCCTCCCGCAGACCGAGCTCCCTACGCGACATCACAGACTGGACCACACACGGAACAGCCCAGCCTTCCCTGACACGCACCCTCCAACCAGACCACTCACAGCCAGTGAGCACAAGGAACCAGTGGCGCACCCAGGATTTAATATTGGGGGGGGGCAAGGAGGAGAATGTAAATTAGTCCCATAGGCTCTTTTCCTTCTTCACAGCCTAATTTCTCGTTTATCGATCTTTTGTCTATTGCAATCGGTGTACCTATACCATGGTCCCCACATCCAGAAACGGGCCCTCAGGCTAGGATATTTAGCGGGCCCCCTACCTACCGCTAAGATTAAAAGCAGTGTGAAACACTACATTAACGTTTTTCAAATTGTGTGTTAGTTCAAATTAAAACTTAATTATACAATTAAATTACTTATACAGTGAATTATTGGCGATTTTTAATACATCTACTTTAATAATGGAGCTGTCGAGTATCGACACATAATAATCAAAAAATATATTGCACAATTATATAAGTAATTGAAAGTGTTCGACTTTTTTACTATTAAAGCTAATTTATGATGTGTGTTTATCTCACTTATCTGGTCAACCCGACTAGCCGGACCCCCCACAGCCCGGGCCCCCAGGCTAGAGCCCTGTCAGCCCTCCCCAGCAATGACCTACACCACTCCGGAATTCGGGTGGACACCGAGAATTTTTTGACAGTTCCATTAGGGATTGGTTTTCTAAAAAAACCTGACATTAGTGTATCGAAATTGCTGTGTTAGAAATTAAGATCTAAGAAATTTTTCTAAAAAGGGTGCCGGAGAATTATTACAAATCATTTTTTTGCCGTGTTTTTATTTGTCTAAGCCCAAAGGTATAGTTTATTGGCTTTCAATTTCAATGTTTAAAATCATCCTGATAATTTTCATGTTTTGGGGGGTGCCATAAGATCCTGCAGGTAGATTGTTTATGAAGAAATGTCAATGTCTTCTAAAATTTTCACAATCTTAAAATAATATTCATATCGCATATTTTGAAAAAAATGTATCAGGCTCGCATAGAACGCTGCAGGTAGATTGTTTTTAAAAAAAATGGCAATGTCTTCTAAAATTTTCAACTATCTTAAAATAATATTCATATCGCATATTTTGAAAAAAAATGTATCAGGCTCGCATAGAACCCTGCAGGTAGATTGTTTTTAAAAAAATGGCAATGTCTTCTAAAATTTTCACCTATCTTAAAATAATATTCATATCGCATATTTTGAAAAAAAAAGTATCAGGCTCGCATATAACCCTGCAGGTAGATTGTTTTTAAAAAAATGGCAATGTCTTCTAAAATTTTCACCTATCTTAAAATAATATTCATATCGCATATTTTGAAGAAAAAGTATCAGGCTCGCATATAACCCCGCAGGTAGATTGTTTTTAAAAAATGGCAGTGTCTTCTAAAATTTTCACCTATCTTAAAATAATATTCATATCGCATATTTTGAAAAAAATGTATCAGGCTCGCATAGAACCCTGCAGGTAGATTGTTTTAAAAAAATAAAAAATTCTCTTAGAATTTTCACCTAGCTTAAAATAATATACATATCGCATTTTAAAATAAAAATGTATAAGGCTCGCATAAGATCCTGCAGGTAGATTGTTTATGAAGAAATGACAATGCATTCTACAATTTTCACCTATTTATTACTACGCTAAAAATAATATTGATATTCCATATTTTAAAAAAATGTATTAGGCTTTCATAATATAGATAAGGTAGATTGTTTGTGAACTAAATATAAAATCATCATAATGTTTTATTTTTCAAATATTATCGGTGCACTGGAAAAAAAGTATTAGGCACTCATAAACTTATGTAGGTATATATTGCTTTATAATCAAATAAAGACAATTCGTTTTTATTATTGTTTAATAGTTACCATGGTAATTTCTTTTAGAATTTTCGCATTCTTACTAAATTTAAATAATGAATAAAGATATTTTCATACTAGGCGAATGTATTGGGTTCTTATAAAATCCCTGTATAGTGTAGGTGATGGTTTATGAAATACAAAAGTAGGTGTCATGATACTATTTACTTTAGTCTACATTCTTATAAAAGCACTGGAAAATGTCTAGGCACTCATACAACCCAGGCGATGCTTTTTTTGAAGTTATACTTATATTGGCGCGTTTAGGAAAACAGATCAGAGTGTATTTTTTGCGTGTGACCAGCCGCGATGTAACACATAATTTTTATAATTTATAATGCATTCTGGTTGCGTAATACTTTGAAATATAGATAGTTCGATGAACCAAAGAAACACTTTTATTTATTTTGTGAACCTGATTCTAAATCACCACACCAGAGCTAGCCGAAGAATCTAGGTTATTAGTACAAGTTTTGTTTTTGTTTAGACGCCAAAGAAGAATAACTTCTAACGCGCGTATATAAGTACACACACCGATTTATGCAATATTTTTGTTTGTTTGAAACTAAATACTGTAATCTAAGCTCAAATTTTGTGGTGTGAATACGCAAAATAGATGCGATATGGTTGTCTGTTAATTTTGATCTTAAGTTTGATTTATTAATGCTCATTGTAGAAAATGTTTTTTCACAAATATAGGTACTTCCAAATAAAGAAGCGTTTTTAACTATATTTGGATATACCTCAAGTAAAAGTCCTTTGTAGAATTCAATTAAAATCTTATCATGATATAGATACATACTACGAAACGGCCACAGGGTCGCCCTAAAAGCCGCTGGATTGACGAACTGGTAAAGTTCGGCGGAAATACGTGGCAGCGAAAGACACAGGACCGAGAGAGTTGGAAGAAGCTTGGGGAGGCCTTCATCTAGCAGTGGATTGACCCCGGCCGATGATGATACATAGTTCATATCACAGAATAGATTAATAAATATCATTCCGATAGTCTATTCCCCAATACATTACATTTTGAAGCAGGTTTTTGAATGTGTGAGTGTCCTACGAAAATGAACCAAACATTATAGACGTGCAATAGTGTGTGATGCAACCTTCAATACACCAATATTGAATGAGCGTCAATGCATACACCGAGAGCAGTTGTCAGTATTTGACGTGTGACATTCTTGACACGTCGTGTTTAATTTTATCACATATTCTTCCACACTCGCGATCGGTTGCCTGTTACTCCACACCAGCGCCGTCTTTAGATTAATAAAGCCTGAGCATATCTTTTTGCACAAGCAACGAGCGGTCCACTGTTTAGTTGTCTAAATCAGATCCCAGATTGCTTGACATATTGATTCGCCCTTTCTCGTTTCAAATTGAATTATACAAACATCTCAAATCAAAATATATTAACTATCAGTGTTATTTATAAATAATATACATTCCTGTTATTCATCACCAGGTCAAAGTCAGACTAGTATTTCACACAAAAACCGTTGGTAATATCGATTTCCAAAAAATATGTAGCATTGATCTATGCATTACATTTGTAAAAGGTGTGTTACTAGTGTATTATTTATCATGTAACTTATCTATTCAAATCAAACCATTCCCTGTGTGAACACGACAGACGCGTCAGTATGAGCACTCTATAGAACAATGACAGGTCATCCATAGACAACAACGAGAGGGGCGGAAAAAGTAGGACCAGTCGTTGTGAATGTATCGGCTTTCTACTTTAGTCGCAAATGTCCACACTCAGAGTTCCCTGATAGAGTATATGCTTCATAACTTTGCACTCCAGCTCTAGGATGAAAATGATTTAAAATATTCTAAAAATTTTTTTTTTACATGTATTGTTTGTCTATTTATTTATTAGTAAATAATATATTATATTAATACAAGTAAATATCATTTGATCTAATTTTATGCGAGGTAATTACGCAAAGAGGCTTATCAGTATAGTAAAGAGTGCAAAAAAGTGCAAAGTTATAAAACGTTTACTCTGGCAACCCTTCGATATGCAGTATTAACTAAATTAGCCGTGCAATTTTAGAATATTAATGGAAGGGGTTGCATTATTTTATTCTGCTTTAGGGCGGCACTTTACCTAAAGACGTCAGTGTGTCTATGTGCTTGGTCAAACGGAATCTTTGATGGAATCTACTATTGTTATTGAATATATATACAATTATAGTTGATTACAGTGGCGCACCCAGGATTTATTATTGGGGGGGGGCGAAGGAGGAGAATGGAAATTAGTCCCATAGGCTCTTTTTCTTCTTCATATAAATATTTTTACATAATTTCACAATACACGGCGATATATTTGTACAGTTTCTCCTAGTTTCTATTAAATTGGAGGCATAGTGGCGGTAACCGTTGAGCGTGTCATCAGCGACTGGCGGATTGGAAGTGAACAGCGACCATGCTGGACATGTGAACCTAGTATGCTGAAACATTACTTAAATAATATCGGCTGTGCTACCCGCTTGGTCTAGAGCAGTGTTTCCCAAAGTTTGGTACGCATACCCCCTGGGGTACGGGAAGAGTTTGGTGGGGGTACGCGCTGCACCGGGTTATGGCTACGCCTGGTGCAACAAGCATTAATACAACATCCATGCTAGAAGGTTTATCGCATGCGGAAGAAGTGCAATTGTTGGAATTATTAGCTTCAGACGGATTCTTGCAAAATAAATATAAGGAGTGTACTTAAACATCATTTAGGTTGCAAATGCAACATGTGTATCCAGTTTTAACAGAGAAATTCCTGAAATACATTTCCTTTTTCAACTTCATATATGTGAAGTTGCTTTTTCAGCATTTGTAGACATTAAGTCAAAAAAAAGGAACAGCCTTTGGGTGTGGAACGGCATCTCAGATTAAAATTAATAACCAGGGATCCAAATTATGATGATCTGTCGTTTTAACATAAATAATTTCATCCTTCTCATGGTTTATAATGAATGTTATTTTTTATAATATAACTTTTATTTATATTTTATTATGAATGAATTTTATTTTTCGTATATTATTATTTTGTTTATGTACTACAAAAGGAATATATTTTGATTGTTATTAAAGTACTTATATGCATTTTTCTTTGACGAGGAGTACTCAGTGTTACGAAAATTATAGAAGGGGTACACAAAGTTTGGGTAATACTAGTCTAGAGAGCTACAATATTTATGTCGAATTCCACCGAAAAAAATGTTCTTTTGATTTACACCACCACCGTAGTGGGTGTAGTCGTTCTTTTCGCCGAATGTTTATCGCAGATTTTTGGTTTTTTAATATTGAGGTTTCAACATATTAATGAAAAATGGACAAAAAAAGTATTATTGCTTTTAAATTATACACAACCTACTCAATACAACACAGCCTAATATCTCGTTTATCGGTCTTTTGTCTATTGCACTCGGTGTACCTACACCATGGCCCCCACATCCTGAAACGGGCCCTCAGGCTAGGGCAGTGGTCGGCAAACTGCGGCTTTTTGGCCCCTTGAGTGCGGCTCTGCCACAGATGCTCTCTGCCATATTTGACATGGCTACAAAGAAGACGCAAAGAAAATGGAAGAGGATAACCGTAAATGTAATGTTGAATAGACCGAGACTTCGCGTTTATTCAAAGCTTAAATGGCTTACCGACCTTTATTTATATGTCGGGAAAAATTATCGCATTCAAATTTAGAGAGATACTACAACTAAAAACTCGTAATTTTGCGCTAAATATTCTGTCGATGATGCAAGGAAGAAAGCAGCTGAGGAGAAGAGTCAAGAAAAATAAAGTTCTGTATTTAATTAGGTACTGAATAAAATCTTTCAACAATGTTAATATTGCAAGTTTTGTGGTTAGTAAAAAGATTTTCAAGAGAGGAAATCAAGAATAAATATTGAGAAATCGATTTATTGATGAGAACCTGGAATCGTGCTTAAAATTAAATCAACAACATACGAACCTGACTTATCCACATCCATTATTCACATTGAGTTTGTCAGTCATTGTTATGATTCAATTTTATGGATACCTGACATACAATTTAATTTTATAAGATCATTCTTACGTATGATATTCAGTTTTATTCAGTGTACCTACCTATAATTTAATTAGGACTTAAAACTTGGCCTAAAGTTTATTAAGTAAATTAGCAGTGTACCTACTTACTACCTACGCATATAATTTCAGTTTAAGAAATTTGGCTCTCAAAAGAAATCTCAATCGCTGTACTGTTGATATTTGGCTCTATTGACTAATGAGTTTGCCGACCACTGGGCTAGGATATTTGACGGGCCCCCTATCTACCGCTTAGATTAAAGACAGTGTAAAACACTACATTAACATTTTTTAAATTGTGTTTTACTTCAAATTGAGGGTACTTATACAGTGAATTATTGGCGATTTTCAATACATCTACTTTAATAATGGAGCTGTCGAGTATCGACACATAATAATCTGAAAATATATTGTACAATTATATAATTTAAAATGTTGTGATGATGTGTGTTTATCTCACTTATCTGGTCAACCCGACACGCCGGCCCCCCACAGCCCGGGCCCCCAGGCTAGAGCCCTGTCAACCCTCCCCAGCCATCACCTATATCACTCCAGGATTCGGGTGGACACCGAGAATTTCATTAGGGAACGGGTTTCTAAAAAAACCTGACATCAGTGTTTCGAAATTTTTGTGTTAGAAATTAAAATTTAAGAAATTTTACTAAAAAGGGTGCTGGAGAATTACAAATCATTTTTTGCCGTGTTGTTTGTCTAAGCCCAAGGTATAGTTTATTGGCTTTCGATTTCAATGTGTAAAATCATTCTGATGATTTTCATATTTTGGGGGGGGCCAAGGCCCCCTGCCCCCCCCCCCCCCCCTGGGTGCGCTACTGCAAGGAACCACGGTACGCCGACACCCCGGCGCCACCAGCATCACCACAGACCAACAACAACGAAACACAGACGGACGCCCTTCCGCCTGACAGCCCCAAGACCACATCACTACAAATCTCATCCACCGAAGACACTAACAAGCACAACATAGACGATCCACCGAACACGCCACCCACGCCCATCCGACGCCGAGACGCCGACAAGACACCGGACGCACCGGAACCAGACACAGACACCCCGGAGGCTGACTTGAGCAGCGAAGGCGAGGAGAGCCTATTCACTCCAACGGGCTCTCCATACAAATCACCTACCGGAAACCCTATAACATCCCCGGAACCAGACGACAGCCCCGTAGCAGACAGGAAAAGCCCAGATGACGAAGAGACAGAAGAGGACTCGAAAGAATGCCTCGGCGCTATACTAGAACTATCGAAAAAAAAAAAAAAAAAAAAAAAAAAAAACACAATCTCGCAATTCAACACGACCCATCACAAGCAGAAGCCCTCACGAATCAATATATGCAGGACGCATACGACTTCACGCAAAAATTCATATCCGACCACAACCTACAAGAACAATACCAACAACAATGTGCAAGCATAGCAAATCAGCTTGACATCACGACCAACACCGAACCGAGCACACCGATAAGAAAAAGGAAACCTAGAAGAAGTACCAGGACCAACCGACGCTAACCAGCCTCAACAACGAAGCTCATGATCTCCGCCCTCACCACAACTGACCAGCAATCAAACGATATACCTACCAATCCGGACCCAGAAACAGACGCTGATCCGGATCCACACGATACAATAACGGATCCAAGAAGAAAGAAGCGAACGCGGTGGCCGAATGGATTGTCGAGATCGAGGTCCGAATGGATTGTCGAGATCGCGAGTGCCCAGACTTAAAATTAACTTCAAATTGAATCAACAACACTGCCTTGGAGGCAAGCAGCCTCGGGCCCTCCTCTTCAAGAAGGACCACATAGCATCACCACGTAGAAGCAGCCAGAATCTACAACACTTGACCTTGGAGGAAGACAACCTCTCCGGGACCTCCTCAAGAACCCGGAAAAACTATCATCACCACGTAGAAGCATACAATTCCAGTAATACAGATATTTATTACATGATGCAGGGGATGTGGGAGTTCTCGGGTGCCCCGAAACCGTGGAAATATCAAAAGTAAAGTAAGGGTGAAAATAGTTACATGTGACTGTGTGTGTGTTTTGGAAATATTACACGCAGCCTGCAATATGTCGGCCTCGCCGTATCGTAAAAAAACTCTGATCGAACCGATGTTTTATGGCCGGCAAAAACGGCGGCCGGCGATAGGTTCACATGCCTAGAGAGGTAAAGAGATCATAAATACTTACCAAAGGACATACCGGTACACAATTATTACTGACGTCGGCTTATTTATTATGGGTGTGAATGAACAGCTTTTTTAAATTGATTTGTAGCATTTTTTTCTTTGATACACTAGTAAAATCGAATTATAATATAAAATATCATTTGAATAAATCTCTGAACCAGTGATTTTGAAACTTTTCCGTTTCGCGGCGCCGTTAGTGTGTAGCAATTTTTACGACATCCTGAAAACATTTTTGCGTCACCTCTACGCACGACAGAAGTAAAACATGTTACTCACTGCACCGGTAACCATTTTTCAGCAAAAAAATTCTCAATTTAGCAATGATATAGAGTTCCTGAATAGAGTTCGCTAAAGGCCTCAAATGGAAATGGGCTGGACATATAGCTCGAAGAAGGGATGATCGTTGAATAAATATAGTCATCCAGTGGTACCCAAGAGCATACCTACTTATAATTTGTGATTTTTTGTGGGATACTACTGTTCCAATACTACATTACAGTACTTGGAACTAGTGGTCTTATTATGATAAACAAAACCATTATAATTGATTTTACACTACAGCAGGCCATGCAACTCAATAACAGTATTTTAGTCAAACAGTAGTGCAGTAGTAAAAGCAAAATGATCACATAAACACCCAGGCTTTGAGAAAATCACATACATAATATTATTATGACCTCGCCGGGAATCGATTTATTTCTGTCGATACTTTGGTCAGAAGACCTTCTCTCTCTATTGAATAAACGCCATTTTAAAATACGTCAAATATATTATATGCGTTTAAAAAAATACGATGTCCGGTGGGGTTCGAACCCGCACCCACTAGATTTTGGTAATTCAATGAAGAATGTTACATTCACAAATTTTGTGAATTATTCTTTGAAATTTTTTTTTTAATTTAATATATTATTTATTAGCAAGTTCAAGTACGTTATTACTAAAATTTGAAGAGATCCTGACGTTGGCTAGCAATTAAGTTAAGTGCCTATTATTGCTAATATTATTTCAAACCACGAAAGCCGATTGCCGGAATTTACACAATTTATTAGACGCTTCAGATATATAATAAGTACTAATAATTAATTTCGTCATAATTAAGTAGGCCGCACATGACTCTATTGGTAAGCACAAAATTTGTAAATTTGGTGAATTATTCGTTGAATAAAAAAAATGTTTATTGCCTTCTATCTCGTCAAATTGAAAATTGAATAGACCAGAGTCATACATACAAATGAATTAAAAAACATTTTTCTCAACGACTTTTGAGCCATTCCTCGTATTTCCCGTCGTTTCTTGCATATGTATGACAGACTTCAACTGTATTACTCTGTCTTTCTATTTTATGCATAGTGGATAGAGAAAATTTGATATCTTTGAGAGGATACTCTTGAACAGAATCGTTGGGATTATTGACAAAATTGTATTTACAGGTTGAGGCATAATAAGGAGTAGCACACACGTTATGGTGACAAAACGATCACGTGGTATATAAAAATGCAGAGACTACGCCGGATCCATCACGTATATAGAATGACGGAGACGTTACCAACAAGAAGGCTGTATATATTATATATAATTATATAAATATACATTGATACGATGAAAGATTTGAAGTATCGTCGACCAAAGTTACTTGAAACCATCGGCGCCAGATAGTACAGATGAAAAAAAAATTGAACAAAGCCAAGACCCGCCAACAGGATTGGCGAAGGGTGGGGGTAGGCTGTTAAGATCTGACATAAATAGTGCACAGTAAACTTTGTCAGTCAAACGTATTTGTTAACATTGAACTGAGACTACAGTGTGCAGGTAGTTTTTAAATTAAATTAAGCCCTGCCTAATCCAAGCCATAGTAGATAGTAGACAACAAAATAATCATAATACCAAAAATTATCCCATTATTATAGTTTAGTTTCGGCAGGACTTAATGAATTATATAAACTAACCAACACCACCAGTAATGTGTATTCTTAATTCAAAGAAAACAAATAAGTATGACTAAAAAATGTGCACTATTTTTGTTGGATCACCCATATCATACCTAAGCTATTATGGTTTGGTTTAGGCAGAGTTTAATTGAATTTAAAAATAACTAACCAGCACCATCTGCAAACTGTATTAAGTTCAATGAAAACAAATAAGTATGACAAATGTAAATTGTATTACTATTGGAAATCTGCTTTTGTTTTTAAATCAAATTAGGTATTAAATTACCTTAATTACAAACTGACGTCACGGATCATTCTAAGGATTTTTGTTGAAACGTACTTGAACTTGCTAATTATTTAATTTAATTTTTCTATTCATCGAATAATTCATAAGATTTAAGAAAGTAAAATTATTTTTATTGAACATACATAATTTGAAAACATTTCTGAGTTAATAGAAAAAACTTTTTTGAAAAAAATACGACACCCAGCAGGATTAGATCTTGCAATTTACGAATGTTAAATTCTTCATTGTAGTAAATACTTAATTTTGAAAAACCTCAGATATATACATACGTCATATTAGAAAAAAAATCTCAGACAAAAGTAGGAGCAAATTGGACGCGAACTCGCACTTTTCAATTTAACGGACAGTGCTATAATTATAGCCGTTAAACTATCGATCCGTATAATATAATTCATATGAACTATTTCTAATAACTACGTTTATCTGAGTAGTTTAAATTAAGTAGTAACTTTAATTATTACGAGCGCCTTTCATTCGGTGAAATTTAAATTAATATATTTTTAAAACAACCAGACAAAAATAATAAATAAATAATGTGTAAGGGATATTTTGGCAAAAATTAATTATTGATGGTGTTAGATT
Organism: Rhyacophila brunnea; assembly: GCF_057557595.1. NCBI lineage: Eukaryota > Metazoa > Arthropoda > Insecta > Trichoptera > Rhyacophilidae > Rhyacophila > Rhyacophila brunnea. Next base: position 48,236,483 of record NW_028232751.1, on the reverse strand, counting down.
GGTAAGCATGTCATCTTCAGCGTCTCAAAACCGCAATCAATAAAATCCTTCAAAAATTGTGTTGTTCTCTCGTACAATTACAAGTTGTCAATTACGTCATTTTGACTTAGCAATTTGTGTTTAAATATAATATATATGTAGGGATTACTGTAGTGGTTCACAATATTTACAAGATTAACCTTTCTGCAAAACGTCGTAACCAGTGATTGCTATAAGGCAGCTGTGGCGATACTATTGCACGCGTGCCACGTTTGACATGAGCAGAAATTCTTCCTGTACATACGCGAAAAAATTGTACTAAATCTTTAATGGGTGGTGCCAATTTGCTAGAGAATTCTTGACAAATAATGAGTAAATGTAATCCTCGTTTCTCGAGAAATTGTTAAATTTTCACTACGAATATATTCAGTACTTACGTGATTTGATGTACCCAATCCACAACAAATTTTTCACAGTCCAAAAGAGACGGCAAGGTGGACAAGAATGCGGGTCGTTCAATTTAAGCCGATAGATGGCTAAAGGGTGAGACCACTCAAGCCACCTGCGTATATTTTTTTGTTATCTATCTGCTCTGTCTAAACTCTTAATGCTTCGCCAATCGATTCTCGGTTTCCAGATAAAAATGCCAAAAAATATTTCGTCGATATGTTTTTTTGAAATAATGGAAGACAAAATTCTTTGATACTAATACGGGAATTGTAGTAGCGTTCGATTTTGTCTGTTCTTATGAATGCCTCCGATATATTTTGCAATACTACCCTTAGTGTCACTAACACTATCTTCTACCCTTATATACAGCCGTATCCCTTAAAGTTTTATCTAATATTACAGAAAGCAAATATTCGGTTATAATATTCTGTGAAGAACTTACTTTGAAAGCTGATTAGTGATTACCTAATCTCTGTAGCTGCGGTTAGCATCGATACTCTTTCATTTTCCTCAAAATAAAAAAAAAGATTTTCGACCACTGACGACACGTATTTCCATCTCAAAAAAATGGAATAAAGAATATATTGACGCTTAATCCTAACGTTCGAATTATATTTTCATTATGAAGAATTTTTTTTTCAATATTTCATAAGTAGGTACCTAATCAAATTGTACTAAACTAAATTATATTTTTTTCTTTTCTATATAATATTTTAGTAAAAAAAGGCTTAAAGCAGGATTCACATTGGTAAATAGCTTTATTGTGACAATAAAAAATATATGCTCCGTTGATAACCATGAAGTGTTTTTCGTAGCATTGTATGTGAGGCGAATCCCGTAAAATGGGTGAAAAAACTCAGATTCAAGATACGGGCAGGCGTATAAAAAAATACGTAAATTTGACAAAGTGTAAAGAAGGTATAAAGTTCCGAACGAAAGAATTATCATACTGCGCTCGTCACTTATGCTAAATAAAGTGTGAGGAAGTTGTGTTGCCAGACTATTTAGAGAATTTTCCCGATTCCCGGAGTTCTTATGAAACTATTTATTGTCCGCGTAAAGTGTTTATTTTCTTGTTCATCTTATTTTACTTTGTCGATTTTCTTTTTGTGTACTAGCACGTCGATATATTTTTTTATCAATAGACAGTTATGAAAGAATATTGAATTATTATTTTCAATGCTATACTCGTAGTTGCTACGTGAAAAAAATGTTTTTAATAAATCCTTGATTTTTATCTGGCATACTGTATGCGTAAGTAAACAATATACCGTATGCAACACATGTTTCACATTTTCCAATTAAACAATACATCGTTTATCCACAACAACGATATAAATAAAAATGGTTTCAATTTAAACACATTTTTAATTTAATAAAAAAAATCGGTATGTGTATTATGTAAGCGCGTTAGAAGTCATACTTCTTTGGCGTAACAAAACAAATTATTATTGCAGAATATACCTACTTTAGAAGAAAAAAATCTCAAAACTTGTGTTTGAAAAATTTAGCAAACCGCTACTACAACTATTTTTGAATGGGGAAGGACCGAGAAGTTCTACGTAGTATAAAAACCAGGAAATTACAGTACCTCGGCCACATTATAAGAGGACAAAAGTACAGCATTCCCCAACTTGTCATTCAAGGAAAGATCAACGGTAAGCGTAGCAGAGGACGGCGCCGCATTTCGTGGCTTAAGAACCTCCGTGATTGGTACGAGTGCAGCTCACTTGAACTGTTCCGGGTAGCAGACGACAAAGATAAGATCGCCTTGATGGTGGCAGACCTCCGCTAGGGGATGGCACAATAAGAAGAAGAAATACTTTGCCATCATACGTATTTTCAAAAATATCAAAACCAGCCCCGTTTGTTTGTTAACTAGAATTAAGGTGGAAATTAATTGCAAAGTCGTTTATAATATTTATCAGCTGCCATTTTTTTATATTTTACGACTAACTTTAAAAATGAAAGTTATAGGTCGGTCACGGTGTCTATAAAATCATTCTATCTATCATCATATCTTTTAATTTTTATTATGCTGAAATCGACACATGATGATTAAAAACCTGTCTTATAAGAATAAAAAAATCTTGAAAAATAACATCTGCTACTCGCCGGATAGAATGTGTATGTGATTGGGTTTTTACGGGAAATGTATGTCAACCACTTGCTCAACCTATTAGGTCCATACTCTGACTCCAAAGACAAATTGAAAAATATTTGTTTATAAACCTGGGATCCATGACAATATAAGCCGATGCATTAGCCGCTCGACCATCGTATGCGTACTTAAATATATTAATATATACATTAAAATGTATAGTTTTGTCGCATGTGATCTCCACTTCACTTTCTTTACAAGATTTTGATCACAGTTTAATGTTTTTCAGCTGGAAAAACTCAGGAGAGAGTTTTAAATCCATGAAATATGATTCACATAAATAAATCGGAATATAAACAGAGTTATCTGTAAACAACGTCGGAAGCTTCATACATCCAGTAAATGCACTTAGAATAACTGTCTACTCAACGTGCATATATAAAACCAGCTTTACGTTTGCGGTGATTTACAATAATTGCATTAAACAATAATGTAAATGTTAATGAAATGGTGAGCCAAGTGAGTTAAGTCTAGAAAATAAACTGGTTACATGTAAATTGTACGTAAAACATTTCACCGTGGCACTGTTCGCCGTGAGCTTTCTATTGGAAAGAGATGACCGTATACTAAACGGTCTCCAATTTTATTAGATTCAATATGAACAATAATTCAATTTTCATAGTTGATTTTGGCAAAATTCAAGAATGAAAACCTAACCCAACCTTACCTAACTTAACCTAACCTAACAAATAATCCAGTATATCAGCTATTTTCAAAATTTGTTTGCTGCTGGCTTCCTGTAAAGTGTAAACCGACAAGAACCGTGTTTTATCTAGACATGAATTTTATGTCAGTACTATACAACCCAAAGAGGTTTAACGGTCTTTAATATACGGTCATATATTTCCGATACAATATTTCACAGTTAAGTCAGCGCTCGGAATGGAGCGGAACGCCCCGGAGCGCCGTTCCTGTTCGTGGGATTCTTAAGGATGGCGTTCCTGTTCGTTAAAACCTCGAAAATGGCGTACCGGTTCGTTAAATATCCGACGGACAGCGAGTCGTCTAGTAAAATCCTCAAGCGTCATACTTAATATTATTACGTTCCGGGTTAGATTTAAAATTTATGAAAATGAATTGATATGTACAAAGGTACAAAAACATAAATATTTTTTTTATTAAAAAATAATTTTACTGGTTTAGAACCACTGGATTTTCTATGACCCGTACATAATTTACTTAAGTTTTTTTGAAATAGTGATAGAGTAAGTGTAAGACAGCGTATTTGAGAAATAACCTTTTTTCAAGACAATACTTTTTTCAACGAATTTGGCCTTGAATGCACCAATAGACATATTACTCTTTTGCGTCAATGGTGATAAAACAATAAAATTGTATACAAAGAAATGCACTGGGGTAAGTGAGATTTATTGCATTGTCGTATGGGACAATAATGTATTTTGAAAAAAAAGGTTTTTATGATTGTAAGGAAATGTTGGAAGCTATTTTACATTGGAATGTAGATTTACTGTATTATTAATTTATAAAACGAGACACTTACTTTTTTGCAAGTTCAAACATATTATTTTAATACAGTTAAGGTTAAGTTACATGCCTAAATATAGTGAGTTAATAACGTAATAGTTATAATGCACACTGGAACTTTAAAATTTTTAAATGAAACACATTCAATACATATATTATCTTTACTGCAGTGGTAGGCAATTGTTTTTTGTAATGAAACTTTAAATTTTGTATCGAGACAACCATAATTGGCCGAATTGTCCATTTATCATATTATTATGTTAGCGAAATTTACATGGGTTTGACGCGTTCATAGTTTTTGTATTTCATAATGCAATCGAGGTCGTTCATTGGTCGTTTATCAATATTAAGTTGTATGCAGCCAATGATAAGCGTTTTCATCAGCGGAAGCGACAAAATTCGACTCCTTATTTTTCCAAATTTAATAATTTTAAGTTGTGTTTTTTATCTTCTATCATATATTTTTATTGTTTTAATTTTATATGGATATTTTTCGGGTTGAATGAACTGTGTTTTTGATGGTTAAACTAATATTATAATAGATTTAATAACTTAAATCAAATAATTCCATAATTAATATAGATACATATTCGTGAACATCGTATGCATGTTAAAAAAATTTGTATTGTTTAAGGTACAATATGAAATAAAAATATTTAAATAAATCAGTCAGAATCCAATGAGATAAATATATGAAAAATTTCCCTGTATATAACATTTTCTATAACATTGGAAACCTATTAGAATAAATTATCCTACATGTCCACATGATGTAAATATTTTTTTTCTAATAATATGTACCCACACTTCTGAGGTTGTTTAAAATGATTCATATTTAATAAATAATGCTACATTTGTAAATCTTGCGTATTACATACTTTTTTAATTAATTTATTAAAAACCATGCCCTTGCTTTTTCGTATACGATGGATTTTGATTTGATTAAAAAATAGTTTACCATAATCAAAATATTTCGAATTTACGAAAAATCAGAGCTTTGAAAAAAGCGGCATGTATTTTGTTTAAACCGAAGTATCTTCACTCATATTTCTATCCACTCTTAGTTGCATATTTTTATTCAAACTACTAACGAAACCAATGGGAAATTGTAATTAGTTTGTCTATTGTTTCGTGTATTTTAATAATGTTTCCCACTCCAATTAGATTCACATACGTTTAGTTATTTATATTTGTATAATTATTAATGTATCTTTTAGAAAACGATTTCGTAAACTAAAATGACTCTATATTTGTATGTTACCATTAATTGTTATAGCCGATAGCGTATTGGGCGAAGATGATGATAAAAAAAGTACATCATGTAAAAGTAAAAGATATTTTTATATTACAGATATTATTATATCTAATATCACACATTTTTGGAAAATTGTCGAGCGTTCCTGTTCGTGAAATTTTCCATTTCGAGCACTGAGTTAAGTGTAATAAATACGGCGAAATACGTACAAGTTACCGGACACGAAATAAAATATAACGTAACAACAAAACACCATTTTAACATACTCTAATAAATAATAAACACGTCAATTTTGTATACGTTTAATACGGATAGAACGCTCAATAGAACCTTAATCATCCGGAATAATTGGGTTAAAATTAGACACTGCAGATGATAATAAATTTGGGCAGTCGATAAATTTATGATAACGATAACCCATTTAACCTTTAATTGCATGATGTTTCCTTTCAGTGATAAATTGTAAGTATTATTCTTTAAGTAGGTATATTCTTTTTTTGTGTGAATGAAATTTTATTCAAACACTTGCTGTATAATTGTATCTGTATAATTTGTATAATCTGTATAATTGTTATAGATTTTATTCTCATTTGCCACTATTAATGTATAATAACATTATACATTTAATGTGATCAATTAGAAAAGTAATACAATATATTATACATTAAAGAGTTGCCATCATGCATATCATGGTTAAGTCTTGTAAACTATATGAGCAAAACACGTATTGTAAAGAAATCTATATATTTGAGTTGCCCAGAGTCCATAACTCACATATTCCAAAAATCGAGTTTTGAGATTATCCCAAACAACCACCCGACCATTGTTTTTTGTAATTAGAAGAAAAGTATTAAACTCCCTTGAATATTAATGAGTGAGTGAGTCGATTTAAAATATTTAAAAAAATATATATATAATACTCTTAAAGCTGCAGACACACGGCACACTATGAGAAATAGAGCTCCCTGGTTGGTTGGAAAGGCCTTGATGACAGAACTCACATTATTCAATGAAAAATGTGAGTTATGACACCAATAGTCAACGTTTTCAATGATTTTCACATGGTTTAAAGTGACTTTTGATAGCCAACTATTTTTCTTTGTATATATTAATGTCTTTAGAATCACTTTATGATGGTATGTTTAACTCAAAAATGTCAAAATTTCAAAGGCGATTCATTTGGTGAATACTATATTAATTTAAGCAATTTGTGTTAAGTGATAAACTATCATAAATGCTGAATCACCTACAAATATACACAAGACTGCTATCGGCGGTTATCGAGGGTAATTTATCATGTTTGTATTGAGGTATTATAATTATTGTTACAATAAGTTAGCCGTCTAAACAGTCAAAACTATCTGCCTCGCTATAAAATTTAGCACAGCCAAGAGAGGTGCTGCTAAAACGTAGCACTTATTGTAACAATAATTACAACTAACTTATTGTAAATAATTACAAGGTAAAAAGAACTTTTTATATACAACATTTTTAAATTTTCTGTTGACCCATATAAACTTGACTTGATAAGCTTAAACGATCAAAAAAAATGTACTTGACATGTCATATTGATTTCCATAGTAACGCACGTATATATTAATAATTTAGTTGCTAGGACCCCAGACCCCCTAGCAACCAATAATAGTGGATTGGATTTCTTCCGAAATAACTTTTCATACAAAACAGAATTAACTGAAAATGAATTCAATTCTACTTAAAGATGGCTAAAATTATTTTTAAAAAATACATTGGCATCATGTTCTGATAATATATTCAAAAAGTTTAAATGTCTAGCTAATCGGGAAGTTAGTTAAAAATCGATTGCAAGATTTGTACCCGACAAAGAACCACCAGACAAATAAGAATACGAGCTAAGAAAAACGTTGTAAAATTGTAATATTTCAATACAAAAATATGAAAAACTACCCTCTATAGCTGCCGATAGGGGCTGATAGCAGTATTGTGTACTTATTAAATAATGAGCTGAAAAGGTTTATTTTCTATTTTCTGGAAATGACAGTTCTATGTGGAAGTATGATTTCTTTTTAGATCTAAACTGGGCTTAATCCTAATTTTACGTACCTACCGTTGTCATGAAAGATTTATAATTGTATAACGACCTTCCTCCGACGACTCAGTAAGCAAAATTTAATTTATTAATTCAACAACTGAGTACGGGTGTTTGTGCGTGGAATTTTTCGAGATTAGGGGCATAATTTATTGCAGAACAAAAGACGTGCCGAGAAATTTTCTAAGGCAGAGTAAAAAATATCTCTTGTTTTACAGCAATACAATGCGCTACAGTGGAGCACTAATTGTATGTAAGCAATGCTTACCTCCGTAACAAAAAGTTCAAGCTAGTCACTCATTAGTGATCAAGAATAAAAGTCATGTTAAACCGAGAAGCCCCGGGATGCACGAGTTGCTAAATGTGTTGATATTATGTTTACAAATAAAATGAAGACATAATATAGTTAATTCAATATTTTATTCAATACAATAAATCTTCTAAGTAGTTATTTACTAACGAAAAATTTGATCACTAAAACTATTAACAACTAATTAACTATTTATTTTATTCAACGAATATTTCACAAGGTTTAAGAATGTACCATTCTAATTATTGAACATACATAATTCTGAAAACACTCATGAGAAAATATACCCAATAGAAATAATCTTTTTCGGAAAAAGTAAGATACCCTGAAAGAATTGAGCCTACGTCTCTTGGGTATCACGCGCTGTGCATTACCACTACGCTACGACTGCCATGCTTAATTGCGACAAATTTTACGTGTCTTACTTTTACTTACGTGTCTTACTTTTTTCGAAAAAGATTTTTGCTCTAGAGTCATATTAGTATAGAAGATTCAGATGTTGTATTTCAATATATGGTTTAACTCGGAATATGTACCTTATAGATTGAGCAAATGGATAACATGGATTTATTGTAAACACAAAAATCTTCTAATACAACCTCCACACTGTGGAGGCCTATAATATGATCATCTTATGATCGAACGTGATAATTTAATGTAATGTAATTTATTAATATATACCCTCAAACGTCATTATGTTGCGTGTTACGAGAATTAAAAATGTTCTTGGTGTATTTGATAAATCACACTTCAAAGGACTTGCATACAATTTCACTTTAGTTTACTTTAAAAGTGCTATAAAAACTATTCTTTAAGGGGCTGTGTGTTGTATGATAGTCGAGAATTACGAATATAGAGTATCTTTGCAAGCTTAGCCTAAATAATCTGTAGACTTTGTATGAAAAACATATATAATATCATAATGATACCTTATTTTTCTCATTTTATTGATACCATAAAAAAATCTGTGCGTGTACTTATGTACGCGTGTTAGAAGTTATACTTCTTTGGCGTAACAAAAGAAATAAGCCGTTATCCGAGTCTATTAATATTACAGTGGATTAGGTTGATGAAAACGTACGCTATTTATCTGTGTCTCATATAGCACATGATAATTATTGTAATGTAATTATTGTATTTGACCAAAACTCATCTTTGCCATACAGCGGTTATAATTGATTCAGAAGTGCCCATGATGAATTAATAAAAAATCAAATTTTAACATATTTTTTGAATTATTCACTCATTTATTTATTGATATATAATTTTACTCATAAATAATACATAAAAATATAGCCTTAAATTTTGATACACAATCTTTACAATGAAAAATAAATATACACTCGAATATAAATAAAGTTTTATGAATATAAATTAACAGTGTATAGTGTTAGTCTCCAGAAATTTGTTTATAAACGTATATATTTATTATGACACAAATTGGATATGTTTACAAAACGTTCTGTTTACTTTATTGTATTGAACGACTAACTAAATGATACTATGCGCCTGCGCATGTACTCTTAACACCGAAATGAATATAATCATATTAATAAATTTTGTGGTGTATCGGCGCGAGCAACTTCATCGCACGCCAAAAATACACTCTGATTTGTTTTCCCAAACTCGCCAAAAGAAGTATACATTCAAAAACTATTATTGTAAACGTCGCCTTGTAAAATTTGAGAATTAAGCCATATTTGAAAGCGTTTTTTTTAATATTATCTTGGCAACACGTGCTGTATATCTTCAATTTTTATGTCACTTAATATTGTATGAAATATATTCGGTAAATTTTTCAATGGAGTTTATAATTGACTTGTAATTTTCAGAGAAATTGTAAAATTTTGCGTTTTTTATTTTGTATTTTCCGTGATACATAAATTTTTGAGAATTTAATATACTTATTATTTTCTATTAGTTCATTTTTTCTTATTAAAAAAATGCTAAAATAATTAGAGAAGAGAAAAAAAATATGCTTAAATATGATTATAACACAAATTATTTTTCATAGGCGATCTTTCGGCAATTGGTCACTATCAGGCATGTAAAATCGAGCTCAATTACCAAACCCTGTCATATACTTGAAACTGGTAGTTTAATTTGTATCGCATTATTTAAATTTTATGTTTATAATTTATCGAAAATACAAGTCAATTACGAACTCAATTATAAAATATGGAATATATTATAATGTTACATTGGATGAAAATTGACAATATAATTAATGCACGACGTGTCGACAAGATAATATTTTGAAATAATGCGATAACCGCAGACATATTATGATGTATGAAATATTGCTTTATTCCCAATTATAATACGACGATGTTTATACTGCCCTTCTTAGGAAGAAGGCAGTAACTCGCAAAATTTGTGAAATCGAGTTATGAATGCCATCCGTTAGGTAATTTTGAAAGCTATTTATTCTGTTCACTTTACAATCAGTATTATCACTAAAATACCGTTAAAATTCTTAGTGAAAAAATAGACATCTTCTAAAATAATACATTTTTTTTAGCAAAAAGGCAGTAATTGCACATATTCATTGCAGTTACTGCTTGTTTATTATTAATTTGTTTATATTTTAACTTCCTACTAATAAAAATTACAACCGTTTTTTATTAATTCACAGTACTAAAGTTTGAGAAAAAACACATTATGTCATTTATCTCGAAAGTGTGTGAGAGTCAGTTACTGCCTTCTTCCTAAGAAGGGCAGTATAATAATAGTCTTTTATGGTATCAATATATTATGTTATATAGTAACAAAATAACAATTTTGAAGATGAGAAAAGATAATATCTCATAATGATATAATAGTTCTTCTTTCATACAAAGTCTACATATTGTTTAATAATATAAGCTCGCAAAGATATCTTAAATTCTTAGCCCTTAGCGCCTTGGCCCTTAAAGTCATATTCTTAAAGTATCGCGTGAAAGGATAATTTTCTTTGTCGCAACTTTACATAAATCACATGTCAAAAATACAAGTGCAAAAATAGTTGAGCAATTGCACTTTTATCGTAAAGATATTATTTAAAACAAAAACAACTTATGTATACAACAGTAAATATCACAGAAATAATTATTTTTTTACATTTTTTGACTTGTTGACTATGTTGGCACTTTAAGTGGCTAGATTTAGGAAATATGAGTTCTAAACATTAAGGAATTCTTTGTGTAACATTATATTTTGTAATGACGTAATCTGAACACTTTTTTTTTTTAATTAAACGAGACTTTGATCTACTATTAAAATTGCATCTCAAAAATTGTTATGCTATCTTTTTGGTAGGATTTTGTGCTAAAAAAGAGTTGTAAATAATATTTGTATATCTCTGCATTAGTTGAAATGTTGGTTCTATATTTCAAATGTAAATTGCAATACAAATATTTACTGTTTTGGTACCTATTGCAACGTTATAACCGTACTGGTCTATGGAATAGAAGCCTAGATGTTCAAGGAACGGGCCATCGGAAGACTGATAGTTTTGCAGGTGTGGCTATATCGGCGTACCATGAAGATTTCTTGAGGTGATTAAATCAGCCAATAAACCAAGGAAATATATAGCTACTGTCAAGCATAAAAAGGTTATATTTTATACAATGAGAATTATGATTTATGAGTTTAATCCAAAGAAACGTTAGGGTAGGCAGACGGTTATTTTCTTTGATTTTCTACTCCCTTAATAATTGGTTCAATGTTCAAGGTGTTGTTGATTTGATACGGCTACTTTAAGATAGGGAGATGTACTGTAATACAGTTTTGAACTAAATATGCAACAATTATCTACATCATCGTATCTGTGTTGGCATATTTTTTTTTGATCTAGCAGCATTAATTCACTTGTTTTTGAGCCGTAATGTTGGCTTCTCTATAATAATGATCTATACGTTTGTCAAAATGGAGCATGACACGAGAGTTTTTGTTAACTCTGCGGATGCAAAAAAACTTCACAGGAAAAATTTTACATGAAAAATTGGAAGAAGAATACAAAAAGTGATTAAAGAATTAAAGAGAAGCCTTTTAAATTATAAATAATTTCTTCTAAACAAAATAGTTTTCTTTGATTATCTCAAAATGCCGTAACATAGATCATTATTGAGGGGGAGGCTTCAATTTTCTATAAAAGAATATAACACCAAAGAATAAGATATGTTATGAATAAGATTCTTTACGCCAACGATTTCCAAACTGGGAGGCGCGGAGTGTTCCAAAGGGAGGCACGAAAAGTTTAACACAAATTTAGCCACAGGTTTGCAGTTTGCAAATGCATAGTTTATAAAAAGCTTGGGGGCCCAGGCATAACATATATCACAAATTTACTCTAATAATTAAAAAAAAAAAAAAAAAGTCGACTGCGGCGCTACTTTATTTGAGGATTTTAAATATATTAAATATGTGGTTGTACGTTGCAATTATTTGATGTGATACTTATATGATGATTACAATACTTAAATGATAAATCCCGTGTATAATTTAGGAAACACTACTTCAGAGCACCACATTGCCCTTAACCTCAGCGATAGGTAGTTAGGCCCGCCAAAGATCCTGGCCTGGGGGCCAGCTTCGGGATGTGGGGCCCATGATAGAATTCATTTGTTAATGAACGATGATGAATTTGGATTGACTACTATTTAAAAGGAAAAATTGATAGAATTATCATGCGATATTTCATTGAAACAAAAACCCTAGTTCAATTTTGGTTGAATCGAAGTGAAGAATAATATAATACTTTGTCAAGAAAAGCAATGGAAGTTGTAAGTAAAGTACTGCTACCATTGATTCGGGATTTTCTGCATTAGCTGCGATGAAATCCAAATATCGATCCCATTTAGTAGAAAAAGAGCACTTTATGCTAATAAACAAGCACATCCATCGCATGAGAAATAAATTGATTTAAAAATGAATATATTATAAGTAGTAAAACCTTGTTTATTTTTATAATTATTACCAAGTTTTTTTTAATTTTTGGCTATTTAAAAGGGTGTCTGTATTATTTAATGGAATAAAGAAAGGGGAGGCGCCAAGATTAGATTTTTTTAAAGGTAGGCGTAGTGACATAAAATTTAGAAACCACTGCTTTACGCTGTTTACGATACGGTATATTTAAATGATGACAAATAAGTACATGCGGGTATGAATTGTCGTAGTTATTGGTATATTATGTACATGCCAATCAGTGGCTGCAACTGCAAGTCAAGTGATCGTCGCCAAAATCAAAGTTCTGAGTGTACCTTTTCAATGTACGAGGGTTGTCCATGAATTAAAGACCTTTATTATTTAAAAAATATTTTTAGAAAAAAAGCATACGAAATTTTAGATACATATCCCCACTATTTTTCGACATCATCCCCGTTACGATCGATGCACTTGGTGAGCCATGGCATAAGTCCTTAATTCCCTTATCGTAGAATTCCGCCGCCACCGTCCTCAAAAATGTTTTCACTTCTTCCTCCACGTACTCGTCGGTCTCCAAGCGTTTTCCGGCCAAAAGTTCAAGCTTCCGGTTAAGAATACGATGTAAATAACTCGGCGCCAGGTCGGGGCTATGAGCAAAATGACGGAGAACATCCCATTTGAATGAGTCCAAAAGGTTCAAAAAGACCTAAGCACTTTTCACACGATTATTTTTGTGAGCGTCCGTCAGCATTTTGGGCACCCAACGAGCATACCTTTGGATACCCCAATTTCCCCTCAAAATCGTTTGTATGGTAGACTTAGACCAAAATTGCGAGCTCACGGACTGTCAGACAGCGATTTTCACGAACTTTATCATTGATTTTCTTCAACAAAACGTCATCAATTGAGGATCTCCTTCCTCTCCCCTCCTCATCAAGAACAATCGTTACTACCACTCTAAAACTCAGTACACCACTTCCTGACATTCATCATATTATCATAATTGGATGTGGGTCGATGATGGATTTCAACAGGGTGGACTCCCTCCTGCTTGAGAAAGCAAATGATTTATTGCACTTCGCAGGCGGCGGGACTCGACAGCGGAGCGTCCATCTCAAACGGACGCAAATGTCATACTGAAGCAGCTACCGAGCCGGCTCATCACTCATTCTAGAGAGGGAAGTCTACGCTACACGCCAGTGCTGCTATTTTTTGAGAAATACCACCCGCGTTGCCAAAAATGAATAAAGGTCTTTAATTCTTGGACAACCCTCGTAAGTTTTCGATAATGCGCGGTAAGATAGACGGGTAAACATGTAGGTCACTTGCACTGACAAGCAGCGGGACTGTCCGTTCTTAGAGCAAAACAGTTCAGGTTCAAAACATTATTTTTTTAGTACTTTTAAACTTATTTAAAGATAGGTATGTAAGACTTTTGAATGGTGAATTGGTTTGAAAAGGAATATATTAATATTAAATTACATTACATGTCATCATCACGTTTGATCATAATAGGATAATAATAAGGTCTCCACATTGTGGACTTGTATATTTGTAGTAGAGAAGGTTGTACTTGATGAAAGATTATATATCATTTGGAGAACACTAATGTAGAACAGTACACTACCCTTAACCTTAGAGATAGGTTGGGAGGCCCGCTTTAGGATGTGGGGGCCATGACATAGTAATTGTACATAATTAATTACGTTAAACGTTTACGATATTATAATAAATTTTAATATTATATCAAAAACATAGATAAATTACTGTGCATAGTATTTTTAATTGTTTTTTATGAATGATTACATAATTTCAAGGTCTTTAGATAAAACATATTTAATAGTACGTCATGTGGGTAATTCTAAAATAAATGTTAAAAAATTTCACACTATCAGCGTATTATACCTTCAAGAGCAAAATGGTTTTGGTTGGGGTTCATTTCGAAAAAATATTAATAATTTAATAATTAACATAATAATTTATTATTTATTTAAAAGGTGGCACATAATAGCGTCGCTTCAAAAACAGGCCCCCGTACTTTTCCGGGTAAATTTCCCATATCCAAACACTCCGCAGTTTAAGGGGGGACATGCTCGTCGTAGGTCAAAATTGAGTTTTTATTGTATTTTCAAACCATGATCCTGGACACTCCTTAAACATTGTAGATAATCTTTTTATATAATTTTGAAGCCTTATTATTCTTTATATTTATTTTAAACATTTGATGACTGCATAAAGTATTTTTGTTACATAAAATAGTATTCTTTTAAACCTCTCGCTCTAATGTTTTGGAATATAATCATATTTCGGTACATGAATGTGCAGTGGTGCTAAGATTTTTTACATTTATTAATTTTTAAACACATTTATAAAACCATTAGTATAATTTATGACGGAGTGGAGGCGGACGAGGAGTGTCCAGGATCATGGTTTGAAAATACAATAAAAACTCAATTTTGACCAACGACGAGCATGTGGGCCGTTAAGTCTAGTAGAAACACCTGGCCTGTGACATAACGGTCATAATATTATTAGGTCCGTTTCTGTCGTCTACGCTGTCTTATTTCTTAAACATCCCGTTTTAGAATATTAAACCAAACATTTTGTGCCCGCACCAATTTATGAGTTACATGGGTCTTCCAATAGCCATAGGCTTTAGGGTCGTAGAATACCCACCGAGAGGTATTCCACTGCATTCAGAAGACTACTCTACAACCAAATCATCTGGCTCACGATCCTCAGTTATGAGGCCCTGACAAAGAATAAGAAGAAGGTGTAATATTACCCTTTCTGGGCGGGCGCGAATAAAATCCCCTACACCCCCCCCCCCCCCCCCCATCGTTGTGTGCGCGTCTGTACACGTTAGTTGAATTTTAATATTGTGTGCATCCATACATTTCACATTGACAAAACCAACTAGAAGTCCTTGTTACAAACACAACTCAATATTAAAATGGAAACGTTTGCAGAATATATAAGTCAAAGATATAAACATGAATTTAAAATAGTATACATCCTTATTGCAACATCGGTTAAATTTGTCATCCACACATAGAATGTGTAATATTATGGCTTCTGTGTATATAAAATAACACATATTATATGTACTTACTCTTTTGTAATTGCGACATTTTTTTTAATTGAACAACATTCATTTCATGAATGTATTAATAATACGCCGATGTCGCTGTCCTATTAGGCGTAAATCCCACTTAACGCAGCGAGTGGGGCACTCGCGCAAAATTTCACAAGTGGCGCGTATATCATCGAAAATACAACGTAATCAAATACGCCAGCGCACACTGGATTTGACGACGCATTGTGCCCGCCCGCCCCATGATTCACCGTTGTGTGGCTTCTCAGCGGCACGAATTAACGAAAATACAACGTACGAGGGTGGGTCAATAAGTCCTTAGAAAAGCCGACAGGTGGCGCGACTAGTACTGCAAGCGGTTTGTTTTCATGCAGCGGCACTACCGATTCAGTATGCTGCGAAGTTTCAATCAGATTGGTCGGGTTGTTGTGTGTTTCTCGTACATTTAAAAAAAAATTTGCTTGTGGAAAATGGAAAAATGGAAAATGGAGAAAATTGAGTTTAGAGTTGTTATTAAACATTTTAATATAAAAGGGTTAACAGCAAAGGAAATAAAAAATGAGTTGGATTTAGTTCACGGCATATCTGCTCCTTCACTTGCAACTATTTATAACTGGTTAAATGAATTTAAACGTGGTCGTACATCAACAAAGGATGAACCACACTCAGGACGTCCTGTAGAGGTGACTACACCAGAAATGATCAATAAAATCCACGATATGGTGTTAAGTGACCGAAGATTAAAGTTGAGTGAGATAATTGAGGTTACAGGGATCTCAAAAGGTAGCGTCATTTCTATTTTACATGACAAATTGGGCATGAAAAATATTTCTGCAAGATGGGTGCCGCGTTTGCTCACAGTCGACAATAAACGCAGTAGGGTGGTGGCCTCTAAAGCCCTGTTGTCGCTCATGCAACGCAATCCGGATGAATTTTTTCGTCGCTTTGTGACTGTAGATGAAACATGGATACACCACTATACTCCCGAGACGAAAGAACAGTCAAAGCAGTGGATTGCGAAAGGCGAACCATGTCCAAAGAAGGCGAAAACCGTAAAATCAGCTGGTAAGGTTATGGCTACTGTATTTTGGGATGCACGTGAAATTATTTTCGTTGACTATTTGGAAAAAGGAAAAACAATAACAGGGGATTATTATGCATCTTTATTGGACCAGCTAAAAAACAAAATTGAAGAAAAACGGCCTCATTTAAACAGGAAAAAAATCCTCTTTCATCAGGACAATGCCCGTGTTCACACATGTTTACGATCAATGGCTAAAATTGAAGAATTGAAGTTCGAATTGGTCGACCACCCACCGTATTCGCCAGATTTAGCCCCCAGTGACTTTTTCCTTTTCCCAAACTTAAAAAAATGGCTAAGTGGACAACGTTTTTTTCAAATGAAGAAGTCATCGATCGGACAAATGCTTATTTTGAGGACCTTCCGAAAACTTATTTTTCTGACGGTTTAAAAAAAATTGAGAAACGTCTAAGCAAAAGTGTATTGAGCTCCAAGGAAATTATGTTGAGAAATAAAAAAAAAATACAAAAATAAAACCTGTTTTAATGCTTTTTACTAAGGAATTATTGACCCACCCTCGTAGTCCATTCATTGAACACGGCAAACAAAATCACGCTTCTGGAAGCGTCGTCGATAGACGGGCGAGAAGACATTATTTAATAACAGTGAACTCATTGTTTAGTTATTGCGTGTCCGATATTTCGCTGGTAGAATGATGTCATCGTGAATATTAATTACAAGCCCCGAGAAATTTAATAATATTTTTATTGCTTTGTTATGAGAGACGCTGATAATAATAATTATTTTGTGCTTCCTGTGCCCCTTATTACATAGGTGAAGGGTAATGCGTGGGTGGGAGGGGACCTACTTCGTAGAGAGCGCACCGAGCGCCGCTTTGGTGGGCTTTATGCCTTAGACAACTCAATAGAGGGCATTCAGGAGACAATCGACAGGTTGCATGACAACTCGTCTCGCGTTGGTTTGAAAATCAACGCGAAGAAAACCATCATGCTATGCAACAGCACCTGTCCTGATCCAGATTTCCCTCTGATTAGTGAAGGGAAAACCATCGAGAGCGATGACTGCTTCAAATACCTGGGGGTACACATCACGGGAGATGGCATTTTGCAGAGAGAGAGAGAGCTATCCTAATGGGAATTGCTAGAGCAACATTCAACTCGATGCAGAGTGTCTGAGACTCACGATTGTACTTAGTAAATACTAAATGTCACCTATTCGACGCTTGCATTCTGACCGTGCTGCTTTATGGTAGCGAATCATGGCACTTTAGGAAGGTTCAGAGCAACCGTATACAGAGCTTCGAAAATAGATGTTTGCGACGGATACTGGGTGTGCGATTTTGGGAGCAACGAGGAGATAAGAGAACGCACCAAGCAGCCTCTCATGACGCTGGGAGTGAAGAGGCAACGTTTTACCTGGTAAGGCTATATGCTGCGCATGTCAGAAGAGAAATTTAACCTGACTTGCCTGTTTTTCAAGCCAACCGGATTCCAGCGTCCCCGTGTATACGGGAGGGATGTTGGTTTGACCTGGAACGATGCAAGAAGACTGGCGAGCGACAAAGATTCTTGGAGGTACCTTGTGGTGTCCATATGCTCCAACTAAGGGGCGGATATGTCCGAAGAAGAAGATTTATTAATGAAATTTGTATGAACATACGTCGAGTATCGTTTACGCAACAATTCATTATTAAAATGAATACTATCGACCGAGGAGAAATTAAATTCTAATTGATTTTAGTTTTGCAGTATTCCATTTTTTGATTCGTATTTTACGACCCAGGCTTCTCTTTTTGGCATATTCAGACACTATGCTTACTCACCAATGATATTGTGAGTGCGCATTGTCCCTGAAGATGCCGAAAGGCGAAATCTGAGTCCCAAAAAACGATTCAAATGTACTACAAAACTTAAATCAATTACAATATACATTTATTAATACTTAAACTTCTAGCCAAGTGACGTAAACGATACCTAGCTAATTGACTGACCGTGGTATAGTTTCAAAATCTTTGCTAAATACCATCCATTTCGCCTTTTCCTATGTGTGTTTGATTCACCGTAAGCATCCAATATCTTGGACGAATGGTTACAAAGCGTTTCGCTAAAAAAATCTGTTAATATAAATAAATCACCTGCTAAACTTTCAGATAGTTCACATCAATTTGAAAACACCTCAGATATATACTTCAAAAAAATAATATTACTTTCAAAAGAATATTACATTCTCAAATCTTCTAAATAAAATTATTCGTAGAAAAAAAATAGTTTAACTTATTGTGCCTGTACGTTATACCTCATAACTAAAATTTTGAGAGATCCTGATGGCGTTTTAAAACACAAAAGCCGATTGCCCAAAAGTAATGCAATTTATTAAGCGCTTGAAGATGTAAAAACCAGGGCTTCGAACCGGAACTGAACAAATCGAAAACCGGAAAACCGTTATTTTTGTCGGAACGAAAACCGGAACCGAATCGCAAAAAAAAACGTTTTTTTTTCCGGTTCGGTACATGTTCAAACACGCACGTTAAAATGATCTCAGGTTAGTTGTTCTTTTATTTGAAATATGTGTGTCAGATTCAAGTCTTAAAGATATCATTCACGATCGTGTGATGCATCTCGACATAATTTTCATAAATTATAATATATTATTTTAAATATTTATGGCGACGGGCGTAAGCTGTAGCAGTACTTGTGGTGCCGGACTATCATACAAGTACCATAAAATGTTCTAAATTATGGTAGAAAATATTTTTTTATTACAAATAAAACATTCAAAAATTAATCACTCGAAGCTGAATTGAAAACCGTTATTTTTTTCGGAACAAAAACCGAAAACAAACCGATATATATTTTTTTACTTGAACCGGAACGAAAACCGAAACAAAAAATAACGGTTCGAAACCCTGATGAAAACTACTAGTCAATTTAGTTGTAATTAGATTGGATTCATGTAGTTACATTGGTAAAGCACATTGGCGCGAATCCAGTGGATTTTTTCAATATTTTTTCTTGTAGGTATATATATATTTAAGTTGTTTTTAAGTTATGTATATTATATTGTATTAAGAAATTTGCTATTTGGTTATTGTTCTGAAGAAAAGTGAAAACCTGTATTGGTGTAGAGAAATATAGAAAATTTGTAATATTGTTACTTGACGTCTTGCCGATCGTGTAAAACTTCTTTTAACTGTTTATCAAACGGCTTCAACGTCCTCGAAAGATCGAAAAGTTTTTGTATCCATGGTTATTGAAATAGCAGTTTCTATCAAACAGGTTGCAACCAATTAAACTCATCTTTACGTTGCATTCAGATACAGTAGCGCACAGAAAACTATCATATTGATGTACATGTATGTCAATTAATCTATTCTGTAGTCATACTACTCTAAAATCCATTGCAATTGGCATACTAAAAGCTGTTTAATTTCTAATCGATCTATAGTTCCCACTTAGTCATAAAAGTGAAAATCAGTATTATAATCGTATAAAATGATAATAAACTTAGTTATTTTATGATCGAAAAATATGTAAATATTTAACATAAATGCTAGATTTTATTATTAATCAAAAATAATTTATACTTATGACTTGTTAACACGGGCTTGGTACTAATCATTAGTACTCGCACTAGCTGCTAAGCTTTTTAAAACGGTGAGTAGAGTTAAAATGTATTAGTAGCACCATAGCAAATACAAAAAAAAAAACAAATAGCCAACAAACACTGGTAGGGTTAGTGAAGTTGTAGTGGGGGTACGTTCTAACGATTAGTAAATATGGTGGATCTCTATTCACTCGAACTTGGATTTTTACTAATGCTAAAAAATATTCGGTATTAGTGCGTACAGTGAGTTAGTGAGTACAAATGGTTAGTACCAGTGGTGAGGGGTGGAGGTAGGCTGTTAAAATTCTCCATAAATAATGCACATCAAACTTTGATGGCCATATGTATTTGTTTTTATTGAACTTAGCCTATAATTTAGACAGTATTGGTTAGTTTTTAAATATCAATTAAACCCTGCCTAAACCAAACGATAATAGTTTTGGTATATTTTGGGCGATACAACAAAATTTTTCACACTTTTTCATTCATACTTATTTCTTTTCGTTTGATTAAGAACACAGATTACACATATTTTTGGTTATTTTCTTTTAAATTCATTAAGCCCTTCCTAACCAAACTATAATAGATAAAAAATATTATTCTATATTTAAAATACCCAAAGTTATGTATGATTTAATTGTATAATTTTATATATTTAATAGATAGACGAGTATTATTTGACTATTATCTATTATGGCTTGGTTTCGTAGGGCTTTATTGACTTTAAAAAATAGCCAACACCATCAGCTGTACATAAAATTGTAGTCTAATTTCAATGAAAACAAATACACATGACTGACAAAGTTTAATGTGTACTATTTATGGCGGATCTCAACAGCCTACCTCCACCCTTCGCCACTGGCACCTACTAACATGTAAACAAGCCTTTAAAGGGAGAATATTTTACTGCGTCGCAATTTAAAACACCATCAATTTTTACGAACTCATTGCGGTGTGAAGTGCAATTAATCGCGCGGACAATTAATTATCTTTCCCGGGTTATTATTTTAATATCATATAATATAAAGCATACGAAACATGAAATATATGGGCAGGATATTTCTTAAATTCAACGTCGAAAATATTTGAATATGCTCGGAATAACACATTGCGTATCATTTGAAATTTCACACGCGAAATGTACTCTCACACATTATTACAAATGACACGCCATGTTTTAAAGTCTCAAATGTTATTGTATCGCAATTAAAGCATTAAAATAATTGATACAACGTCACAGCAGGTAATTAATCACTTATATTTTTCCATTTGTTATTATTAAGACATTCAATTTTCCAATAACACTCACACAAACGATCTCCTCGTACATATTTACACTTGTACCCTGGATAGTTATATCGAATATCGATATTAGATCGAAATATGGCTGTATAAACGTATCCCTAAAATTCTTTAACTGACAGGATGACAAATGGTAATGTCCTCAAACTAAAGGACGGAGAAACTCTGCATAGTATCAAAACCAGAACAACGGCCACATTAAAGAGCAAAAGTACAGCATTCCCCAAATCGCTATCCAAAGAAATATCAACGGTAAATGTAGCAAATGATGACGCTGCGTTAAGCGTTTTAAGAACATGCATAGTTGGTACTAGTGCAGCACCTCCGAACTGTTACAGATAGCAAACGATAGAGCAAAGATCGCTCTGAATGTGATCGACTTCCGATAAGGGATGGTATGAGAAGACTATCGATAGCTCAACGCGGCATAGAACTGTGCAACAGCTGCCACGTACTTTCAATGAACATAAATCTGGTGTCACTTAAGTTCTACTAACTGACTGAATTTTTCCAGTGGTTATTCGCATGTAGAGCAACTTGTCTGGCCTATCGCTATTTCATCAATTTGGCAATGTGTATTACATCGCGTACTCGTATCTTCTTACTTATTTTTTTTATTATTTTATTTTATTTTATTTACATTATTTTTTTATGTTTTGATATTTCCATGTTACACCAAAAAGCAGTATGCCGGACAAGTTGCTCTACATACGGATAACCACTGGACGAATGCATTCATTGATAGTAAAACTCAAGTGGTGCCAGAGTCAAATTCACTGAAATTACGTGGCAGCGAAGAACTGGGGACTGAGAAAAGTTGAAAGAGTCGGGAAGAGCCTTTACCCATCATTCGACATACCCTCGACATTTGGAAGGACTTTGTGTGTTGATTTTGAGACAGGTTATTTTATTTTATTAAATAATTAGTATTGTATTAAAAAAATAGCTTTTTAAGGTCATAGAAAATAAATATTATATTTTAATATCATTTATTATGATGACATATTCGATACTAGAGTGTATCTGATGTGAAGTATCAGGGAAATATACTTTGTTTCCGTATTCCTACGTACAACTGCGCAATCGGAAGTTGATTGAAGGGTCCCGACCGCCCTCAATATTTTGATAAATAATATATTATATATACTGAAATATATTTTTATATTAGCTATATAAGTCGGTGATCATTTTGGCTAGTAAGGAGCTTTCTGAATAGAGTTTTTATGAGAAATGTTTGATAGCCATTTATATCCAAATCCTTGTATCCAAACATACATTGGGTTGTTGTTAATATACTACATAATTAACTGTGGTTTTAAATAATATTCTTTCGGACAAATACTTAAGTATATGAATTTAGAAAACATTAAAAAGTGTTTTTTTCTTTATTTTGAAACGAACTAAAAATTGAGACGATCTCTATATTATGAAAAAGATTTTTTTTTGAAGTCGTAATTATATTATAATATCGTGCTTTTAATAGATGGTGCATATCAAACAAAAAACCAATTAGTCATCCAGAGACTCAAATAAGGAAACAGCTATCGACGATATGTCTAAAACTCACTCTGTAATTATTATTTGTACATATTTTGTAAATCCGGAAATACTTGTAGTTTTGAATAGCTATCAAGGAGAGTAAAGTGGAGGAATACCGTAGATTCAATTAAGCGACCAAAGATGCAGGCAGAACTGCTTCAAGACCGTGGTGGTTAGATAGTCTTGGTCGCTCAAAATTGACTGTATTTTGTAATCACGTAAGCACGATCTTCAACCGTGAGAGAATGGCCGATAAGATTATATAATATGAATACAAAAGTATTGGAATGATATAATATATTATTATACCGTGTGTATTCGATAAAATTATATATGTAGGGTATATAGATTTCCATGGAAAATAGCGCTACCGGAAAATGACAGGGTAAAAAGTAAGTATTTAATTATTATATTGTAATATTTTCTGTAAATCAATTTTCCGACCATGTCCGATCCTAAGAAGATCGTATGGGCCTCCACAGAGTGGAAGCTTGTATTAACAGATTTGTTTTTTTACGAGAAATGGATGTCAGCCACTTGCTCAACCTATTAGGTCCATACTCTGACTCATACACAAATTGAAAAACAATATGTGTACTTGCCAGACCCAGGATTCGAACCTGGGACCCACGACTCTATAGGTCGACGCTTAAGCCGCGCGGCCATCGTCGGTCAATTAGATACTTATATATATTTGAAAATACGTTATATCTAGGAAATTAATTAGCTATACAAAGAAAAATCAAAAAATATTAGAACAATGTTGAAAAAACTTGTAAATTTTTTGTTAACGGTTTTTTTTTATATATTTGAATTTCAGACGTTTTTAGCATAAAAGAAAAAGACAGGTGTTGTTAAAAATTCTAAGTGGCATATTTCGCTTAGGTGAAAAAAAAGTGAGTAAATTTTTTGCCAAGTTAAACGGCACTTATTAAAATTTTCATAAGCACTTCATTCCAGCGCTGTAAAAGAGTTTTGCAGATGCGATTCTGCTGAGATAAGTACAAATTGTTATATAAGACATTACATATTATACTTAAAAGTAATATTATACCCTAACATGTTTTAAGTGTTTTTACCAGTAGTACAGAATAAAATTAAAACATATAAGTACAACTCGTATGTCTGTATCGTGTAATTTGAGATTTTTCATATCCCTAATGTTAATTTACTTATTTTTAAAATTTCGGCTTTTATTTATATTATATAAACTCAAATGATAAATTGAGGCACATTAATACCGATGTACAGAGTTATAACTATTGGCATTTCATATAAAAGTTTAACGACTGCACTAGCCTGCAAACGTATGTTGATAGTTAGGAAATGTACATAACCAATCATAGTTTATAATATATAACATATGCACGCATTCTCTGAGGGTATAGGAAACCTTCGACAGGTGAAACTAATATAGCTGGACTGCGCCACATTGTGTTTTGAAAACGATGAAAGTTACTATTGGACCCTAACAGCCTCGAAATAATGTAAAGGCAAATATGATAACCATTTGACATATATAATTACATTTTTAGTAGATATCTGTACCTACAGAATATTAATAAAGATTTTTTTTATACACAATTTGTGTTAAATATAAAATATAACTGCGCTACGCTGACATTGTAAACTTGCAAGTATGTATAAAAACGCTGTAACGTACAGGTAATGTTATGTACTAAATAATATAAAAACAAACCGTCACTCCAGTTCGTACATACTGTAATGCGATGTAATTGAAATTGAAAATTGAATTAAAATAAATGCAATATGTTATGTAGGTGCGTCAAAGTAGAGTTTCGGTTATGAAAGACTTGAGCCGATTGATAAAATATTGCAATTTCTTATAAAGAGACCAAAAATACGCAAATATTTAATACTTAGTGTCAATTCAGCATAAAAAGTGTATCCTTACAGTATGTTTGAAATGGGGTGACGTTATACCATATTGAAACAAAGATTTTTTTTTATATGATGTTTAAAAACGCATTCAATCATACTAACATTTAGTATAAAATAATTTGTTTACTTATGTGATATATTATAATGTTAAATGTAATATTTTAATTATTATGTTGTATACATTATGACACCTTCTGATATAATATTACTAGTTTACCATATATTAGTCAAATTTACACTAATTATTTTAAGATAAAAATAAATATTTTAAAAATATTAGACTTTGAAAATAGTAAATTCAAAGTTAGTGAATATTCAAATATGTGTGTGTATTTCAAGTTTATTCAAAAAATGATAACATTTGCAATTTTATAACGCATAATAAATTAGAAATAATAACATAGTATTGCATAGTGAGATTGTATGTATTGTGTTAGGGGGTACTGTTCATAAGTGTACATTTAACATAGATATAATGTGATTTTCACAAAGGATTTTTAGGCTCTGTGTATTGGATATATTGCGATTATGACAATACTTTGAAATTAAAAAAGCTTACCTCTGAACTGGATGCGTGCTCTTCTGGCACCAGGCAACTTCAACGACTTTAGCTGCACCTCCAGCGCCATCTTTCACACGGCTGCAAATACAATAGAAATATTTATATATGAAAAAAGTAATTATAAATCAGCGTATTTGCAAAAAAGTAGTAACTATTAAAACATACAAGTGTTCATTTGTTCTTGGTTATATTAATAAACTTTTAAAATATTTATGGTTTTATTCATTTTTATAATCGAATTAGACATTTTCTCTGGATCAACACACATTAAACAACAAAAAAAATAACATATTGTGATTCTTGCTAAACGCAAGCATCCAATTTCCTTCCGTGTCAAGCAATTATAAAATTATTAAAACAACTGATAAAACAATAATATAAATATTTTTTAAATACTTATTTAAAAAAAATATATTTTTTATAAAAAAAATTGTATTCATTCATTGACTCATATAGCTGTACAAACATTAAGAAAACAGTAATACATACGAACGTTCATAAAGTAAATTTATTGTTTTTTGTTTAATTTTTTAATTTTATTTACAATGGGTAACGTTCTTTTATAGACTAAGTACTACTGAATGAAGTTTGCAGTATAATAAAGTTAAAAAAGTATAAGATTTCAACAATGAATTAAATATATATTTAAAAACATTTTTAAATAAAAATAATAAACTTAATTTATAATACCGCATTGCGGTAAATAAATGAAGGACTCAATTTCAAGTATAAGTAAATAATTCATATGCTATATAATATAAAGGTATCAAACTTTGAATTAATAATCTGGTATCAATAATATCAGGTATATTAAATGCAGCAGTACTGTTAGATCAGAATTGTTTATTGAACATAAAATTTATGGTTATTATTCTAGTCGGAAGAGAATGCGTTCAAAATTCCGTTACAATAAATATTTAAAAAGATTTCACTCAAAGGTACAAAATGTCAAGGATTTTAGGGTATAATTCTAAAGAAATGTTTGAAAGTTTATGAAATTTTAAAAGGATATGTGTTTACCTGTGAATACGGCCGGTGCTGGTTAGTTTTTTGTTGTACTGTTAGTTAAAGTGTTCGAGTAATTCGTATCGAGAGAGATAACCGTCACGATTCGGTTGCAGCTGGGCAACAAGTAACGCGATCGTTCCGACTGAGTTTCAGGCGCTCAATGCTCCGTCCCTCCACCGCCTCGTAGCAGCGTAGCACCGTAGAGCCACCGTAGAGGTCCCGCCGCGTCCCCTCTGACCCCCACTCACGAATTCACTTGCCACATCTGATACTGGCTACACACTTTAATCAGCCTCCGAACTCATTTTATCCGACGTTTGTTCGCGGATAAAGCGAAAACACGGGAATCGACGATACATACAATGTGTACGAACGACACGACTTTAAAGGCTTTTATGTTTATTTTGATCGACATCTGTACCGACTGTATTTTATATACATTTACAAACAGTTTATTTATCACTTAACTAATAAACAATGGAGATTTGTATTTTAACGGTTAATTACCATATTGGGTCCATACGTAGGCTTTTTAAACCAATAATTGTTTAACTCTTATGATAATAATTTAGACATCTATTTTAAAGCATTAATTCCACTACCAAGTCAATAGTTGTAGTAAACCAATGGTTCGTTTAAATTTCAATTGATTTTTTTATTGTATTTATTTTTATATTAAAACAATCTGCCCATTTTTATTAACCAATAAAACTCTTCAAAAATTGTATTTTATTTGAGCAAAATAAAATTCAACGTATTTGCATATTTTTAATATTTTTTGATGTATTTTCACTAGTTTTAGTAGTCCTGGATCATTGCATATTGCGTAAAATAGCAATTAATACAGTATGTATTTTTGATAGATTTTAACCATATGTGGGCTCTGAGGCAGCTGGTAAGTCTTAAAAATGTGTATTCAGTATTCACATTATTTTCAGAATGGTTGAAAAATGGTTGGTTGTTTATTTTTCGAACAATGATAATAAGTTAACATGATCAACTAATTTTTATTTGATTTTTTTTTTAAATAATACACTTGAAGTTTTGATTGTTTTATTGTTAAAAAAATATATATCTCTGCCTATATTTATACCAAATTTTACCTCATAGAGAAAAATGTATAGATTTTTGACATGAGAATATTGATGTTGCAACCCGTTGCAGTGCAAAGATGAAATGTGCTCCGACGGACTATCTCTCGCTTGCAGTAACTGCATTACGACGGTTAATTTAAATTAGAGATTCGGGAAGCCAATTAGTAATAACATATCGATTTTAGAAAGGAAAAATGACGTTACCCACACAAATCAAATTTTACAGGAAGCACAAATACATTTTTGTTATAGTTTCCGGTCATAATTAAAATACAAATAGACATAACCGTGAAGTGCATGATAATTAATAAGTTAGTTTTTTTATATTCATAGTGTGATATTAATTATTAAATTAATTAAAGAAATGTCAACAAAAATGATAGTTAAGTCATTTTTCCCACTCCACTTCCTTCTTTTTTTTTTAAATTGCCTGCTAAATTTAGATTATACATCGGCATTTGCAGTTTACATTCTTTGGACACAAGACACAACACGTACTTAGTCGTATTCAACATTATTATCCAATAAAACCGTTTTTTTTTAAACTAAGGGTTACGTCCTATTTCCTTTATACAGTCAACATATTTATTTGTATTAAGTACGTATTATTAGAACAATATAATAATATTTTAATATTCTATTTTTATTGGGGGATTAGGTACGTGGTCATGTTCTCCAATCAAGTACCTGTCATAGTATAGATTTATTTTGAAAATGGATCCCCCAGTTAGTAATTTCTTTGAATTCCGTGATTATAACGAACACGAGATAATGTTAAAAACACTCATGCAATGAATCCAAATTATGTACAACAAATTATATGTTACTAGTGCGTAGTATTCTTAAATATAGCCCACTGGCGTAGCTATAAAAATTAAAATTACAAGATAAAAAGAACTTTTTATAAACCGCGTCTTTAAACTTTCATATAAACAATCATGACAATTCTATGTATTAATAAATACTTTTTTTGTACTTGATAGAAATACTGAATAAATATTATAGAATACTGAAATGTCATTTTGACATTTCATATTGATTTCCATAGTAACGCACGTATATATTAATAATTCAGTTGCTAGGCCCCCCTTAGTAACCAATAATAGTGAGTAGTAAATATTACTTTTAACGATTTTTTTCCGAAACATACAAAACAGAATTAACTGAAAATGAATTCAATTTTGATTAAAGATGGCCAAAAGTATTAAAATAATACATTGTCGTCGTGTTTTGATATATTCTAAAAGTTTCAAATGTCTAACTAGTCGGGAAGTTAGTTAAAAATCTTCAATCGTCCAATACAAATCTTGGACAAACAAGAAAAAATTATACTGGACACACAAGAAAAAATCTGTACCGGACAAACAAGAATACGAGCTAATAAAAACGTGGTAAAAACGACTGAGGCTGCCTTATTGACCTGAGCCTCAATGCTTTGCATACTTTTGCAAAAAAATAGCTACGCCACTAATATGAGTTCCTTATAAAGTTTCCTACAAACATTTTTTAATGGGACCAGAAGATGTTTATTCTATGACTTCTTATATAACTATATATTATTAATTCAAAAATGTTTCTGAAAACCTTTTTATATAGAGATGGAGCCAGAAAATATAAAAGTGAAGCTGAAAAACTCACCCCATGTTTACTTAAATAATTAAATAAATGAAATAAAAAAAAAATACAATACGTATCTTATTTTACATCATAATGCTAACCATTGAAATAACTGCGTTATTATTACATGACAAAAAGCATGTATTTTTTTCCTTTTTTAGTATTATTCTTCCTCAACGTGTTGGATTGCTTGTAAAAGCGAGTCTTAATATAGAAATATGTGTTAAAATTCGGTATGTAAATGCAAACTCTGCTTAAATAAAAAGTGTTAAGTGATTCTCAACGTAAAAAAACTATAGTTGATTAAGTATATAGTATAATTCGAAACATTCGACTTTTTTGACCGGATATTGAATTTTTAGGATTATTATAAAGATTTTAAACGTAAACCGTTAGTCCTATTAATATTATTACAGTGTATGACAACATGATTACCTACTAGTTTGAAGTCATTTTGTACAGGTATTTACAGTTAACTTCACAATACAGCGTAGGTCTTAGCCGCCTACTAGATTAATAACCATTTGCTCAGCCTATTAGATAATAAAATAAGAACTCTGAGTTCAAACATACATTTAAAAAACAGAGGTTTTTTTATTTCGCTTGATTTTTTGAGTTATAACTGATCACAACAACTGATTGATATGATAATTCGTTTATTATTTTGGAGAATAGTCCCTTATTTTAACATGCTATTCTTTAGATTTTCTAACGCATCATACATTTCTTAAATAGTATTTTATTTTTACTCACTCGTAAAATACACCTGTCACCTTCGTTTGGCACTAGAGATTAGCAAAAAGTACCATAAAAGCTCTCGAGTTAGGGTTACCAACCGTACCGATTGGGCCGGGATTGTAAAAGAAATAAAAGCTTATTCTATAATTCCGGTTTCAATAAAGACATCAATATAAACATATCAAATCTAATTCTGGTTATTAATAAAAATATATTTACGAGTCCGTTTTTGAAGGAAATAAGTTCATGGGCAAGAAATGTGAATTTCTATGGAAAAAAAATTTAAAAAATACAAATTAACACAAAGAAAAAAAAAATTTCCTCAATTTACGCTAATAAGCTGTTTCTAAAAATATGTTCAGCGTTACTTACAGCAATAACATAGCTACAAGAAACGACTAGCACAATCGCTGGCCTTCTTTATATATCTACATTTACGGTGTGGAAAATGGACCCTAAAAGAAAAAAAGAGAAATTCACTGGAGAAAGATGCTCCAAATTCCATGATTGAGCAAGAACAGGGACGCCTTGTTTCTGAAAGATATTCATATCCAGAATATACACTAGACGTTATGCTTAAAATGCATAATATATGGTATCTTTATTTGACTATATTACCCGTATGACCTTCGTCAATATGGAGGGAATGATATGTTGGATTAATAAAAAAGGAAAATTAAGTATTATTTTTACCCCCAAGCGGATCATAAGTAACATCGCAGAGTATAGGTTATATTAACATCGGTATGTTTCTAAGAATTCACTAAAATATTGTATACAAGTAACAGTTGTTAGCCACTCAATCAACCCATTGAGTCATTTTTCTAAATCAAATACACATGGGCTAGTATAATCAGTGTAAATGACAGCGTGTATACACACTTGTGTTATATGGCCGGCCTTGTGCACACGGAATTGTAGAGCGCTTAAACACGCTTGTGGTTAGAAATAGGCACTCTACCGACTATGCCACCGAGTGACACAGAACAGAAATAAAGATAGTTTATAATTATTTAATATTTTATTCCATTATTAGTATTACTTTTATTAAGGAAAATAAATTATCATGTTCGGTCCTAAGTATATGGATGTTCACAAAATGGAGGTTTTATTGACAAGCTTTTTACAAGGATTAGTTATCAGGTGGGTGCTCAGTTAAGTGAGGGTAGAACCAATTAAAGTATGCGCCACGAGAAATTCTCAGGAGCACAACAAAATATTAATTTCAGACAATCTCAATTAAACGCACTAATCCACGATCACAGTGATTGAATCATATTCTTCTGTGGTTGTTTTCTTCAGGTGATAACAAAAGAAATTCGTCTTTTATTTTACTGTCAAAAACCTATATTTGTTCCATATTTCGAAATATAATATTTATAACGTAAATAGGTATATTTTAATACAATTTTTACAAAAATGCCTAATTCTCAAAAAATACTGTGAATAAAATCCATACGGAGAAAAACATCTTGCATCTGATTTTGATAGAGAGATAGCAGAAGTTAAAAAAGAAAATATGACTCGAATCTGCTTCTGAAAGAAAAATCTTCAAATAGCTGCTGAGTACATCCATTTTTAGGGCGCCTAGAATTAATATTATAAAGATGTGCGGTGTTCAGTTTGAAAACCACCGAATTAGTGAAATAATATTATAATATCATGATGTATGAATGCTGTATTTCGTAAACGTTACATGACTAAATCAGAGGCGGTTTGATTTTTATTTGAAATTCGCGTTGTTTTAACGCCGCCTCAAGGTAAAAGCTAATAACATATGCCCTTTCTAATTCGTATACCTGAGAATATCAATTTTTCTTTGCCCTCATTAATACAAACAATATTTCATTCAAAATGCAACTTCCCCAGGCCTGTCTTTTCCGGGTTGAGAGAGTGTGTTATAATCTCGAGCCCCGCCAATAAGTTAAAAATCGTTTCTATAAACCTATACATGTGCTTTGATGTAAATTAATATCAACATAAATATATTTTGTCAAACCGTAACTGAAGTATATTATCAATTACCTGTGCCTCGAGTTGAAATCACATCCAATTTTCTGCTTTTCTCCTTAAAATACCATAAGTCCAAGTGATCAAACTATGCAAAAGTATTATTTCCATAATTTATAATAATAATTAATTAAGTCATCCAATGGGCTAGAATACCTTTTATAACCTTCCAATAAATCTTTTGCGTGCTTTGCAAAATATTGCCCATTCTTTTAAGAAACCATCGCTATATTATTATTATTATAACTATTTGTAAGTAGTGCACAAGGTAGCAACGCTATTTATATGTATTTTTTTAATATGACACGAGCAATTTCATTTTATATAAAATAAAAATATTTCATATTATTTAGTACGTCTGTATGTTTTTTTTTTAACATGTCCGATCTCAATAAGAACATTATGTAGTGGAGTTTGTAATAACAGATTATTACGAGAATTGAATGTTAGCCACTAGCTCAACAGAATATGTCCATACTCTGGACCCGGAATTCGAACCCGGGACCTACGGCATTATAAGCCGACGCGGTAACCGCTCGACCATCCTGTATATGTCTGTATTTACTACATGTATAATTTTCTAATTTGGTGAATATTTTCCAAATGTTACACGGGCACACCACTTAAATGTCACTTCATATATAAATATATCTCGGATGCATTAAAAAATATTTATTTGTTTATCCTAACCCTGAAAATATTTATTGACAGCAAGATCGTGATCCTAAGTGCTTTAGAAGCCTCTGTGCTTTAGAAGCTTTATTTATAATAAGAATATATTTATTTCAAGATGGTCACTATAAAATCCAAGATGACCGCCGGTGGAGTTGGTTATTAAAAATCAAAACCTATGCCCCTAAGTAGCATGTCGTGAAACAGTTATGTGCTTTTATCCAGCGTGGCCACATTTTCTTCAAATTTGACGCTGAATCCCCTAACTAACAGTGTTTTGGACCATTTTTACAACGTTTTTATTAGCTCGTATTCTTATTTGTCCGGTGGTTGTTTGTCCGGTACAAATCTTGCAATCGATTTTTAACTCACTTCCCGACTAGCTAAAAACTTTTAGAATATATAAGAACACGATGCCAATGCATTCTTTTAATACTTTTAGCCATCTTTAAGTAGAATTGAATTCATTTTCAGTTAATTCTGTTTTGTATGGAAAGTTATTTCGGAAGAAATCCGTAATCCAATCCACTATTATTGGTTGCTAAGTGGGTGGTCCTAGCAACTAAATTATTAATGTATACGTGCGTTAGGTACTATGGAAATCAAAATGACATTTCAGTATTCTATATTTGTTTGTTTGTTTTTTATTTATCATATCAAGCACAAGTTTGAGCATATTGAGCATAATAATTCAACAGAAAATTTAAAAACGTTGTATATAAAAAGTAATTTTTATCTTGATATTATTAATTACTAGCTGAAGTACCCGGCTTCGCACGGGGTCGCTTCGTGGTTATATTTATCTTATATATTTGAAAAATAATAAGAGGTAAATATTTCTTTAATATTAAAATATCTGTGTAATACAATATGGCACTATGAAAATAATTATAATAGGAGTAAAGGTCAAACATAAGAACACTAAATTAATATCGAATCCAAAATATGAAAACGTTATTAATGTTATAAATATGTAGTAAAAAAAAAATCAAAATTGTATGGAACAAACAAACAACAAACTTTGTATGTTATATAATAATAATTTAGAAACCGCACACAACTGACAAAAGTTTCATCGCAATCGGATGAATGGTATAGGAACGCATACGAATAGTATAAGAAGATGATTTTATAATTCAGAAACCTTCGTGGGCATGCGCATGACAACTCACCAAAGTTTCATTGCAATCGGATTAATGGTATAGGAACGCATACGAATAGAAGAAGAAGAAGATGGTTGTACTAATTCAAAAACCTTTGCGGGCTTGCGCACAACAACTGGTCAAAATTTCATCACAATCGGATGAATGGCATAAGAACGCATACAAATAGAAGAAGAAAAAGATGATTGTAGTAATTCAGAAACCTTTGCGGGCAAGGGCACAACAACTCACCAAAGTTTCATTGCAATCGGATGAATGGTATAGGAACGCATACGAATAGAAGAAGAAGAAGATGGTTGTACTAATTCAGAACTCTTTGCGGGCGTGCTCACAATAACTTGTCAAAATTTCATCGCAATCGGATGAATGGTATAAGAACGCATACAAATAGAAGAAGATAGAATAGAAGAAAAAGAAAATAGTTGTAACAATTCAGAGACCTTTGCGGCGTGAGCACAACAGTTGATCAAAATTTCATTGCAATCGGATGAATGGTATAGGAACGCATACGAATAGAAGATAGAATAGAAGAAGAAGATGGTTGTACCAATTCAGAAACCTTCGTGGGTGTTGGCACAATTACTGACGAAAAATTTGTTGCAATCGGATGAATGGAATAGAAACGCATACGAATAGAAGAATATAGAATAGAAGAAGAAGAAGAAGAAGATAGTTGTACTAATTCAAAAACCATTGCGGGTGTTACCACAACAACTGACGAAGGTTTCATCGCAATTGGATAAATGGTATAGGGACCATACGAATAAAATAAGATAGAATGAAGAAGAAGAAGGAGAAGATGGTTGTACTAATTCAGAAACCTTCGCGGGTGTAGGCACAATTACTAACGAAAATTTTATTGCAATCGGATGAATAGAATAGGAACGCATACGAATAGAAGAATATAGAATAGAAGAAGAAGAAGAAGAAGATGGTTGTACTAATTAAAAAACCATTGCGGGTGTTACCACAATAACTGATGAAGGTTTCATTGCAATCGGATGAATGGTATAGGGACCATACGAATAAAAGAAGATATAATGAAGAAGAAGAAGAAGATAGTTGTACTAATTCAGAAACCTTTGCGGGTGTTGGCACAATTACTGACGAAAATTTTATTGCAATCGGATGAATGGAATAGGAACGCATACGAATAGAAGAATATAGAATAGAAGAAGAAGAAGAAGAAGATGGTTGTACTAATTCAAAAACCATTGCGGGTGTTACCACAACAACTGATGAAGGTTTCATCGCAATCGGATAAATGGTATAGGGACCATACGAATAAAAGAAGATAGAATGAAGAAGAAGAAGAAGATGATGATTTTTCTAATTTAGAAACCTTTATGGGTGTGCATACAACCACTTACCAAAATTTCATTGCAATCGGATGAATGGTATAGGAACCATATGAATAAAAGAAAATATAATGAAGAAGAAGAAGATGATGATGATTTTTCTAATTCAGAAACCTTTATGGGTATGCATACAACCACTTACCAAAATTTCATTGCAATCGGATGAATGGTATAGGAACGCATACGGGACAGACACACAGACAGACAGACATTCATTTTTATATATTAGTATAGCCTATACTCTTTCCGCAAGTGCAAGCAATAAGTTTACAAAGTTTTATCGCAATCGGATGAACGGTATGGCTGCGCATTAAATACGAACAAACAAACACACAAATATTATTTTTTATATATTAGAAGATATCAATATTATAAATTGTGTCATTTAAAACTAGTAATTAATTCAGTATACGTAACTCAAAGTTTTAATATAAATCCTATCGCTATCCCGTAACTATTCGCGGCCTTCTAAATACCACGCAGATAGTTCAACATAATGAAGGATACTTTGACTGTAGAATCCACCATATCTTCCAGGCCAGGACCCTTGACAGTGAAGATAACGATTATCGAGAAGATATATCTTAGACGTTTAATGTTGAAATCTACGAAGCGAGATTTTTTTAAACACTCCTTAACAACTGCCGTTTTATAAATTTACATCAAGGTAATGGATTCCCTTCCGCGGAAGTTTCTTTCGAAACTTTCTTCCTGATAACTTTGAACGATAGAGGTATTTTTTTTTAAATTGTCTTGTCATTTTAAAAGAGTTTCAAACCTTTTTCCTTATAAAGATTTATTTTCATTTTCTTACGACGACTACGATTTAATAAAACTTTTTCCATCGAAACTGAAGTTTGATACTTCATGAATATTTATAATTTTTAACATGTAATAATTTCAAATCAGATTTTAATGAAAAAAAAGTTTTAGAATTCGTTAATAATGTCAATTATAATTTTTCTCACAAAGCCACGTATGGGTACTTTTTCATAACTGAGATTCAAATGCAAAAGATTTTATTTCGTGTCAATAAAATTTGTACGTAATAAAATTTGTATTTGTAAATATGTACCTAGCTCTTGATCACACGGCGGTTCGTCTTTGACGAATAGTAATTAATCACGATTCGTCAATAATGAATAATATGATGTTCACACAGCGTTTCGTTTTAAGCCGGGTCGTGGATTAAATGCGATTCGTCAAAAACGAATGTGACGATGTCTTCTATCAGCCGAAAGAGTACACGAAAAGTCCAGTGTTTATAGGTACTACCTTTCAACAAGATGGACGTCAATGTTCTCATGATTTTATATTGTTATCTATACACAGTAATTATGTATTAAAGTAAATACTCACCTACCAGAGACACCTAGCGGAAAAATACGAAGCTTTCAATTTAAAACATTTTTTTAAATAATGTAGATTTAAAGTATTTTAATAAATAAATACGTATCTATCTAAAAACATTAAACATAAAAAGAATGTTTATTTGAAGTCAAATATAAACTTACAATTTAAATAATTAGTTTAAGTATATTTTTCTTATTAATGCTTTTATTTAGGTACGTATGTATTTTAAAACAAATGTAAATTATGAAAATAATATCTCAAATTGCAAGCTTCGTATTTTTGCACTAGACGCCTCTGGTAGGTGGAGTATTCACATTAAAGTCCAGAACGTTGATTCTGAAACAAATCTATAATTTCTATGGGAAATTATAAACTGTTTGTCGTTTCAAAGAACGCTCGATTTTAATGCCTACGCCAGATGCGTATTATGAAAATTTTAGATCTGGCAACGCAGATAATACTTAAAGAGCGGACATGGACAACTAAGAGAGAAGAATTTGACATTTCTGTAATTAGTTTAATCACTGTTTGAAAAACGTATTATTCTGCATCTATAACGCTTTGCATTGTTACCTTGGACGATTGTCGTCAGCTTTAACTTGATATTAGATTGGGGCAGGCGTAACAAACTAGAATTCAATATTCATAAATGCAATCTTTTGTCGTTTACCAGAGCCTCAAAAGTGTTGTTTTTCCAATATTTGATGCATGGCAGAGTTCTGTCACGAATATCATCTGTAAGGAACCTTGGCATTACGTTTGAGAGTAAGCTGACATTTATTAGCCATATAGTTACCATTCGCAACAAGGCGCTTAAGATGTTGGGCTTCCAACACAAACATGATATAGTCAATAAAAAATAAATCAACCTTTCTGGTGCCATCAAATAAGTTAATCGCACGATACACGGCATCATGAAACATCCCGTGTTGACCCATGTGTCCCTGATAACTATCTTAGAAATAGAGAACATCAGTTGTTTATTCTCCCAAGGTGTAAAACCAACCTGCCACTGGTAATGATAATTGGGAGGGCGATAACTATGTTCAACCAAATTGCGTCGGGTGTTAATATATTCCACTTGCGTGAGGGTGAGTTTATGTGGACGCTATTTTATAAATTCTTAAAATAGGGTCTCATTAGCAAACTCGGTGTACTTCTTTGAACTTCTATAGATGTCTAATTGTATTTTCACTGCTTTTGTATGTTTATATTATTTTCTCTTTTTACATTTTCATTTTTATCATTTTGTTTACTTTTTTATTTATAATAATGTTTCATGTCATGTTGTGAACGTCCTAAACTTACAATTTGTAATGTTTACGATATGTTTTAAAAAAAAAATGAAATTGAATTTCTAACGCGTGACATTCAATGTGTATTCAGATTATATATAATATATAGTTTTTTTGAAGTTATACTTCTTTTGGGGCATTTGGGAAAACAGATCAGAGTGAATTTTTGGCGTGTGACAAAGTTGCGCGCGCCGATGTAACGCATTAGGCGTGCGACGGAGTTGCAACACAATTTATTATTATGATTATTTGGCGTGTTTGTTGAAGTTATTCATTCTTATAACTATTATCACATTCTACACTGTTAATTAATTTATGTTCATAAAACTTTATTAATATTGTAGTGTATATTTATTTTTCATTGTAAAATTTGTGTATCAAGATTTGAGGCTATATTTATGTAAGTATTATGTATGAGTAAAATTATATATCAATAAATAAATAAATTTTGTGAATGTTGAGTTAGTAAATAATTCAAAAAATATATTAAAATTTGATTTTTTATTAATTCATCATGGGCGCTTCTGAATCGATTATAACCGCTGTATGGCAAAGATGAGTTTTGGTCCAATACAATAATTATTTGTTTTGTTACGCCAAAGAAGTAAGTATATTTTCTACCGCGCGTACATAAGTAGACACATCGATTTTTATTTATTAACCAAGTAATGGTATATAAATATAACTACCAATTTCATTAGAACCTCTTTTAGCAGTCACTTCGTTCCAGATACAACAAAACCCTTTTTCTCAGCAATATCAAAGATGGTGAAATATGTTGCAAGTTTTCTGGTGTAATAGAAGTTTGAGACTTCACCACAAGGTTATGAGAGAACTGCTTGCAAATCGAAACATGAAACTATCATAATAATATCTGGATCAGGGATAGCTCCATTTTTCACGCCATTTTTAGGATATGACATTGAACGAAATTAATTGTTTTGCTTTTTGTGTATCATTTAAATTTGTATATGCTGTGCTGACCATTGATATTTTTTGACTGAAAGCGCCCAATATTAAATTCTGTATTAAAGATTGTAGAATATTGAGATAACTTCACGAAAGGTCGATCATTTTGTTGACACTTTCCTTTGTATAGCCTATAGTGTTGCTAAATTTAAAGAGCCATCAATAAATTGTCTGGTAGTTAGTCTGGTGTAAGCGTCGTGGGTCATAGGTTCAAATCCTGGGTATGGCAAGTACACATATTGTTTTTCAATTTGTGTATGAGTCAGATTGTGGGCCTAATAGGTTGAGCAAGTGGCTGATATCCATATCTCGAAAAAAAAACAAAAATCTGTTAATACAAACCACACCGTGGAGGCCCATATTATGATCTTATTAGATCGGACATGGTTGAAAGTTTGAGCTCTCAGGAAGTGGGATTCTACCCTAGGAATGCAATTGATGTGATCTCTAAAATATTGTTTTAATTCGGTATCAATTTTCTTATGGTTTTCATGTGTTCCTCTGAGATCCTTTTCTATGATTCCATCACTGTTTGTTTTATTTATTATTGTATTTATCAACAAACTACTATTCATTTACAGATTGGCTAGTCAACAGTGTGACCACAACACAAGTTTTATTTACTTTGTCCATTCCTGACCTATGATAATTCAAGATGTCATAGTCTTAAACTCGCTAAAATTTTGAATCCTAATTTAAGACCATAACAACTCAAAATAGCATAGTCTTTAAATATCACACAATACTATTTATAATAATGATAGACTATTCTTTCTGTCCTGTATTTCCGTAGAATTTATTTAGACTTCTGATAGTCTTTGACCAGATAAATAATGATATTTTCAACCTTTCTGCATTATTAACTCAAAATGTCAGTTTTTTGACTTGTAATAGTTTAAAACTAGGGGTGCGATATATAATAATAATAATATATAACTTACTAATAAATAAAAAATCTATAAAATAATATGTAATAATAAGGTAAAAACTTTCAACGAAGGCATTTAAAAAAAATGTATACTTCTATTGGGAAATAGGGCAAACACAAGTTCGCGCCACTTCCCTCGGTCCAACTCCAACTCTCTCGCCTCTCGCCATACCAGACCTGCAACACGTAGATCGCTTTTGTGGCACTGCTATAGGGCAGTAGCGAGGGGTGGAGGTAGGCTGTTAGGATCCGACATAAATAGTGCACAATAAACTTTATTAGTCATACGCATTTGTTTTTATTGAATTAATACTACAATTTACAGATGGTGTTGTTGATTAGTTTTTTTTAAATCAATTAAACCCTGCCGAACCAAGCCATAATAGTTGTGGTTTACTTTGGGTGATCCGACAAAATTGTGGACACTTTTTCATTCATAATGATTTGTTTTCGTTGAAAGAAATACTTATTACACAGTACCTAGTCGTCAGATATTTTTTTTACATTCATTAAGCCCTGCCTAATCCTAACTATAATAGATAAAGATATTATTCTATCTATAAAATATCCAAACATATGTATGATTTAATGGCATAATTTTAGATATTTTATAGATAGACGAGTATTTTTTTGACTATGATCTATTATGGTTCTCTATGGATATTATGGTCTTAGTTCAATGGAAACAAATACGTTTGACAAAGTATAGTAAGCGCTATTTATGGTGGCGCTTAACAGCCTACCTCCACCCTTCGCCACTGCTGTAAAGTAAGGATTGGCCGATCACGGCGACGGAATCCTTGAAGTTGAGCTTGAACACAAATGTCCCATTCACGAGAAGCGTCTCGAAATCATAAGCTCGTAATAGATATTATTTTTTTTTTATAAGTACACAATATACACAAGGTTTTAAAACTGACTTTGACTTTTTACCACGTTTTTATAAGCTCGTATTCTTGTTTGTCCGGTACAATTTTTTTCTTGTTTGTCCAATACAAATCTTGCAATCGATTTTTAACTAACTTCCCGACTAGCTAGACATTTGAAACTTTTAGAATATATCAGAACACGATAACAATGCATTCTTTTAATACTTTTAGCCATCTTTAAGCAGAATTGAATTCATTTTCAGTATCTTAATTCTGTTTTGTATGGAAAGTTATTTCGGGAAAAAATTCGTAAAAAGTCAAAACACTATTATTGGTTGCTAAAGGGGTCCTAGCAACTAAATTATTAATATATACGTGCGTTACTATGGAAATCAATATGAAATGTCAAAATGACATTTCAGTATTCTATATTTATTCATTATTTTTATCAAGTACAAAAAAAAGTATTTATCAATACATAGAATTGTCAAGTTTATATGATTCAACAGAAAATTTAAAAACGTGGTAAGTATATAAAAAGTTATTTTTATCTTGTAATTATTATTATATTTTAAATTAGCTCTACAATCCGATGTGGATATTGACCGTCTCAAAAAATGTTCCGTAACAGATTTTGAACAGGATTCTGATGATTTTCTCGTCAAATACGAGTATATTAAATTTAACTTCAATACGGTGTGTAATATTTAGATATCAAGCGACATTTGCGAAACTGAGATAATTGGGTTAAAAGTTTATTCCATAAAATACCAATTATCGGACATGGTTGTGAAGCTATCTCGTAAATCTACATGTAGTACTTATATTTACATAATATATCCTAATAAAGTCTCAATGTCAATTTTATTACAAAAAAAAAACTCTTGATAGTGCTAGTAATAATATAATATGGTTATTAAATAAGAGATATATCTCAATAATTGAACAAACACAACTTGAAAACACCTCAGGTAATACATACCAACTAAATAAAATCACATTTAAATAAAATTCGAGATTTGAACAAGTATATCGACTGGTATCACGTCAATATGGTTTAGCCAATCAAGCTAAGGCCTCCTACTTCATTACAATAATTTAAACTAGTAGGTCCCACATGAAATGCTTATTAATATATTTTAAAAAAACTCGAGTTCGTGAGCTGACCCGCCATGTTTCCTCAACCTGGAGCGTTGCCATAAAAGTGATGTCAGGAGGTGCGAGACGTGACAGTGGACCGAAGGAAGTAGTGCTACCTTATGCTTGCTTTATGCTCTGATACTGGAGCATAACAGCGTGAAGTGAGTAATTAAATATTTTATTATATCATATTTCGAAAACAAAATTTATTACCTTACTTTAAGTGTAAATCACAAGTTATAAATTTAAACTTGATCTGCAGAATTAATATTGCTGTGATTGACTTAGGTATAAAACATTTATCGGAAATACCTACATATATTATAGTAACATTATGCGACTTTATATTTACATATATAAGACTTGAAATTCTTGACATTTTACTGTAAGAATGGATGTATAATAAACACCACACAACATTTCACCGCAACAATAACTGGCTTCAAATCAAAATACAATAATATATTATATTATACTTTGAGATAACATGTAATTATATAACAGTGATCAGCAAATCTCGGCTCGCGACACCCTTCATAAATGTTGGTTTTGACAATAAAACTACTACACTTCTTGATATTTTTCGTTTTTTATTCAAATTATTATTATCTAATGAAACGTTCATTTTTACAATAAACGTTTTACCCGTAAGTCACCTAAATAAAAAAACACTGTGC
This sequence comes from Rhyacophila brunnea, assembly GCF_057557595.1. NCBI lineage: Eukaryota > Metazoa > Arthropoda > Insecta > Trichoptera > Rhyacophilidae > Rhyacophila > Rhyacophila brunnea. The sequence continues at coordinate 48,193,935 of NW_028232751.1, read as the reverse complement.
AGATAATGAATATAACTAGTTTCTACTGTGCTACTGAGATCATCTTGGAAAACAGCGGCTGATTTTAAATAGTGTTCATAATCATTATATAAATAAATTCATATTTTAAATTCAAAATTCATTCATCTGTAATATATATTCTTAATTCAACGAAAAAGTGTGCAATTTTTTTGTCGGATCACCCATACCTATCTATACTATCATGGTTTGGACATACCTACATAATTTTGAAAACACTTAGAAAAAATCTTTTTTTAGTAAGCGCTTCAACAAGTATTAAAAGCCATTCATTAAAATTGATCGTAATTAAGTATGCCTCCTTTAGCATTGTGGTCAATGTGCGTGGTCGCAATACCCGAGAGATGCAGGTTCGATTCCTGCGTGTCTTACTTTTTTCAAAAAGATTTTTTCTATTGGTTATAATATATTTTCTCATAAGTGTTTTCAAAATTATGTATATTCAATAATTAGAATGTTACATTTTTAAATCTTGTGAATTATTCGTTGAATAAAAAATATTATGGTTTGCTTTAGGCAGGGTGTAATTAAATTTTAAAAACTAACCAGCACCATCTGCAAATTGTATTCTTAGTTCTATGAAATCAAATAAGTATGTCTGACAAAGTTTAGTGTGCACTATTTCGAATCTTAATACCCTACTCCACCTTTCGCCACTGGTATGTAGGTACCTACTAAATAAAATCGTTCATGTTGCCAGCAAACGAATCCTAAATGCCAGCAATTCTGCAAAGTGGCCAATAATACGTTTCTCAATCAATCCAACCCTTTGCGTCAACTTCTTTTCGCCGCTCGTACAATGTTGCAGACGTCCACGAGATTGTTTTTTCCGGCCGGATAAACAGTTGACAAAGTAAACGAAAGCACCAACCTTCCTGGTAAGTTATTTTTCCTAATATGAAATGCGAAGCATATCCGATGGAATTCGCTTTTATTATGCAAACCATCGTCTTACTATAGACTCTATTTTTGACCTTGCGATTAACATTTACAATCAAACACGATGTAAAAAAAATACATGTACCTATGGATTCCAAAACCGGTATTCCAGTATTTTTCGATACCCAAATACCGGTTTCAAAAATCAGACTATACGAATATATTCGATATTGAAAGTGGAAACAAAATGTATCAATTAACTTTAATTGAACGTAGTTATGCAGAATGTAGCCAGTCCACAATAATGTCGAGCTGAGATAATGGCACTTTAGTAACAACATGATTGTTAAAAATGTATGTAAAATGTCAAATTGTAAATAGTATTTTATTTCAAGAATATTTTTTTTGCGGCTTGGCTATTTTCAGCAGAATGTAGAGAAAACCTTCTCGCATCTGATCTATATCATATCTCATTTTTTAATTTTTTGTGGACTGGCTACTTTCTGCATAACTATGTCAATTATTTTGTCGGGTTACGTCGCTAGTTTGTATAATCATTAGTAACCTCAGCCCTAATTGCGAATATTTCATGATGGAATAATAATTATTAGATATACACTATAATGAACTTTCACATGTCTAATTTGTTGATGTTTAACTACTATAAAGTAAGTATCTTATACAATAATGAAGAAATATAATTTTGTTGAAACAGTGAGGAACATTGTGTTTGGTTTTACTTCATACGGGATAAAAGTAAAGAAATTGCTAATGTTTCATCTAAAGTTACATGTTAACTGTACGTTAAACATTTCACCGTAGCACAGTTTGCCATGAGCTTTCTATCGGAAAGAGATGACCGTATACTACACGGTCTCCAATTTTCTTCTTCTTCTTCTTTCTCGGCACTACATCCCGGGGCGAGATTTGGACTCCTCTACAATTGTCCTCCACACGCTCCTTTCCCTGGCTGCTCCTCTCCAGTCTCCAGCCCTCCCCATCTTTCTCCAGTCCTCTTCGATACAGTCAGCCCACCTCTTCTTTGGTCTGCCCCATGACCGTTTCCACTGTGGGATCCACTTGGTCATGATTTTTGGCGTCCTGTGCTCAGGCATTCTCTCAACGTGTCCAGCCCACCTTAGTCTTTGGTTAGTAGGTTTTTCAATGATTTCTTCCGCTGTATGATATACCATTTCATCGTCATGTTCTCCTTGTTCATTGCCAGCATGATTTAACAATGAATATAAATATTCTCTCCATCTTGCCATGATAATATCTTCTTTTTCAGTTAAAATTTTTCCATTTGAGTCTCGGCAAATGTTCATTCTGGGTTGGTACGATTTAGTTAGATCCTGGAAAGTTTTGTAGAATTTTCTAGTTTCATTGCACCTTCTCTGAGATTCCATACCCTTCACCATTTTCCTCAACATTTTGCGTTTTCGTTCACGGCAGAGTTTTGTTGCATATTTTCTTTATTCTTTATAAATTTCCGCATTTTGGCGTGTTTCTCTTTGTAGGCATTTTTTTCTTGCATTATTTTTTTCTATAATTGCCTGTTTGCAAGCATCATCGAACCAGCCGTTATTTGCTTGTACTTTTCTTTCCCCTAGTACTTCAGTGGCACTCGCTATTATGCAGCTTTTAGTGTTTTTCCCAATCATCATTTACGTCATCAGTAATTGGTGTCACTTGTAATTTTCTATCTAGCACTTGTTGGTAGTTTTTCAGGGGTCTGAATTCATAAGTTTTTCCAGATTCCATTTTATTCTTTTCTTTCCATCGTTTTTTTGAGCTCTTGATATTTTTTGCTTAAATTTCGCTTTCACAAGAAAATGATCCGAATCACAGTTGGCCCCCCTGCAAGAGCGTACATCTTCAACTGTTGTGGCTCTTCTTTTAGATATAAGTAAATGATCAATTTGGTTACACTCCGTGCTTCCTGGGATTCTCCAAGTGCCTTTATGTATCATTTTATGTGGATAACAGGTGCTACTAATTACGAGATTGTTAGCCACTGCCAAGCCGCACAAACGTTCTCCATTTTCGCTGGTTGTTTCATGCATGCTATGTTTTCCAGCAATTTCTGCGTATATTTGTTCTTTTCCAATTTTGGCATTGAAGTCTCCCATTACAATTAATGCATCATGCGCTGAGACGGCTTCACATGCACTTTGTATGTCGTCATAAAATTTATCTTTGATTTCTTCTGTTGCATCCTCGGTTGGAGCATAGGCGTTTATGAAAGTAATATTATAAAATATGCCTTTTATTCTGAGTTTACAAAGTCGCTCATTTATTGGCTCAAACCCCAGCACGGATTTCCGTATATTAGCATTGATAATAAATCCAGTTCCATGGTGCCCTTGTGTATTCAGTGCTCCACTAAAGTACAGAGAATATTTCCTTTTATTAATGCAGCCACTGTCCTTCTACCTTATCTCCTGCAGAGCTGTTACGTCCATATTATATTTATAAAGTTCGTTTGCAACTTCTTCCATCTTTCCTGCTTGCAACATTGTTCTTATGTTCCAAGTTCCGCAGTGTAAATAAAATCGTTTGTTATTAATTTGTAGCCGTGGTCTTTCATTAATAGGGGTCCTGTGTTCCAAGCAGCGCTCGGAATGGAGCGGAATGCCCTGGAGCACCGTTCCGGTTCGTGAATTCCTCGACAATTCCGTTCCGTCTCGTGGAATCCTCGAATCTACCGTTCCTTCTCGTGGAATCCTGATAGCGAGATGTCTCGTAAAATTCTCGAGCCTCGTCAGACTATTTAATATGGCGTTCCGGTTCAGAATGTGTTGAAATTGAGGAATATGAATTAGTATAATATATTTTTAAAAAATCTTTCTATTAAACAATGATTTTACTTGTTGACTACCCCTGATTTTTAATAATTCGTAAATGTCGATACAAATGCGTGCCACAGTAAGCCAAATTTCTTCTTAGAAATGCATCTAGGTATATTTTTTCCTAACAATGCATTTCTAGACAACCCATGTGTCTGTCTGATAATAAAAAATACAGCTTTTATTGAAGAAAGCACCCTTACATTTATTGCTCTCTTCGGTTTTCTTTAAGACAATATGAGATAATAGTATATTATTCTATTATTTAGTACTATTCAACAAGTTTTTTTGCTTGCAGACAATATCACAAAATACATAATTTATTTAGGGTAGGTACCTAATACCTACTACTAATAACGATAATAACGTAAAATTATTACGTACCTTTTTTGATTTTGTTTCAAGTATTTGATTTTCAATTAAAACACATGAAATATCTACACATTGTCAAAAATAATTCATTTGTTAATTAATGTTTTATAAATAAATAAACTACCTCCGAGTAGGTATCTACCAAGGCTTGGATTTTCGACCCTTTGGTATGAATCACAGAGCAATTGACTTGGTTAAGAGTGTAAATCGCGGGTTCCTAAATAGTTATCATTTTGAGTATATTTGTATTCAATACGGGAGTGGAAGTCACAATATTTTATGGAATGAAACGGGAGAGAAATGAATGGGAAAAACTAAACCATATGTAACTGTCCGATTGACGATTGCGTAAATTATAGGATATAGGATAGCTAACTTTACATATGTAGGCTTGACGCGTTCATAGTTTTGACAATACATCATAAGACAATCGAGGCCGTTCATTAGTCGACCTGTTGATATTAGATGGTATGCAACCAACGAGGCGTCTTCCCATTGGTATGGAGCGATATACATCCGAGGAGGTTTTATATCGCTATTGTGCAACTAAATTAAAATATCAGTGGTATCTGTAAAATTTTTGCGTCTATGGGCATCTTCATCAGAGATAACGAACAAATTTAAACGTTCATAGACCCATATCATGCCGAGCTACTTTTATTTTTAATTTCGATTTTAGTTCGGCAGAAATACTTTTAAAAAAATACGCGTAGGTAGGTACCTTCCTAAACTCTATCTATATGTATCCCTTCATGTTATACAGAAAATAAAGCTAATGGAAAATATATTGTTGAGGATATTAAAATAACCACAGTAATGCGGTTCTTTGAAAGAAATCAATATAGGTAGGTACCTACTTAGTTCATATTTTTTGTTTCACAAAACTTCTGCGTAGCAAAGCTGTTTACCATTCAATAATAATACAATAAATCCTATCTACTGTGCATTGAAAAAAATATTGTCGGTGCTCTCAAATTCACAAAACTGTTGCATAAGGAAGAGATTTTTTTGTCTCAAAAAAGGTTTTGTAAACAATAGCTAATAAATAGCTTTTTACTACTAAACCAACAATCCTGGAGTATCTAGAGGTCGTTTACATCGTCGTAGTATTTATTTATAAAACCATAGTATTTATAAAAAAAGTGCATACCCATCTAAATTAAGTAAGTACCATAATAATTATGGTGTCTTGATTGTGAGTTTTTGTTGGTGTTTTGAATTGTTTGTCTTGTGATTGTGGAAACATGTTGCATACTATTCAAACCACGAACATACTAAGGATTTTTATATAGGTACGTACTGTACAATAATAGCAAAGTACAAATGAGTAAAAATATTAAAACTGTGTAGGTATTGCCAAGTGGTAACGACGAAATCTTAGAACAAGGTATTTTGAGTTGTTTGTCTATAGAAGTTGGGTATTGAATAGGACCTTACACTTTGGTGATTTGGATAAGTGTCTAAACCATAGATGTCTAAACACTCTAAACTCGACATGATAGTAACATATTAAAAAGCGAATAAATATTATGTATTAGCTTTTTTTTAAATTTAATTTCATATACCTATTATCGCAAAGGTCTTTTTTGTTATATATTCATAGAACAGATTCCTTATTACAGAGGTATTTGAGTCGTTATATGGAGATTCAAAATACTGTAGAAAAATTGGGGCGACATTTTATTTAAGAACATCACCGGGTGTTTTTCTACCATCTTCTCGTGTTCCATGACTGAGAGTATTGCAGGTATATTATTTTCTAATTTCAATTCATATAATCTCAGAAAATATGTACCCATATATTATAATATAATATAACATATAGATTGCATTGAGCAAATAATAGGTACATTGCGAAAACTCACGAAATAAAATAGGTAAAATACATTTAAATAAAATCATCACAATCCAATTGGAAAAATATTTACTTATATAATAATTAATAATTTCAATAACATCAGAAATCTATTAGAATAAATTATCCCACATGCCCACATGATGTAAATATTTTAATATTTTTTTCTAATATCTACAAGTCTGAGGTTGTTTAAAATTATGCATATTTAATAAAGAATGCTACATTCGTAAAACTTGTGTATTTATTAAGTATTTAATATTATTAAATTTATTTATTATGATATTTATAAGCTCTTGCCTTTTCGTACATGGTGGATTTTGATGTGATTAAAAAATAGTGGAATCAAAATATTTCCAATTTCGGTATTAAAAATCAGAGCTTTAAAAATGAAGTAGCATGTATCTTGGTTTAACCAATGTGCCTATCTTCTGTTTGAGACTTTCACGGTTGTTTGTCATGGTAATTGATTTTTGGGTTTTCGCCGTGTATAATTCTTACTTCTTTCCTCGACGCGTCGGGCTTGTTGCAGAGGCCATTATTAAGAGATATTATATGATATCGAGGAAAGAAGGAAGAAGTACACGTGGTGAAAACCCAAAAAATCAATAACGATTAGGTATCTTCACTCATGTTGCCATCTACACTTAGTTACATGTTTTTATTCAAACTACTGACGAAACAAATGGAAAATTGTATTGGTTTGTCCATTATTTCATGTATTTTTATGTTTCCTACTCCAATTAGATTCATATACTTACAATTAGGTATTTGTATAATTATTATTATTATAAATGATTTTTTTTTTAATTTTTGAGTAAACGATTTCGTAAACTTATATTATTATATATTTTTTATGTTACCAACAACTGATTCGGGTGAAGGTGATGATGGAAATGTTTTATAAAGTACATTATGTAAAACTAAGATTTTTTATATTACAGATATTATATCTAATATTGCACATTTTTGAAAAATTATTAGCGTTCCTGTTCGTTAAATTTTCCATTTCGAGCACTGTATCTAATATCACACATTTTTGGAAAATTGTCGAGCGTTCCTGTTCGTAAAATTTTCCATTTCGAGCACTGGTTCCGATGCGTTTGTGTTGGTGTTCGTAATCTGGTGTTTTTAGGATGTAGGGTGGTTAGCCCTACGATGAACCCTCCTCCTTCATCCGGACTTGGGACCGGCAGCAACCTAGGTGAATCCTATGGCTACAGGCGGAGTTTTTTGTGTTGGTGTTAGTAATCTGGTGTTTTTACCATGTAGGGTGATTAGCCCTACGATGAACCTCCAATTTTATCAGATTCAATATGAACATTAATTTAATTTTCATAGCCGATTTTGGCAAAATTCATGAATTCAAGAATGAAAACCTAACCTAACCTAACCTAACTAAACATAATCTAACATAACCTAACAAATAATCCAGTATATCGGCTATTTTTAAAATTTGTTTGCCGCTGGCTTCTTGTAAATTAGGCATGGGCAAAAACGTCATTTTTGATTAGCACACGGTGAAACAGATATAATGTAAAGTATTACCTCTCGAAGAAATAATAAAAATATATTGTTTGCCTTCTTACTCCAATGCATAAACATGGCATTTATGTTAAAAATAATCCAAGACATACTTGCCTAACTAGGGGTTTTAATAACACTGCAATAAAAATGTGTAATTTAGACATTTTTTATGATTTATTGTTTGAAAATAAGGTGACCAGCATATTATTATACTAACAGTTAATCTTGTTTTATTTTCATAATCCTTAATATTAATATCTTTCTTAAGAAATTACACAGGTAAAAATAAATTTTAAAGAACCGCACAAGAAAGAAAACAAAATTTATACAAAATTATATTTAAGAAAAAGTATAGTACAATTTTTGCTCCTAAGTGGACCGTATGAGATTTACACCCCTACGCATATGGGCGTCCACAGAAATGGTTGTTAGCCATGCACCCCTCCCATAAGGTCCGTTCAATGGTCAAGCTAAGTTGTGTAGGTAACACCGTCATTACCATAGAATTATAGAATAGCCTATCGAAATACTTGGTGATGTAATTTCTGTATTTTACGGAGATACAAAATAACATCGCAAGTTATTTATCCAAAAATAAGATGATGTGGTGTTATCACTCTAAAATGAATAAAAAAGTTAGACCTCCAATAGAAAAATAATTAACAAATTTTCTCATACTTTTGTGTGGTCACCCGAGTGACCCTTTTTTCAAAAAAATTGTTACGCTTCTACTCGGAACATTAGAAAATCTCTCCAATATACTCGGGTGGTTACCAAAGTGGCTATGTGTCCATGTCTGCTGTAAATCGACAAGAACCGTGTTTTATTGAGACTAAACGACCCAACGCGGTTTGACGGTCTTTAATATACGACCATATATTTCCGATACTTACAACATTTAACGGAAAATTGTGATACGGTGAACTGCATACGTACACATTTCTGGACACGTTCTTCTAATGCTAAGAAATGCTTCTTTGGCCGTTGATGAAAATAAGATTAGGAACCCCTGTAATTAAACCATCCATTAAACATAAACCTTGCTTTGATTATTGACAGAATCCCGTAAAATTGGAAATTCGTGTCAACAATAATTGAAACCACCAATAATAAAGAATCGTGTAATATTTATTTATTGTGAGTATTGAGAGTTGTTTGATGTGAAAATGTAAAATATTTTTTTTATTTATGATCTTGAAAAATATTGGTACCAATCATTACGCGGAACACGGTGGACGTTAGAGTTGATTTTTTTATTATTGGGTAAGTGAAAACCAAACATGCCTCCGGCATCATAAAACGGCCTGAAGTTCGTGGATTTTTTTATTGTGATGTTTCTCTACTACATTTTTTTCAGTTTCATGTTTTTATGTCTCACACGGCCACCCATAAAATAAATCTGATAAAGTTGCCTATATAATCAGCTATAAATTTATATTACTGAGGTTTTTGTAGCAACGTCAAACCATCAATAATTTATAGTCCTATCATGTAAGGTAAATTATCATTTGAGCTTACAAAATTATTTACGCGCGTTAGAAGTTATACTTTGGCGTAACAAAACAAAAACAAAACTTATGATAACCTAGATTCTTCGACTAGCTCTGGTGTGGTGATTTAAAATCAGGTTCACAACATAAATAAAGGTGTTTCTTTGGTTCATCGAACTATCAAAATTATTTGTTTTTCTTATTGGTAGGAAGTTCCGCTGGTTTAAAATTATCTTGTTGCTTCATTCCGTATTTATTAATATTATTTACTATTACTATTTTAATTATCCTGTTAAATTACACCTCAGAATAAGGGCTGCTTATTGGAGCGCCGCTGGTTTAAAATTATTTTATTGCTTCATTTCGTAATAATTAATATTATTTAATATTACTATTTTAATTATCTTGGTACAAACTCAGAAAAAGCGCCGCTGGTTTATGATTATTTTATTGCTTCATTCCGTAAGTATTAATATTATTTACTATTACTATTTTAATTATCTTGTTTAATTACACACTCAGGAAAAGAGCCGCTTATTGGAGCGCCGCTGATTTAACATGTACCGAATATAATCATAATAATAATTATTTACTAACTCAACATTCACAAAAATTATTTATTAATTGATATGGATTGAGAATTACCATGCCTGAGGCTTTATATAAAAATGAAAGAACTCTCTTCTTGTTGGAACTTAAACATAATATGCACAATAAAATTAAATCATTATTGACGTGGGCATATTTAATTTCTCACCAAGTATTAAAAAATAATAGTATAATAATTTAAGTATAAATAATATTATTAAATATATTTTTTAAATACCCATAATTCACGAACGTCTATTTATTTTCAAATTTCATTCGATTGCGCGGCGCCCAGTTGTCCCGGCGCCTAATCATCCTAGCTAAACCCCAAGACGTCTCTGGTCATACATACCCTGCAACAAAGATACAGTAAATGAGCTATAAATTATGATACTAGTTGCGATGTCGGCTATCTCCATAAACTTTTATTCCGAGATATTCATAACAACGCCTCCACCATGCTATGCTATTGACTGCAAGCATGCAAGTACAATATTAGCATTGACAAACACTATTGTATTTTTTAATTTAAATTGACATCACACATAATGTAGGCCGCGTGTATAGGATATCGGAGGAGTTACCAGCAAGGCGGGCTATGTACGAATTCTCTGATGGTAAGAAAAGTCTCGGACGGCCGAAACTGAGATGACTGGACTACGCCACAGAAGATTTAAGAATGCTCACCCCAAGCAACTGGAGAATGCCAGCGCTGGATCGTTCAAGATGAAGGAAGTTTTGTACCTATTATAAATTGATACTTAGTTTAATTTTAATCTTGGGGAATGGGAAAGGAAGGACCCTCAGTTATTATATTAAACTGTCATAAAATAAATATATTATGATTGTTACTCAAGAAGTATTAATTGTTAATAGCCACATCAGAAAAGATTACGTAATAACCAAAATGTGGAACAGGACCGCCCCTAAAATGGATTTAGCACCATTCTAGTCAATGGATTCGTATTTTTCGTAATAAAGGAGGCCCTAAATTGTACCAAATTTCAACATCCTAGGTAGAATATGAATTATTAATTATTAAACTAAACGCCCCTATACGAAAGGAGCAAAATTCGAAAAGCCGAAGTTCTTATTTATTAAATATATTTTTCTGTACATATTACCACCGTTAAATTATAACTCCCTACTTCGAATCTTTACACGCCGTCACATTTTTTACGACTTTATGTTCAGGACTAAAATTTAAAGAATATAGGTATTATTTTCAATAGTTACGCCTCGCCTATCTCGTCTATGTCAAAATCATAATATGCATTCAAATTTGTCATTTCAATATTGGTAATATCTGGGGGCATTCCGGAAACTTTATATTAAATGGATTTTATGGCCTGATCGTCATTTAGCCATAAACCATAACTGGCTTCAAAGTTTTAGTCAATCTATCATATTAATTATGTTCTGTCTACTATAGCTGTGAGTTACTGTGACCTTTCCCCAGCGGCGATTTTCTTTGGGTAACCAATTTGTCAGAAAATTTGCCTGCAGGCTGCAGGCAGACAGCCTGTCATAAAAAACTTGGTATTGAATAGTTTCAATTTACGAATTAGATAATGTCATTCAATTATGCCGATGGTGTGTCTCCGTACGATAACAAATGAATCCTAGGTGTAGCTGAGGTATAGGTATATTTTATTCGATTTGCTAGAACTCTGTTTAATATAAATCAATAATGCTAACATAATTAATATCTGACTTTCATTAGCCAGAAATTCAATTGTTGTATGGAAATATTGACGAGATATAATGGAATGATTTTCTTCCATGTACACTTTTAGCAAGGCATATCAATCATGAATCTATGTATACCTACATGCAACTTCTTTTCTAGTTTTCATCTATTTAAATTCAAAATAATTACATACAATATTTTTATAGAAATAGATATTTAACTATGTCGAGTAGGTAATTGTTTTTTTTTTAATAATGAAAAATGAAGGTGATGATTTTAATGGTTACATGTAAATTGTACGTAAAACATTTCACCGTGAGCTAATTTTCATAGCTGATTTTGACAAAATTCATGAATAATTCAAGAATGAAAACCTAACCTAACGCAATCTACCCTAACAAATAATCCAGCATATCGGCTATTTTCTAAATTTCAAAGATCCCCTTTTAAATTTCCCGAAGGGTTTCCCAAACTATGTTCCGCTGGATGAGAATAAAGAAATGTTCCACAACAATCTGGAATGACGTTATATGCTGGAAAAGTTGCAACAAATTCAAATATCTTCGACTTCATCATTGGCGGCCCTTTGTTTGACCATTTGGTGGGTCATTTTTAAATAAGTAATTATATTATTTGAACTTGGCTTTTCGTTGTATACTTATTGCAAATTAGGTTTTTATACATTATAAAAGAAGTGCTAGAAATTGTTATAGATAGGTGATCAAAAAAATGTCCATTTCACATCAAACAATCAAACACATTTAATAAAATACCGTAGCTTTTTAGCTTCATTTTTCATTTAACTGTCACTGTCAGAAAAAGTGTTGTGTACTGATATGGAACGGCGGGATCATTTATATATATAAAACACTTTTTATATTTCCACTGATTTTATTAGAAGGTAAATTTTATGATTAATATAGCAGATGACATTTTAATCGATAACTTGTATTATACAATGGTTTAACACAATGAATGCAGTCGATGCGTATTACTCTAAGGTTGGATTTAAACTAAACTGCATACAAACATTGAAATTGCATATAAAACTTTCAGACAACAATAGGAAGCGATAACAAATAAGTATAAAAAGGTTTACCAAAACAAAACACGCTCGCCCATTTTATACCTGTTTCATTTAAACACATTAAAAATTTACATCTCTTTCATTTCTGGCAATGACCTAAATGACGCCTAATACGGCGACAAAATAATATGAAGAAAAAGAAAAAGACTTTGTGCTTCTCTTCGTCTGACATATGAGAAATGAGAGAGAAAGAGAAATATTTATAAATATTTTATCCCGGCAGATTCTGAAATGACCGAGCCCGACTATACAGCGACCGATCGTGATTCCTTCTGCTTAAATTTTATACACACGGTTAGCGTGCGTCGCGAGTTGACGCGTTCGCCGATAATTATAAGACATTGTACCTACATCTTAGATTATAACCTACATAGATTGTAAGATATTTATTTTTGGAGGGTCATTGACCAATTGACCTAAGAGAGGAGCCGCCAATGGACTTCATATTGACTTTTTTCCACGAAAGTCGACTGTCTATCCAATCCGTAGGTACTCCTTATTTTTAAATTAATTAGGTTTTGTCTCTTAGCTGTAGTGAAGAAAACCATCTTAGTTTTGTTGGGACTTATCCTGAAACCGATTGTGACGAAAAAACTCGGAATTGAATGTACCTACTAAATATGATTTATTAAGACTGCACGCACACACTGAATCTACACGCAAATGGTGATAAAATATGAATTCTGGGCACATAAAGTCAGTGTTCTATAGTATTTTATTTATATTGAATCTAGCCTAGCTGGAAAAATATTTCCAAAAATGTCGTGCCTTGTAAAATTGAAAAAAATTAAAACCGCCATTTTTTTGTTGGTAGAAAAATCATAAAACTCTTTATTATCTCATATCTCCTATATATTATTATCCTACGACTTTTTTCCGTTTTGGCGAGCGATTGTGTGCCTTATTTGTCATGTCCGATGGGTTAAAAAAAACACGCATTACCGAAACGTTCTTCATTTGAAATTGACGGTTTTTCCTTATTTTCAAATCTTGCAATATATTCCCTATAGCTTTCCGACACGATACTTGACTTTATTGACCGCGCAATCGATTGAGAAAAAATTCACTTACTTGCAACACTGGTTTGTATCATCCATGTGAACGATTTTAAAATTATTAAAATGCGTTTTTGACAAACTATCCTTAATCGGATTGACAGATACACATATTTTATTTTATTTAAGTACTAATGATCCCGAGAGATTTCATTCGCAAATTTATTCATAAGATCGTCTCAAAAATTATACCCCTATAACCTAAAAATATTCGTATCGACCAATTATTGTAATCATTATTTACGTTAATTACTTAATAATCATTATATTTTTAATGTCTCTATAAACGAGTATGACAAACAATCGTCATTTGTAACACTGTTATTTAAATAAAAAGAAAATGATATTTATTTTCTAGGATGTAGGTAGATGTCATAGTAATAACAATCCATCTACACTTTTATCATTCTTGACTTCTCACAATTCCACTGACACTTTGTTAACTTTCGTCACTTAAAAATGTATCCTGTTATAATAACTGAACACATTAAATCGAATAAACAATAACATTTATACGAATTTCCATTAAAACTGTTAATTTTATTATCCGTCTATCTCTACCATAGATAATAAATTTTGGCAATCATGGCAGACGATCGGGCCAGACGCAATATGCCAATGTAATTTGAGCATACTACTCTTGGTCATAATTTATTATGAATCGCTATATTTATCAAAATTGCTGATATTATATCTACCTATTCATATCGTCATTATCATCATCAACCCGGATTAATCCACTGTTGGATGAAGGTTATCCCAACTTGATTCTACTCTTTTTGGTCATAAAAATTTGGATGTTTTCCAAAATTTGTGATTTTATATACCTAACCATTTATATCGTCATTATCATTATCAACCTGTGTCAATCCACTGCTGGATGAAGGCCTCTCTCAGCTGACCTTTGGGTCTTACAAATTCATATTCTTATCAGAATTGTTGTTCTATTCCTCTCAGATATATGCATTGCTTCATTATTTATCAACAGTTGTTTCGATATGAATGTCCCGCACCGGGAAACAATATTATTTAGGGCTAAAATTTTAATTCAAAATTTGATTTTTTAAATATTATTCTATAGCTGCAAGCACTTATTATTTATAGACAATGAAACAAAATAATGTTTAAATTTATTTTGTACACTGCTAACCTTCTTCTATTATCTAAATGGGGCCCGTGGGAGATTAATATACTTACACGTTATATTGGATCGCTTTTTATGATAATCATAATAATTATATTATATTGCTTTATATTTGGATGATTGAGATGTATAATTGATCATATTTAAATGCACGTGATTTAACGAAATATTATACACATATTGATCAAAATATCAGTGGTAGCAATCTGCGATTGCCAGCTGTTCTGCTAGGACTAGCAGCCTGAGGCGGTATCAGATGACATTCTGAAGGCTAGACTCCAGATTAAACTACGCATATGACCTCAAATCTATATTGGCAGTGACGACATGCAAATCATAAAACTGACAAATCAGCGAAATGTCAAACTGTCTGAGGTGCATGAAAATCCATCCCAAAGGGAAACTATAACTTATGTCATTATGACGAAAAGCTGTCTGCAATATATAGCGAGACAGACTGGCGAGAGCCATCTGGGTCAGCTAATATTATTTAATTATGAAGAAGAGACGGTGAATTTTCAACATTACATAATTATTATAATTAGGCAGACTAAGCAAACGATAAATAATAATCAATTACGTAATATTTAGTAGGAATTACATAAACATTTTTTATGCAATAAAACATATATATTATTATAATCATGTTATAAGAAGGTTCGTTCCCCCATAATTTGGTAGTTTTTTTTTTATTTTTCATATCTTGTGAAGATTCTCGTCACTTTTCTGCATCACAGTATTTATTTTTTTGTAAAAAGGCCTTTACATATTTTAAAATAATAACACAATATTATAGTATGAGGCGTGTAGTTTCAAAAACAACTTACTCCACTACTTGACGAAAATGAGTTATGAATGCCAAAATCTAAAGAGAAGTTTTTGAACAAGTATTTTTTGTATATAACCCTAAGACCTAATAGCATTCAATCTAGTAGAAAAATCAATTTTAAAATCGCTATTACTTATAAAAGAAACTTATTCCAGGAGTGTCGCAAACCATTTTTCACTTATTCCAAATTGACCAATAGGAAGACTGCATTTGCAATGGCGTCTTTCAGTTAAACAATAAACACGGTACGAAATTGCTCACCAAATTTTAGATGAAAAAGTGTTACAAGCCAATTAATATAATTATTAGTTGTTTAATATCATCATGGATGTGCAAGCTTCACCTGTAATACCCGAAAATGCCAGAAAACGAATACGTCATACGGAAAAATGAAAAACAAATATCGTCAAAATTCGACAGTATGTTCCTTATGTTACTGTCAATGTACTCTAAATGAATAAGTGAGAGAAAACACATAATTTCCAGAAAGTGAACGAATTATTGTTGAATCGTATGGAATATTTTGGGGTTTGATGAAAAGTTTTTATAAAACACGGGTAGGTACAGAACAAAATTATCCACTTTGGAGAATTTTAATGCTGATTTGGCCAAGTTTTCGTGTTATTTTTTTTGTGTTAGTTTTCGTATTATTTTCAAGCGAAAAAACTATCATTGGTACCGTGGCATTAAATTATTAATGCTTTCAGTTTACTAAGTATATAGGATAAGTATTTTTAGTCTATCTATAACTATTGAAATTTGATTAACCACTTATACTTTGTTTTGTTGTGATAATTCCTTATTCTGTAATAATTGGCATTTTTACTATATGTATACGCCAGGGCTCGAAATGGACTGGAGAGCACCGGAGCGCCGTTCCGGTTCGTGGAATCTGTAAAGTTATCGCTCCGTCTCGTGATTAAAATATTTTGACCGTCTGAGCTAGATATGCCATATAACAAAAAATCCAGCACATTATGTTTATAAAATACCCATGAAATTTGATAACCATGTTAATATCTTCATAAAATTTTCGAGCGCTCCGGTTCGTAAACTTTTCCATTTCGAGCGCTGGTATACGCACAGCGAAGGAAGTCACAATATTTTTATTTAAGGAATCCGTTCATCAGAAATAAATAATATTATTAATGGTACTAACTACTAAGACTTTCGTAATGCGATTTTTAGCAATCGTATGTTTGAAAATATTTCGGGCGTCTTCACGAATTCCTATGAATCAACATTAATTGCACGTCGTGTTAATTTATTGATATTTTAATTATTTTTCGTCCGAGGGGCGTAAACTTTATTCTCAAATGAGGATATATAAGTAATATTGTTTAATATATATTTAAACAAAAAGTCAACAGAAGCTTGCTTCGGTGACAAGTGTCTTAGCAATTTTATGTTATATCATAATTTGAGTATCACGGGTTAGGTTTATATCACTACTCATATATTTTTTTTTATAATATTATTATCAATTATTATTTACTTACCTAATTTTCATTTAAAATTACACTTCCTTTATATTAGTATACTTTAAAAATATAAGGTTTTTTATTGTTCGATTTCTATTTTCTAACTAACGTTTGTTGTTTTTGTTATAATAATACAAAATCGGTGCGTGTACTTATATACGCGCGTGCGCGTTAGAAGTTATATCTACTTCTTTGGCGTAACAAAACAAAACGTGGTGACTTAGAATCAGGTTCATAAAATAAATAAAAGTTTTTCTTTGGTTAATCGAACTATCCAAATTGTTTGTTTGTCTTATTGGTAGGAAGTTGAAATGGAACATTTCGAAAGTTTGGTGTAGTTTGTATTCTTTAATAATAAACACATGGTACACTTTATAAATTAAATCTTCATTTTAATCCCCTAATTTTAGAGTACAATTATCTCTTGGACATAAAATTACTTATTCATATTACTGTCTATATATTTATATATATATATTTATTATGAAGGTTTTAATTATCTTGTTAAATTAAATACTCGAAAAAACGGGCCACTTATTGGAGTGCCGCTGGTTTAAAATTATTTTATTGCGTTATTCTGTAATTATTAATATTATTCAATATTACTATTTTAATTATCTTATTAAATTACACACTCGAGAAAAAGGGCCCCTTATTGGAGTACCGCTGGTTTAAAATTATCTTGTTGCTTTATTTCGTATGTCCTAATAATATTTACTATTACTATTTTAATTATCTTGTTAAATTACACACTCAGAAAAGGGGACGCTTATTGGAGCATCGCTGGTTTAAAATTATTTTATTACTTCATTCCGTGGTTATTAATATTATTTCATATAACTATTTTAATTATCTTGTTAAATTACACACTCAAGAAAAGGGGCCGCTTATTGGAGTACCACTGGTTTAAAATTATCTTGTTGCTTCATTTCGTATTTATTAATATTATTTACTATTACAATTTTAATTATCTTGTTAAATTACACACTCAGAAAAGGGGACGCTTATTGGAGCATCGCTGGTTTAAAATTATTTTATTACTTCATTCCGTGGTTATTAATATTATTTAATATTACTATTTTAATTATCATGTTAAATTACACACTCAAGAAAAGGGGCCGCTTATTGGAGTGCCGCTGGCTTAAATTTATCTTGTCGCTTCATTCCGTATGGTGATAGTACCCCGATCACGTGATTATGTCGCACTTTCGTAACGGTGTGCGCGCGCAGCTCTCTACTAAACGCGCCAAAAGCAAACTCAAGCAAAAGTATCAAAACCATTTTAATAGGATGTCCCTATGCCTAAATGTCACAAAACAGTGATATAATTTGAATGACCAATTTTATTTACCTAATTTCAAATATTTTAAAATTAGTAACCCAGAATAATTATTTTGAATGGGTACGAATATTCACGACTTTTCCTGCAACACTTAACATGACAGTTTTTTTAGTGGTTTTTACAAACGCAATTTATTCCAAATGTGTTAGTATCAAATATAACTTCTTCCAAGTTTCAGAAACAAAAGTAACTTACTCCAAATGTAATATTAGAAAAAACCTACTTTTAAGAATTGAGATAAGAATTGAGAAGCATTGAGATATCCATTTCAAAGTGTAAACTACAATTTTCAACAGAAATAACAAAAAAATATGTAAAATCAACACCGTAAACAGTTTTTTGTTGTTTGCCAACAATTTGTAAAAGTGGAATAAGTTGTTTTTGAAACTACACTCCTCGTATATTGTACCTTTTTCTTATATTGTTTTTGTAACTACTGCACAGACTGGCAAACTCGTGTAGATATTGTTACGTTTTTGTTATATTACGTTAATTAGTTAATTGAAAATTAGTTTAGAAATATACACAAGACGTGACATTATTTTGTTCTTCTTTTCTTTGGATGGATTTAGTTCCATAATTAATGCCATTTTGCTTATAATGTAGATGTAGAGAAAAAAAATACGAATAAAACTACATTTATAAATCAATACCATCAAAATGTCAAAAGTGGCCTTTTGCTTTTGGGGATTATTGTAATATTATTATACTTTTTAATAATAATTAATTTTTGTACCGTCCAACCTCTTTAGTACTATAATTCCATTTTTTTTTAATAGTAACACTCTGAACTTATAAATCGTACCTGGCAGCACTCTATGCTATGTCAGTTGTCAAACTCGAAGTGTCATGTTGTTGTCAAAAATCCGCTTTGCAACAAACTACAAAACAAAGAAATGACTACCGAATTATTCTTATAACGAAATAAGTTTAAAAATTCATATTTTTTTATATACCTAGTTTGCATTGCCATCGGCACTTATTGTTTTCTGTGATGTTTTTATTAACAAGGTATCGAAATTATATTTTGATTGCCGGGTTTTCATTCTTGGTGGGGTGCATGTTTGCTTTGAATGTGATGAATTTTGAAGTGTGTAATGGAGCCGTTGGTACAATTTCAAAATCTAATGCCGCTAACCCCGAAAAGAAAAAAGTGCAATATATTGCGTTAATATTCTCTAATCCAGACAACATTGATCGCCGAAACGCCATTAGAAATACATGGTTAAAATTAAAAGACGGCTTTAAACAGGATAAATCAGTCAATAGTTCGAAGAGTTCAGTGATGCAATCGCACTTCAGGCATCATTTTGTGGTCGGCGTATCTTCCGTCACTGACCATGTTAGAAAACAATTGAGAAACGAACAGCAAGAATTCAACGATCTATTAATATTACCACATCTTAAAGATCAGTACGCCACACTGAGTGAAAAACTTTTACAGTCTATCAAATGGATAAATGAAAATTATGTTAATATACATTACCTGCTAAAATGCGATGACGATTCTTTTGTAAGAATCGATGCCTTAATTCGCGAGCTGGAAAACAGAAAAGATAAAATAGTAAATCCAAATAATTCTATAAAATACTCATCCCTCACAAAAAAATTTGAAAAGGTTTGTAATTAAATATTTTTTTATTCAATAGGTACTGAATAGCAGTGGCGAAGGGTGGAGGTAGGCTGTTAAGATCCAACATAAATAGTGCATATTTAACTTTGTTAGTCATGCATATTTGTTTTAATTTACAGATGGTGTTGGTTAATTTTTAAAAATCAATTAAACCCTGCCTCACCAAACCATAATAGTTTTGGTATATTTTGAGATTCGATCCTTTATCTGTCAAAATTGTGCGCACTTTTTCATTCATACTTATTTGTTTTTGTTGAATTAGAAACATAAGTACACCTATTATACAATCATGCTCTTGGTTCATTTTTTTAATTCAATAATCCCTGCCTAACCAAACTATAATAGATAAAAAATATTATTCTATCTATAAAATATTCAAAGGTATGTAACATTTAATTGCATAATTTTAGATATTTTATGATAGATCAGTATTTTTTGACTACATATTATTTATTATGGTTTGATTTCGCAGGGTTTAATTGAATTTTAAAAACTAACCAACATGGTCTGTAAATTGTAGTCCTATTTCATTGAAAACCAATACGTATGACTGACACAGTTTAGTCTGCACTATTTATGTGCGGATCTTAACAACCTACCTCCACCCTTCGCCACTGTTGAATAGACATAAGATTTCAGAATGTAAAATTATTTTTATTGACTATACAGAATGAATTCTTCACAAAAGAATTCTTCACAAAAATATTTTATGTCTCGGTTTATTACAAAAAGCGCCAAGTCCGTGTTTCATATTATTTAAAGCTTGGTTGATTTCGCGCATGTTTAAGTCAACCAATAAGAGATTGTTCAATATTGGAAATGGCGTCTCCCATGCGGTAGCATCCGGTAAACTCATTACAGTGCCGCGGGAATATGTGCCTTATGCGGAATAAATTAAAAAGTGAGATACAAGTAGCGCTATGTCCAATTTTATTTTGCCTATATTTATTACATTTAAGAGTTTATCGGCTGAAACAAATTGCCCTTTGGTTCTAATTTCGACATATAATACAACGGAAAAAATAATCTCACATTAAAACAAATATAATTGAAGCTTGAAACATAAAAACGTTGTTTCCCACAAATTTTGAATTGTGGACCTGTCGCTTTTTGTAATTAGACGCCTCATATACACAAATCATCGGAAAATCAACATTTCAAAAATCGCAACAATTCTGTCTGCGGATTTTTGAAATCTTTTATAGTTGATTCATTAAAAGCATTACATCTTTGTTTTATTATTAAAAGTTAAGGGCGGACGTGCTCAGCGTGGGTCAAAATGGAGCTTTTTTTCTATTTTCAAAGCATGATCCTGGACATACCTTAAACGTTGTAGATAATCTATTTATATAATTTTGAATCCTTATTATCCGTTATATTTATTTTAAACATTTGATGACTGCATAAAGTATTTTTATTACATAAAATAGTATTCTTTTAAACCTCTCGCTCTAATGTTTTAGAATATAGTCATATTTCAGTACATAAATGTGCAGTGGTGTTAAGATTTTTTACATTTATTAATTTTTAAACGCATTTATAAAACCATCAGTATAATTTATATCAACATTATTATAGTGAAATATTTACGATAAAAAATTATATTGATAATCTCTGTGATCCCAAATTTGACAAGAATTGGGCATTTTATTATTCAAAAAATGGGCAAGATTAACACATTTGAAGATAATTCTAAAGATACTCATTATAAGCTATGTCTTTGACCATTCAAGTGTAATAAACATCTACGAATAATGATTGCTTTATAATAATTATTGACCTAAGAATAAGGTAGTTTATAAGATAGTAGATAGTAGGTAAGAATAAGAGTAAGGTAGTTCAAACACGCGTGTTAACATTATTTTACTCCATACTTCAATTATAGTTTGTCAATTTATGGCTACGGCCGTATCTTGTAGCTTAACCACTGGGGAATGCCAAAAGTAATGGCGTATTTCGAAAAAAACACTACTTTATTCTTAGGTCAATAATTATTATAAAGCAATCATTATTCGAAGGATGTTTATCACACTTGAATGGTCAAAGACATAGCTTATAAGGAGTATCTTTAGAATTATCTTCAAATGTGTTAATCTTGCCCATTTTTTGAATAATAAAATGCCCAATTCTTGTCAAATTTGGGATCACAGAGATTATCAATATAATTTTGTATCGTAAATATTTCACTATAATAATGTCGATATAAATTATACTGATGGTTTTATAAATGCGTTTAAAAATTAATAAATCTAAAAAATCTTAACACCACTGCACATTTATTTACTGAAATATGACTATATTCTAAAACATTAGAACGAGAGGTTTAAAAGAATACTATTTTATGTAATAAAAATACTTCATGCAGTCAACAAATGTTTAAAATAAATATAAAGGATAATAAGGCTTCAAAATTATATAAATAGATTATCTACAACGATTAAGGTATGTCCAGGATCATGCTTTGAAAATAGAACAAAAGCTCCATTTTGACCTACGCTGAGCATGTACCCCCTTAACAAGCCTATTTTTTTTCCAGGAAGTTCATATACCAGTGACTGGCTTATACTGGGGATACTTCCAGGGAAACGCACACGTCAAAACAAGAGGTCGATGGGCAGAAAAAAATTGGTTCCTGTGTGAAGAATACTTGCCATATGCCTTAGGAGGAGGTTACATCTTATCTGCAGATATTGTGGCTTTTATCGCTCAAAATTCACATTATTTACAGTATGTTCTGACTTTATTTTATTCGTATTCTTCAGGATTTCAAAATTCTGCATTACGGTGTATCGCAATCTTTGTCACAGTTCACTATTCAATTACAAAAATTGTCAAATAATTTTTAAATATCACTTTTATATTAACATATTTTGTGTACATGGTATGTCGATGCTCAAATAACCTACTCATAAGTCTCGGGTCCGGACCCCCCCTAGAAACGGAAAACATACAAATTATTTAAGAGAATGGAATATTACTTCTTCTTAGTCTCCGTCAAGATTTCATAACTTGAAGATCATGGTGCGGATGATTTGGCTGTCGAACAGTATTCTGCACGAGTTGGTCCGTATGCTCTCAGCATTGTATGGCATGCAAGGCATATGACCACTGTAAGACCCGTAGCATTCATATATTGGTGAATATCTGGATCCAATCATTGCATTAATATTTTGATGCGGCATGTCTAAAAGACGAAACAGCACGAACAACACAAACGGGCACGCATGATCCAAATAATTATTACGACTGTTAAGCCTCGCATTCAATAACTACTACATAGTAGATTCGACAGCTCACAATAACTCATAGGTGAACACTCTTAATTATACATGTAGCCCAGGTGTTTATAGGTAGACCAATGTTTAGAGTGCCTGGGTATGGGTAATGTACATAAAAATTGGGTTATTTCACGGTTGAAGCAACGAGAAGCTATGAGTAGCAGGCTGGGTAAATATGGAATGAATGACAGCATTTTTTGAAATCATTAAAAAATTATGATATTTTCCAAAATGGACTACCCCAAACTATTTTACCACATTTTTATTAGCTCGTATTCTTGTTTGTCCAGTACTAATTTTTTCTTGTTTGTCCAGTGCATTTTTTTTCTTGTTTGTCCCAGATTTGTATTGGACAATTGAAGATGTTTAACTAACTTCCCGACAAGCTAGACATTTGAAACTTTTAGAATATATCAGAACACGTCGACAATGCATTATTTTAATAGTTTTAACCAGGGCTTTTTTTTAAAAAAAAAAGGTGCCGGAACACACTTCATGTCAAGCTTTTTACTAAATAAAATTATATTCAAATGTCACTTAAATGAAATTTAAAGGAGCTATGCCACGAAGCGAACAAAAAAAGGTTGATTTTTACGATAATTTTTTATTTTAGTCAAAACAAAGCTACAGAAACAATAAAATACATACATTATATTTGAAATATATTGTACAAATAAGACTAAATAAGACTAACTTTAAAATATAATTGTAAATACATATGTAATGTATTTATTTATGAACTTGAATAAAAGTTTAGAGTGATTTCCAAAGTTTTTTCCAATTCTCGTCTGATACATCATCTCGATTCCTTTTCTTAGTGTTAGAGTCTAAGGCCGAATGTCTTCCTTTAAGTAACCACCTATCAACATATTTTGAAGGATCGAAAAGTGTCAAGGGTGGTCCCACGAGTTTGATGAACAAGAGTGCCGAAACTGTTTTAGTGTTTAACGAAGCTCTTGTTGGGGTAATAATAAGATTCATTTGCGAAAACCCCCGTTCACATTCACTTGAAGAAATGGGAATAGAATTCAGAGCATATACCAAACGCAAGAGTTTTTCAGAATATGTCTTTTCGAGAATGTATTCGCGAAATCCACGAATCATTTCTCGTTCATCTAGTTGTAGCCTGATCGAAATGTTTCTAATTTCCATCTCTCCAAATGTCAACCGATTATCAATGTCTTCAGGCCAATATTTTTGGTCAAGTACGCGAGCCCAAAGTGCAAACTCAACATCTTTATTATCTAGCAGCCTTTTTTCAATTGACGTTTTCAACGTGGAATAAAATATTTTCGGATCAATAGGAGGATCATTTTTAGAAACTTTTTCGTGAAGTAAAACTCCACGAAAATGCAGATTGCTTATAGCAGCTGCAGCACATTTATAATAGGGTCCAAAATTCTGTTTTCTTTCTTCAAAAACTTGAACGAGTTCATTTATTTTTCGATTTGCAATGTAAAGGTTCACATTGCGATTTTGTAGGTCCAAACTAAGTTCCGACAATTCTTGGAGAGCGTCGCACATCAATGCTAGATCCAATAAAAATGCTGTTGATGTTATTTTGTTCTTTAAGCCACTGTAAGTACACTTGTCATTTTTATCTCTTGTAGGGTCATTCATCGCTTCTTCAAAATGACGCACAAGGGATTCATAATTATTCCACACAGCCGAAACTGAACGAAAACTAGATGCCACCCATCGGGTACTTAAAACTCTTCCGATTTTCAGTACCTCAACGCCTAGTGATTCTGCACATAAATGCAACTCTCTATTATTTTTCGGCGACGCGTGGTATAAAACATAAAGTTTATCAATAAATGATTTGAATCTATTGATCCCTGAAATTTTTTTTACAACATCACTTACTGATAATTCTAATCTGTGATTAGTACAATGCCAAACTATAATTGAAGGAAATTTTTCTGTCAGCAATTTTTTCACTCCATTTTTAGAACCTAACATCACAGCAGCGCCGTCGCATGCAACCGAAACTAAATATTTTTTTAAATATTCTTCTGTCATCCCATATAAATCAAGAGATTGGAGTAATGATTCAAATATTCCTTTTGCCGTTACGTCTTTAAGTTCAATCAAATCCAAAAACAAATTAATTGGTGAATTCATTCCAACACTTTCGACACAGCATCGAACATACACAATGAGGGTGGTTTTTTGGCTTATGGTGGTAGACTCATCAATTATCAAAGAAATTATATTTTTCGATTGAACAATTTCTTTGAAAACATTTTTTCTCATTTCATCACATATATGATTTACAATGTTAACACATGCGTTAGTGGAATGGAGAATATGACCCATTTCGATCCCATTTAGTTCTTGGAGATTAATTTCACTTTCAAACATATTGAATGATTGATTTTCCTTAGCTACTTTATATGCAGTTCGAAAAATGTTTGCTGTTATTACTTTTTCGCGAGATAACGATTTTAAAAAAGTATTTTCAATCTGCTTTTTTTTGGCTTCAGAAATGATTTTTAACGCTGCTTTGTGTGCAATAGATCCTCTGTGATCGAAAATTTTTTTTCGAAGTGACCCCAATTGTACCTTCCTCTCTTTCCCAGAATACGTGATTTCATTATTGGCCCATTCTTTGGATATTTTCATTCCCATTGTCGTTTCAGTTCCAAGAGTTCCAACGTTTCTGCAAATTGTGCAGCCAAGTTTCATTTTGTGTACGTTCAACCATTCGTTTTTTGAGCAAAAATCGTTTTTTTGATCTAATGACCAGCAGTCTGGCCAATCGTTTTGAGTTCGACCTTGATCCCCGAGATCAGCTAGAGATGATTCAGGAACATCTACATGTACCGATATTTCCATATCTTCTGTCATCGTTTCTGTTTTGAGCTTTTTATTTGCGGAATCGGCGCCGCTGCCGGTGGTTGAGAAGTAACAGGAAATTTTTTTCATATTTAAACTTGGGGTTGCACTAAATAATATATAAAATAGTTGCACAACACGTAATCGTAACACAAACTGACTAAACAAACGTAAATAACAATATACGCAGATGCTGCCATGCGATAAACGTCAAACTGTCAAAATCATAATACGCAGCATACGTATGAAGCTAGTTACATACGCATGTTTGCTATTTAAACTATACGGTTACTTCACTAACACTAACACGCCAACATTCAAAATGGCTTCCACCTGTACCTTATTTTATCATTTTAACGAATTATTATTGTAATTACTTAAGCGCAAATATTTTTTCGTTTAATTGATTTTGAAATAAAACCGTGAAAAAAGGTGCCGGAACGCCGTTCCACCGCGTTAAATGGAAAAAAAAGCCCTGCTTTTAACCATTTTTAAGCAGAATTGAATTCATTTTCAGTAAATTCTGTTTTGTATGGAAAGTTATTATTGTTGATTGCTAAGGGGGTCCTATCAACAAAATTATTAATATATACGTGCGTTACTATGGAAATCAATATAAAATGTCAAAATGACATTTCAGTATTCTATATTTATTCAGTATTTCTTTCTATCAAGTACAATAAAAAGTTTTTATTAATACATAGAATTGTCAAGTTTATATGATTCAACAGAAAATTTAAAAACGTGGTATATAAAAAGTTCTTTTTATCTTGTAATTATTTCTATGTAAACATGTTTGATATGTTAGAAAAATCTTTATTGCATTTTCTCCAAAAGGTGGAAACTTTTTTTTACAGTCAAATTCAAAGAACTGAACATCAAGGGTGGGTTCTATCTTTCGTCAAATATATGACCACATCCTTTTTTTTCCTTTTCTAAATACTTATATTTATTTCGAATATTGATTTAGTCAAAATTTCTTCAAGCACACTCACATATTGTTCTTCTAGTGGTAAGAAACTGGTAGGAACCATTAGGAATTAACATGATTTTTATAAAAAAAATAAGTATTGTACATGTTTGCATATTTTAGTTTGATCCTTGTATTTTTCTATGCATAATTTAATTGGCGCGCATTGTTAATTGTTTCGTTTCGTTCCATTTAGTATGTCACCTCGTAGCATAGTTGATAATGCGCGGACGGGGCATCAACCCAAGAGATGCAGGTTCGATCCTGCCGGGTGTCTTACTTTTTTCAAAAAGATTTTTTCTATTGGTTATAATATATTTTCTCAGACGTGTTTTTCAAATTTATGTATGTTGAATAATTAAATATTCTGTACATTTGCGCATTGAAAGATGGTGACTATAAACCCATGTTTACAGTAACAACCTTACCGGTTTGTTTTGACATTTTGTTATAATGTATGTATGAAATGCTGGTTTTGTGTTGTCATTGACAGATATAGTGAATCTAAAATTGTGTTGAAACCCTTGGTTTTTGACAGATGCAAGCGATAACAGTGTAAATTTTGCTACAAATAATTCTGCAATGCGAAATATCTTGCAGCCTATTTAATCAGTAGGCTTAGTAACCTTTATTTCAGCTGCACTTTCATATATTTATTGTATAGAGATAGTTTTGTTAAAATGTGTTTCCGCTTGATATTCACTACAATATATAAAAATTCTTTTATGACACATGTTTCACTCACATACTAAGATCTATGAAGTATCTATCAAAATTTATGTTTGAGTTATTAATGTTATAATTATTGTCAATACTATGTCTTAGAATAGAAGCTGTGTAATGTGAGAAAAGGGTTGATAAAATTCCAAGTTATGTAGGGAGTGGTAATTTTTAATGAGAAAATCGTGAGGAACAGGAAGCAAAATTTCCATGAGCTGGCGGCAGTTGAAGCCCACAGTTCTAGACAACATGTGGGTAGTGATTAAAGATTTCCCACAAACATTTAAACATAAATAAATATTTTTTAATGTCTCATTTTAATAATAGTGTGGTACCTTGTTATGTTTAAAACAAAACATAACCAACTTTACTCCGAGGGCAACACTATTCCTTATCGATGGTCGACTTTGAAGACTGTTTGGCCGAAATAACATAGAGGCGGCTGTCTAATTTCCGGCGCCAAGAACGGATGTCTCGTGGCGTGACACAGGACTCAGGGCTTTTTGAATTTGTCTGCCGTCCGATACAGTCGTGCTTCAGTGAGGTCTACCCGATAGCATCATGGACATGACCTAACTGAAGTCCGGCGCGGCCATGCCGAGAAGCCTCTGTTTTCGTTCCACTATTGGTATTTGAACCTATTATTTGATCCACCAATCTTGATTATTTCTCTTTAATTTAGCCACGTGTATTTAATTAAATCTAGTTAGCCATTTCAATTTCAGTACTGAGCCAGCCTAATATCTATTCTTCAATGTATTATAAATTCCTTTTTGTCATAATATAGTTTACTGTCAAAGTAGTAACTGGTCTTTCATTTATTTATTGTTTCTATATTCTATACTTGTTTGACTTATCTATCACGGTCTATAAGACCGTGTGGCGCCCCAATTAAATATGTCATTCTTAGCAATGGATTCTATGAGCCTTCAGCCGTGAGAATCCCAATCTAATCTTAATTTCAGTTGTCAGTTGCGGGGTTTCCAAAGGAGTAGCGGATGCGGTTTGAGAGAAAGATCGGGTAACCCACGCCCTAGTAATCATCTTATGTTCATTTGATCTATTTGTTTCTTCGGAGATTTCGTTCTGTGATTGTGATTTCGTATCACAATCACAAAATTATACATAACAACCTCAAGTATAATATATATATAAAATATACACTTAATATTATTACGTATTCATTGCATCGGTCCCATTACAAACTCTTCATGATGGTGGTTGTCTACTACCTTTTATTTAGATAAATCATAATACTCATAGTATAAAGTCTTTACCAGTACAACGCCATAAAATTGTAGCTAAGATAATATAATGTGATTCTGGAATAGTCCTATTATTTTGTTAGTGTATTCTTGTTTCATACTTCTCTTGGCATTTCGTCCAAAATGAAATGACTCAATTTGTGATACATACAAGTTATGTCCAGTCCAATATTGCTTGCGAAGTTTCTTTGTGCACATACTGTACAAGAGTTGACACTCTGAATTCTTCTCTATTTTCGGATGCTATAAATGATCTTACAAGCTATATCTATTTCCATAAAATAATGATATGTATTCTAAAACATTATGGTAATGGTTTGACATTTTGTTTTCAGATTTTACAACTCAGAGGATGTGTCAGTGGGAGTATGGACGGCTGCATTGTCACGCGTGGATCGCTTTCATGATGTCAGGTTCGATACCGAATGGTCAAGCCGCGGTTGCAACGATTCATATCTGATCAGACATAAGCAGTCTATCGAAGACATGCAGGACATGTTCACAGTCTTAACAGAATCTGAAGGATCAAGAATATGTCGGTTAAATTATTCACTCCGTCCAGCTTATGAATATAATTGGAATGTTTTACCAAGTCGGTGTTGTGATATAAAAAATTAGAAGAAAATCCTACATACCTAGATAAAAATTATTTAAAAAACTCTATCATGATTACCATTCAAAGTAACTGACATTTGAAGATTTTATCCAAAGTCAGTTATTTTCACTAGGTATTCATTTTTTTACGTTTTTCTTAGCTCATATTCTTATTTGTCCAGTGGTTATTTGTCCGGTACAAATCTTGCAATCGATTTTTAACTAACTTCCCGACTAGCTAGACATTTGAAACTTTTAGAATATATCATAACACGATAGAAGAGAAGAGGCGATATGACAGCGAGTCGCAGTCAAAGCCTCGGTAAAATCAAAAAAAATCATAACACGATGACAATGCATACTTTTAATACTTTTAGCCATCTTTAAGCGGAATTGAATTAATTTTCAGTTAATTCTGTTTTGTATGGAAAATTCGTAAAAAGTAAAACAATATTATTGGTTGCTAAGGGGGTCCTAGCAACTAAATTATTAATATATACGTGCGTTACTATGGAAATCAATATGAAATGACATTTCATTATTCAGTATTTCTATCAAGTACAAATTTTTTTGATCGTTTAAGCTAGTCAAGTCAAGTTTATATGATTCAACAGAAAATTTAAAAACTTTGTATATAAAAAGTTCTTTTTATCTTGTAATTATTTTTACATTATATTCCCTACTAACTAGTGAATACAATACCGGTTTCACAGTAGTTTTCGAAACCGAAATACCGGTATATTTGGTATTAAAAAATCGGAAACTAAATGTATTAATAAACATAAAATGTAGGTACATTCTTTGTTGAGTTACACAATGCCTGGTTTGTTCCCGTTATTAAAGATTACAGTAAAATACGTTCAAGGAGAATTTAATAAAGACTTGGTCAATCGACTAACAAATGGTGAAAGATTTAGTTTACCTTTTAATGAATAGACTTCAGTAAGGAACCGCTGTTATTTAAATGTAATTGTGAATGGTGAATTGACTTCAAAGTTGCAATTATGAGATTGTAAACTCTACACAACTACTTCAAACATTTTGTAAATGAATTCTCACTCTTAAATGATCTTTTATTATTATTCCTCGAAGAAATATTGATATTTATTTGTTTATTAGTATTATTTATGTTCAAAACATTCTAATTATTATGATGGTTGCAATAAAAGTAATTACATTGTATTATGTATGACTCGTCAAGTCTTAAAACCTGCTCTGGAAATTTTGCAATATTTTTAAAACCCCCTTTTTTATAAAAAGTAAAAAGTCACCAGAGCGGATTTTGTGACTCAACAACATGGGATATACTACAATGTTGTGAATAAAATGATTATAAAATCTTTTCATACAAAACAGTTACTTATTTTAATCTTGACTCACATAATAATATATGTATGTATGTGTAATATTACTAATTGTTTTTTTAGTTATGTCACTTGTACCTACTCATTTAATCCTTAGCACCTCAATTGATTGTACTTCTTTACTAAAAACTTTTGCATTTATTTTTTATGTAAATAATCAAAGTCATACTTTCTGCAGATTATTAGTTGTATTTTTTTATTAATAATGTATATTGCAATAAAAGTATCATATACTATATATACATATATAATAGGCAACCCTTGTAGTCCAATGAGTAAGGCACCGGCTTCTCATAGATGGTATACAGGGTTCCATTCCTGCAGGCCTATTCTTAACAGTTATCACTTAAGCATGTTTCCGTTATTTCATTAGTCTAAATTAGCATGTTAGGAATTCTTTATACTAAACGTGATAAAACAGTTAGCGGCGGCTATTTTTAATTCTTGGTAGACATGTCGGTCAAATTCAAACAGAGCCGCAGTTAAATGGTATCACCTTTTGGCAGTTCGGACGGTTAACTTTTTTACACAATTAACCGCCAGAATAGGTAAAGTGATAATTGTGATATATTTATCACAATTAGCTCTTTTTCGATGTTAAGTGATATGTTAAAATAAGCCTGCTGGTATGGTTACAATTTATCTATGTTAAGTTCTCAATCATGGGTCTGTAATGGTTTCACTAATAATTAGTATAGCCAGGTCCGAAAATGCAGCTTTGCCATGCAATCGATCGGATTATTCTGATTTTTGGATATGTTTTATAAATGAAGTACATATGTGTTTTATTCAATGAATAATTCACAAGACTTGAAAATGTGACATTTTATATATTATGTATGTTCAATATGTTTAATAGTTGGGGTCCTAATATAAAATCAAAGTCGCCGCCAAAAATCACACACGAAACTGGTTATTTCACAATGTCTCTTCAGCAGTGGATATAACGATAAAAATAGTTACTATTATACCAGTGTTGATTTCAGTATAATGTTCTTGCTGATGGCCAAATAGCTTAAGCGTTGACCTACAATATCGTGGGTCACAGATTCGGATCCTATTGTGGCAAATACACATTGTTTTTCAGTTTGTGTTTGAGTCAGAGTATGAACCTATGGAGCAAGCGGCTAATATCATTTCTCGTAAAAACAAAAATCTGTTTATGCAAACCTCCACCTTGTGGAGAACCATATTATGATCTTATAAGGATCGGACACGGTATAAAAAAAATTGTAGAAAAAATAATTCTATCATATATTTGTCTGAATTTTTTTTATATAATTAATAGATAGTGTGCTACAGTGGTTAAAAATGGAGAGGAATATAAAAAATTCACATAACACTTAGTTTTGCGTATATTATGATAATTATAAATTTAAATTAAAGGCTCTATTCCACATATATTTTTAAATTACGAGGACCTATTTCCTCCGCTTCATTGTGTCACTGTCAACTGATATTAAATAATATGTAGGTAGAGGTACCTACCTATACCATATTTAAGTTACTCATACTAATAAATTTTAAAAACAAAGTTACAAATTAAGATATGAACAATAATTAAAAACAAAATTCTATCATTAAATTTAGCAAGCATTTCAGAAAATATAAATGTAATTCAGTACTTCATTCAGTCTGCATAATTGAATATTAATAAGTTATGAGGAATTTAACCAATTACCACAAATTCAAAGGCTATCAATTAGTTATCAGCGATCCATTAACAATTTTTTGATGTAAAAAAAGAAATCAATAAAAAGGAACAATTACAGTTAAGCCCCAGAATTTTATTGTTCATTTATTCCGGTAGGTTGATATCTATTTCCTCACAAACTGTTGCTCTCAGTATTGTTTTGCAATTTAAAATTATCAGCGTACTCGTGGATCTGCTCAATAATGGATAACATTTATTCTTCTTCATTTCCACTGTCAACTAGTAACTTTGGCACAGGATACAGTGCCGTATATCTCACATTTGAACGAGAACTAAGGACTTTAGATGACGTGACCCGAGATCTAAGGGTTATAACAGTATGAAAGAGTTTTATACCTGAAATAACTCAGTATCCACTTACCGATACTCTTAGATGCGCTGGGGTAATGCATGATCATCATCAGGACCTCAGGAAGCAATATGCCAATCAAAATACCTAGATCTATATTTCGTACTAATTGCTTCACGTGCACACAGCAACATATCACATCCAAACTTTCCCTAAGATGAGCTGGAGCATACATTATATTATTATAACGGCTCGGTGAAAAGATTTTACTCGCCTAGTTTACTAGAGTCACCTTGCTACCACTGAAAACGGATAACACTATTTAGTATGCTCTATCAGAGTAAGGTGAGTTATTCGATTGAACTAAGTACATGATCGGACTACGCCATATTGCTCACCTTATAAATTTACTATGAAACAATAATTATGTATAACTTATTGTCATTATAAAACATTAAATAAACCATTATACACTTTGATCACAACCCACGACTTATCAATATAAATAAGGTATGGAACTATAAAAATATACTTAAATCAGAAGAACCCGATTGATTTCATATTAAAATTACCCCGCTAACTGGACGGTGTTATGCAATAACCATTTATCTACTAAAATTATTACATTTATCTACAAAAAAAATATTACTTTAAAACATACATTGTGATTGTATAAAGACTTTTTTAATAATATGATCAGTTGATTTTATTGCAAAATAGTAATCGTTGCAAAAAAAAAAAAGTTTAGTTCTGAAGGTTGAAAGTGACAGATCCTAAATACCATATTTATGGTTCAATACAACTTACCTTAGCCTTGTATTTCCACTTTAACTTATAAAACAATAATTATAATGAATTTAAGTAAGTGGGGCGACGATAACTAGGCAGATATTGTAAAAAAATGGAAAAAACGACAACGTGTGACATCAGAGTTTCACAACAATGCCATGTTGTTTAGTGAATGACTGTTTACTGCAAAATGGATTTGTTTATTATTGTATACACATATTTTTTAAGTCTCATAAATGGCAATACAGACCGAATTTGACAATGATCTTTTTTGCAAAACTTAGAAATCATATTCATATTGTCGTTACAACGAAAAACACAAAGTGTCGCTTAATTGGTTATTGCATAACGACGTCCCTGGCAAAAATGTAATTGTTATTGTATTTAAAAATTTGTTTGGTATTAATTATTAATTCAGAGTATGGGGTTATCCATATATGTTGTCACGCCCTAAGAAGGAGAAGGGAATGTGATGAAGGTTGTGTAGAAAATATGATGTCACAAACCAACAAAATATAAAGTGAGAACATTTACAAAGAATTCATTTTTACCGAATATGGGTGTGGGTAGAGAATACCAAAAATGGTGTGACACCATTTCTTGGCAACACCAAACTACCATATGGTGATTAGTTTTATGGTGCCACAATCAAACAAGTACGCATACTTATAAAATGTTTTGTACCATTCGTTATTTTTGGTATTTTTATTGTGCCTGCATGCAAATGCATGCAGTTTCTTGATATGAAACCCTATTTGTAGATTAATAATTATATGACATAAGCACTGATAAAACTAATACAAAAGACATTTTTTTAATATTATAAGCTTAAGGAGTCTAGCACACTACCAGGGGCAATACAATTTACTAAAAAAATGTGTTTATTTTTTTAAAATTACTAATATGTATCCAAAAAAAATACAAAGAAAAACAGATATTTTTTAGATTATATAATAGGTAAGTACCTAAATACAAGTCAAAAACTGAAAAAATGTGTGTTCATTAAATATTTAGTTACAGTTCACAATTATTTGTTTTTTTTCTGAATTGAGTTTGATAAATTTCCCAAACTAATGGGTTGCGGTTCCCTGGGGGGCCTTAGGGCTTTTGCGGGGGGCCACAAAATCTTTCAGTAGAACTACAAATATTTATTTATGAATATTTTTACAATTATTATTACAACACCTCAAACACATCGCGAAGTAAAATATTTATATTTTTTACTTAGTGATGTATGTGACGCGTCCCAAATTATGAATCTACTTAGGTTAGGTACTGATATTTATATTACAGAAAATTTAACTTTTACTAAATTATGAATTTAGATTATAATAGTACAAAGATGATTTTAAAGAATAGTTTCATCAAATAACATAATAATGGATATCCGTACATATTTTTCAACTCATTAAATTTTTGAAAGAAACCTAACCAACCTAATTTCGAAAAATTAGCCTGGCAACACTGAGAAAATCTTTGTGCTTAAGTCCGCCTACTAAAAGTCTGTGACAAAAAGAAGACTTCATATTACTAAGAAAGATTTGGAGTTTGGAAGGACATAACTTTCCTATTAAAATAAAATTAATCAACAAAGACGACATTTTATACTGAAAGAATTAAAAAAACATCTAAGTATATAAATTTTATAGGAAGTGTACTGCTGCCAGAAATATTAGATTCTAGAACCAGTTGATCTATGAATATTAAAGAACCAGAAAGACTAAATTTTTATATTATCAATAAGTTTTTATTATTCTATATCATTATTTCAAGCGTCATACAGTTACATCTATCTAATTCACTGTTGAATAATTTAATAAAGTTTACTGTTGTGATAAACCCAGAATGATAGATTTTATGGTACCTACCTACAAGTCTTGTTTGCTGGTGATTCCACTGTGGCATACTTCGTATTCGTCTCTGCAGCTGTGGGTGTGGGTTTGATCCCGTGTAAAAAGCACATTATGTTCTTTCAATGTGTTTGATCAAGGTCAAAAACCAAATTAATTGTGCTAATGGCTAATAATCATTCCTCGTAACAATGTCAAATATTATCAACTGAACATGACGCTTTCTATATTTACTCTTAGTTTTTAAATTATTGTATTTGAAATAATATACTGTAGGTACCGATATCGCAGTATTAAAAAAATCAGAAAGCTCATCAATGCATAATATTATTATTATAATAATACATATAAGAATACAATATATTCACAAAAACATAAGGTTTGATGTAGGCACGTACTGTTTGTAAAATATTAGATATTATTGTTGGGCTCACTCTGTGAAGGGGTCCATATTACATTCTGCTTAGGGTGCATTTGTGATTTAATTTATATAAGTACGTTATTTACTTGCATAATTAGTATGATTATTATTTTTCTGTTGACTTCTTTCAATTTCAATGGTATTTAAAAAATGTACATACTTTTTACTTATTATAAAAATGTAATATACCTTACTTACTTTTTCGGATGTAACTTGGTGGAGTTTAAGGTGATGCCTTTACTGAGCCCTTTTTAAAGAGGCACCTAGCGGAAAAATACAAAGCTTGCAATTTGAGACATTTTTTGATAATTTACAATTTCAACTGTATTAATTAATAAATAATATGTATATGAAAACGTTAAAAAGATTTTTTTTTATCTTAAGTCAAAGATAAACCTACAATTTAAGAAAAACGTTATAAAATGTGAATTTTGTTTATGTCCCCATCTTTCTCCCAAGCAATGGTCTTGTTAGATCAAAATATGTTCAGTGATATTATCGGAATCTGTAAAAAACGTAACATAGTTTTTAGAATTGTGATGCTTAAGGCTATAACCTCAGTTGAGGCACGGTCTAAAAAGATAGTGGCTAGGCGATGCGTGGATTGCGGGTCGCGGGTGCAAATGACGCATGCCAAACGAAATATAATTTGTCATATAAATCCAACATGCGTCCTTTTAATGTTCTATTTATTGTTCTATTAGTAACAATAATAATACATTCATTGACATGTAGTGGCAGTACCTGAATGACACATTTTAGATCTAGAAAATAAATTACAAAAATATGTATATATCAGTACGCAGTGACATACTGAAGCAAACTGCTACAAGCGAGACTGAAATTTTGGCCTCTTATCTTCGTATTAAATTTAATGTAATTTTATTACATACTATTCGCATTTCATTATTTTTGGAATGGACACATGCAAGCAAATTTATAATAAACTGATATATTATATACTGCACTGCTCGCGGAACCCAGTTGGGTGAAGCATAATATTATTTTATATCAATTATAATATACAATTACCTGTTCCATGGCCCCCACATCCTGAAGCGGGCGTCCACTAAGGTTAAAGGCAGTGTGACGCTCGATAGTTCGTTTTTGGTGTTCGAGGTAAAATTAAGGGTATTCAGTGTATCAACAAATATTAACCAAAAAATGCAATTAATTACACAACCACATATATGAAAATGTTAATACGCCCGAAGGAAATTGCAGGCGATTTTTTTTACGATTAGGGCAAATTTGTGTTGTGAGTTTATCTCACCTATCTGGTCAATTCCCCAGGCTAGAGCCCTGTCAGTGCCCCTTTTGTGGTGGCCATGGTGATTTCCAAAATTCAGTCCAATTTTGGATTACTTATCGTGGGTTGTTAGACAAATTAATTATTTTTTGTCAATTTTGAAATGAGTTTCTGTGAATTAGAATTAGTTATTTTTACCTGTATACCGATTTTTTAAAAATTTTTCCCCCCTTTAAAAAAAAGTCAAAAGGGCAGAAAAAGGCAAAAAAGTGGTATTTTCACAAAATCTAGCATTTTTTTCTGCCAAACAGCTTGTTTTTATACCCCGTCTAGCATGTTTTTGTCAATGACAGTTGGCAACACTGTATACCACCAACATAAAAAAATATCTCATGTAATCTCAATGTAACTTGCCTCATTTTAAGACTTTAATACGTCACAAACCCCCGCTACTTTTATTTTTGTGGTTATAGTGCTGTAAAATTTAAATTTTATCATTGGAGGCTTTAATTCAATGATGAGATGCTTTCCGTGCCAATGTAATATTGGCACCATGATTGATATCTGACGGCTTATTTTGTAATTTGCTGGGATTAGGAGAATGTCAGACCTTCATCCAACAGTGGATCGGTAATATTTGATAAAGATTTTATTTTTGTCTATAAAGAGTTATCAGTGAATAAGAGTATTAGCCATACTGATGTCCACACAAATAGAAGTATCTTTTTCTGATATAATAAAAATATGAGAGTTACCATGCTGGATCATTGATAATGCGAGAATCCGACTCAATGAGGGGCTTCCTGCTGAGAAGACGGACGATTCTAGCTCCGGACGCCTTGGGTCCATTGACGTTCGGCGTAAAAGCAAGCACTTGGACCAACATCCAACTTCCAAAACCTCTGAAACCCTGAAAGAGATGACAGAAATAAATTTTGCAATCCTAAGTAAAATAATATAGTTTTAATATTACGACATAAAATTCTTAAGTTAATATATTGACTGCTGACCAGATAATTACTTTTTAATTAGCACATTTAAATAGCGTGTTAATTATAACGAATGGCCAAGTGAATGAAAATCTGCATACTAGCGAACTGCACTTTTGACCAAAAATGAAATTTTGATGGCATTTTGTTAAAAAGCATGTTTTATCGGGGTCTCAAATTTCAGATTTAACCTGTTGCACCCCGGGGACAGTTTTACGGTTTTTGCGGAAAAAAAGTCGCCACGTACAAGGTCTTGAAACGCGGAAGTTAATGGTGCAACCCCCGTTTTTTATTGAAAATGTTGCTGGAATGTGTACATTTAAAAAATATTGGCGTTTATTTCAGCTTGATCGGAGATCAAATGGCAAAGTTAGATGCAAATAATTGTGTTATCCAAATTAATAACCGGCAGGTTGGCGCGGGCGACGTGTTACGCATAGATCGGAATGCTTCACTCACGGACAATAATTGTATCTAGTGGCATCAGAGCCAGGGTGCGTGGTCGGGGTCCCGAATTTCAGTTTTAACTCGTTGCACCCCGGGGGCGCATCAGAGAGGGAGTGCGTGGAAGGGGTCTCGAATTTCAGTTTTAACCCGTTGCACCCTGGGGACAGTTTTATAATAATAAACTGAATTTGTACTACTTTTTAAGATATTTAAATGCAAAAAATGTACAAAAAAATAAAAATTTAAAATATTATATTTTTTTACTTTTTTAAATTCAATCCTTTGCACTCTACGTAACTCCCGGACAGCGCCGGGTGATATAGCTAGTTATACATAAATAAGTATTACAAAAATGTTTGATTTATTCTTCAACGAATATAACCACGAATATGTTACAATTCCATATGTAAACACCGCATATATTTATTCCAAATGTTACCATGAATAAAGTGTAGAGACTTTATTTCAATGAGAAGTATACGAGAATTTTATGTCAGATCCATGCAGGTGTAAACAGTAAGTGAAATTTTATGTCAGACACATAAAATAAGTATAACGGTATAAGTGTCAGATGTAAACGTACCATTAACTGTCAGATGTCACTCTCACGAGACGTGTAGAACATGTCAGATGACATTATATACACACTGGAAACCAAATCGTACCATAATTTGGCTTTTAAAGATGTCATCATGAGCATTGCAAATATACAGGTCCGTCATCATTCATTCATGTTATGTTTCTTATGTTTAGTTTAATTGTTTCTGCAATTTTATTGTGTCCTAAGTCGTCATGTGAGGTTGGGTTAGGTTTTTGCGTCTATTTAAACGTGAGATACCTTTTAAAACGGCCTTGAAATATACATCAAAATAAATTATGGATTTCTAAAAACTACAATATAGAAACTGATCTGAAAAGCGATCAGTATGTATGTACTTGATACTCGTAAAGCCATTTAAGACTAATAAGTTTTGAATTCTAGTACAACCATTATCTATGTGATGACATATTTACCAGACTATTTTCATTGTTGCAGATATTGGAGAAAGATGGTCTGACCGCGTTCGTATGCGACAAGTGCGTTGTGGATGCGGAAGGGGCCTACGACTTCAAGATACACTGCGCTCCGGACAAAAGCCGAGGTGAAATTAACAGAAGAGTTTATTTTATTTTTCAAAACCAAAGCCTAAAGCAAAGGGTGAGGTTGTACCGTTTCATGATTTATTTTTTGTAGATCAAATATACATAAATTATAACCTGACAAATGACATACTACTGCTAGTAGCAAATTTGAAAAAATAAGCATCGTCAAAAACCCTTCACGTGAGAATTCGGCACAGATGTGTAATATCACAAAGTTATACATGATAATCTTACATTGTTATTAAATTAATTGTTTTAGTAGTGTAGGAATGTGGTTGATGTGGAGGAGTGAAGAACTGAAGTATGAAGGCTGGCAGAGATGGCGAATTTATTTGACAGATGACAGATACAGTTTCCAGTTATGCAATAGTACAATATAACAGAGGGTATGTATTATTTTCTGAGGTACTAAGCTCTCTAGAAAGATACAAGTTTATCGAGTCAATATTACGAAGAGACTGTCTTGTTTCATCCCGACAGCATTTTATTGAACCTGTCACGATGGAAAATGCTTACTTCAACAGTGAGAAATATAATAAACGTTTAATAAATATCGGTGAGGTTAACAAAGTGCTTACTAAGTAGTAATTTGATTGTGTGAAAATGTATACAAAGAAGTTGCAATATGTACTTAACAATAATGAAATAAATAACATTAATTTGAAAGCAATTCATATGTCATGGATTGACATTGATGAGACACCGCTTGGTTCTCACAGAAAGCATACTCACATAGCCACAGTAGTATCACAGTGAAACAATCATACAAACACTCAGATTATGAGAAGATTCGATACTTAATTGTAATGTGATCTCACCAGTAAATTTTATTTCAACCTGCAGCGAGTGTTCCAAGTCATGATTGTATCCGTGATATATTTTTTATTCGGTCCATCTTCAAATTGTACAAGTCTCTCGCAAATGATTTCTTGCCGTCATGGACACGAAAAGTTTGACAGAGTTTTGAAGATTGCGATAGCATTTATTCATATACATGTTACCGTCAAATAGTATAATATAGATTTTTTTTTAATATTTACATTGTGAATACAGTGAAACCCCGATTTAACGTTTTTCTAGGGTCTATTATAATATCAACGTGTTCTTTCACCTTTTCGACAATGTTGCTTTTCTTTTAAACTGACAATGTTTTTCTTTGCTGAGACATTATATTTGATCGGGCGTAAAAAAAATAATTTAATAAATATTGGATATGACATAACCTTGGTCTCTGGCACTGCAGTCATGACCAGCGGCGGCTCCTCTAATACCATGCAAGTGCTACGCACTGCCTGCATTTTTGAAGACATCGCTCAACTTTTCATTGTTATTCATATGTGTATCACTCACTTCGTGATGTAGAACATGTAGCAGTATCATGAACAATACTACGTGCATGGGCGCAAAGCGATTGAGATCCAAATAGATTTTCAGTTTGCACAGGATTACAATGAGATCATTGTATACTTCTTAAACCGTGGTCCAATGTTCCTGTAGTAGCGTTTTGTGTAGCATTTTTTAGTTTATTAGCATTAATTTATTAATTTTTAATTTTGATACGCAATTTCAATTTAATTTTAAATAGTTCACACGTAAATTGCGGGAAGTAAAAATGTAAAACCGAAAATCAAATAAAATGAAACGGGTCTGCAGAAACTTCACGCATATTGCGGGAAAACGTGACTTTTGGGCACGTGAAATCAAGGTGTAAGTGTATGACTACGAATCCGACGACGAGGTGTCGCGGGCTTCCTCGTGGTTAGTTTGAAAAAGACTTTCACATAAGCTGGCTAAGCGGCTATTGACGATTTAATATGATTTTTCAACTTAACAATAATTGGCTTTTTAGATATTCATCGTGACCGATTGTCTATTCATAAACCCTGCAAATTGTCAAATAAATCTCATCAATCTAAAAGTTGTTTTCTAACGAACCTGAAATGTAAAGGTAACCTAATCATTGGACCCGGGGGGGGTTTCATTTCTTGTTTAGATCCCATCTGTATAGAAGGTTTTTTTCAACATCTTTTATTGACAACCTGCCGCCATGTGAGTGACGTATGAATCCGTCCATTTGGGTTGATTACCACGTAGCGCGTATTTACAACAAGTAGACTCAATAAGGCTCATTGGGCTCCTCGACACATTATGATTATGTTACAATACTAAAAAAATGTATTAAATTAGTGATGATGTCAAAAATATTCCACACAGATCACTGACCACTTGAAGGAGATCGCAATTTGTGGGTGCATGTTTTTCATCACGTGCGCTTTCGTAAGTATAGACCACTTTTCAATTGGTAATAAATAAAACGCACATTAATGTTTCCGAGTAGGGTCCTAAATATAGCACCATTTTTTAAAGTACCTATATAAACAAACTTCGAGGTTACAGTTTTATTTTATTTTAGACATTTAAAATATTTTTGAAGAGTGGTAGATTTTATAACAAGAATTAACCCCTGACAAAGACCTTTTTTTATTGATTTTTGAATTTCCGCACGGATGACATCGTCTTTGTGGCTTCTTATTACTTGCCGTGGGCGGGGAATGTATTCCTCCAAATGATCTGTTGAAGTCCTAGGCAACAACCTCAGAATCTTACACATTTTAACGTAACCTGACTCACTTATGAACTATTGAATGATTCTCCCTTTAATGTTGTTTGTATTTTCAGGCAGAGACACGCGGGTGACGCGCGGTTTGTGTGCGATTCTTGCCCATACAAATGCTACTCCAACGACCGGTTGAAGGCGCACAAGAGATGCCATACTGGAGAAAAGCTATTCGTCTGTCCCAAGTGAAACTTCAGGTGAATATCTTCGTCGCGTTACTATGAAAATCAATATGACATGTCAAAATGACATTTCAGTATTATTTCTATCTAGTACAAATTTTTTTTAAGCTAGTCAAGTCAAGTTTATATGATTCAACAGAAAATTTAAAAACGTATATAAAAAGTTCTTTTTATCTTGTAATTATTATTAATTTATGTGAAAAAATAAAATAAATTGGCAACACATGGGTAATAATATCTTTACTTAATGTGCTAACTGTTTGCGTTTGTCCATCCAGGAGTCGACGAGCGACGGATTGCACAAACATTCAAAGATGCACACAAACACACAAATGAACTGCCCATACACGAAGACCACCAGCAAGAACTGTGTGCATGTGTGTGTTGTTTTCATGTTCACACTTGTTGCGTTTTTTTTTCGTTCATTTTGAATATTTAAAATTTCGTCTTCAATTTTTGGTGCGTCTTCTTGAAGAATTTCAGCTATGGAATTAGCAATTTTAGTAATGTCTGTATTGAAAGGATATAAAAAAATGCAGCCACCGGTTCGATAATGGAAAATTGCAGGAATCTATTTTGAAATTGCTCTAAAAGCGATGAGTAATAAATAATTTTTCAACAATTACTTTTTTCATCCTTGGAAAATGAACAAGAGAATATTTCGAAAAAATATTTATCCAAAACTGTATTTTAGCTTTGAAGGCTTTTATGGAACTAATCATTTCTGCTATATCTTTATTTTTTCCCTGAACTTCGAGATTTAAATTGTTTAATTTTTCACAAATCAGTCAAAAACGTCAAGTCTATGATGAATCAGATGGTTATCTAATTGTTCGAATGTTCGACCTTTTGAAATGAAAATTTTTTTAATCTCTTCTAGAAGATCAATAAATCGACTAAGCGCTTTATCCCTTCCGTAACCATCTTATATCTGTATGTAAAATAAGGTCAGCTTGTGAGGAATTGTCTTTTTCTAAAAGGGCTTTAAATAATAAAGGATTTGTTTGAATATTGTTGATTATTTTCAGAACAACATTCATGAGATGTTCAAAGGATAATATTTTCTTGATGGATATGGATATGGAGGATAATATCTTCTTGATGAATAATACAATGATAATTCATAAAGTACGTAGCCCACCATTGCAGGAGCACCATCAGTTATTGCTGATACCTTTTGTAAAGGCATATTAATTAATCTGTCACGCAATTTTTAAAAATACCTTTCCCTCTTGCATTGGTAGTAACTTTAATAGTTCTCTTTTACACTAAAATTACTGAATACCATCCTTATGCATACTGCCAATTATTACGCTGTGTCAGCTATATCTGTCGACTCGTTTAGTTGCAGTGAGAACCATTCGCATTTTTCAACTGACTTTGTAAATCAGTTGACATTTTCTGGATCCTCATTAGATAACTGCACAGTCATCTTGAATTGCCAAACTAATTTCTCGCTTATTAATAAATTCTTCAAACAGCGTATCGGCACCAGTGGAAATGCTTTCTTAATAAATTCGCTCCCTAAACATGGTTTTGTGCCAACAAATGAGAAATTTTAAAGGAAGTAATGGTACATAGCATTTTTATTTAAACGGTTACTAAAAAACGTTTGCTGTGTGTAGATAGTTCTGATTCTAGTTGATCAATTTTTTTTTCTCAATTCTGATTTAGGTAGATAATCAACGCCAAAAAATTTGGAATTTGTTACTCTCTTCTCTTTTCATCACTGTCACAACACCGTTGTATATTAAGCAAACACATTTGTCCTTAGTTTCAAAAGTACCCAGTCTTCTTCACAATCACTGCTCAATTGATACATTCATTGTTTTTTACTCATTTTGGGGTAAAATATTTTTGATAAAAAATCAACTGCAGCGACGACACGTAATGTGGTGCAACACTAAAATTTAGACAGAACGGCGTTGCCAGCAAGAAAAATACGCACCTAAACAATTCCACAATAATAGCATAATAATATTATGTAACCTTCAC
Source organism: Rhyacophila brunnea (assembly GCF_057557595.1). Taxonomy (NCBI): domain Eukaryota; kingdom Metazoa; phylum Arthropoda; class Insecta; order Trichoptera; family Rhyacophilidae; genus Rhyacophila; species Rhyacophila brunnea. The sequence continues at coordinate 48,149,385 of NW_028232751.1, read as the reverse complement.
TCACTGACAGTGGAATTAAAACTTATTCGTAAAATAACAATAATATGGTTATTCTGTTGCGATTTCAATAAAATTTATTTTCAAATAAATGTTATTTAATACTTTATAAAGTTTTTGCTTCTACCTGCCATCTTTGACCAGACATTATATTATTTTGTATACACGTTTTTTTGTGATTGTTCATCTAAATAATGATATAAAAATGGACTAAAGGTTAGGTACCTCCTCAGGCTAATGAATATACAACTTTTTTGTCTTCTTTTTCCAGATATGACAATTCTGATAATCAAATTCTGACGACTCTAAAGTGGAGAATTTGATAAAGAAGCTAAATGAGACATGAGTGGCCAAAGCGACCATTCCTAACCGCCCGCCTGTCTGATATGTACACATCTCTGATGCCCGTCTCACACAGCGTGCGAGACAAGCCGTGCGACGGAGTCATCTAGACGGCTGTATCTGTCTTATCATTATTTTCCATTATTAAACTAACTTGTTATTTTTGTACTGTGGTTAATATTTACGAGCAATATTTGTAAAGCTAATAATAAGCATATTGCTTGCGATAATACAAGTTAAATAAAAGATATACTTACAAATAAAATAAAATTAAATACAATTTTTAATTGGTATTATTAAAATTTTATTAGTAATTTATGGTTATATGGTTATACTATGAAAATATGATACTTGAATATGAGTCGCTTAGAATCATAACTCACATATTGCAATTTTGTCGTTTTTTAGTTAAATATGCCAAGTGATTCTAAATGAATTAATCTATATACCGAAAAATAGTTCAGTATTAAAAGTCAATTTAAACCATGTGAAAATCGTTGACAAAGTTCATTGTTGGTGTAATATGTCATATATTTCAAAGAATAGAGTTTTGTCACCAACGCCTTCCTAACCAATCGGGGAGCTCTATTTATCATAGTATGCTGTATGTCTGCAACGTTAGGAGTATTAGGTATATAATATATTAAAAAAAAAAAAGTTTTTCGACTCTCTCACTCATTAATATTCTAGGGAGTTCAATACTGTTCTTCTAATTACAAAAAATAGTGCTTTGTTGGTTTTTAGCGATTATCTCAAAACTTGATTTTTGGAATATGTGAGTTATGATTCTAAGCGACTCATATATTGAATAATTTTTTTTTGGTATTTTTATCCTCTTGCCCATACCCATTCATCACCGTAGCCAATGTGTCCGATTTTTATCCCTCTTTTCAATAATTTTAAAAAGTTATACTTCTTCAGGTCTGCAAAAGAAATAATATTTTTTATCAGAACACTCGTAATATATAATTCAAGTTGAAATCTCGGTTTGTTGTAGACATACAGATGATCGATTTGAATAGTGAATTGGTTATCAGTGTTATCACCATTCCTAAAGCTAAACTATACAACATAAGTACATAATTAAATAATATGATAATTATATGGTTGAGGTTACAATTTTACAAATGGATGTGCGGTGTTATCGACATGGGCTAACACTAAATAACGCCAATAACGAAAACCGATAAGTCCACCATTCAATATTAGTGGGAAATCACACATGTGCCGAATATGCATAGGTATGTTTACTAGCTAATTAACCCATATATGCAATAAGTTGGGTGTGTCAACATATTTTATGTTTATATCACTTTTAATTTAATAATTGGTTTCTGTAAATCTTTAGATTTTCAAATATTTCACATAGAATACGGAGGGAGGTATTTCTTGTTAGATTTTGCCTAATTGAGTTGAATTGACAAAAGATGAAATCTACAATGAATGAGGTGAATCAGTGCAACAAGTTAGAAAGAATTGTGGTGATTATTCATATAAGCTGCGCCCACTTTAACAAATCTCCACCCGGTGCAAAGGGTGGAGGTAGGCTGTTAAGATCTGACATAAATAGTGCACACTAAACTTTGTCAAACATACTTATTTGTTTTCATTGACCTGATGAATACAAATTGACCGTCTGCAAATTGGTCAGTTTTTACAATAAAATTAAACCTTGCTTAAACGAAACCATCATAATATAGATTGTTTATTTCTGTGTTGATAGTAATTGACGTCATAGATTATAAGACACACATTGAATTCAGTGACACCAAAATTGGAAAAAAAATACTAAAATTTAAGTCAAAAACACGTCACAAGTATATTTGTTTTTACTGATTTGGAAGGGAGCTAAAAATTACCGGTATCTAACTGACAAAATGCTTTTTTTGGATATGAGTTCAGCATATCTGTTTTTGCTTAAAATATGCAAAAACCCATAATCCATACGCTCCTGTCAAGAATCTCGGTAACCGACTTGCAATAAAATCATACTTACGCAGGATGACGAAAAAGAGCTTGGTGGCGACTTCTTTCTTGGACAGACCGTAGGCCGGGTTGAATTCTCTCTCGATGATATCTTCCAATCTGAGCGGATGAACGCCGTCCTCCTTGGCTCTCATGACCATTATCAAGATCTTGGCCGGACTCCACAACTCGCTGAATGATACAAATTTAAGGACATTTTAGTGAAATAATATGTAAAATCGCAGGGTTTCAGACAATTTATACAGTAGCAAACGTCTAATAAATAAAACAAGATTTATCAAATGTTAGCACACTCCCAATTATCCGTGCACGAACAACGATATAATAGCTCATTAGAAAATCATTAAAATATGCGCTGCAAACAAACCAAAATCGCAGATTTTCTTAATACATAATGAGTATTAAACATGTTAAAATATTTGTCTGCATTAAAAATGTATTAGGTATTATGTAATACCATACTTAGTTCGGATTACCCATATTTTTGTTTATCCGTGCCGCCTCTCCCCACCATTAGCTCGGATAATCGGGAGTCTACTGTACATAAATATATACTGTTATCAATAGTTAAATGTGATTACAATACCAGACGAATGTGTCAATGCAAACGTTTGATGTTTTTAATTAACTATTTCTTTTATTCAACGAGTAATTCACAAGATTTAAGAATGTACTATTCTAATTATTGAACATACATAATTTTGAAAAACACTTCTGAGAAAATATATTATAACCAATAGAAAAAATCCTAAGAGAAGAATGCTGATGAGCAAGTATTTAAAAAAAAGGCCAATAGTTAAAATATGTCGCAATTAGTTCGTCGCCTTGTAGCATAGAGGGTAATGTGCGGACGGGGCGTAAACCCAAGAGATGCAGAGTTTGATTCCCTGCCGGGGTAGCTTACTTTTTTCAAAAAAGATTTTTTTCTATTGGTTATAATATATTTTCTCAGAAGCGTTTTTCAAAATTATGTATGTTTGAGGTTTTGTTTCCTTATAAAATAAAATTAACTGTACACTGGACTGTCTTGTCTGATCGAGCTATGTAGTTTTGAATGTGAAATAAAATGTCCTTGACGTCCATGTTTAAAGTCAGTCGTAGAATATAAAAAATGACGATAAATATAAACGAATTTATCTGACGAACGGAGCTGAATATTTGAAACCAATAGCTTCAATTCGAGGGCTTAGTGTCAAACAACACTATCTACAAAAGTGCAACTTTACAGGAGAGCCAAAAATCGTTATTTTAGATTCCTGTAACTTAACAAGGGAAATGTTTATTTAAAACCTAATGTTAATATTTTATAACTCATTGTGTATTGTACATTTATCTTGCTTAGGATGATGTTAAAATTTATAAGGATAGTTTTAAAAAAATATGAAAACAAGGATAACTTATGTAATTAGCGTTAAACTTTACTGACGATTTAATAAGAAATTAGAAAAGATTGACATAACGTTGTTTGACTATCATGTAGCCGTAAATGTAAAATAACGTTATCTCAAAAAAAAAAAAAAAAACAATTTTTTGTAGATAACGTTGTCTGACTTTAAGCACTCGAATTGTTCTTTGGGGTTCCTCACACACAACAATCTGCTAGTGTATAGTGTAATAATGACAAATTGAACTTACTCCAACATGATTTTTCTTTGGCTTATCACGACGTTGCCACCGAGCGACACCGGAGTCCTGTCAATGCTGCAATTGGCCGTTGATGAGCCAGTTAGGGTCAATCGCTCTTCCTTCACCAGCAGGCCACCACCGTCTCGCAGTAGGGTGTTTTCATGTATCTCCACGACAGTGGTGGGTGACGGAATGTCCGTGGGGCATTGGTAGGACCACTCGAACCCCAGAGGAAGGTTGGGCTGTTCAAACGGGTTCACTGTGGACGCCGGGGTCCTGTTATCGCTGCGATTGGCCGTAGAAGAGCCAGTCTTTTTCTTCACCACCTGGCCACCACGGTCTCGCAGTAGGGGGTTTTCATGTATCTCCACGACAGTAGTGGGTGACGGAATGTTGTCCGTGGGGCATCGGGTGGACCACTCGAGCCCCAGAAGAAAGGTGGGCTGTTCAGACCGGTTCACTGTGGACGCCGTGGTCCTGTTATAGCTGCGATTGGCTGTAGAAGAGCCAGTCTTTTTCTTCACCATCTGGCCACCACCGTCTCGCAGTAGGGTGTTTTCATGGGAATGGGACGATTTGACACCGCGAACTGGCCAGTTCGCGGTGCCAAATCGTCCTAGACCCGGTTTTCATGTATCTCCACGACAGTGGTGGGTGACGGAATGTTGTCCGTGGGGCGTCGGGCGGACCGCTCGAGCGCCAGAGGAGGGGTGGGCTGTTCAGACCGGTTCACTGTGGACGCCGGGGTCCTGTTATAGCTGCGATTGGCCGTAGAAGAGCCAGTCTTTTTCTTCACCACCTGGCCACCACGGTCTCGCAGTAGGGGGTTTTCATGGGAATGGGACGATTTGACACCGCGAACTGGCCAGTTCGCGGTGCCAAATCGTCCTAGACCCGGTTTTCATCTATCTCCACGACAGTGCTGGGTGACGGAATGTTGTCCGTGGGGCGTCGGGCGGACCGCTCGAGCGCCAGAGGAGGGGTGGGCTGTTCAGACCGGTTCCCTGTGGACGCCGGGGTCCTGAGGCTTTTCCCTCGTGCTCTAGCAGACTGAAATATTAGGATTGATTATTATGTTATCATTAAGAGGTCTTTGCTAAAATGTGTATATTCCAAATATTATTAACATGAACAGACACCTATTAGCCACTTTCCTTTTTGAAGAACTTACAAGTATGTATATCAGTTGTTCATAAAAATCAGTAAGTTGACCAGTGAAAAACTAAACAATTTTTTTAATGAAAAGTTGAAAAAAAATCCTATTAATGTCAGAATATCAGCCAGCATGCATTAAAACTACTGCAGAAAATCATGCCACGTGACAGTGCCACACATTTTTTACAAACTGTGATTCAAGATAATATAATACGTATATTGCTTAGTTTCCACTTCTAAGATGACGCAATTATACTGCCGGCATCATCCAAATTTAGGATTGTTTTGAAGGAAGGTTTTGTGGTTTTAATCGTGATAAATAATCCTACTATAACCAGTGGGGGGGGATGCTCATCGTATACCAGGCCTGGACAAACTACGGCCAAAAAACTGTTGAAAAAAACGTTTCGTTTTTCTCATTAATTTGTTGGCTATTAGAGAATCATTCATTTTTTAATGTTGAAATTCCTTTTTCATGATAACAAATAATGTATGTGTGGGCGCTCACCATGATATCGTCAAAGTTGTTAATCTATTCAAGTACAATACATTGTAGAAACCATAGTATGTTTAAGCATTTCGATAATATTGTAAACAGGCATCAAGCATTGCAGTCTACTGATTGAGCAAGAGGTCGAAACCCTAAAGCAATTTACCGATAACAATATTGTTAGATTCGCATTTTAAATATTAGCATTTTGCAACATAGTCGAAACGACAATGTGTGCCAAGTAGCCCGTTTTCCGGATTGCGAAAACAAATAACATATTAATTGCATAGGCCTTTACTTGAAGTGATTGACATCAGATTATGAACTCAAGTGCGACAATCGCACACAAATCATTCTTAACGTAACATCTCTGTCCGATTTGATTTGTAATTTCTGAGAAACGCATTAATTATTCAATTATTTAAATTGTCATTTTTGTACGACATTACATTCCTTTGCAAGCAAAATTTCAAATCAGTAATACGAGAAAGCATTTGTCTCTACCAGCTGTTCGTAGTAGCCATTTAAATAATAACCTTTTCTGTACTTAATTTATAGTGGAAGATAAAATGAAAGGGTATTTACTTTTTTTCCTCGTAACATCATTCTGTATTTGTCATTTGAGTCAACCAACCTACCGTGACCTCCTTTATCGTTCCTATGTATGAATAAAAATGTTATTTTACTTGCGGCCCGCTCTTCATTTTCCATTTCTAATGAGGCCCTTCATCGAAAAAGTTTTCCCAGGCTTGTCGTACACGCATGGCTAATTGAAATAAAAGAAGTCAAACTTCTCTTTCAACTGGGAATATGTCATTTGTCGTGTCAGTGTCCGACCGCTTGACGAGGCTCCTCTTGAACAAGGTGGATTGGCGTTGGGAGTATATCGGATGGACGTTCTTCTTCATGACTCTCGTCGCCGTCGTCGGGCTGGTGAGCAGCAGCTGACTGGTCAGACGAATGGGCAGAACGGTGAGATCATGACGGGAAGTCAACTGGAGGGAAAAATTGCAACGTTACATAATTTTGAAAAACACTTCTGAGAAAATATATTATAACCAATAGAAAAAATCCTAAGAGAAGAATGCTGATGAGCAGGTATTTAAAAAAAAGGCCAATAGTTAAAATATGTCGCAATTAGTTCGTCGCCTTGTAGCATAGAGGGTAATGTGCGGACGGGGCGTAAACCCAAGAGATGCAGAGTTTGATTCCCTGCCGGGGTAGCTTACTTTTTTCAAAAAAGATTTTTTTCTATTGGTTATAATATATTTTCTCAGAAGCGTTTTTCAAAATTATGTATGTTTGAGGTTTTGTTTCCTTATAAAATAAAACTAACTGTACACTGGACTGTCTTGTCTGATCGAGCTATGTAGTTTTGAATGTGAAATAAAATGTCCTTGACGTCCATGTTTAAAGTCAGTCGTAGAATATAAAAAATGACGATAAATATAAACGAATTTATCCGACGAACGGAGCTGAATATTTGAAACCAATAGCTTCAATTCGAGGGCTTAGTGTCAAACAACACTATCTACAAAAGTGCAACTTTACAGGAGAGCCAAAAATCGTTATTTTAGATTCTTGTAACTTAACAAGGGAAATGTTTATTTAAAACCTAATGTTAATATTTTATAATTCATTGTGTATTGTACATTTATCTTGCTTATGATGATGTTAAAATTTATAGGGATAGTTTTAAAAAAATATGAAAACAAGGATAACTTATGTAATTAGCGTTAAACTTTACTGACGATTTAATAAGAAATTAGAAAAGATTGACATAACGTTGTTTGACTATCATGTAGCCGTAAATGTAAAATAACGTTATCTCAAAAAAAAAAAAAAAAACACTTTTTTGTAGATAACGTTGTCTGACTTTAAGCACTCGAATTGTTCTTTGGGGTTCCTCACACACAACAATCTGCTAGTGTATAGTGTAATAATGACAAATTGAACTTACTCCAACATGATTTTTCTTTGGCTTATCACGACGTTGCCACCGAGAGACACCGGAGTCCTGTCAATGCTGCAATTGGCCGTTGATGAGCCAGTTAGGGTCAATCGCCCTTCCTTCACCAGCAGGCCACCACCGTCTCGCAGTAGGGTGTTTTCATGTATCTCCACGACAGTGGTGGGTGACGGAATGTCCGTGGGGCATTGGTAGGACCACTCGAGCCCCAGAGGAAGGTTGGGCTGTTCAAACGGGTTCACTGTGGACGCCGGGGTCCTGTTATAGCTGCGATTGGCCGTAGAAGAGCCAGTCTTTTTCTTCACCACCTGGCCACCACGGTCTCGCAGTAGGGGGTTTTCATGTATCTCCACGACAGTAGTGGGTGACGGAATGTTGTCCGTGGGGCATCGGGTGGACCACTCGAGCCCCAGAGGAAAGGTGGGCTGTTCAGACCGGTTCACTGTGGACGCCGTGGTCCTGTTATAGCTGCGATTGGCTGTAGAAGAGCCAGTCTTTTTCTTCACCATCTGGCCACCACCGTCTCGCAGTAGGGTGTTTTCATGGGAATGGGACGATTTGACACCGCGAACTGGCCAGTTCGCGGTGCCAAATCGTCCTAGACCCGGTTTTCATCTATCTCCACGACAGTGCTGGGTGACGGAATGTTGTCCGTGGGGCGTCGGGCGGACCGCTCGAGCGCCAGAGGAGGGGTGGGCTGTTCAGACCGGTTCCCTGTGGACGCCGGGGTCCTGGGGCTTTTCCCTCGTGCTCTAGCAGACTGAAATATTAGGATTGATTATTATGTTATCATTAAGAGGTCTTTGCTAAAATGTGTATATTCCAAATATTATTAACATGAACAGACACCTATTAGCCACTTTCCTTTTTGAAGAACTTACAAGTATGTATATCAGTTGTTCATAAAAATCAGTAAGTTGACCAGTGAAAAACTAAACAATTTTTTTAATGAAAAGTTGAAAAAAAATCCTATTAATGTCAGAATATCAGCCAGCATGCATTAAAACTACTGCAGAAAATCATGCCACGTGACAGTGCCACACATTTTTTACAAACTGTGATTCAAGATAATATAATACGTATATTGCTTAGTTTCCACTTCTAAGATGACGCAATTATACTGCCGGCATCAGTAGCGCACCCAGGGGGGGGGGCCAGGGGGCCTTGGCCCCCCCCAAAATATGAAAATCATCAGAATGATTTTACACATTGAAATCGAAAGCCAATAAACTATACCTTGGGCTTAGACAAACAACACGGCAAAAAATGATTTGTAATTCTCCAGCACCCTTTTTAGTAAAATTTCTTAGATTTTAATTTCTAACACAAAAATTTCGAAACACTGATGTCAGGTTTTTTTAGAAACCCGTTCCCTAATGAAATTCTCGGTGTCCACCCGAATCCTGGAGTGATATAGGTGATGGCTGGGGAGGGTTGACAGGGCTCTAGCCTGGGGGCCCGGGCTGTGGGGGGCCGGCGTGTCGGGTTGACCAGATAAGTGAGATAAACACACATCATCACAACATTTTAAATTATATAATTGTACAATATATTTTCAGATTATTATGTGTCGATACTCGACAGCTCCATTATTAAAGTAGATGTATTGAAAATCGCCAATAATTCACTGTATAAGTACCCTCAATTTGAAGTAAAACACAATTTAAAAAATGTTAATGTAGTGTTTTACACTGTCTTTAATCTAAGCGGTGGATAGGGGGCCCGTCAAATATCCTAGCCCAGTGGTCGGCAAACTCATTAGTCAATAGAGCCAAATATCAACAGTACAGCGATTGAGATTTCTTTTGAGAGCCAAATTTCTTAAACTGAAATTATATGCGTAGGTAGTAAGTAGGTACACTGCTAATTTACTTAATAAACTTTAGGCCAAGTTTTAAGTCCTAATTAAATTATAGGTAGGTACACTGAATAAAACTGAATATCATACGTAAGAATGAACTTATAAAATTAAATTGTATGTCAGGTATCCATAAAATTGAATCATAACAATGACTGACAAACTCAATGTGAATAATGGATGTGGATAAGTCAGGTTCGTATGTTGTTGATTTAATTTTAAGCACGATTCCAGGTTCTCATCAATAAATCGATTTCTCAATATTTATTCTTGATTTCCTCTCTTGAAAATCTTTTTACTAACCACAAAACTTGCAATATTAACATTGTTGAAAGATTTTATTCAGTACCTAATTAAATACAGAACTTTATTTTTCTTGACTCTTCTCCTCAGCTGCTTTCTTCCTTGCATCATCGACAGAATATTTAGCGCAAAATTACGAGTTTTTAGTTGTAGTATCTCTCTAAATTTGAATGCGATAATTTTTCCCGACATATAAATAAAGGTCGGTAAGCCATTTAAGCTTTGAATAAACGCGAAGTCTCGGTCTATTCAACATTACATTTACGGTTATCCTCTTCCATTTTCTTTGCGTCTTCTTTGTAGCCATGTCAAATATGGCAGAGAGCATCTGTGGCAGAGCCGCACTCAAGGGGCCAAAAAGCCGCAGTTTGCCGACCACTGCCCTAGCCTGAGGGCCCGTTTCAGGATGTGGGGGCCATGGTGTAGGTACACCGAGTGCAATAGACAAAAGACCGATAAACGAGATATTAGGCTGTGTTGTATTGAGTAGGTTGTGTATAATTTAAAAGCAATAATACTTTTTTTGTCCATTTTTCATTAATATGTTGAAACCTCAATATTAAAAAACCAAAAATCTGCGATAAACATTCGGCGAAAAGAACGACTACACCCACTACGGTGGTGGTGTAAATCAAAAGAACATTTTTTTCGGTGGAATTCGACATAAATATTGTAGCTCTCTAGACTAGTATTACCCAAACTTTGTGTACCCCTTCTATAATTTTCGTAACACTGAGTACTCCTCGTCAAAGAAAAATGCATATAAGTACTTTAATAACAATCAAAATATATTCCTTTTGTAGTACATAAACAAAATAATAATATACGAAAAATAAAATTCATTCATAATAAAATATAAATAAAAGTTATATTATAAAAAATAACATTCATTATAAACCATGAGAAGGATGAAATTATTTATGTTAAAACGACAGATCATCATAATTTGGATCCCTGGTTATTAATTTTAATCTGAGATGCCGTTCCACACCCAAAGGCTGTTCCTTTTTTTTGACTTAATGTCTACAAATGCTGAAAAAGCAACTTCACATATATGAAGTTGAAAAAGGAAATGTATTTCAGGAATTTCTCTGTTAAAACTGGATACACATGTTGCATTTGCAACCTAAATGATGTTTAAGTACACTCCTTATATTTATTTTGCAAGAATCCGTCTGAAGCTAATAATTCCAACAATTGCACTTCTTCCGCATGCGATAAACCTTCTAGCATGGATGTTGTATTAATGCTTGTTGCACCAGGCGTAGCCATAACCCGGTGCAGCGCGTACCCCCACCAAACTCTTCCCGTACCCCAGGGGGTATGCGTACCACACTTTGGGAAACACTGCTCTAGACCAAGCGGGTAGCACAGCCGATATTATTTAAGTAATGTTTCAGCATACTAGGTTCACATGTCCAGCATGGTCGCTGTTCACTTCCAATCCGCCAGTCGCTGATGACACGCTCAACGGTTACCGCCACTATGCCTCCAATTTAATAGAAACTAGGAGAAACTGTACAAATATATCGCCGTGTATTGTGAAATTATGTAAAAATATTTATATGAAGAAGAAAAAGAGCCTATGGGACTAATTTCCATTCTCCTCCTTCGCCCCCCCCCCCCAATAATAAATCCTGGGTGCGCCACTGTAATCAACTATAATTGTATATATATTCAATAACAATAGTAGATTCCATCAAAGATTCCGTTTGACCAAGCACATAGACACAGTGACGTCTTTAGGTAAAGTGCCGCCCTAAAGCAGAATAAAATAATGCAACCCCTTCCATTAATATTCTAAAATTGCACGGCTAATTTAGTTAATACTGCATATCGAAGGGTTGCCAGAGTAAACGTTTTATAACTTTGCACTTTTTTGCACTCTTTACTATACTGATAAGCCTCTTTGCGTAATTACCTCGCATAAAATTAGATCAAATGATATTTACTTGTATTAATATAATATATTATTTACTAATAAATAAATAGACAAACAATACATGTAAAAAAAAAATTTTTAGAATATTTTAAATCATTTTCATCCTAGAGCTGGAGTGCAAAGTTATGAAGCATATACTCTATCAGGGAACTCTGAGTGTGGACATTTGCGACTAAAGTAGAAAGCCGATACATTCACAACGACTGGTCCTACTTTTTCCGCCCCTCTCGTTGTTGTCTATGGATGACCTGTCATTGTTCTATAGAGTGCTCATACTGACGCGTCTGTCGTGTTCACACAGGGAATGGTTTGATTTGAATAGATAAGTTACATGATAAATAATACACTAGTAACACACCTTTTACAAATGTAATGCATAGATCAATGCTACATATTTTTTGGAAATCGATATTACCAACGGTTTTTGTGTGAAATACTAGTCTGACTTTGACCTGGTGATGAATAACAGGAATGTATATTATTTATAAATAACACTGATAGTTAATATATTTTGATTTGAGATGTTTGTATAATTCAATTTGAAACGAGAAAGGGCGAATCAATATGTCAAGCAATCTGGGATCTGATTTAGACAACTAAACAGTGGACCGCTCGTTGCTTGTGCAAAAAGATATGCTCAGGCTTTATTAATCTAAAGACGGCGCTGGTGTGGAGTAACAGGCAACCGATCGCGAGTGTGGAAGAATATGTGATAAAATTAAACACGACGTGTCAAGAATGTCACACGTCAAATACTGACAACTGCTCTCGGTGTATGCATTGACGCTCATTCAATATTGGTGTATTGAAGGTTGCATCACACACTATTGCACGTCTATAATGTTTGGTTCATTTTCGTAGGACACTCACACATTCAAAAACCTGCTTCAAAATGTAATGTATTGGGGAATAGACTATCGGAATGATATTTATTAATCTATTCTGTGATATGAACTATGTATCATCATCGGCCGGGGTCAATCCACTGCTAGATGAAGGCCTCCCCAAGCTTCTTCCAACTCTCTCGGTCCTGTGTCTTTCGCTGCCACGTATTTCCGCCGAACTTTACCAGTTCGTCAATCCAGCGGCTTTTAGGGCGACCCTGTGGCCGTTTCGTAGTATGTATCTATATCATGATAAGATTTTAATTGAATTCTACAAAGGACTTTTACTTGAGGTATATCCAAATTTAGTTAAAAACGCTTCTTTATTTGGAAGTACCTATATTTGTGAAAAAACATTTTCTACAATGAGCATTAATAAATCAAACTTAAGATCAAAATTAACAGACAACCATATCGCATCTATTTTGCGTATTCACACCACAAAATTTGAGCTTAGATTACAGTATTTAGTTTCAAACAAACAAAAATATTGCATAAATCGGTGTGTGTACTTATATACGCGCGTTAGAAGTTATTCTTCTTTGGCGTCTAAACAAAAACAAAACTTGTACTAATAACCTAGATTCTTCGGCTAGCTCTGGTGTGGTGATTTAGAATCAGGTTCACAAAATAAATAAAAGTGTTTCTTTGGTTCATCGAACTATCTATATTTCAAAGTATTACGCAACCAGAATGCATTATAAATTATAAAAATTATGTGTTACATCGCGGCTGGTCACACGCAAAAAATACACTCTGATCTGTTTTCCTAAACGCGCCAATATAAGTATAACTTCAAAAAAAGCATCGCCTGGGTTGTATGAGTGCCTAGACATTTTCCAGTGCTTTTATAAGAATGTAGACTAAAGTAAATAGTATCATGACACCTACTTTTGTATTTCATAAACCATCACCTACACTATACAGGGATTTTATAAGAACCTAATACATTCGCCTAGTATGAAAATATCTTTATTCATTATTTAAATTTAGTAAGAATGCGAAAATTCTAAAAGAAATTACCATGGTAACTATTAAACAATAATAAAAACGAATTGTCTTTATTTGATTATAAAGCAATATATACCTACATAAGTTTATGAGTGCCTAATACTTTTTTTCCAGTGCACCGATAATATTTGAAAAATAGAACATTATGATGATTTTATATTTCGTTCACAAACAATCTACCTTATCTATATTATGAAAGCCTAATACATTTTTTTAAAATATGGAATATCAATATTATTTTTAGCGTAGTAATAAATAGGTGAAAATTGTAGAATGCATTGTCATTTCTTCATAAACAATCTACCTGCAGGATCTTATGCGAGCCTTATACATTTTTATTTTAAAATGCGATATGTATATTATTTTAAGCTAGGTGAAAATTCTAAGAGAATTTTTTATTTTTTTAAAACAATCTACCTGCAGGGTTCTATGCGAGCCTGATACATTTTTTTCAAAATATGCGATATGAATATTATTTTAAGATAGGTGAAAATTTTAGAAGACACTGCCATTTTTTAAAAACAATCTACCTGCGGGGTTATATGCGAGCCTGATACTTTTTCTTCAAAATATGCGATATGAATATTATTTTAAGATAGGTGAAAATTTTAGAAGACATTGCCATTTTTTTAAAAACAATCTACCTGCAGGGTTATATGCGAGCCTGATACTTTTTTTTCAAAATATGCGATATGAATATTATTTTAAGATAGGTGAAAATTTTAGAAGACATTGCCATTTTTTTAAAAACAATCTACCTGCAGGGTTCTATGCGAGCCTGATACATTTTTTTCAAAATATGCGATATGAATATTATTTTAAGATAGTTGAAAATTTTAGAAGACATTGCCATTTTTTTTAAAAACAATCTACCTGCAGCGTTATATGCGAGCCTGATACATTTTTTTCAAAATATGCGATATGAATATTATTTTAAGATAGTGAAAATTTTAGAAGACATTGACATTTCTTCATAAACAATCTACCTGCAGGATCTTATGGCACCCCCCAAACATGAAAATTATCAGGATGATTTTAAACATTGAAATTGAAAGCCAATAAACTATACCTTTGGGCTTAGACAAATAAAAACACGGAAAAAAAATGATTTGTAATAATTCTCCGGCACCCTTTTTAGAAAAATTTCTTAGATCTTAATTTCTAACACAGCAATTTCGATACACTAATGTCAGGTTTTTTTAGAAAACCAATCCCTAATGGAACTGTCAAAAAATTCTCGGTGTCCACCCGAATTCCGGAGTGGTGTAGGTCATTGCTGGGGAGGGCTGACAGGGCTCTAGCCTGGGGGCCCGGGCTGTGGGGGGTCCGGCTAGTCGGGTTGACCAGATAAGTGAGATAAACACACATCATAAATTAGCTTTAATAGTAAAAAAGTCGAACACTTTCAATTACTTATATAATTGTGCAATATATTTTTTGATTATTATGTGTCGATACTCGACAGCTCCATTATTAAAGTAGATGTATTAAAAATCGCCAATAATTCACTGTATAAGTAATTTAATTGTATAATTAAGTTTTAATTTGAACTAAAACACAATTTGAAAAACGTTAATGTAGTGTTTCACACTGCTTTTAATCTTAGCGGTAGGTAGGGGGCCCGCTAAATATCCTAGCCTGAGGGCCCGTTTCTGGATGTGGGGACCATGGTATAGGTACACCGATTGCAATAGACAAAAGATCGATAAACGAGAAATTAGGCTGTGAAGAAGGAAAAGAGCCTATGGGACTAATTTACATTCTCCTCCTTGGCCCCCCCCCAATATTAAATCCTGGGTGCGCCACTGGCCGGCATCATCCAAATTTAGGATTGTTTTGAAGGAAGGTTTTGTGGTTTTAATCGTGATAAATAATCCTACTATAACCAGTGGGGGGGGATGCTCATCGTATACCAGGCCTGGACAAACTACGGCCAAAAAACTGTTGAAAAAAACGTTTCGTTTTTCTCATTAATTTGTTGGCTATTAGAGAATCATTCATTTTTTAATGTTGAAATTCCTTTTTCATGATAACAAATAATGTATGTGTGGGCGCTCACCATGATATCGTCAAAGTTGTTAATCTATTCAAGTACAATACATTGTAGAAACCATAGTATGTTTAAGCATTTCGATAATATTGTAAACAGGCATCAAGCATTGCAGTCTACTGATTGAGCAAGAGGTCGAAACCCTAAAGCAATTTACCGATAACAATATTGTTAGATTCGCATTTTAAATATTAGCATTTTGCAACATAGTCGAAACGACAATGTGTGCCAAGTAGCCCGTTTTCCGGATTGCGAAAACAAATAACATATTAATTGCATAGGCCTTTACTTGAAGTGATTGACATCAGATTATGAACTCAAGTGCGACAATCGCACACAAATCATTCTTAACGTAACATCTCTGTCCGATTTGATTTGTAATTTCTGAGAAACGCATTAATTATTCAATTATTTAATTTGTCATTTTTGTACGACATTACATTCCTTTGCAAGCAAAATTTCAAATCAGTAATACGAGAAAGCATTTGTCTCTACCAGCTGTTCGTAGTAGCCATTTAAATAATAACCTTGTCTGTACTTAATTTATAGTGGAAGATAAAATGAAAGGGTATTTACTTTTTTTCCTCGTAACATCATTCTGTATTTGTCATTTGAGTCAACCAACCTACCGTGACCTCCTTTATCGTTCCTATGTATGAATAAAAATGTTATTTTACTTGCGGCCCGCCCTTCATTTTCCATTTCTAATGAGGCCCTTCATCGAAAAACTTTGCCCAGGCTTGTCGTACACGCATGGCTAATTGAAATAAAAGAAGTCAAACCTCTCTTTCAACTGGGAATATGTCATTTGTCGTGTCAGTGTCCGACCGCTTGACGAGGCTCCTCTTGAACAAGGTGGATTGGCGTTGGGAGTATATCGGATGGACGTTCTTCTTCATGACTCTCGTCGCCGTCGTCGGGCTGGTGAGCAGCAGCTGACTGGTCAGACGAATGGGCAGAACGGTGAGATCCTGACGGGAAGTCAACTGGAGGGAAAAATTGCAACGTTACCACATAGTATAGAAATAAAGTATAATGCGGTTATACCTCAGTTGATCAGCTCTAGTTGATAAGAAGAGGTGTAGTTTTAATTAAAAAATGGTAAGATACGGTGGACATCAATGTCATGGCGTTGTATGCGATTACAGTACTACGCCCAGTGGTGGCCGGTGATTTTTTGGATTGTAATTTTTGAGGGTGAACTGGAAACTTACCTTATTGGAAAATTAAATCTATTCCGCGTTGTTTTTTATTTGACAAAACGTTATTGACGTTTGGGAAAATATCTGTATTTTTTTTATTTTTAATGACACATGATGCGAGTTACTTAAATCTTTATTGGATTAGTTTTATGAAACGATTGTATCTCTTATAGTAGATAAATACCTCTTACTTTTAACGGAAGCCATCTTATTCTATATAAGTACATTAGGTATCTTTAGCAATTTTTACACTGTATGAATAATGATTATTATGAAACTGTACTTTGTGAAATAGTATTAAGATTTATTAGCTTATCACTAGAATTCATGAATTAATAATTTTATATTATAAATAACCGACATCAGTTCGCGTTTAGTCAACACACAGAATAATGAAATATTAATTTTCCAGAAATGCGGTAGGTAGCAAAATTATTTTTATATTCACTGATTTAAATTAGGTTCATATAATTCAAAATATATTACCGACATTGTAATTCTTACCGATTTTAAATTTAGAAAATAATGAATTTTATTGTTTTTAGTTTTACAGGCATTTTACATACAAGATTGCTAAATATGATACTAAACATAATTTGCCCGTGAACAGTAAGCTGCAGCGTCTATAATAACAAACCATAATTCAAATCTGTAATTGCTCTCTACTCAGACCAATGTGATGTCATTTTACCCGGTCTGCGCATGATATTCTGGAACTTACGCATGGCGAAAACAATTAGCACGGCTTAAGTCGTTTTACAGGGTAGTCAAACGATCCGTGCGGTTGGACAAGCGCAATTTTATGAACCGGCAAATTGAAGGGGCAGAGGAGGCAGCAAGCAGAAATGACACCAGGAAACTCTTCCGAATCACCCGTGAAGTCTGCGGCGACCACCGACTCCCAGAGCCATTCGTGGTTCCAGTGGAGCAATAGAGTCTGACACAGAATGCGTCAAGAAGATTTGGAAGAATCATTTCTGCGGAGTGCTGAACCGCTCACCCCCTTTGGAACCCCATTGACATATCTGCGGAAGCTTTACTTTTGGATATTCCCCGAGCGACCGACATTTCCGATTGCCCGCCCACGCACACCGAGATAAAATCGGCTGTGAAAAGGCTCAAGAACGGAAAGGCACCGGGGGGAGACGGGATTCATCCTGAATTCCTCAAGTATGGCTTGAGCGCAATCCTGCACCCTATGTTTCATCTGATGACAAAGGTGTGGGAAGAAGAGCGTTGCCCAAGGGACTGGGTGAATGGTAAAATCATCACACTTCTTAAAAAAGGTGACCATCTAAGCTGCGACAATTGCCGAGGCATTACGCTACTCAGTGTTCCGGGAAAGATTTTGGCAAACATCATTTTGATGAGAATAAGGGGCCCAATAATGCACGTCCTCAGGAAAAACCAAGCCGGGTTTCTACTTGGTCGAGCTTGTGCAGACCAAATCCACAACCTACGATGTCGTCTCCAGCAGAGCCATGAGCTGAACAGTCCGATGGCTTGCTGCTTTGTGGATTATGAGAAGGTTTTCAACAGTCCGCACCGCCCCTCTCTCTGGATGATACTGGGAGCATACGGGATCCCTCCCAAGCCGTAATCAAAAGCCTCCACGAGAATAGCGAATGCTGTGTCAGAATTGGAGATACTGTCACGGAATGGTTCGGGGTCACGACCGGAGTCAGACAGGGTTGTGTCCTTGCACCGTTTCTCTTTATCATTCTCTTTGACTTCATACTACGGAAGTCAATACCACCCGACCGAGGCATACCTGTTACCCCCACGGTGAAGCTATGCGACCTGGAATACGCCGATGATGCTGTCCCATTGGACAACTCAATCGAGGGCATTCAAGAGACAATCGACAGGTTGCATAACAACTCCTCTCGCGTTGGTTTGAAAATCAACGCAAAGAAAACCAACGTCTTGTGCAATAGCACCTGTCCTGATGCAGATTTGCCTCTGATTAGCGATGGACAAAACATCGAGAGCGTCGACAGCTTCAAGTACCTCCCCAGGTACACATCACGGGAGATGGCATTTTGCAGGAAGAGCTCGCTACCTGGATGGGAATGGCTGGAGCAACACTCAACTCGATGCAAAATGTCTGGGACCCACGATTGTACTCGGTCAAAACCAAATGCCGCCTATTCGACGCTTGCATTCTGACGGTGCTGCTTTACGGTAGCGAATCATGGCACCTTACGAAGACTCAGAGCAACCGTATACTGAGCTTCGAAAACAGATGTTTGCGGCGAATACTGTGGTATGACTTTAGGAGCAACGAGGAGATAAGATAACGCACCAAGCAGCCTCTCATCACGCTGAAAGTGAAGAGGCGATGTTGGACCTGGCTCGGCCACGTGCTGCGGATGCCAGAAGAGAACTTTAACCTGGCTTGCCTGTTCTTCAAGCCGACCGGATTTCGGCGACCTGGAAGGCCACAAAATACAATCTACAGAGTGTATACAGCGGAGCTACGGGATGCTGGTTTGACCTGGAACGAAGCAAGAAGACTGGCGAGCGACAGGGATTCTTGGAGGCGCCGCGTGGTGTCCGTATGCTCCAGCTAAGGGGCGGATATGGCCAAAGAAGAAGAAGAAGTTGTTTTATAATTTATAATTTCAGTGAGGATGATGTATACTGTGCATAGTGGCTGTATTATCGCCTATTGGCAATATGGGCATATCGGAACCTATGAAGAAAAAATATGATTTACGATGTTTCATAGCAATGCAAGCAGTGCAGTGCACTTGTATGGTGTTAGACCAGCCGCCGCTGATTACATGAACTTTTTGCATGGTGGCAGTATTGCAACGGTTCCAGAAACGACCGCGATGACGTGTATGTTGGCGATTCTTGAGGGATGTTGAAGAAAGTGGTTACAATGAGGAGGTGTACATAATAAAATATGAGGGCGAAAAGATCATCTAGAATGGAATCAGCCCGGAGAGGCCCTCGCCCAGCGCCGGATTGATAGTCATGCCGATAGTGACTCACGCATCTTGTTCTGTGGTGACTAGTCCGAAGACGCTTCTCCATTTCATCCGAAGATAGTTTTGTCTGTCGGTCCAAAATCAGACCACTCCGTTTCCGCTTCACGGCCCGGCGGACGACAACTTCCACAGGTTCCAAAATCATGTCCTGAAAACAGATTATTAAAATTCAATTGAAAAATATACCTTTACAATCGTCCTCTGTTGAATTGAATTGATAAAATCACATTCTCTTATACTTTTGACTTAAATTTGTACAGTAATAAAATCGCCTGCAGAACAATCTCTTATTATAATATATTCATTTGAAATATGTAGTTGCGCTGCATATTGAGCAAAAAAATATATCTATTTGCTGTTGCTTGTTGGCGATCTTCAAATTTTGTGAAAAATGGTTAAGTGGTCATGCAGCATTAAAAATATAAAGAAAATGATAATAGTTACCTGACCAACTGGCTCATGACGTGTTGCCATTGGAGTGATTTCAACATTGCTGAAACTAATGACAAAGAATAATTTTTATTTGTTCTATAATACCTGTGAGCTTGATCGCTCTTAGCTATATTATAATAGAATTGGCGCTAAAGTTGGTACGATTCATGAACTACAAGCCATACATAGCTATTTTTAGGGTAGGATATCAATTTTATCTGCGAAAGGAAAAGGGAGAGAAGTCAAAATTTTTTAAATGGGATTTGAATTATGCCAAATTAAATATAAAATACCAAAGATTTAACGCAAAGCTATCTATCTGTCCGAATTATTAAATTAACAATAAATAGTTGATATTAATTTCATAATGAAGAGAAATTTAGCATTTTTTGTGATTTTCCGAAAAACAGTAAATTGTTAAATACCCTTCACGTAACCTCGCAATATGGAATAGATTTTTTTGAATTATTTTGAATACTAACTTTTACTAATACAATGATACGGAGTGCGTATTACACACAAATCTTGTCACTGTGTTCAATTGCAACGGTACGTAGAGGTTACTCTACTTTGTTGGATTTAATTAGAGCGCAATGCACAATACGCAGTTTTCAGTTATCGCGAACAATGTACGCATGATAGAATTCGCGCAAAATGCTGAGACTTCATTGACAAGGAGATACGCAATACGCAAGATATGATGAGCCAGAATTTAGATTGACCCCTGATTACCGTACCTGTTTACACCAGTGTTAAACGCTGTTTTAGATAATATATGGATACAATATTTCTGTGAAATGGCAAACAAAATAATATATCAGGTAATGTCAAGTGTTATCAAATGTCGAAGAAAGATGCTGCATAATTTTTGCCACATGTTTGTGATACCTAGTAAAGTTATAACGACATGACTTATGCTTGCACTCAACAAAAAAGCATTCTTATTTGTCCCATCACAAAAATAATAAGTAGATCTATGAAACCATATTATTATACTGTACGTTTCGGTCACCGGTGTTTTACGGATCGTTTCGCAACTAGCGTGTAGTGTTAAATTTGAATGTTTGGAGATTTATGCGGGAGAGTAGGTACGGTAGAAAGGTAATAGATTTTTGAATTATTGCTTCTACGTCTTGAATTTGGACTTACTAGAAATGGTTTAAACAGGTATTTCATGAAAAAAACAAAGTTATAGGAAAAAAAATAATAGGAGCAGGAATACTTGGACTAACGTTTGAAGATCAGGAATATTTTGGATTTCCGGAAGGTTCATCATCGACACATCTAGAATAAGGAAATTCAAAAGATACACAGGTTAATATGGCACTGGCAATGCAATTATTTATCAAATCAATGTCATTTTTGAAGTTATATATCTTTTGGCACGCCTGGTAGAGAGTGAAATTGAGAGCTGCGCACGCACAATTGCAATTCCTTATGTAAACAGAGGATTAAGCGTCAGAGTGATAGTTGTTACTTTAAAAATAAAAAAAACGTATGTATGCACCAATTTTTTAACACAAAAAACAATTTTACAGAATACCTACTGAGAATGAATGAGCGATGAATGAAAATAAAACACAATATTATGTAATAAATAAAATTAACGATAGTATGCTGAACATGAAAAGAAAAATTATTTTATTTATCGATACAAAATAGGTATCTAGGTATGTGATAAAATCAAAAAAATACCCCCTACCCTTCTGATAAGATTTTATTATATTTTTAATTATAGTTATATGGATGGTTTATAACCCAAAAAAGTTTGTTTAGCATAAAGAATTCAAGTATTATAGAATTAACAAAAATCTTGTTTCAAAACCTTGTGAGGGCCCCATGATGGCAAAGCGGTTACACACCGGGCTTCTGGCAAATTTACATGTTGTTTTTCGACGTGGCTAACATCCATTTCACGTAAATGCAAAAATCAATTATGATCGCCTATATTTACAATTAACGTCCACTTACTGACCTACAATAATTCATATCCAGTGTGCAAAGTGGAAAGGATCAATGGAACGCTAGGATACGAGAGACTGAGCATGACAGAGGGCATACCTGCGCCTGCGATTGCACTGCGAGTCCTCTCGGTGGTGGTTTCCAGCATGTCATCGATGGGGTGGTCGGTGATGATTTCCAGCAGGTGGTCGGTGGGCCTATTAAGCATGTCATTGATGAGGTAGGTGGTCGGTGGGGCTATCAAGCAACGTGATGTTGAAAGTGCTGCCCTCCATCAGGGAGCGGGGATCGTCTCGCATCTCCTCCACTGTAGCGTTCAATGCAAACGGTGGGTCGTTCTCATCGCCGAATCCATACTACGGCAAAAGAATATATGGAATAGTGAACGACTACTAAGATTAATGTTTAAATTAGCCACAACTTTGCATTTGCATTGTGGATTTATTCATAGCAAATTCGCATCTTCTGCATCTGTCACAATATTAGGTTCAGGCAGTTATTTCATTAGGTACCATTAAATTTAATGGTTAGTATTGTGTTTAGAGTGCTGTGAAGAGCTTACATCAGTAATGATTTCAGGCATTGGGGGTGGGGAGTCCGTCAGGGTGATGATGACAGGCATTGGTGGTGGGGAGTCCGTCAGGGTGATGATGACAGGCATTGGGGGTGGGGAGTCCGTCAGGGTGATGATGACAGGTATTGGGGGTGGGGAGTCCGTCAGGGTGATGATGACAGGCATTGGGGGTGGGGAGTCCGTCAGGGTGATGATGACAGGCATTGGGGGTGGGGAGTCCGTCAGGGTGATGATGCTGGCGGTCTCCATGTCACTCATCATCAACGTCGTCTGAAAATAAGAAAAAAAAATCAGTTAAATATTCAAGACGACAAACATAAATGATGAAGACAACTTTTTTTGTTTGGCAGAACCCTTGGAACATTTTCTAGAATCTCGAGGAACCCCTACTTGGCAGCAGTAGACAATGAGTGACATACCCCTTACTATTTTTAGTCTATAAATGTAAATGTATCAGCGCTGCAGGCAAACATTTTTTTGGGATGCTATTGGGCCGGATAGTAAACATACACCTAACAATAAATCATTACTGGTGAGTAATTTTATTATAACGTCATCATGCAAAATTGCTTTGACGAAAATAAAATGAAAAGTGCTCGTGGATTCCTCAATGTTAACTTTAAATTTAAAAAAAGGCTACGTAAAGGCTGTTGGATTCATATCCCAATTTCAATTACGACGACGTAACTGCCAGGACAGTGATAATAATAGCAGCATAAAAAATTCAGTCAGAAACAAAAAATGACACATGCATGTGCTAAACAGCTAACCTACCTTGGCTTTTCAAGGGTTGGCACATGTTATGTTCTTAATTAATCAATATTTGTTTTTTAATTCATCGATAATGTTAATCTACCTAGATACATACCTACTTTTATCTTTGAAATAGTTAAAATGTAGGATTATAGATCATTGCTTTCTAATCAATCAATAATGTATATATACCTTAATATATACATTATTGCCTATATTTTTTAATGGTAAATAATTAAATGTTGGTAATGTTTAAATAGGTACTACTTTCAATTTGCAAAATTCCACATATGTAGTTAAAAATGTTTGTAAACATTTTTTTCTCTTCAATAATAGAGTTATTTATGTTGACCGCTGTTTTGGGCCATAAACCTGTTATCAGAACGACACTGAGATTACTAACTAAAGTGATCTTAGTGTCTTTCTGAATATGGGTTCTTGGCCCGTAACAGCTTTCAATATAAATAACTCAATTATCATAGGATTAACAGAAAATTTTGTTTTAAAACCATTATAATTAATATCTACCACGTAAATGCCAGTTCAATTAATAAAAAATTTTCATCAAATAATATTGTTTAATTAATCAGTTATGTATGTATTTAAGTACGTAATTTCAATATTTTAATAAGACTTTATTATTCAGCATTATTTCTTTCACAAATACCATGTCAGTGACCTTACCACTTTGTTTGTGTCATGTTCAAACTGTGTATTTTCAATATAACCATCCCGTTTTTATGCAACAAAAAAATCATAATTGTTAGGGAAACACGAGTACATTTTTTGTGAACAATTTTTATTGATATATTATATACTTACTTACAAATAACTTCAATTTTAAATTATTTTTTAGTAAGAAATTCAATTACTTATTGATTTTTGCTTAAGGGCGGACGTGCTCAGCGTGGGTCAAAATGGAGCTTTTATTCTATTTTCAAAGCATGATCCTGGACATTCCTTAAATGTTGTAGACAATCTATTTATATAATTTTGAAGCCTTATTATCCTTTATATTTATTTTAAACATTTGATGACTGCATAAAGTATTTTTATTACATAAAATAGTATTCTTATAAACCTCTCGCTCTAATGTTTTAGAATATTTCATATTTCAGTACATAACTTGCAGTGAGTGGTGTTAAAATTTTTTACGTTTATTAATTTTTAAACGCATTTATAAAACCATCAGTATAATTTATATCGACATTATTATAGTGAAATATTTACGATACAAAATTATATTGATAATCTCTGTGATACCAAACACGGTTACGTACATGTTCAAACACGCGCGTTAACATGTTCTTACTCCCTACTTCAGTTTTAGTTTGTCGATTTTGGAACATTAATGTATAGAATATTAATAATTGATTCCTTAATTAGTGTATTGGCCTAACGGTATGTAATGTATTAGAATAACTATTATAAATTGTTTTTTTTTATAATTCTATTTGCTTTTCTATTGATAGCATCTGATATATTATATTGAGCATTTCTTATATCCATCCACCGTGTTCGTCTAGGATCAACGGGTTCAGGCCATACACAATTATTCATATAAAATCTTGTCAGCTGTGATTCCATTTTATGTATCCGAAAGCCGTCATCTTTAAAAATGTACCGCTCATGATTTGGCCATGAATAATACAAAGCCACCCTCAAAGAATACAGTTTAGTATGAATTATCTTTTAGATTAACGTGCACAAAAATCAAATAATATTATTTTTGATTTAAAGCAACTTATAAAATATGCGGCAACCCTGTGACTTATGTATTGTGTGGCTTGTTGAACAATATCTAGTTACTAAATAATATTATGCGAGTCAAATAATGTTCCGAGAGAAACGAAATTTTGTAAAAAAATACACGAGCTCACCAACTATATCGGTCAATCCATCAGATTGTCTTTTTTGTTAATTATGCAAAATAATTATATTTCTCAAACGTCTGAAAATAGGATAACATACATGAAACGTACTACGTGTTTTGGTAATATAGCGTCACTAATTCATTAATGAGTATTATTATTTATAGTATTAAATGAATGTTGTATTTATAATAAAAACTTATTTTTATTGAGCAGTATAATATATTATTTTGCGAGAAAAAATCATCCAAAATTGGCTAATCAAACTAAAAATATGGCTTTAAAATCTTTATTTTTCTATTAAAAAAAATACGTGGGTTAATCAATGAAAT
The DNA here is from genome assembly GCF_057557595.1 of Rhyacophila brunnea. Classification (NCBI taxonomy): domain Eukaryota; kingdom Metazoa; phylum Arthropoda; class Insecta; order Trichoptera; family Rhyacophilidae; genus Rhyacophila; species Rhyacophila brunnea. The sequence goes on along the minus strand of NW_028232751.1, from coordinate 48,123,650 downwards.
GTTATTCTATCATACAATCTATACCTCCAAAACTATTATTAAGTTCTACAGCCATTGTGGCGTGAGAGTCATTTTGGCCAATTTCAAAAACAGGACCGACTATTTGTCATTTATTTTTGAAAGTAAACGCGATTCGTAAAATTTAAACGACACTAATAGTTGCATTAGAATACTACTTATCAGATTTCAAATAAATAAAGAGTTAATTGTCTATCAATTCGTTTTAACCATGCTTGGTATTTCCACATTTCCGAGAAGACAGGAAAGAACGGGTCCAATGGCCCTAAACCTTATTTTACTCTATTATCAAATTGGCTTCACAGCAGAACTAACCTAAGGCTATTGTAACCGCCAACATCCTGTCTGAAATCGAAAATTTACTTAGGCTTCTGCACCATTTATCTGCTATGAACTTTACAATCCATGTAGGTAGTACGGTTGGATCCGCATTAAAATGAATGTTTCTTCAAGCAATGTATATAATAAAAAAAATGTCTTACTAAAACCATTTCGAATTATTATTTATTACCATTGTAAAGACTAAATAATGAGTAAAATTGGATAATGAATCATTAATAAAAACAAGGTCTCATTTATAGAATCATGAATTTAACTTTGAAGTTGATTCACTCAACTTGTTTACCAGAAACCTAACCCAACTGCGTACGCTGCAAACATACCCACTGTGTGTATAGCATGCATAAGTTGGGATTAAATCTATCTAGGTTGCATATCTAACTGCAGAGAAATCCAAATCTGCAGGAGACTCTCTGCCATCCATCGAGCTGATAGAATCGCCGGCGAATTGATGTTTACCGGGTGTGTGTGTTGATAACTTCTGTTTGAATATCTCTATACTTTCCGTCTTGTGTTCTTCATCAAAATTGTATCAAAAGTTAAAATGAAGAACAATCCACTGTGAGACCTGAAGTAGGTATCAACCTACTTATATCTAGATATTTTATTGATCACTACTCGACAACGCAAATTGAATACCTATGCTAAAAAAATATATTAAATTTTTAGTCTTACCATCTGTTCGTCTGCTTCAACGGACGGTACTTCGAGACGTTGTTTCTTAGTGGTCCTGAAACATTTTACACATTGTTGTAGTCTAGGTACGTTTCTTTTCAATATCAATAAAGGTATAACTACCAGTGGTGAAAACTCCATAGGCACTAAATAATTAGGTAGGTGTTTAAAAAAAACATACATGAGATTACGCTAGTGTGAATTGATTTATTATTCCCTCTGTTTGATGTTGAAAACCTTCTAAAACGCTTAATAAAGCTTAAATGTATGAAGTTGAAGCAAAAAAAGGACCACTTAATTAGATGCAGGTGACTGCATTGCGAGCTCATCTGAAGAGAATTTCACACTTGTACTGTGAAATTTATTTGCCAATTTGCAGAGCTTGTAAAGAGACAATCCGTCACGATAAGTGTAGATCAGGGAACTCAGAAATAATGGGAACTGAAATACACAACGGGTAAGGCGATAGCAGTTAACCGACTCGAGTAAGGAAGAATCCGGGTTAAACTTACACACGTGTTAAGAACACGTTTTACGTCGAATACTAAAAACTGCTCTCGGTTTATGCATTTACGCTCATTTAATGTTGGTGTATTACACACACTATTGCATGTGCATAATGTGTGCTTAATTTTCGTAGGATACTCACACATTCGAAAGCCTGCTTCACCATGCGGCGTATTGAATATTGCCCATCGGTATTCTATTTATTATCCGTTCTGTGGTGTAGATAGATAAGCAAGACCGTTTATAACTGCGTTATTCAAGCGTTTACTAAATAATTTCAAATGTCAAACAGAAATAACGTATCAGGCTCCTTTTATTTACAGTCCAATACGGTGCAATGCACATTCACATTCGACTCGACGCTATTGTTCCAACTCAGAAATGTCAACGAAGCACACAAACGAGACTTAATCCACAGTATCGAAACGTTAAACTCAACGAAACAATGGCACTTAATAATAATATTAGAAATATAGAGTATATTTTTCAATTAGACAGTGTTTTAATTATTGGAAGGATATTTCTTAACCTGAAATGTCATTTAATTATGATTTAAATCCCTATGGATACTGTATGTGGCCACAGTGACTTTTTGAACTTTTTGATAGTATAGCGACTTACATGCTGAGAACAAATGATTTTTCCAAACAACAGCGTTGCATCTCAACATTAAGTCATATATCATGTTTTGTGAATGTCAACAAATTACATTGACCAAATCAACGTGCAGTCATGGTGAACTGAGCGATTAGCTCCGCACTTTGAGAAATAAGAAAACATCCTTCAGTTTATTCTGAAGTTAAGCCGAATATGAAAGAAAAAAATATTAAAATCACTGTCTAAGTGTGTATTGTTATTCTTTTCATTTCTATAAATTTTTGTGTTATTAGTTATATATTATTTAGGACTACGAAAATAATTACTTTTTTGGTTTAATTGCGTTTACTCCTTTCATCGAGTCAAACTCAGATACGTCAGCTGAAAAAAAAAATCATACATTAGTAATCCAATTAGTACTAGCATGGTTATGCGTAAGCATCGCATGCATGCCTGCGTGTGTATGTATTATGGCATATAAAAGGTATAGAATGGGTATAGAATATATAATGTTACTTTACGGCTCCCTTGATATTCAAAAACATGTTATCAATAATGAAGAATGAATTTTCACATTTGTTAGTAGAGCTCATAACCTTGTGTCGGTCGTACAACAATATTATTATGTAACAACACGCGTGAATTCCCGTTTCTTCTTTCATCACATTTTTCCCAGATTCTTTTCAACGATTAAAATCAAAAATGTGAATGTATTGTATGCTGCAGTGTAAGAGTGGAAGCTAGGGGATGTATCTTCCATACAGCGATCGTGACCACTTAATACATCAGAAATACTCAGTCATGATAATAGATGACACCGATGACAGTACAGTACAAGGCCAGTTCAATGACCAATCAGAGCTCACTCATGGCCCAGCCAATCAACACTCGAGCTGCGAGACTATTTGTCACTGATGTCATGTCATTATTTTCAAATTTCATGTCAATTCTACATGTTATTTTCAAAACAAAAACAATCATGCAATATTATTCAAGTGGACTGACATTGATGTAAATAAAATAAAATATAGTATAATATTATCTTATAGTGTCAGAATAATATTGATATTCGGTATTTTTAAACCGTACTGATAAAAAGGTTTTACAATTCGTACAGCTGATAATAAAATAAATTAATGGGTAGTCTACTTTTATTATATTATGTTTATATACACTTGTACATATACACAGATAGAGTAGCAGGTTTAACACTTCAGCTCAGCAAAAGATACCAGATTCTGCTTTTGCAAGTTTATGCGCCCACTCAAAACTCACCTGATGAAGAAGTGGATGAGGTATATGAAGAAATCAGTACGTTGAAAAATAAACGGAAATGTCACTTCACTATCATCATGGGGGACTTTAATGCACGAATCGGATCTCAACACCAGGATGATGTAGCGGTCGGGCACTTCGGACATGGCACCAGGGATGGCCGAGGAGACATGTTAGTGGAGTTTGCGGAAAACCACAATCTCTACATCATGAACTCATTCCTCAAAAAGAACCCTTCTCGAAAATGGACATGGCGAAGCCCAGCAAAACGAACCAGCGAAATCGACTACATCCTCACCGACTAGAAGGATATTTTTCTAGACTGCACAGTCATTAACAGATTTAATACTGGCAGCGACCACCGAATGGTAAGGTGTAAAGTACGATTTAACATCAAACGTGAGAGATCTAAACTGATGCAGAAGCCCAGAGTCCGCAGAGGCTTGAGAAGCAGAGTCGAATTCCAACAAGAGCTGGAGAACAGGCTAGCGGCTTTCCAGGCTGAAAATGACCCCATCTCCCTACAAAACACCGAGGCAATAACAAAAATCATTATAGAATCTTCGGAAGAGACAGTTGCTGCTGTGGTTGAACGAGTAAGCAAACTTTCAAAGGAAACGTTGGATCTTATGAAGCTGCGTAGGAGTACGAAAAGCGAGCAACAAGTTACAAATGATCTCGAATACTCCACACTGTGCAAAACTCTACGTAAAAACATACGAGAAGATCTTCGTAAGTTCAATATGAACCTTGTAGAATCAATTGTTGCGTCAGGAAGGAGCTTACATCGTGCGTAACTGGGATCATCGACTGGACACTGTTGTAGAGTTTTACAGAGCTCTATACAAAGATGACACTGACATCAATTCAGATCTTCCGGTGAACAGAGAATATGGAGATCCTCTTCCCGAGGTTACTACCACAGAGGTGGAATATGCTATAATGTGCATGAAGAGTGGAAAATCCCTGGGAGAAGATGGGCTGACTATCGATGTTCTCAAACGGGCCGGGAGGACGGTGAGCGAAGTGCTCGCACGTCTGTTCACGTCTTGTCTGCACGAAGAGAACATTTCAGAGTCATGGAAAAATGCCTCCATTATTATTCTCCATAAGAAAGGAGACACTGAAGATCTGAAAAACTATCGACCAATTAGTCTACTGCCAATTCTGTATAAGGTTTTCACGAAAATACTCTCAAACCGTCTCGAAACAGTTCTAGACGAGAACCAACCAAGAGAGCAAGCCGGATTCAGAAGAGGTTACAGTACTATGGATCACATACAAGTCGTCAGGGAAGTCATAGAGCGCTACCAGGAATACAAACTGCCATTATATGTTGGTTTTATAGACTATGAAAAGGCTTTTGAAACCATCAAAAAATTCTCAATTATAGACGCCCTTAGCAACCAAGGAATTTCCAAACGCTACATAAACATATTGAACAGTATATACAGTGATGCCACAGCATGCGTGAAACTCCACAAACGGTCGTGTAAATTTGCCCATTAACAAAGGTGTCCGGCAAGGTCATACCATTTCACCCAAACTATTCACCGCTACTCTTGAGGACTTATTTAGGAAACTTGATTGGGAGGAAAAAGGTGTTCCAATTAATGGAGAGCACCTCAGTCACCTGCGCTTTGCAGATGATATTGTTATACTCTCACAAGACCCGAAAGACCTCCAAGGTAGAATGCAAGAACTCGCGGATGTCAGTCAAACGGTCGGTCTAAAGATAAATGTCTCAAAGACAAAAGTGATGAGGAACTGTTTTTCGGACCCTGCAATTATCTGTATTTCTGGCACCCAACTCGAGCAAGTCAGCACCTACGTCTATCTCGGACAGCAGGTGTCCATAGATGGAAGCATGCACGATGAAATTGCTCGAAGAACAAAGCTGAGATGGAGTGCTTTCGGACGTCTGAATAGTATCTTCAAGAGTGACCTACCATTATGTCTTAAGCGTAGGGTGTTCAACCGATGTGTGCTACCCGTGCTCACGTATGGCTGCGAGACGTGGACCCTCAACACGAGAGATGTCCAAAGGCTAAGAGTCACACAGCGAGGCATGGAGAGGTGCATGTTGGGCATCACGCGAAAGGACCGTAAGAAAAACGAATGGGTTAGGAAGCAGACAAGAGTACGCGATGTAATAGACGTTGCCAAACAGCTGAAATGGAGATGGGCGGGGCACGTTGCTCGCCGAAAGGACGGCCGCTGGACAAATGCGGTCATCCAATGGTACCCAAGGGGTACGAAACGGCCACAGGGTCGCCCTAAAAGCCGCTGGATTGACGAACTGGTAAAGTTCGGCGGAAATACGTGGCATGAAATACGACACAGGACCGAGAGAGTTGGAGAAAGCTTAGGGAGGCCTTCATCCAGCAGTGGATTGACCCCGGCTGATGATGATGATGATATACACTTGAAAGTCCCTTGAAAATTTGCAAAACCTACCAACGCAAACATAAATATATAAAGAAGTTAACGCTTCAGTAAATTACATATAAAATGTCTATACTTATGTTTCCACATAAATTATTTATGTCGCTTAATTGCATAGACTTTTATTTATTTTTGTCACAATTTCGTTTTTATAATTATAAATAGTTTTCGGGTTCCGGGTCTCACATAGTCAAAACTTCTAGTGATGCCAATAGATGGCGCTAATCATAAGGGTCGCTAATTATAATCAAAAAGTTTCAATCGTCGATGAGATTTGAATAATTGTGTCATAAATGACAGATCACTTACCCGCCAATAAATTGAGTTGAACTTTGTATAACCTTGGTAGACCCGATAATAGTTGAGAGCTTAATCGAAGTGAATAACGTTCGCAGATAAACCCAGATTCCGTGCTGATGACCCCCATAAGATCGTCACTAAAACAAGTCAAATACGTTAAAACTCGTGTATTTTCACAAACAAACATTTTCTCCAGATATTAAATACGTTTTTTTCAGTTCTTCTCACCATATTTCTGGAAGGGACGCGTTTTTAATTTGACTGGAAGGCAGGGTTGCAAATTTTTTCGGCCAGTTAGCAACCCAACATAAATAAAATGGGCCTCCTTTCTTCAGACATCTGTGGTGATGGAACATTTTGTTCGTAAAATAAGAGAGCTTTTGCTAGTTTCATGAATATAATTCCTATTTTAAAATAACGCAATTGATTGCATTAATGGTTCGCGATAATTGCACAAAGCAGGCAAGCCGCCAACTACTCAACAAGAAAGAGTGAAAATTTTCGATGTCCGCCGGATATTCTTACAACTTAGTTGTATTTGGCTGTTCGAAAGATTAATATGTTTATGTATTGTGGTTACGTGAACATAAGGTATACATAAACAGAAATTAATTAAATTTTTGTCAAAGTCGTGATAGGTAGGTGCCTATCATGTAAATGTGTTACCTTTTCAATGATGTTAAATTTATTTAAAAATGTAAAAAAAGTATTGGCCATTCAACGCGTAGTACTAGGTTTAAATTTTGCCGAAATACTATAATTTTGAAGGCGGCTCAGTACTATAGTTCCACTTTGGAAATATGGCAACACTGTATTATCTTCATATTAGTCTATGATTATCATTGTCAGAATAATCGTATTGTGCTGTCGTTCTGTCAGACATATTAGCCTATGACGTCAATCTGAATAGAATACATACTTCCGAAACACTTTTATTAGTGCAATAATAAATATTCGCTCCTTTATAAACGTGCTTAAGTGTTTGCAAAACATTTAACAATGGATTATTCTATCGATGATTTTGCAACAACCGTTGTGTGTCAGAATCCTGGAGATATTATGTCGTCGATAGTGTCAACTCCATCGCCCATCTCTGGTTGTGTTTCTGAAGAGGAGTCTTCAACATCATCGACCGTTCCTGCTTTTATAAAAGAAAGGAAGCTAATGGTGCCAGATGTAGGCATTTACGACTAATATTATATCTTTTTTAGACATTATAATTGTCATGGCAATGGTTTGTAATCATCCGAATCATTTGATAGAAATTGCTTGCACTAAATAGAATAAAAACTATTGTTATTTAATCTTATAGATCGTAGCTTACATCTTCTTTCCCTCCTTGTTTGACGATTAATATAGTGTAATAACTATAATGCAGCATTGCCTTCACAGTTATAATACCTAATTATTATTACTATAATGAGTGTTATTATCGACATTGGATACTGCTCATTATCCTTTATAATATTATTATTATAAGATATTTTAAAGAACCCACAATTATTCTGTGGTACAACCGCCATTTTTATCGATTTTTTAACACTTTCATTTTATGCACTCGAGTTTTCTACAAAAGTTGTAAATAATAGAACTGGAAACCTCTCAAATGTCATAACAAAACTGAAAATGACTGACAATTTTCAAAAATTAATTTGAGAATTAAGTATATAATTTCTGAATATTAATGATAAAGTATCACCATCGCACATTATGCAAAACATCAGTTATTGACCAATTTGTCACATCTTTTTTGTGAAGGTATCTCCATTGGTGGAAAGGTTTACGGTTGAAACAGAAAAATGTTGTTTACCATAGATATTGAAATGTGGGACACCGCTTTTAGAAAATAGAAGCTTTGTATAGTCATTTTCAATACTCTGAAAACAAAACAAATTAAATGTAGATAAGTTATTCATCTAAATATTCTTAGCGAAAAAATGATCACTTAATATTTTTTGCAGGACGCCACACTTGAGATGCTCAATGGCAAAATACAGGAATGTAAAAACATTGTTCTGAGTACCAAGGAATGCTCGGATGAACGCAAATGGCTTGTAAGATATTTGGTTGAACTCCGCTATCGAGCACAAGAAATGAAGGATGCCGGAGACAACGTCCCCACTGAAATGGGTCTGTCAATTGTTGGCCATCACTTTAAACAATGTGAAAGCATCAATACGTCCGTAAAACAATACTGTGATCATTGCAGTGGAGTGATTTGGAGTGTGGTTCAAGGATCATACATCTGCCAAGGTCAGTATCAAAATTCAATTCTCCAAAGATGTTGAAGATACATGTTATGGCTACACCAAGAATTCTTAAATTAATATTATAACTTTCGCCCAGTAACTTCACCGTCATATTATTTTAACCCGGCACCTGCCTCAAAAATCGTATGACACACCATAACTACGCATGAATTTCATTATCGTCTTTGTTCTATACTAAAAAAAGCAATAAAAAATATGTCACAGCTCCAGTCGAGAACCCAAAGCCATTAAGATAATTTCGACACACTAAAAAACCGTAATAAATCAGTTATAATATCAGAAACACTTGAACAAACGAATGCTATCCAAATTTGAAAGAACTTACCGCAAGACGCCATTTTGTAGCCAATAGTTAGAGCTCTGCGCGGTGTGTGACACTTGTGCATACGTTCCCACGAATTGGAGTGTTACTAATTTTCAAGTGCATATCGATAAATCACATATTAATGTCTTCGGGTTGAGTCGTAAACAAATCTAAAGGGGACCCTTTTAATATATAAACTACACAAACACTTAACTTATTGAATATTATTGATAAATTAACACAAACTCACATATGATGTGTGATATATTTTAAAGCAAGGTGACAGACATAATGCAACATCACACGTTGGGCACATATCGTCGGTGTTTTGTAAAAAGGGCGAATTAACCAAAATGCTACTTTATAGGAGGAGGATTTTTAACTTTTGACATTTATTTGTTTTTTACCTGTAGATGATTATAAATATCTAACAAGTATATAATAAAGCTTAGAAATAATACTGTCATTATAATAGATATTATTATATAATATTTTAAAAGGCCTAATATGTCACATTTGCTTTTTATTTCGTAATTTTAATTAATTTAATTTTAGTCGATTATCGTTTTTAAGTACTTTTCTGTAGAGATAAAAATTCGCCGTTTTTACACAACAAAGCTAGTGGGGTACATATTGTATTTTCATTAAAATCTCGATTTCGCCAAAATGGTTGATTCGCCCTTTTTACAAAACACTGACGATATAGCGAGAGAGTTTTGTTTTTTTCGTTTTTTTTTTAGAATTCCCGCATACGAAACATTTTCTTCTAGGCTTATCGGTATTTTGTGTCGGTAAAATGTATTCTGCCAAATGTCCCGTTGCACTTTTGGGCAATAATCGTACGGGATTATCGCTAGTTGACGCTGTCGGCTTGGGCAGGGGTGCATTTGAAATTCTCACACAATATTTGTCCACTAGTTGTTTTATTACACAGAGTTGAAAATCGCCCAATGTTTTTTTGTCACATTTAATAAATTTATATAAATAAAAAGCATTTAATAAATATAAGTCGATCATATGGAATGCGACCTTTTTATACCACTTGATCGACTTTCTCATACACGACAAGTTGCTAAGCATCATGTCGGACTTATCTACCGTACCCATATTTTTGTTATAATCTATAACACATTTCGGTTTTTGAATGTCTTCGCCAGTTCTATAGTTCACTTTTCCTGTTGTTACAAATGATGCATCGTGGAGGGTGGATAGCATGTGAACATCCTTCGTGCGTAGCTGGGTACCATACCCGGCTGGGTACCTATCGTGCCATTTCAGAGCCAAAAGTGGACTATTGTACTTAGCCTCGGTGTCTCCCTTTTTCAGTTTGCTGAACTCTGGCATATCTTTACGATTTTTTCTCACTGTACCGCAAGCATTCGTTTTGTGAGAGTGAAGGTATTTAAAGGACTCGCCGGACTCGAATACCAGTTATCACACCATAAGGTGTGACCTTTCCCGATATAGTCTTTCATTAGCGTTGTAACTACCGCACCGGAAATACCGAGATTTTCATTGTCTTGTATGTCAGTCCCTTCCCCACAATAAATTATAAAGTAAATAATATATCAAATCAATAATATACAATGCGATGTCTTTTGGAAGGAATGAATTGTTTAAAAATTAATCTACCCTTAAACACGATTATGCTCTCATCTATGCAAAGATTCTGATGCGGTATCATCGTTTCCCTAAAAATTGTTCTTGTGTGTTCTAACAGTAATCTAATTTTAGCTAGTTTATCATTTGAGGCGGTCACACTAGGATCCGAAAAATGAAGCATTTGTAAAATAAGTTGGTATCGATTTCTAGCCATTATTTTCCCAAAAATGTCTGCATGCAGGTAAGGATCGGTACTCCAATGTTCCTCTATCGACGTGTGCTTATTTCGAGTCATCAGTATTGATACGGCAAAAAATGTATACAACTCCGGCACTGACGTGTCTGTCCAATTGTGTGACCGCGATTTCGGTCCGAGGTCGCCTGCACTGTACGAATGGTTAAAAAATCTATTCGTTTGGTTCACTATTTCCGACATTATATTTTTATTCAAAAAATGTCCAAAGAAAAGACATTCGGGAGAGGATTCGTTCAAGTCATTCGATGTCACGCCAGATTGACAATCATTGAATTCGTGAACTATTGGAATATACGGGCCAGTTCTCCACGACCGCAAAAATTCAATTAGCTCGTCAGAGTCCGTATCGTCGACGTCATGATCAGTCTCATGCTGTTCCAATTCCTCTTCCGACATATCATAATCTGAGTCCAATTCCTCTTTAGTACGCACATTTTCTTCCTCCATATTTACGCACTATAAAACTATGAAATGTTTTTAAAATGTTTAACTACAGTATTAGGGAACGCCAAAATCACAGAAACCATTAAACTCACACACAATAGTTATTGATATCAGTATTAATTTTCACATTCACTAAAATGGGACACGGTAGACAGTACAAAAAGTATTTTTAAAATCGCGGTAAAATAAAATCATACGTTCAATAGTTAATCATGCCAGTTTTAATGTGATAAGTACACCTGACAGCAAAAAAAGTATTTATCAACGATTGCGGTAAATATTCAACTTATATGCGATAAATACAATCCCGCGCAATGGCCCGCTCGGTTGAAAGTCTGTCGTATACTGCGCAGTCGCGGCGCGCAAAACTTGGCCGTACGAATTGGTTCGAAACTTTGGTGATTATTTTATATTTAGAACCAATGCTTTTAAAATATGTCATAGGTGGCAGGAGAAGGACAAATCAGGCCAAATTTACGTGAAAAAATCAGTCCCGTATTATAAATATAGAAGCGGTGACATCGATTTATACACATGCGCATTGCGAAATTTGCCCGATTTGTACAAGGTGTGTGACATCGGCGCCGGCCGGGTTAATCAATTTATATTAATAAAAACATAAACATGTGAGTGGTCAGCTGACTGATGCTCATCATGGATTTCGATCCGCTCGATCAACAGTTGCCAACCTTATGTCATATACTACAGTGGCGAAGGATGGAGCTGTGGAGAACCAGATGTTCGCTTGCAAAACGTTTTATCAATCTAGTTTTAAAATGTTGAATATTAATATTCTGACACCATTACATCTTATATAATATTTTATTTACACCAATTCCATCTCAAAAATTATTGTACAGTTGCTTTTGTTTTAGAAATGTATGTAAAATCGATATTATCATAGTTTAATATACGCCCATGATGGGCGAGTGGCTTATACGCCAGCTTATAATATCGTGGGTCTCAGGCTTAAATCTTAGGTCTGGCAAATACACATAGTTTAAAGTCAGAGTATGAACCTAATAGGTTGAGTAAGTGGCTAATATATATTTCTCGTAAAAAAAAAATCTGTCGATACAAAACCTCTACCGTGTGGTGGCGCATATATGATCTTATTAGGATCGGTCATGGTCTAAACAAAATATATGTAGGTACTTTTGACATTTGAAAATAATGACATAACTTTAGTGCAGATTGGTTAAATCATCGCTAAGCTCTGTTTGGTAATTTAATTTGCCCTGTGTTTTACGACTTTGTGTGTGACTAATGCCATCTATTTAGATCACTAAGTATTTCTGATAGATGAGAGATCACAATAACTCTATGGAAGATACAAGCCCCTGATGTGAACTGAGTTGATTTGAATGATAGTCCCAATAAAATCAACTGTTGATTTTTCATTTTCTGTACCATACTTAATATTGTTTACTTCTATGGTCAATCACATATTAACAATACATCTCATAATTTCAAATACAGATTGTGTTATGTATTCATTGTTTTTGGTCTATTGAAAAGTCACCAATAGTCACGTATGTGGTTTTGGTCTCTATATTTAAACTCCATCTTATAGAGAAGCTATTCTGCAACGTTTTTGAAATCAGTGATCTTGGATGTTTTTAAAAGGCCGCATTATAAAGATTATGTCTTTATTTTCAGATTGCTCGTACATCTGCCACACCAAATGCGTTAATAATGTCATACGAATCTGCGTCCATGTCGTCACAAGTGAAAAGGGATCTCTTGAAATGACCATTTGTGCCGAAAAAGGTTTATCTGCTCAGCGATACAAATGTGCCGAGTGCGGAGCCAATATTGGCTATAGTAAGTATAAATAAAATTGCATGTTCAACTTAGTACTTATATTATATAATTTTTGTTAAGAAAAAATTTCATAAAGAATTCGTTGAATATACAGTATAACCCCTATTTTACATTTTTTAAGGGACTGAAAAAAAAAACCTAATTGGAGGGATGTAAAAGGAGAGTATTGAAAAAAAGAATATTTAAATTTTATGTTTCTAAAAAAATAACGTTTTATTAAAAAACAACAATCAATTTAAATTTTTATTGAAAAATTTTTTGTTTTTTTGTTATGTAATTCTTTTTCAAGACTATATAAACATTTAAAAGTGTCATCTTGAATATCAGAAACTACTATTATTCTTACTATCAGTAACTTGTAAGACTGATGACAGAATAATGACAGACGGAGTGTATACAAAACACACACACGATGCCAAAAGAAAAGATAGCAACCAATGGACCAATCACCTTGTTATGCGCCGAACTCGGGCCAATCACAGCGTCGCTCGCCGACCAATCACCGTGCGCGGTTCTAAAGACACGGAGTTTTCCCTCCAAACATCTTACGCCGTTCGAATGTCACGACCCAATCATTGTCAAGCGAGCGTAACTCACATATTTTGAATATTTCCGACATAAATCGCGGGAAAGAAAAACGTAAATGCGTGTATTAAATGTACTGAAATACATCGGGACTGAAAAAATTACACGCCATTGCCGGGAAAACGTGAATTCCGGGCATGTAAAAACGAGGTTATACTTTATTATTAATTACTACCTACTTCTAATGTTAATATCCAATGTTTACGTTCTGGTGTGATGTTTAAATCATGCTGAAGTGCAGCATAAAGCATGCAGTCGTAAATGACAAATTTGTGGTATCTTTGGTAGCTAATTCTGAACAATCTGTCAACTTTCATTACTATGCATTATCTTTTATCATACTATAAATCAATGTTTCATGACCTTATAAAATATACTAATACCATTATATAATATATAAGTATATGTGTTTTGGCTTGATTAACCTGAAGTACCGTATCCTAGGCTGCGTTTCCTGTGTGATAAATGTCATTGTTAATCTGATTAGATCGACTACATCGTTTGACTTGCATGGATTAACGGATTAATTTTGGTTGTCTATTTTCTGTACACAGTGGAATATTGATTTTACTTGCATGGAATTCATATTTTCCCACTATTTACGTGTAGTTTCTGCAATTCTGTTTCATCTTCAAAAATGCAAAATTCAATTAAAATTACATATTATTGAAAGCTCATTTTTTTTAACACATTCAAATAAACAACATGCCTATGATTGAAATGAATTGCAGACTACGTCTTTCGTGCCTAAGTCCAAGGTTACATACACAATTAGTGGCGATCTTTTATTTTAGTCAGTATGGGTGGCTATTTCTTGTCATTTTGAATTTTGTCTTGAATGTTTTACGGTCACAATATGTTACTGACATTTTTAGTTCTTATTCAGATAATTTTTGACTTTTGCTTGTTGATTTTTTTTTTGGTGCCAGTTTAAAGAAAGAGAATATTCCCTTGAGCACGTTGATATTATATTATGCACCAAACCAATTTGTCCAATTTTATAGAAAAATATTTTTTTTCAACCCCCCTAATTTACGTCTTCTCTCTATTTACATTTTTTTTGTTAATCCCTTCAAAAACGTGAAATCGGGGTTTCAGTGTATTATAAATTCAATATGTATTCAAAGGTTTTTTATTCACCACCTTATTTGGCTCAAGAGGAAACTCTGTGTAAAGCATGTGTATCAATCAATTGATTATGACAATGCTAATTTATTAGATTGCAGAGGGAATTTCAGTTGACTGAAGCAAAATTATTGATAAAAGTATTTCATTTTAGATGATAAATAAACTGACATCTCTTTGCAAATTGTGTTTGTATGTTGATTAAAAATTTGGCGCAAGGCGTAATTTCCCAATCATATTATGCACATGAAAAGTCAAGTACATCCAATACTATGGAACTAACAATCCGATACAGTAAAATCTCGTTAATACGAATTCCATGGGACCGAAAATCGAAAAAAAATTCGAATTACGAAATATGAAATGTATGGAGAAAAATATTAAAATTTTGAAAAAAAAAATTTTTTTTGATTTTCATTAATTTCGTTTACGATCATAGATGTGCCTACGAAATTTCCGATTCAGTATGTGTTAATGGGTCATAAAATGTCAGGATTATTTATACTACCTTTTTAAAATAAGTAATTTATGGTGTTTTAAGAAATATCTGTAACAATTTTCAATGACTGGCTCGTGAAATAGTGTACTTTATTACCGTTTATTGAATATTTTTGTATGCCAGGACTCTGAAATCATTTCGAATTACGAAATTCGAATTAAAGGTATGATTTTATATGAAAACTAGCTGACCCGGCGAACTTCGTACCGCCTCAGAATCAATAATCTTGTGTTAACTTATTAGCTGAATTAAAATACTCAAAATGAATTAAGTTCAATAAATGTGCAAAAATCAAATCAAAATGAAATAGATTACATAGTTTTGGTTGGTTCAGATTTCGAAGCATGATAACTACCAAGTCAATCTTCAGTTGTAAATTGTGCGGTGGCAAGCCAGGCAGATCCAAAATACTCAAAATGAATTAAGTTCAATAAATGTGCAAAAATCAAATCAAAATGAAATAGATTACATAGTTTTGGTTGGTTCAGATTTCGAAGCATGATAACTACCAAGTCAATCTTCAGTTGTAAATTGTGCGGTGGCAAGCCAGGCAGATCCAATAAGTTTAAAAATTCATTTGGATGGTTGGTTGCTTCGTCTTCGTTTATTACACAGTTGATAGATTTGAAGGAATGCATTGCACCAACGATTTGATTTTGAATTGTGAAGTTTAAGTGATCCACATCTTTGTTCTTTGCCGCAAAAATTGCTCGTTCACTCAATCAATTGTGATTTTTGTGGTTAGCAATGACGTTCGGGAACACTTTGTTGATGAGGTCATCCTTCGCTGAGACGAAATTTCAAAAATTCAGAGGAATCGAAATCAATCCGTTCGATTCGTCGACAGGAACACGGCAGTTACCGATAGTCAGCAATTGCTTTTCGGCAGATGGATCGTTTAGCAATGCAACTCGCATGTTTGTCGTCAGCTGAAGTTTCTTCACATAGCGCCACAGAGTCTATGATTTGAGGCAAGCGTTCATTTCATCGGCAGCGGTTGATCTTGGAATGACTGGTAGTGTTTGGCGGAAATTGCCAGATAGTAGAATCATTGCGCCACCAAAACATCTTGAGTAATTGCGCAGATCTTTCATAGTTCGATTGAGTGCTGCCAATGCGCATTTGTGCGCCATTGTGCATTCATCCCAGGTGATGTTTTTACTTGCTACCAAAACTTTGGCCATTGCTGAGTGTTTCGCATTACTGCTTGTCGGTGTTTCAGTCGTTTGAAGGTTTAACGGCAATTTCAACGCTGAATGAGCCGTTCGGCATCCTTCTAACAACGTGGCCGCTATCCCAGAAGAAGCAACTGCTACAGAAATTTCGGATCTCACACGAACAGTGGCCAAAATCAATGACATGAGAAATGTCTTCCCAGTTCCACCAGGCGCATCGAGGAAAAATAAACCACCATTTCCATCATCAATTGCCTTCATTAACGTATCGTACACTTCCTTCTGTTGAGGGTTCAACATTGGTACGTTCGATCGAACCTATAGGTTCAATGCATCTCGATCATATTCATGTTCACGTTCCAATTCTCGATTAAAAGCGTCATTCATTCCACGGTGTGGCGTTGGCATTCCTAACTTGACTAACAAACTGCCGCACATGAGATAACACATGTCTTCGATCAAAAGCAAAGCCTGGTTATGTATCTCCTCATTCACTTCGAGATCGGGATTCTCTGAACCGACACAAATTCGATGTAAAATGTCTTCTGACATATCATCCTTGTACTTGTTCCACAGTTCAGGTGGATTTGATGGGAAGCATGTCGAAATAATGATAGCAAATAATGTGCGTATCTGACTTGGAGATGCAGAAACAATTGCTACAGCGATTTTCATGTCCCAATGAATATCGTTTTCAAGCAAATTGAGCTGTTGACATGCAACACGAAATGTTGGACACAGTACACCATTGACAGTTCGAAGTGATTCAAATTATGTCGGCCCACGAACATTTACCATCAACAACCGCAAGTAGAAGCATTCGTCATACTTCGGATGAACTGTGTAAATGCGACCAAGAGCATCATTAGAATGCACATCCGGATGATCAGGAACCGCATCGCCTTGCTTACGACGTTGAAATTTCTTCGATGAAGCGTTCCAAGTGTACTAACGTGGCGTCTCAGAGTAGAACAACGTTCGTCCAAACGAATCGCTTTGACAAATTGAAAAGAAACTGGTCGCTGGAGGTGTTACAGCACGTTGAGCAACATTCGATGCATTAAAATAAACTCGTTGACCATTCTCCAGATGCACCGCCAAATGTACAGCAGTGGGATGACGTTCATGAATGGGGAATGAGAAAATACGCCAAATCGCTTCATTGCAGCTCACATATCGATAAACTTGATAGTGCGTGATTTCATCGTTGGTATTGGGAGTTTGAACGCCAAAAACCACAATATCGCTGCCTTTGGTGACATATTTGCAGATGTATTTGATGTACTTTACTGAATTGCAATACTCATGTATCAGAGATGGCGGTGTATACGGATTTTTTTTGTGATTTTCTTACTACGAACAAAAAAAAAATCACCGAAATCAGTCAATCAGTTCTATATCATCAATAGACATCATCAAAAAAGCCGTTCCATACGAAATCTATAAGAAAATTAATGTTCTTCATAATTTCTTTTTCCGTGAATTTTTCCAATGTTTTAATAATTATTCTGCTATTCAGGGCAGAGACAAATCCAACAAATTAAAGATCATAAAAATCGGTCAAGCCGTTTTTGAGTTATAAAATAAATGGTGTAATTAACCCGAATTTGTTTTATATAGATAGATAGATTAGATCTTCTGGCTCGCGGCATTGTAAATAACACTGGAAAATTAATCACACAATTCAAAATTACATAATGAAGCAATTATCGATACGCGAAATTTCATAACCTCAGAAAGTGAACATTTTAGAAGCCAACTTATCGTTTGAAAATCACGATCAAGATCGCTATTTGTCTATAACAAAGTCTTTCGGTATTATCTGAGGCTGAACTGAATCAACTGTCAAAAACGCCATGTTAATACTTTCTTTTGTTTGGTTGTTTCTTGTTTATTGTTTCTGTCATGTATCAGAGATGGCGTTGTATACGGATTTAAATTTTTTGTGATTTTCTTTTGTTTTCGTATGCGCGAGATCCATCGTTTAAATCCATTGATATCAGTCAAAAGCCGTTCGATACAAAATGTATGAAAAAATAATTTTATTCATAATTTTCTTTTCTGTGAATTTTTCCGATGTTTTAATAGTTATTCTGCTATTCGGGGCTGAGACAAATTTAACAAATCAAAGATCGTAAAAATCGGTCCAGCCGTTCTCGAGTTATAAATGGTGTAACTAACCCGACTTTCTTTTATATATATAGATAATGTTCAATGGACTTTTTTTTGCGAAAATTTTGAATTACTGCGTATTTCGAATTATCCGTGTTCTTATTAACGAGGTTTTATACAATGTATTCTATGTTTCTGTTGGTCAACAAAGCCAATTATTTTTAGCTTACAACAATTTCAAACAGATGCTCGCTTTACATTGTGTTCTTGTTTGTACTGATATTGTTTGCTGTGCTTCATTTTTTTTGTTAATATGCAATACATGCTGAAAGAAAATCCTCAAAATATGTGGAAAGTTTGTATTTTATGCCTCTAATAATATATTGCCAAATTGAAACTGAATGCCACCAATGCGACAATTCGGCATTCTGATAGTGCCGCTTTATACTAGCATATCATGGCACCTTTCAAAGACTCAGTGCAACCATATACTGAGCGTTGAGAACAGATGATTGCGATGCACACTCGGTTTGCGGTGGTATGACTAGGAGTAATGAGGAGAAAAGAGAATGGACTAAGCAGCTTCTCATCGTGCTGAGAATCATCCTGGAAGGCCGCTAAGTGCTATTTATATAATGTATACATGGATGGTATATATGGATGTTGGCATGACCTAGAATGATGCAAGACGACTGGCGAGCGACAAGGATTCTTGTAGGCGCCGTGCGGTGTCCATATGTCCTAACTAAGGATGGGACATGGTTAAAGAAGAAAATAATATATTTCAAAAATATAAACTTCAAACTATATCATCATCAGTCAGGGTCGCTCAAATATTGAATGAAGACCCGATCACGTATTTCTGTCGAACTTGATGAGTTTATTAAAAGATAGAGCGGAGATATAACCATGCCGAATTCTTACTCACTTGCACTTATGGTTCGTTTTTGTTCAGGCCTTGGTTTACGTTGAAATGTTCTAAAGCGATTTGATAAAATAATTGTTGCATTTAAAATGTAAATCTGCTGCTTGCACATGCGAAACAATCTGTCCATATTTTCTGCACATAATTGCGCGAATTATCAGTATGTGTAAACACCCGCTATAAGTTTTTATTGAAATGATTAATTTAGTAATACTCGTTGGAGCAATCTTCCAAATCAGTTTTGTCCAATGAACCTATGCAAGCAATCCGTGATGTTTCTCACCAACTAATCTACCTTAATCTCATGAATAACTTATTGTTGATTGCGTCATTAGTTGTTATGTATACAGACAGCCCTCGAATTTCGTATGTAATTGGTTCCTGTAAATGTGTACGAATGTTGAATGTACGAAAGTATAGCAATGTAAAAAAACATCAAAAAGCGTAGTTTGAAATATTTATTTATCAATGGGTATAATAAAGTTAACGAGGCGTATTAGCGTTAGGTGTTTTCTTTATAAACTTGCCATGAGACAGTTGAATACCAACCTTATTCCTTAATTTTACATATTTGAGAAGGTGGCGGAGAGCAGAGGAGAGAGTAGCAACTGTATTGAAGCGCACAGTTTTTACATTATCAACAAAAATCTCAATTTCAAGAAATGTACAAAATAGCGAATTTTACGAAAGTAGAACGTAAAAAAGTCGAGTGCCACCTGTATTGGCATTGTCAATTACATTTTGTCACTACCTACTAAAATATATTCACTGATTTAATTATTGTTAATAATTTCAATATTCTAATCGATTTAAGTTTTCTATCATTCCATTTGAATCGTTTTCGAATGCCTGAGTAATTGTGGCGTATGTAGGTACAATATAATTTGCTGCAGATCTATTCCAATGTAACTATTAACTCCGAAATCATTAAAAATCGGGATAAGTAATATTATATTTGAGTTGTCACCGTTTGTACTTTCTTCTTCTAAGACCAATAAACGACTCGCTGGTTTTAGATTCGGCATTTGTGTACCAGATAAGCTTCACTGATGTCCGAAGAAGTACATTTGCCAAACCTCCCGAAGAGTTAACAAAAGAGGGCATATCGACTAAGACACTACTCGATACGCGATTGCCGAATACTCGATAGACAAGTCACAAATTTGATTTTGAGATCAAGATATTGTATATTTTTCATGCTTAGTAAATGAGGCTATTGAAAGTCATAGGAACTCTGACGATAGTAATAGTGACGATGGGCTACATTAAAATATGTCATGGCTTCCGGAACTTTCAGCAAAATCCAATATTCGATCTGGTATTTCTGGTCATTACAAATGATACAGTACACTATCACCTCCTTTTTACACTGAGCAATGTTTGCTCTCAACTAAACAAGATCCGTTTTCGACACACTTAGAGCAGAGTTTCGTATTCATACACCTTACAGTTCACTTTAATACATTATCTCTTTCGAATGGCCTCTGTAACATCCCCAAAAAGTAAAGAAGCAGAAAGAACACACGGTTAAAATCCAAAAATCTATTACGATAGCATATCGCACCATGAGTGTAAAACCAAGGCATCTATATACAAGACATATTTTGGATATATTAGGGTTTGAAGCATAGAGGTATTAAATATAAAGACGGGGAAGGAATCGGCTTTCTCATACAACTGAATGAAGCAGGCCAACAATAGCCGACAACTTACGAGAAATAGAGACCCAATAAAAAAAATGCAGGGCATCACAGGCATTACTTTGGTCATTATAACGTAATCATATGATATAATGTTATTGTGGAAATCTTGCCGCAAATTGATTACCAGCCTGCCTCACCATACTTGCCTGCTTCACCATACTTTTATATAACCTGCCGCCCCTAGGCCAAGTCTTTGTTTTGTTAGGAGAAATAAAGTTTCTAAAAAAAAAACCATAATATTTGGTTTATATCTACATTATATTGCATGGTCTTTCAGTTACTTCACTTTTACACTATCAAGTTCACGACTTTTGCAGTTGTTTTGCATTTAATCTCGAAATTGAAAAATTTACAGATGCCTTGGTTTTACACTCACTGTGCGATATCGTCGCTGTAGGATTGGTTTGTCGAATATACCAAATGTCAAATGTTCAGGAGACGAAAAACAAATTGCATTATCCTATATATAAATACACGGAAGTATTTAAATTGTCATTTTTACAGCATATGAATGATGTATTCATTACAATGTAATTTAAAGAAAATGATGGTTCTGGTCCATTTATGTAGATACAAAAAATCATTATGCATTAAAAAGTCGATTTCGACAAAAACGGATATTCGACAAACCAATCCTATAGCGACGATATGTTAACAACACCTCTGGTGACATTGTGATGTCATTTTACGCAAAGTGTTTAGCTGTGAGTATGTGGAATTATATTCATATTTTGGTGGCATATCATTCTAATCTGTCGAGTTAAATCAATTTATATTGCAATAACTTGAATAAAATGGCGGCAATTAAGATAACGGTGTGCACTTTCAACACATACAGAACACAACGCAGTTATCGCAGATCCAGAAAAATTATAAAAAGTTGTTACACATTTAAATGGGTCGTTTGAAGTATTCGCTATAAGCTCGTTTAATAAAACATGCCCATCAATCTATTAGTTTTTTTTTTCGGTCAGTTTTGCTTAATCAAAAATCCACATGTCAAAATTTTCACCCATAAAAATTAACTATAATGTTCTCGTTGGCGCTTGTGGTATTTACCTTTTTAAATTTGGATTTAAAGAGTCTTTAAACAATAGTTGTATGCCAATGATACTTATATAATATTATAGAAATATGTATTTCAATGTTTTTTTTTTTTTTTGGATTTATAGCCATTCCTCAGCATACAACATGTTTTGGTCGGCAGTTTTTTACAGGTATATCCTTATTTTGTGTCAATTTGCATGCTTCACATTTGTGTTGGATTCACCTTAACAATTATTATTTATAGCCCAATATATTGCAATGCTGACTGTCTTATTTTACATCTCTTATTTAATTCCATCACTGTTAATAATAGATTATCTAATATACATAACTATTGCTATAACAATGATTAAACATTATAACTACAGGAGGACCTCGACTTTCGCACATAATTGGTTGCTGAAAATGTGTGCGAATGTTGAATTTTCGAAAGTAGAGGGAAGTAAAAAAAAAATTAAATTGTGTGTATTTTAAAATATTTATTTATTAAGTAAATATAAGATGTTTAAGAGGCGTTTAAGAGACATGTTTAAGTGGGGTTGCGGGTGTTTCCCTTGAAAAGTTATTAAGAGTTAACTGTTTGCCATTCTTATTTTTCATATTTTAAATAAAATATTTTAAATGGTAAATTATTAACTTTACAATATTGCTTAAGGGCGGACGTGCTCAGCGTGGGTCAAAATGGAGCTTTTATTCTATTTTCAAAGCATGATCCTGGACATTCCTTAAACGTTGTAGATAATCTATTTATATAATTTTGAAGCCTTATTATCCTTTATATTTATTTTAAACATTTGATGACTGCATAAAGTATTTTTATTACATAAAATAGTATGCTTTTAAACCTCTCGCTCTAATGTTTTAGAATATAGTCATATTTCAGTACATAAATGTGCAGTGGTGTTAAGATTTTTTACATTTATTAATTTTTAAACGCATTTATAAAACCATCAGTATAATTTATGTAGACATTATTATAATGAAATATTTACGATAAAAAATTATATTGATATTCTCTGTGATCCCAAATTTGACAAGAATTAGGCATTTTATTAATCAAAAAATGGGCAAGATTAACACATTTGAAGATAATTCTAAAGATACTAATTATAATAAGGTATGTCTTTGACAATTCAAGTGTGATAAACATCCTACGAATAATGATTGCTTTATAATAATTATTGACCTAAGAATAAGGTAGTGTGTTTTGAAATACGCCATTTCTTTTGGCATTCCTCAGTGGTTAAGCTACAACATACGGCCGTAGCCATAAATTGACAAACTAAAACTGAAGTAGGGAGTAAGATCATGATAACGCGTGTGTTTGAACATGTACCTAATTTTTTTTTTTTAACGGTACATGCTTTGAAAATAGAAGAAAAGCTCCATTTTAACCTACGCTGAGCATGTCCCCCCTTGACTGCTAGCACGAAATGTAAAGTGAACCAATCTTTAAATATTAACGCGGTAAGTACCAGGCTTTTTTATTTGATTACCAAATGACTGGAAGCAATTCTTTATCTTTCCCTTTCAATGCTTTGGGATTTTCTGGTTGATAAATTAACATTGGCATCAATTTTAAATCACCAGCTAAGTTTCCACCAAGAAGCAATGTCAATCGGTTTTTAGAAGGTTTATGCCCAGGGGCAACTGATTCTTCCTTAGATAAGAATGTACAACTAGGCATTTATTTCCAAAATAAACCATTCTCATCTACATTAAAATTTTTGGCTAGAGAAATATTCTCCATCTTCAATAATTTTGGATAATGAGGAAATAAATTCTTTTGCAGCATCTTTATCCGCATCAGCCGATTCTCCAGTGAATTTAATATTATGAAAAGAAAACCTCATTTTAAAATTGTTAAACCAACCGTTACTTGCTTGAAAAATCGTGTTAGAATCTTCTTTTAATCTAACCTTCCAATCTTTGTGCAAACTAAGAGCCTTCGCTTGAATAATTGAAATACTCAGAGGGACATCTTTTTGATGTTGGTCATCGATCCATGATGACAAAGATTTTTCCATTTCATCCATAACTATGCCGTGTCTAGATATATTTCTACAATTTTGGACGTATTCCTTAATTTTATTTTTATTTTTCAAAATTGAACATATCGTAGACCTGTTTGTATCATACAAACGTCCGATTGAAGCAAAAGATTCACCGCTATCAGAACGTCTAATAATTTCCATCTTTGTCTCGATCGTGTGAAGTTTATGACTCCTTGACTTCTTTTTGTTCGTATCAACACTGAAGTTTTTCCGTTTCTCACTCATGTTTATAAATTTTTAGGGTGAAATATTTCAAATGAATAAAATTAGCAAAACGCACAACACAACACGCCTGCACCCGCTCCTGCGCAAGACTAAACCTATCCTAGCTAACAAGCAAAGTGATGGGTGCAAGCAGGATGCAAGTGATGCTAGAAATGCACTTGCTTGTGAGCGAACGAAAGGGGGATATCTTTACACCACAGCGCGACGTTTTAAAAAAACGATTTTTTTAAATGTGCAAAATAACGAATTGTGCGAAAGTCGAGGTCCCCCTGTATGTTATATCTGAATCTTCACTAAATTGAATTCAAACAAGTAATTACTGTCTTCCACTTTTCAGTAGATTGCCGAAGATAAAACTATTTTATTTTACAATTGTAAAAAGTAAGATAAAAGATTAATTGTTTATTATTTAATTATTAACTTCTTTAAACTAAACCATCAATTAAAATTAATGCAATTACCAAAATATCATAAAGTTGTGATTATATTATGTTACATGTCACGTACTATCACGTGACGTCACAGTAAGCTACCGGTGTCCGCTTCATTTTTCTCGGTGATTAAATGTTGTTATCAGACTGGTGCTCCCATCCCGTACCACATTTTAAACCTTTAAGCGAACTTTCTCAGTTAGCTAAATCTGTCGAAATCACCAAAACAACAATGAGGTCACCTCACGTTGTACCGTACTGCACCGACACCTGCATGACTCAATGAATGTTTTTATCATTTTCTACATGCCTACACATTTTCGACTCATGCCAAAATCGCATTTTTTTTGTTTTGAGCGGTTGTCACTATGTATTTTCTAAAAGAATTTTTTTTATTATCTATGGTCTGCAGGTTGGGTTCTGTGCAAAATATTATCTATGGATGTAATATCGAAAGTAATTTTAACGTACGCACACGAAGTAACTGTTAAAATTAATTGAAATTAACATGAATAATGAATGATAATTCAAAATACTAATACATTAGAGTTGGCACTCTCCATCATAGAATTTACAGAGATGGTGATCATTCAAAATAGTCTGCGAAATGACGAAACCATAGACTAAATTTGTCGCCGTGACAGTGCGCGACGTGCATCTCAATATAAGCACAACTTTATTCCCAATTTATTTAGCAATTACATACATGAATATTAATAAATCAATATGTTAAGTGATTTTATTATAGTTATTCAAATTTACTAAACACAGTCCCACAAACTTATCTGTAGAACGGACAGAAATGGAAATACAATGACGCCATATTGAATATGTCATTCCACTGTCAGATTCTGTTCAGTTGCGAGTCTTGGTTGAGTAGTTTTCGTCACTGGTTCCCCCATCAATTCTACAGATAAATTTGTGGCACTGTACATCTTATTTATATCTTCAGGTGTTTTTGATGGAAATATTGTAACAGAAATGCATTTAATCTCAGTGAAAAGAACATATTAGTGTCTAACTGCTAGATATTCCTGCCACTATGCTTTTACCAACATACCGAATTGATGTGAAGCGTGGATTTTAATGGGATTATTTCATGTGAAGAAGTGAACTCTTTCATTGGTTCATGGTCAATGCATTCAATTTTAAAATCGATACTAATGAAAATATTTCAACAACAAAATCAAACACTACTTATCGATGGAGAATTTCAACAAAAATTTGATGATTTACAATCAAAATTATATGTTTTACATTTCAGTTATCACAAACCTATCATTTCTTATACAATTGTTCAAGCAATCGATATTTGTGAATACATAATACATACAATTTAATTAATAACTTTTGCTTTCAATTAATTTCATTAATATTATTTTTCTATTTTCATTTCTATTGTGCGTGTTCTAGACACACTTTTTTTATCAAAGCATTTTGTATCTATAAATAATGAATTACTATGATATATTTAATTGCTCCTAAAGGTAAGATGATTGGCTTGATTTTAATAATAGATAATCATTCTTTCTATTGTAGGTGTGTAACAGTAGAGAAGGGTGGAGGTAGGCTGTTAAGATCTGACATAAATAGTGCACATTAAGCTTTGTCAATCATACTTACTTGTTTTCATTGAACTAAGAATACAAATTGAGGCTGGTGTTGGTTTGTTTTTAAAAATGAATTAAACCCTGCCTTGACCAAACCATAGTATATAAAAAAATATTCTTCTATATAATATCTAAAATTATATATGATTTCATGACATAATTTTAAATATTTAATAGATAGAAGAATATTTTTATATCTAATATCTATTATGGTTTGCTTTAGGGAGGGTTTGATTGTATTTTAAAAACTAACCAAAACCATCTGCAATTTTTATTCTTATTTCAATGGAAAAAAAGTATGACGACTGACAAAGTTTGCACTATGTCGGATCTCAACAGACTACTTTCACCCTTCACCACTGATGTGTAGTTAGGAAAAAGTTTTATAGTTCAAGCAATTACAGAGCTTAAATAATTTGCGTTAAAGTTTTGTTTTTGAAATGTCAAATTACTATATTGCCAACTTACAGGAGAGTAATTTCAAAATGAGACTTTACTGGTTTCATCAAATATTTTTTACCAACTACCCTACTCAAAGATAGTTGTTACTTCACCTCAGGGTAACTCTTGCTGAGACAACTTTGAGACACTAAAATGATATTCAAAATTTTCATCTTCACCGAAATGTCCCTTACTTTTGTATTACTTTTTGGGTCTGCACTGTCTATATTCTCAACTACTTATTTTACCTCCTAAGGAGCATAATGGCCTGCATAGATGTATAATGTAATAGAATAATAAATATAAATAAATGATGTAAGAGTGGTTGTTACCCAACCCTGGGGCTTTGCTCCATATCAAATGTAAAGAAAAACAACATGTAATATTTCTCAAATTTATAATTCGAAAATTCACCCACGATTTCAGAGATTATGTAGTTCACCATAGGTTTAAAATCTAAATCATCATGATTAACTAGTGACTGACTAATGGCGGCTGTGGTCTTTCAGAATAACCTTTTTGAGGAATGCACACAACTTTACCTTATTTTTAAATAAAGATCTATTTCCAGCTTACTTATAGTCTGGAATTATATGTATTTTTTTCTGAATGATTAACACAGATCGAGAAATAAATTTTTCTTGGTTTAACCTGTTTTTAAAAAAAATATCATTATTTACAATAATTTAGTATGCTATATAAATGACGGGCAAATGGATGGCTAGGGCCTCAATGAAATGCACTAATGCCAATAGGTACATTTCTATAAAGTGTTGAGACGCTACTCTACAGATGGCCAACAAATCATATCTCTAGCCTCCACGCGGCGTCCCCTGGGCAATGCAGATGTGGTGTGTCTTGTGACAGTATAACTCGTCTGTAGCTAATAGAGAAGGGTGAAAGGCGAAACTCTGGCGCCTTAAAACGAGAGACCGCTTGGCTACGGGAAGGAAAACCCAGACAGAAAACCACATACCAACCCGTTTGGACAGCGTGGTGTGTTATGTCCAAATACCCCCATGGAACAAAAACAAAAATCTCGGCCCTTATTCTCCGGAGGCCAACCTGACACTGATCACAGCAGCAATCAGCAAGGGAAGGCAGAGGGTGCTAAGAATCCCCGGAAAGATGGTAACGGCTGCCTACCGATGACCATTGCCACCTATAACGCGAGAACATTATCCAGCAACGCCAAACTTCTAGAGCTCGAAGAAGAACTCGAAAAAATCAATTGGGATGTTGTCGGGTTCAGCGAGGTAAGACGACAAGGAGACGATATCGCCAATCTCCACAGCGGACATGTACTCTGTTATAATGGGACTAATACCGGACGCACAAGCGTTGTCGGATTTTTAATCCACAGACTCTGGAAAGATCGCATAGTTGAATTTGATTTCTCCTCAGATAGAGTAGCAAGTTTAACACTTCAGCTCAGCAAGAGATACCAGATTCTGCTTTTGCAAGTTTATGCGCCCACTCAAAACTCACCTGATGAAGAAGTGGAGGAGCTATATGAAGAAATCAGTATGTTGAAAAATAAACGGAAATGTCACTTCACTATCATCATGGGGGACTTTAATGCACGAATCGGATCCCAACACCAGGATGATGTAGCGGTCGGGCACTTCGGACATGGCACCAGGGATGGCCGAGGAGACATGTTAGTGGAGTTTGCGGAAAACCACAATCTCTACATGAACTCATTCTTCAAAAAGAAGTCTTCCCGAAAATGGACATGGCGAAGCCCAGCAAAATCGACTACATCCTCACCGACAAGAAGGATATTTTTCTAGACTGCACAGTCATTAACAGATTTAATACTGGCAGCGACCACCGAATGGTGAGGTGTAAAGTACGATTTAACATCAGACTTGAGAGATCCAAACTGATACAGAAGCCCAGAGTCTGCAGAGGCTTGAGAAGCAGAGTCGAGAGAACAGGCTAGCGGCTTTCCAGGTTGAAAATGACCCCCCCATCTTCCTACAAAACACCGAGGCAATAACAAAAATCATTGTAGAATCTTCGGAAGAGACAGATGCTGCTGTGGTTAAGCAAACTTTCAAAGGTAACGTTGGATCTTATGAAGCTGCGTAGGAGTACGAAAAGCGAGCAACAAGTTGCAAATGATCTTGAGTACTCCACGCTGTGCAAAACTCTACATAAAAACATAGGAGAAGATCTTCGTAAGTTCAATATGAACCTTGTAGAATCAATTGTTGCGTCAGGAAGGAGCTTACATAATAACAAGCAGCATCTGTCAATAGGGAGACGGCAGATCACGACACTAAAAGCGCAAGATGGAAGTATCGTGTGTAACTGGGATCATCTTCTAGGAAGTAGTTTAGGAAGCAGACAAGAGTACGCGATGTAATAGACGTTGCCAAACAGCTGAAATGGAGATGGGCGGGGCACATTGCTTGCCGAAAGGACGGTCGCTGGACAAATGCCGTCATCCAGTGGTACCCAAGGGGCACGAAACTGCCACAGGGTCGCCCTAAAAGCCGCTGGATTGACGAACTGGTAAAGTTCGGCGGAAATACGTGGCAGCGAACGACACAGGACCGAGAGAGTTGGAGAAAGCTTGGGGAGGCCTTCATCCAGCAGTGGATTGACCCCGGCTGATGATGATGATATAAATGATATTTAATTTTTATTATTTCCTAAAATTACTATATCAGCACAATTTTTAAATACACCCTGATCTTTCATACTTAATACCTTGTTTACATGTGCATAGATTTACTGCTCACAGTACATATTATCGCGGCTATGACAAGAAAATGCACGTGTAAACATGTATTATCATGCAAGCTGCAAAATTGCTTTTTTGATTCATATCAAAAAAGTTTGGAAGCGTCTAGATTTTCACGTGACAGTCGGATTTGTTTGATATCTGCGCCTGCGCAGTAGAATAATGATGGCATACCTGCCAGTAAAAAAACGAACTACACCGCGGCGAGACTCATTTTGAGGATGACCAATTTTCACTAACTGTCAAATAGTACTATAAAATAATAACAACATCGCGTCTCGCTTACTCTTGAAGAATGATATTGGCACGACAGTTAGCACTTTTACATGTAAACAGTTATTAACACGATTGTTTAAAATACACACTAATGCTGCCATTAAATCCATGCACTTGTACAGGCGTTATACGTTAATTAAATCGAAATAATTATTAATATGTTATCCTTTTCAAATATTTCTAAATGCCCACATTTTATTTGTAGGTACTGTTTACATAATATATATAAATATTTATTATCATGCAGAGTATGCGGACCAATATTATTACAGAACAGCGCAAATCACTTACAAGTCAATTATTTTATATATATTATAATGAATAATAATTCATGCATGTTGTTTTTAGATAACCGCTGGAGTGAACCACACTTATGTGATTATTCTGGTAGCTACTTCTGTTCAGCTTGCCACTGGAACAATTCAAGTGAAATCCCTGCCAGGATTGTTCACAACTGGGACTGGGAGAAGAGAGAAGTTTCACAGTCTGCTTTTCAATTACTCACACTGTCCAGAGACAAACCTCTTATCAATTTGGAAGAAATCAATAAGAACATCTTCATGTTTGTTGGAGAATTGGATTTCGTAAGTTTATGTCAAGTATGCTAAGCCAAAAAGTGACAATTTACAACTTTACAGGAATGCTATTTGAAATTACAATATTATTAGTTCGGTCATATATTTTTTTTAATAACTTCCCTACCTAAAAACGGTTTAAATTCTAATGGATTTAAATTTCGTACCATTCCATTTCAGTCATTTTTTGCGACCTCGATTTCGCCTTTCTATCTAGACTTAATAGGTAGGTGATAAAGTTTTTACCTACTTTATTGTATTGATTTGTTATATAAGTTAGAGTTAATTGTATTCGTAGTCAGTATATATTTGACTTTTGGTAAGTATACATAGTTAAAAATGGTTTATATCAATAATAATGGCAATTTTGACTGCTATAATTTTCAGATGCTGAATATTACATTGTAAACAATATCCTTTAAATAACTCTTTTTTTTTTTTTTTTCTTAATTAAACACCACAACAGGCCGTGAAGCCCAATAACAGTGGTAAAACTCCCAGGCTTGAGGAATTTACATAATTAGATTATGTAAATATATTTTGACCTCACCGTTAATTGAACCCAGAACTCCGGGATGGAAGGCCAGCGCCTTACGCATTACACCACGAGAGCCTCTAAATATCCCTTTTTGGCTTAGCCACCTCTGTTAAGTTGCATCTACGTTAGCCTAGTTAGTAGAGCAGTTGTCTTTGTATAAATATGAAGTCGTAGGTTGTGAATTCAAATTTATACAGATGGCCGCGTCACTGTAAAAAAAATTGTTAATTTAACCACACGCTGTAGAGGCCCGCTCATATGCTCCAAACAAACATGGAAATTTACTTTTTTTCAAGTAAGAAGTTGGTCACAAAGTAATTATTTATGTAACATATCTGGGCCTAAAGCCGACATATTGTCATATCAGTCATAAACTCATTAAGTGCACTAAATGAGTTTTACCTCTTATACAACGAATGTTCTGCATAATCAGGCCATGGAACGAAGTTGAGAGTTCTGATTGTAGTGATTTTCGTTGCTTATATTTTTCGTGAAATGTAACTTTAGGAGAATAATAACTTTTCAAAATGAAAAGTACACATAAAAATAATACACTACTGTCTGATATGGGGCTGTGACCACGCCCAAAATTATTTTCCACCATATCCTCTGCTTCCCTAGGATGACCAGTTGGAGATGCCGAGAATGTAGAGGTCCTTTTTCCATTCCATCCACATCCAGAATGGAGTATTGGCCGATGATCCGCCTCTAAAATCGTGACTCAGCTGTTTCAATCCCACGCATTGCTTATTTACATGCTGTTTTTCATCAAACGATGGGTTTAGTAAATGGCTAACAACCATGCCTCGTAAAATAACCTCTACTCTTTTATTAGCCGAAAACGTTAGCTCATGAGAATGAATAATAATTTACCTTATTTTCATGATTAATAATACATGTATTACTTTACAGGTCCGCAAAATGCGTGGAGACTTAGTAGTGATGCGTCAATACCTCATAGTCTGCCAAATTGGAAATAATCTAATCAGCAGAGACATGCTTCACTTGGCGGAAACACCGAATTTGTACAGTATTGCAGACTTGGAAATGGCGAAAGACGGTGTGCTAGGAACAAAGCTGGTTAAAATAACGGAGATATGCAGAGCCCATATTTTGAATTGTGAAGTAAGTAGAGTAAAATCGAAATCATCTATACTGAAATACAAAAATAATTCCAAATTACGAAATACAAACAAACATTTTCATGATATTTTATTACTACCCATAAAATAGCAATATGTTTTTATTTAGCAGACAGATCTTTCTGAAAATATTTCGATTTAGGAATTTATTTTATTATCTTCTTCTTGGTTGTGCACTCATGGCTGAAGATCGTGACCACATTTGAATTTCGCCATTCTTTGAGCGACCAAGACTTTCCATCCTTCTCGATTTTCCGCTTCTCTCAAGGCAGAATGGATGGTGACCCCAGTCAGCTCTTTCAATTGGCCGCTCCAGCGCGCAGACGCTCTTCCTCTGCTTCGCCTTCCCTGGAGGCCACCCAAAACTACCAGTCTTTCCAGGTTACCGGTCCGCGCCTGATAATATCTCCAAAAAACTGCAGAACTCTTCTCAGACATATTGTCGAGAGCCGTTTATATATTCAGTCTCTGGATGATGGACTGGTTCGTGCTGTGCTCCATCCAAGAAATACGAAGCATTTGTCGCCAACACCACATCTCAAATGCATCAATTGCCTTCCGTTCCCTTGCCTTCAGGGTCCGCGACTCGACTCCGTATAGAAATATCGAGAACATTAATATTTGCACAAACATCATTTTTGTGGCAATCGAAATTCCCCGATCCTTCCATATAGTGGTAAGGCGTGTCATCGCATTTTTTGCAATCTGTGTGCGCCTTCTTATTTCCGCTTTACATCTGCCCTTTCCACTGATGGTCGATTCCAGAAATACAAACTCATCCACTGTTTCTAAGTTGTGGAGTGTACTTGCTGTTGATAGAAGGTTAGCCTGGTTGACCATTAATTTGGTCTTATTCCTATTAATAAGGCGGCCGTATTTGCGACTCTCTTCCTCTACCCTATGTAGCAGCTCTGTGAAATCTCTATCGATATATATGGTATCGTCTGCGAATCTTAAGTTGTTTATTTTCTGGTCACCAATTTTTATTCCGCCTTGCCAATGATCTAGGGCTCTTCGCATTATATGCTCTCCATATATGTTGAATCACTGGGGAGATAAAACACATCCCTGATGAACTCCCTTCTCGGTTCGGAAACTCATGTTCATCCATGAATCCAGGAAATCATGTGAATTGAGTTGTTAAAAATATAATATTATTTTAATTAGATTTTCATGAATCTGCGTCTGATGTGTATTTACTAACGAGACTCTTGAATTCGAAAACGTCGCCGCTTTTACGAAATTTGCGGCATTGTAGATTAGCTTCATCTACGAAAGCAAAGTTTGGTACAAATAAAGCAGTCATGATTGAATAAAATGAAGCACCAATTATAGCATCAATTGTAAAATAGATAATACCATTAGACAATAATCAAAATAATTCACTGAATCATAATGAAACACGGAAAAAAAAACAAGTCAGTTGCAATTTCTGTCAAACATAGACTCTGGCAAATTTGACCATCGGTTTGTTCAACTTATGGTAGAGGGCATTCAGTGTTCGGATTTAGCCAGATGCTTATATAAAAACTTTGGATGAATGCAAATCATACGTTTCGCATGCCATCTGGCATAAAATCGCATTTGAAAACAGTCGATGAAAGGCCTATAAGCAGTCAATATGACGTGTTTAATGGCTTCGTATCAATGGGATTTTAAATATGACCAAATTGATTTGATTCCTTCTCCATCTACAAACTCTTGTTTTTAACCCAAACTGCCAAAACTCTGTTTTGTTTAACGGCCCACATGCTCGTCGTAGGTCAAAATTGAGTTTTTATTGTATTTTCAAACCATGATCCTGGACACTCCTTAAACGTTGTAGATAATCTATTTATATAATTTTGTAGCCTTATTATCCTTTATAGTTATTTTAAACATTTGATGACTGCATAAAGTATTTTTGTTACATAAAATAGTATTCTTTTAAACCTCTCGCTCTAATGTTTCAGAATATAGTCATATTTCGGTACATAACTGTGCAGTGGTGTTAAGATTTTTTACATTTATTAATTTTTAAACGCATCTATAAAACCATTAGTATAATTTATGTCGACATTATTATAGTGAAATATTTACGATAAAAAATTATATTGATAATCTCTGTGATCCCAAATTTGACAAGAATTAGGCATTTTATTATTCAAAAAATCGGCAAGATTAACAAATTTGAAGATGATTCTAAAGATACTTATTATAAGCTATGTCTTTGACCATTCAAGTGTGATAAACAACCTACGAATAATGATTGCTTTATAATAATTATTGACCTAAGAATAAGGTAGTGTTTTTTTGAAATACGCCATTTTTTTTGTCATTCCCCAGTGGTTATGCTACAACATACGGCCGTAGCCATAAATTGACAAACTGTAATTGAAGTAGGGAGTAATAATAAATGCGTTTAAAAATTAATAAACGTAAAAAATCTTAACACCACTGCACAGTTATGTACCGAAATATGACTATATTCTAAAACATTAGAGCGAGAGGTTTAAAAGAATACTATTTTATGTAACAAAAATACTTTATGCAGTCATCAATTGTTTAAAATAAATATAAGGGATAATAAGGCTTCAAAATTATATAAATAGATTATCTTCAGCGTTTAAGGAGTGTCCAGGATCATGGTTTGAAAATACAATAAAAACTCAATTTTGACCTACGACGAGCATGTCCCCCCTTAACATACCCGTCATTATATATTATCTGCGTGAAACAAGCAATGTGAATTTTGTAAAACTTGAGAGATGAGGGGCAAAAATTTAAATGCATTTTATTAGTAAATGTTTGAATATTATTTAAAGTTCATATTATACAGTTCTCTAACTCTCAGTGGCCGTGGCACATCCCTATATTTATTCAACATACTATGTAATATAAAATATCCGTAATGTAAAAAAAATCGTAAACTTTTTATAAAAATAAATTCGTACTCTGTAGTAATTACACAATTATTTTAAGATTGAGAACAATGAGAACATCGCGTCTCACTTACTCTTGAAAAATGAGATTGACGAAACAGTCAGCACTGTTACGTGTAAACAGTTATTATCGGGATGTTTAAAATACACACTATTGCTGCAAGTAAATCCATGCACGTGTACATGCGCTATAAATTACTAGATAGTTTGTCATTTAATTCTTTTTGTATATATTTTCAGATATGTCGTGGAAAAGGATATTTTTGCGAAGTTTGCAAAAATAAAAATGAAATATTCCCATTTGATTCCTCAGCCGTCACTTGTGAAAAATGTAAGTCCGTATACCATAGCCTGTGTTGGACAAAGATAAATTACGCTTGTCCGAAATGCATAAGAATTGCAAAGCGACAGGAAATTGAACAAAAGCCCCAGGATCAAGATGATATACCAGATAGAAGTTTAGATTTATAAAAATTATTATATACCTTTATGCCAGATACAAGATATTCACTCTCTGAGGTGAATGGACAGTGTTAAGTGGGGCACCAACTTAAGTTCTGTGGTGTTATGGCAGAAGTTGATATTTCCGTTTTTTGTCATTTTGGGTTTATTCTTTTAATTTATAGATGATATACCCCGGCATGTGGTGGCAAAATTTGGTGTGTCAGTCATTATCCATGCAAAAGATATAGCGTGTGAACAATCTTGATATTTCAATTTATTAAAAAGGATGAGAAGCCAAAAAATGTTATGTTACATATCGTTGTTTGGCATAACACAAGTACAGCATCATTATTCATACTATGTTGCAGCAATACTTCTGGCTTCTGGCAACTCGCACTTTTTGTGAAAAGTTTGAATCAGTGTGAACCATAGACTAATATAGGGGAGAGCAGGTAGGATTCGTACACAGGGAGCATTCGTACAGTGGCGATATCTTCACTATCCAATTCATTGGCGTGCTCGCGTTTGTGTGTGTGACTCCCGCTCATACACATAGTGTAACCGCGGGGCAGGGCATCAGTGCAGCCAACAGCTTCGACGGAGCACGCCGATACGTGTTTTCGCTCTACGTAAGTATTTTTTGTATTCACTTTTGAACACGCTTAACTGTTATAAGTTTTGCACGAATGTTATAAGTGACTTAGTATAGTTTATGAAGTGATAACTTCGTTTAATATGTAAATAGTCATTTTAGGCTAACTATAGCGGTTATTTTTATTTTCAATTAATTTGTTGATTTCTCGGTTTGGGGTACCTTCGTGCAGTTATGAGTGGGGTAGATTCGTACTGTACGAATGCTCCCCATTCCTAACTGCGTGGCAGTAGAAAGATTGTTCACCAAAAATATTATTGTTACAGAACCATGCCGCGAATATATGTGAAAAAGGGGACAAGAACAAGAGATGTTGATGAAGATGCAATGATGCAAGATGCAGCCGTTAGAATCCACGTAAGGTGGACAATCAACTTCTACAGCGAGCCAAGATGCCAATGTGCCAGAAACTCTACCTGCAGAAACAGAGATTACTCAACAAGATCTTCTATGGAGCTCAGCGCCAGTATCACCCTCCTTGCTATCACCTACAACTGCGCCTGCATCTTCATCAACTGTAGGATTAATAACTCCAGAAATTATCTGGCCCTATCCCAGAGTGAACAGAAATGCGTTAAAAAAGTCGAAGAAAGGAAAACTACCAGGAAAATCGAGAATATATACAGATACCCCTGAAAAAAATAGACTAGAAGAAATAGAAAAAGCAAAAAAGTTGAAGAAGCAAGAGCAAGAGAGGAAACAAATGGCTAAGGAGATGAAGCGAGCATTACATTTACTGTCAGATACAAGAACCAAAACAAAGAGACAGAAGAAAACTTCAGGGACAACTAAACCAAAGAGGCAAAATAAAACTGTTAAGACTGATAGTCATGATGAAACTGATTGTGAGGATGAGGCTAATATGAGTTTAAGAGAAAGTTCTTGTTCTCCCATCGAAGAGACGTCTGAAGGATTCGATACTGAGAATGAAACTCTAGTTACGTCAGAGAACATCAAAGAAAAACGCTTTGTGATAGTAGAGTTCAAGAAAACAAAGACCGTTTTATATTATCTTGGACAGGTGCTTAAAAAATATAGTCCCGTTGAATACAAAGTTTCATTTTTGAGGAAGAAGTCTCATACCTGGAAATTTGTCTTTCCCACTACCAAAGATGAAGGAACAGTTTACATATCAGATGTGGTATGTGTTTTCCCGCTATCAAAATCTGCTTTTACAGCAAGAACAGCCCGGATAATATTTAGCTTCAAAAAAAAAATACCTATCTATGTATAATGTTGGATAGTACAACTATTAAATACATAATATTAAGATTTATTACTCTAATGGTAAATTTTATAATGTTGATTTATTCGTTCCTTTATTAACAAAAAAATAAATAAAAGTGTCATGTTTTTATGACTAAGTAGTTATAAGCACTTTAAAAACAATAACTGTTAATTATTATTACATGAAAGCTGATTCTGTGTTAGCTTTGATCCCAATACATGATTATATTACATTGAATAAATAGCATTTTATTTGACTGTACGAAGGTTCCCCATTATGTACGAATGTGCCTGTTATGCACATTGTTACTGCGATTCATAAGAGTGGTACAGAGTCACCAGTGGAAAACTGTGGTACCTGTAAGTTCTCTGCACCAGCATAAGTTTTGAGACCATCATGCACAGTATGATTTCTCTAAGAATTGAATCATTTAAAATGACGGAATAGCATGGGCTTAGAGCAGGCCGATAAACGGAAACAAACCTGATGGTATTTACCGATTATATGCATATAGGCACGCCAGCATAGAACCTAGTGGAAAAATTCGAAGCTTGCAATATGAGATTTTTTTTGATAATTTACAATTTCAACTGTATTAATTAATAAATATATATCTGAAAACATTGAAAAGATTTTTATTTTTTTTAAAAATCAAAGATAAACTTACAATTGTAAAAAAATGTGAATTTGTTGCAGGGTCACATATTAACATTAAATTTTATGGTCATAATTTATTATCAAAATTTAGTTTTCAATTTTTCGTTGTTAAAATTTTTGAGTAATTCATCGTTTTAATATTTTTTACATTTATTTTAAAAAAACATCGATTTTTATAAAAATATAAATGTGTATAACTTGAAATCGTTTTTATTTTTATCAAATTGCAAGCTTTGTATTTTTCCGCTAGGTTCTCTGCTGGCATGCCTCTCCTCCTTAATTGAACTCGTTTATAAGTTATATGTAATACAATAATTACCTGCTTCAATTTAAGTGTTGTAGATTTTGATAAAATTATAGATATATAAAATAATTGTTTAATTTATTACTTAATAATAATTAGATTATTTAAGTACTGGTAATTTCTATTTAACGTTATAATAATAATTAATAATATTTTTGGTTTGTGCCATCATTGTGTGTGGGGTAGAGGTAGATATTTACTCCGCACGGCGACAATGAGGCCATTCAAATGGCGCTAAAGTCATAGGCTCCTCCTAAAGTAATGAACGAACAGATATGCCGGGCAACACTAACTCTGGCGCTCGCTCACGAGGACATAAATGCATGCCTTTTAAAAGCCGAACACCTTGCAGCCTCTGGATAAATGACCATAGAAAAACTGAGCCTATGGCTGTAATGGGGGCTTTGCTCATAGAAAGAGCAGAAGCAATTTCAGTCTCACGTGTGGAAATCAACTCCGTCAGGTTGACTTCAAATTTTTGCACAAAAAAAACCATCACGACCTGGTCAACAGTAGTCAGCCGACAT
The DNA here is from genome assembly GCF_057557595.1 of Rhyacophila brunnea. Lineage (NCBI taxonomy): Eukaryota > Metazoa > Arthropoda > Insecta > Trichoptera > Rhyacophilidae > Rhyacophila > Rhyacophila brunnea. The sequence continues at coordinate 48,084,846 of NW_028232751.1, read as the reverse complement.
TCAGAGTCATCATTATCAGCTCCATCAGCACCCAGTAAACACCAGGCTCTGCCACCCTATTCGAGAGGCAAATCTGGGAGTTTTATTCTTTCCAACAACAGAAAGAGAAAAGTTCGCTGACAACGAAATCAATACTCAAAATGACTATCAACTCTCAGTGTAGTAATCAATGTTGGATGGATTGTAAAAAATGGGGGTATTGATTGGGCACCCACGGACTAACGTAAAGCCAAAACATCTTTTCAGTGCCTCTGGCCTTAAGGAAGCCAATTTGAGAGCTGAAATTGCATGGCGTAAACGATAGTGTGTAATAATTTTATTTCAAATTCAATGGACGAGTCAATTCAAGTTGATTCTGTGTACACAGATATTTCTAAAACATTTGATCGCGTTGATCATGATATTTTAATACAAAAGCTATGTACATTTGACGCGTGATATAGTTCATATATTTTTTTACTTCTTTAACAAATTGTGGAATTTTAGAACAAACTCTGGTGTTCCTCAAAACTCAAATCTTGGTCTAATTTTGTTGACAATATAAAGTTATAACCCATTCTTCTTGTTTGCTTTTCATAAATGATCTTAAACTTTTCGAACTATTGAAACCCTGTCATGTTGTGCCGTGACGCAGTCCATCTAGATACTATTTCCCAATGGTCTATTTTAAATAACTTTGAATTTGCCACCTCCACATGTAATACTATTTCATTCGGTCGTTCAAGGTACTCCTTATTGTTCCCATACACATTGTCTGATATAACATTGAGCAGGGTAACTGAGATAAAAGATTTGGGTGTATTGTATCATGCAAAGTTCACTTTCAATCAGCATTTTCTTAATATCAGTACTAGAGCTACTAAAATACTTAGTTTTGTTATGAAGGTTTCAAGATAATTCGAAAATATCCGAGTGCTACGTACATTATACGTATCATTTGTGTATTCTCCAATATGCCAGCAATATTTGGAGACCTTACAGATCCGTCCACATAATGAAATTGGATCGAATCCACAACAGATTTCTCTACCTATGGGAATACGGGTTCCTTCATAATGATAATTAAAAGACATTTCTGACTCATTTTCTTCTGAGTATGTTATCAATACAATCCCTGTCCACCCAACAAGGTGATTGTTTTCTTAAAGCATTTCTTTTTACTTCTTCGTGGGTTCATTTATAATCCATCTATACTGACAAATATTAATTTTCATGTTCCCATCAATATCACTTGTAACTCTGTGGTCTTCATGATACCCTATCTCAGGATGGACGTAATGTTTCATGACGCTGTGTATCGTTCGATTAACCTGTTTGATGGCACCACAAAGGTTGATTTGTTTTCTACTTGATAGTGTTTGTGGACGTTAGTGTCGTCATCATCATCATCATCAGGAGCGCGACAACCCGGTGTGGGTCCTGGCCTCCTCCAACAGCTCCCTCCACCTGTCCCTATCCAGTGTGGCCGCTTTCCAATTTGGTACCCCCAGAATACGGCAGTCACTGGCAGCTTCATCTAACCAGCGAATCTTTGGCCTCCCTTTTCTTCTACGTCCTACTGGATTGCTGGACATCACTCTCTTTGACGGTTCATTGTCATTCATACGCTGCACATGACCTAGCCATCGCAGTCTCCCAATCTTAATTGATTGAACTGCGCTGCAATCTTCGTACAGCCTGTAGAGCTCAGCATTATATCTTCTTCTCCAATTGGTGCCATCCCTGATCGGTCCATATATACGGCGGAGAATTTTTCTTTCAAAGATGTTCAGGGCTCGTTCATTTTGCAGAGTTAATGTCGGTGGTTCTTCGTTATCATCCATGCCACTTTGTACTGATTCCTGGTCATGAGTATTAATCTTAGTGTTGCCGGCATCATTATGGGGGGTATTTAAATGTTGATCAAAGAAACCCACCCACCGGGCAAGAATACGGTGCTTTTCTGTGAGTATTATGCCATTGTCATCCTTGCACATTGTGATACGAGGCTTGAAACCCTTCCTAACACTATTTATCTTTCTATAGGACAGCCGACTTTCTTGGGCTTTATAGTGTTCTTGGAGTAGGATCATTTCCTTTTTTAAATAATCACGTTTCTTTTTCTTGTGTAGTTTCTTTTCGTCACGCCGGCGCTTTTTATACTCATCGTCTGATGCCCGTGTTTTCTTCTGTAGCATCATTAAGTAAGCCTCATTCTTTCTCGTAGTGACTTCGCGGCAATCTTCATCAAACCATTCTGATCGTTCACCTGTTTTTCGGCGTCCTAAGGTATCATTAGGTGAGGATACTATGGCAGTCTTGCACTCTTCCCAGTGTTGATTCACCTCTTCATGGTCTCCAACCTTAACATTGTCGCTCAGGTGAGTGTTCAAGCTCTCCTGGTACCGAGCCAGTTCCTGCGGAATCTTCAGTTTCTCTGTGTCAAAGGGTTTTGCTCTTGCTCCCATTTCCTTTTTGGTGTTTGAGATCTTTGCTCTAACTTGTCCACACACTAGGAAATGGTCGGAGTCTACATTAGCCCCTCTGTATGTCCGGACGCTCATTAGATCCGATCTGTGCCTGTTGTCTATCAAAATATGGTCTATTTGGTTTATTGTGCACCCATCCGGGGATTTCCAAGTTCCCTTATATATATCCTTACGGGGAAACATTGTGCTACCAATAACCATATTTAGCAACGCTGCACAGTTAATTAGTCGGGTACCATTGTCATTACTTTCATTGTGAAGACTATATTTTCCGACAATGGCAGTGTAGATCTCCTCCCGTCCTATTTTGGAATTTAGATCACCGAGTATTATTTTTACATCGTGATTTGGGCAACTGTTGTACGTGCTTTCTAATGCATCGTAGAAGTCCTCTTTTTCCTCATCCGACTTATCCTCTGTAGGGGCATGTACACTTATAAATGAGTAATTGAAGAAACTTCCTTTAATTCGCAGTCGCATGATCCTTGGGTTGACTGGTTCGAACCCAATAATTAAATGTTTCACTCGTTTGCTTACGATGAATCCAGTCCCAAAGTGATGTTCACTATCATGGCAGCTACAGAGTATAGTGCAGTCTCGTTTCTCCATCACTCCTTGACCTATCCATCGCATCTCCTGTAGGGCCGTAATATCACATTGGTATTTTATGAGTTGTTCTGTAAGGAGTTTAAGTGCTCCTGGTCGATAGAGTGATAATGTATTCCATGTTCCAAATCGTATTTCCTTAAAGCGTTTGCCAGGTTGTCTAAGTTTAGTGTTCGGTTTCCGAGGCTGCTGTGGTTTCGTAACAATGTGTTTTTTACGGGATGAGGTTATTAGCCCCACGCCCAACCCCCTTTTCGGAGGGCCATTCCTTCCTTCTCCGTTAGCCCTGACTACACGTTCCACCAGGGTTGACTACCTGATCTTAGGTGTAGTTGCTCAGGTTTCCAGGGTTCACCACGTGGAGGTAGAGATAGGAATTGAGTAGGAGAGGCTATGCGACACTATCAGGATACAGTGTTGTGCGGTGCGCATGCACTACCCCGTTAGACCCGTTTGTACGTTAGTGTGGGAGAGTTAAATGTATAATTAATTGTTTTTATGAAGTTGCTTTAATATTTACATAAGATCATACATTCTCTTTTGCTTTCTTATTATATTGGTTGCTATTAGTAATTGAGACATTTTTATAATTCTATCTATTATGTATTATGATTGATCAATCGCTGTGATGTCATATTCTTTTTTCTAATTAAATACATCCTGATGGAAAAACTCCAACTAATTTATTGTTGGATCGATTTCTAAAGTTATTCGGGAAGTTATTTAAGGAATCGTCAAACAATACGTATCGTATGGTCTCTATCAGGCACAGATTTTCTGGGGTCCCTCAGGGTTCATATGTGGAACCATTGCTGTTCACGATTTGTATAAATGACATTGAATTAAAAATGATATGTTATGTTTTTGTTGTTTACTGATGTCTTGAAACTCTTCTTAGAGGTTGTCACTTCAACTCCAACCTGATATAGATAATATATTAGATTGGGGCAGGTGTAACAAATTTTGGTAAATGCAATGTATTATCATTTACTAAAGCCTCACGAATATTGATTATCCAATATTCGATACGTGGCAGAGTTCTCTCGCAAATATCTGTAAGAGATCTTGGCATTACGTTTGATATTAGACTGACAATTTTATTAGTAGCCATATGTTACTATTTTTGTAATAAGGCGCTATAAATGTTAGGCTTTGTCTTGCGTACTTTCGGATCTTTTTGGATGTCACTGTATTAAAAATTCTATATATTTCACTACAGAGCAGACTTGATGGCTGATATTTCAGTTGACTGAACGGTTATAATTTTATAAATTTTCAATTATTTGTTAATCATTTTAGTTATAAGGATTTATGATGTTATGTAGTCAATTTAGAGAATTCTTTTAAAATAGGTAGATATTTATCAGCCACTAGAAGTGTTTTCCAAATTACAGTAAAATTATGTATTTCTGCACACTGAGTATATTGTCTGGGCCCTGCATCAGTTGAAGTACGGCTTTTTGGTGGAGAGGGTTTTGTTTTATTCATATTACCCTATATTTTTATTTAAATATTGTTAACACTTATTTTTTATGTAATGTCGTGAACTCTTTAAATTTGTAATTTGAGTGGTTCACAAACCATGTGAACCAATCATACCCCTTACAGAATTAGAAATACTAAAATATTATGTTTGAACCTAGTTTACTCAAAACTAACCAAAATGGACTTGGTTCACTTGGCTTGTGGACCACTCATTTATAGTTTATTATATGTACAATAGATAAATTTGAAATTTGAATTTGATAATTTAACAATAATTTAAAACTTATCCTTTGAAAAATCTATAAATCAACTTTTTTATTTATAAAAGAACTGATTTTGTAAATTTGTATGTACGATATTTAAAATAAAATTTATTTCTTAATATTGGCAATCGTTTTTCTGAGCTTCATAAATTGGGTTGCCATAATTATATAGTTTATTGAGCATCTTGTAATCATATTTCTTGATAATCAATGAACGATTAAGAAAAAACGAATAAGCCAAATCTTTAGTAATAATTTCTAAAGTAAAACAAAGGTGCTTTTTTAATGATAGCAAACGATTATTGTACAAACCTTCAATTTTTATAGCTTAGTAATCAAAATGAAAAAAAATATCAAAAAGTGATGTTAAATTTTCATATAACTAATGTGATATTATTATATTTGAATGAATTGTTTGTAATCTGTTATCTCAATAAAATATTGTTCGCTGAAATTTTACATCATTTTTCAATGACCTATTCACTAGAGTTACCAACTGCTTGGAAAGGGTACTAGTCAAAATGCGATTAATTGTCTTTATCCAATGTAAATTTAAGAAATAATCATATTAACAAAAATCTAGTTATTGCATTATTCAACTGTCACCTACTTAACAATACTAATCTGCTAAGTAAAAAGACATTTATTTTTAGTGAAATGAGAACCCAAGTCTTCTTAAACTACCTTTTCTCATATATTATATAAAATTATTGGATTGTTTTGACATAATCTCTAAATCGATAGTGTCTAATGAGAGATTATGTCAGATGAATCAAATAATTTTACATAATATAAGAGAAATGTTTGTTTAAAACCTGGGTTCTCATTTCACTAAAAACAAAAACACTGTCTTTTTACTTTGCAGGACAGAATAATTATTATTAACAGGTAATATTTCTAATAATCAGCAAATTAATAGACAGTAGAATAACAGCATCTTTCTCATTTTCCCTTTTAATAAATAACATTTTTTTTCACAGTAATTAATTAAATTATTTGTGAAATAGTGAAATAATTCTCTATTATTAATTTTTTGGTTAAGTCACATAAAAGTGTTATAATATTTTGCTGTCTAAAACACGTTACTAAGCTACTGTATAAAAGAAAAATGGAATTTACTATATTATAAATTTAATATTCATCAAAGATTTAATTAACATGAAAAAATAACAAAATTAGATTTGTGTTGGATAATATGCAAGGTTTCAGTTTGTTTATCTGCAATATAAATAAAATAAACTACCAAAAGAAAATAGTTGGTGACTTTGTTTTTGATTACTATTTTTTAATCATTTAAAGCATAAGCTTTTGAATCTCACGCTTTCAGTGGGTGTCAGCAAAACCTCTTTTTTATATGTAAAAGTTATGCGAAATTTTCTGTGTAAATAAAAAAAAATATAAGTACTTGGCACTAGTTGAAGGGACCAAAAATGATCTGATGACAATAAAATGTAGAAAAATAATTATTGTTGGAAAAAATCACAACTGTGTCATGTGCTGAAATTCACTCATTATTATTAAATGTTTTATTATTTATTTATGAGCAATAAAATTTTCAATTTTTAATATATTTTTTATTTTTGCCTCCCGCTAGTTTTATTTTTAGCCCTGCACATCTATTCTATACATAAGGCTGTTATCGACGGCTATCGAGGGTAGTTTATCATATTTATGTATTGAGGTATTATAATTGTTACAATAAGTTAGTCGTCTAAACTGTCTATCTTACTCTAAAAGTTAACAAAGCCAAGAGAGGGACTGTTAAAACATTGCACTTTTTTAACAGTTCAGCAGCCCTATTCTAACATAACATCTAACATCAAAAAAGAGCTAATTGTGATAAATATATCACATTTATCACTTTACGTATTCTGGCGGTTAATTATGTAAAAAAGTTAACTGTCTGAACTGTTAAAGGGTGATATCTTTTAACAGCCCCTGTCCTGGCCATACTAACTTTGAGAATGAGACAGAATTTTATGTTCCTTTCATTACCGGCTAGTTGACGCTGGTTTGGTTTTATCCACTTGTATTCGGTCTTATCCGCTTGGGTCGGCAGAACGAACATATCTGATTTTGACCGACATGTCTACAACCTAATTTTTCGCCGTATTACGAATTGGAGATAGCCGCTGTTAGCCGTTTAGTGTATAGAATGCCTTCCATGTTAATTGAGACCAATCAAAATAACGGAAACATGCTAAAGTGATAAATGTTAAGAATAGCCTTGCAGATGGTTAACTTATAGCAGCAATGAACCGCCTCGATATATAAATATGATAAACAACCCGCGATAACCGCTGTTGGCACCTTGTGTTATAGAATAGGACCCACTGGGCCTGCAAATTAGCTAGAAAAAAAAATTGGGCCAGAGGAAGCCATTCCCTCCTGGTCAATTTACTGTTTAAAAAAAAAAAAATTTTTACAGCTAGGTACATGTTTAAACACGCGCGTTAACATGATCTTACTCCCTACTTCATTTATCATTTGTCAATTTATTATGGCTTAGTTTTGTAGCTTAACCACTGGGAAATGCCAATAGAAATGGCGTGTTTCAAAAAAATACTACCTTATTCTTAGGTCGATAATTATTATAAAACAGTCATTATTCATAGGATGTTTATCACATTTGAATGGTCAAAGACATAGCTTATAATCAGTATCTTTAGAATTATCTTCAAATGCGTTAATCGTGCCCATTTTTGAATAATAAAATGCCTAAATCTTGTCAAATTTGGGATCACAGATTATCAAATATAATTTTTTATCGCAAATATTTCACTATATAATGTTAACAATAATTTTTCTAATGGTTTTATAAATGCGTTTAAAAATTAATAAACCTGAAAAATCTTAACACAGCACATAGATGTACTGAAATATGACTATATTCTAAAACATTAGAACGAGAGGTTTAAAAGAATACTATTTTATGTAATTAAAATACTTTATGTAGTCGCCAAATGTTTAAAATAAATATAAAGGATAATAAGGTTTGAAAATTATATAAATAGATTATCTACAACGTTTAAGGCATGTTCAGGCAAGGCTTTAAAAATACCATAAAATCTCCATTTTGACCTACGTTGGGCATGTGGGCCGTTAAAAATATCAGATTTACAACAATATTCCAGCAACTAATTGTGAAGATTATAAGTAATTTTTTACATTATTATAAATTAAATTACTTTTGACCATCACTGATTAAATTCAATTTAGATAATTCAGTATATTATAATAACATAATTAAAAACACCTCACAAACAAACCTAATGGAAAATGTATTTGTACAAAATAGGATTCGAACTCGCATCCATTTGATTTATAATATTCTCAAAACATATTATGTTTCTGAGGTGTTCCAAATTATTGTGGCGAAGGGTGGAGGTAGGCTGTTAAGATCCGACATAAATACTGCACACTAAACTAAGACTACAATGTGTAGATGGTGTTTGATAATTTTTAAAATTCAATCGAACCCTGCCAAATCCAAGCCGTAGTAGATAATAGGCAAAAAATATTCATTTATCAATAATTTTATAGATAGAATAATGTTTTTTTAAATTATGATTTGGTTGAGCAGGGCATAATGAATTATAAAGACCAACCAACTTTGATATGTATTCTTAATTCAAAGAAAACAAATAAGTACTGTTACCAAAAGAAAAAGGGAGGCCCTGGTGCGCGACAGTTTCAAATTTCAGATCAACAATTTAACAACAAAAATATCCAGCTCCCAGAAGAATGTTTAGAACCTCTGACTTACAGGAAAATATTACAAATAACATTTCGTAAACGATCATTTGCAAAGGGCAAACCCTAGGTAAAAATTCCTACCTACCGAGATCCGGTGAAGGTCGAAGTCGCCCGCATTTTTTTCTTTTAGCAAGACCTTCTCCTCGCTCGGTGACCGCAAGGGTTCGCCATCTATTAGAAGGGAGATTTTTCTCAAAAATAAGATAAGAAGTCAGTATCGATTCGGCAGTGAAGTCGACAAAAACGACTATCGTGTCCGTCCGTGACGGGGCGGATGCCCAAGTCTTATTCGGTCTATTATTCCCGTGTTGATAAATATTCGTACAACCCCTACCGCGCAAAATCGTAATAAATAAAAGTTCTCCAGTGAGTGAAATGTGACAAAAACTAACCCACCCTTGAAATGCCGGCGCAGTAGAAATTAATAGTGCCGTGGCGATAGACCCGTAATAATAACACGGCCAATATAAAGATTTTTTGATATAACCTCTATTGTAAAATTGTCATTGTTTGCCCACGTGTTAGTCTAAATAAATTGCTGTCCTGCGCAGGATTATAAATCAAAATATGTGTTATCAATAACTATGCCCCATGATGTCCAGCCCCCTCAACTGATGTAATGCTGATGAAAAGATCCCACTAGCCTACATGTGAGTCCTCCTTTTTCTCGGTATTAGTACCTATGACTGGAAAAGTGTGCACTATTTTTGTCAGATCGCCCATATCATACTTGAACTATTATGGTTTGGTTTAAGCAGTTTATTTGAATTTTAAAAACTAACCAGTACCATCTGAAAATCATATCCTTAGTTAAATGAAAACATATAAGTATGACTGACAAAGTTTAGTGTGCACTATTTATGTTGAATCTTAACAACCTACCTCCACCCCTCGCCGCTGATATTCAATAACATTCTTAAATCTCAAATTCAAAACAGAAATGGCTTAATGTAATTTCTGTCATATAAAAGTTGGGAATAGTTTTATAAAATCACTCAGTGAATAATCCCAACAGTTCTATAATCATAATAATGTTTGATGTTACAGTACAAAATTATTTTGTTTTGGTACACGTCCAGCTATTAAATGTTTATGTAAGTAGGTAGTGATTAATAAACATCCATTTGAAATAAATTCAAGTATCAAGTTTATATTGACAAGAGTAATCTAAATCTAAACTAAACTAAAAAAAAAATCAAAACTTACATTAAAATGCTTACTTAATTCAACAGAAGCAGACGGTATAATAATAGTGTGAAATTTGCAACAAAGGAATCGGTAATGGGAAATGAGCTAATTAAAATGTTACTCTTAAGTGCAAGAGTCCTTATTTCAGTTTCACTTTCATGTGTTTAGACTTCATCTGGAAGAGAAGTCTTCTTATATGTGGTAGGTACTTAATATTGTCACAACAATACCAAATTATGGCTATAAAGTGGCCTGTAAATGAGCATCAAAAATTGCAGATTGCCGATACAATTGCCAAAAAAATGGTGAAACTATTGCCTAGTGCAGGGGGGGTCAAACTGCGGACCGCCGGGTGTTTTTTTGCGGCCCGCCATCATTAATTGTACTTCTGATTACGAATAACTTTTTTAAAAAATTTTGACAATAGATTAAAATTTGAAGAATTTGTTGTTTCGTAAATGTATTATCTCAGTACGTCTTCCTTACGTGTCGTCTCACACTATGTAACTACTATTTTCTATATTGAACATCGTGACACATTTAAATACTTTTTAACTCTGCGTTGCAAGGAAAAAAATATATGCCCATGATATGGTAAAAAGTTTGAATTATAGTTTGTAAGATTTCAATTAAAACTCAAGATATTCCTTCAACAAATATCGAATAATAACGTGGACTACTTTCCAACTTTGAAGTTGCTGAATATACCAGAATATGGTAAAATTATTAAAGCTCTGAATGAAGATTTTTCACAAAGATTTGGTGACGTCCAAAAAATTGAGATAAGTTTAGCAATAGTACGCGATCCGTTTTCAATAGATATTGATAGTGTACTGACAGAGCTACAACTTGAGATTATTGATGTGCAGTGTGACACTGATTTAAGAGAAATGCATCGTCGTGAAGAAATCTCCAAATTTTACAATGCCCTTAATTCAGACAAATTCGACCAACTTAAAGATTATGCAAGAAAAATGTTCATTATTTTTGGATCAACCTATATATGTGAACAAACATTTTCGATCATGAACCTCAATAAAAATTCTTTACAATCTCTGATTTACATCTTCGATGCCCATTTACAAGCAGTTTTGAGAATATCCACTACAAAATTAACACCTGAATTTAAAAAAATGTTGAAAAATGTACAACACTTTCATTCTTCTCATTAATCTTTTTGTAATGTTTATTTTTCGCGATAATAAATAGTGTATATCTAAGAATGGTATTTTACTTGCGGCCCGCCGCTCATTTTGAATTTTTGAATTTGGCCCTCCATCCAAAAAGTTTGCCCCCCGCTGGCCTAGTTGCTGGGCAATGTGTGGACCGACATCAATGTCGGGCAAGTGAGGTATGTATTTTGTGCGTACCCGTGACTTGAGATAAAGCAGCAAGCGCCGACAATGAAGTTTCTGCAGCATAATAATATATCGTCCTAAATAACCACATAAACAAATCCAAAATAAAAGAAGGATTTGTATCCGGTCCTACTTACACAAACGTGGAACAATTTCAACCAGGAATTAGTCATTGATAATTATTTATTTAAAAACTTTCTTCTTTCGACCATGTCCGATCCTAATAGGATCATATTATTATGGGCCTCCACTGAGTGGACGTTTGTATTAACAGATTTTGTTTTTACGAGAAATGGATGTCAGCCACTTCCTCAACCTATTAGGTCCATACTCTGACTCAGACACAAATTGAAAAACAATGTGTACTTGCCAGACCCAGGATTCGAACCTGGGATCCACGACGCTATAGTCCGACGCTTAAGCCGCGCGGCCATCGTGGGAGTGGAAACTTTACAAGATATCAAAAATTGACTTTCGAGTACCTAGGTATTTGTTTAATATAATTAGTGGGAAGAGAAAGAAAGTAGATACAGTCATGAAGAAAGCATGACCGATTCCTACAATACTACCAATTACTTTTCGATTTTTGCAACTGGATACTCATACAAGAGTTAAATGTATTTATTCAGGGTGTTCAACTCTTCAATATTGCTCTATTGGGGACCCGGCGTAATGGGTCAACCAGATAAGTGAGATAAACGCACTTTAAAAATTCACTTTAACCCGATCGGCGCGTTAAGTTTCCATACAAAAGATGTGCTGTCCGCGGTAGGTTTTTCGAAATGTTATTCTTCACTGTATTATAATAAATACGGCAGTTAAAAATTGTGGCTACAACTGTTACCATGCCTAGATACATAAGGATCCAAGTGCCACACTAAAACACATAATAGAGTGTTGAATTTAGCTGTGTTTACTTTAACAAAACTACTGTATTGCTTTGTTCGGATAAACTCTGTAGCCATTTTCGATGACAAAGCACTTGACTTCAAAACAAGTGAGCCGATGAAGACAATTAATCACTGACTAATTTTATTTTACTCGTGTTAAAAACACTTAAAAATGCCATAAAAATTATTGAAAATAATAGCTTTTATTGGTGACTTATGAATTATTGTTAATTAGTGTAAGTTTTATTGATGACAAATCCATTAAAATTGGACGGTAGTCACCAGTTTTATTTCGTGGCATAGATTGTGTCAGCATTTTACATGTTTTATGGGCCATTATAATTTAAGCGTAAAGGTGAGTCCACACTGGTTGAAAATATTATAATAATTTTTTTGTTTTTTTTTTAGTGAAACTTGGATTTTGTAGATTACTTTTCAGTTTTATTGAGCATTGTGTTATGTTAGTGATTGTCATTTTATGTTTTGTAAAAAAAACAATATTTATTTTTTAAATTGCGTAAATTTTTCCAAGTGCTATAAAAACTTTTTTTTGGGTAAGGTTTTAAAAATTTATAAGCATTAAATTGTACGCGAAGATAATATGTAATATAGTTGAAAAGTGAATATTCCATGATTTATATTTTATACCTACCCGTGTGTGTTTTTTTAGCAAAAATTTATACGTTTTATATATTCCTTCATAGTAATTCGTAATTTATTTATAAAACTTGCAATCCTCTAAAATATAATAATATATATTTTTTCATTCCGTGTGGACGCATCTTTACTAAATATTTACGACTTTCAATAATGAGCTCGATTTATGACTTTGAAACAATTAGGGAGACACATGAGTAATAAATGACATAATCCAGAACACAAGTTCAAGTACATTTTTAGAAATATTACGACAAATTTCTTTTCGTTTTTTGGTTGTCTTTTTCGTATTCCCGCACATGATGTAAAAATCGCGGTGAATTCAACTTTACACGGTAAATACTCGGCGCACACTCAACTCGAATGAAATATATTTTGTATACCTACTGCGCAGCCGCGAAAAATACCGCGTAGATTTGAACTGATGCAATCGGACCGGCGAATCTCGATAGATCGAAGGGGTTCGAAAGCTCGATGTTTATGAAATTAAAACAACATATTTTTGACAGAGTTATCGATATGGCGGTACGAACACGAATCAGAGCATTTTTCAATACAAAAATTAATACTATTCGTGAAGTATTTCCTACTTTACCGACATTTCAATTTTCGATATCAACAGTTGCGACATCCGCCCAGTATCAGAGCTTATGTAAAAAACAACATATGTCCCATCCGCGGCGATCGGGTTAATAGTAAAAAAGTCACCTGCAGCGCTATTTTACTTGATAGGTACCTATTAACATTTAAATATATGTGGTTATGCGATACAATTTTTGATTATTGTGTCTATACTCGACAACTCCATAATTCAAGTAGATGTTTTCAAAAATATAAAAATCACTAAATAATTTTACCTCGAACACCATTTGGAAAATGCTTATATAGTGTCACATTGACTTTAACATTAGCGATAGGTAGACGCCAACGATTCTAGCCTGGGGGCCCTTTTCAGGATGTGGGGCCATGATGATATGTCCAGAGAAACATGAAAGGATGCAGTGAATAAAATAATTAAAAGACTAATTAGTAGAATCATATTTTTATTTCACTGCATATGAAATATATAACAGCAGACATTGATATTTATTTAGTAGTAGTATTTCTTTGGCTCATCTTAATCCATAGGTACTCTAGAATAATTAATATGAATAAATATTTCATCTTCGATTACGTATAGCTTATACATTAATGTGATTAGATAAATAATAATGATACATAATTTAAAAAGAGAACCACGAAAATAGGTTTCTCCTTCTCCACACAATACGAAGGAATTATGTGACGGATACTGTCATACAAGGTCTACACATGGTAAAGCTTTCTACGGAAATTAGCACACACATTCTTACGTCCTATGTCTACAGTTCCCTGTGCTAGTGCTGTTTAAAACTGTCTAGTTATCCCATAATAATAATATTGCTAATTGAGTTGTTATTTAATCATTCTTCTTCTTAGGTCACAAAATAAGATTGTAATTCTACTTTATATAGTGTAGAACCTCCATGAACTGGACATTTTACATTCACACTACTGCATTGAAAGTCGATGTTTGTCACCAGGTAAAGTATTTCATAGGGTTGTGAAGTCACTACATCAATAGAAGGTAATTATTGTCATTTCCTGATAATGAGCAAAATAATGAGTCGTGGGGTAATGTCCAATTCAAGAGCATTTATGTATGAACTGGACGCCCCTCCCCATGAAACAATTGACTTTATTGTATGGTTATTAGATATTCTGATGAATGACAATAAAACAATCAGAGTAATGTATGAAAATACTACTTATTGGAAAAAGTTAGACATTTTACAAAAAAAATGAGCCTGTTGAAAGAAATGACATGAAATTGTAGTAATTGTTTTGGCTTATTAAATAATATTGTGCAGTAAGATTTTGATATATAGTAGAACCTTGATTATCCAGACTAGGGAATCCAATCCCGAGCCAAAATTCTGATCCCAGGATTTCGGGATTACAATTTGACAATCCCGGGATTGGCATTTTTTTCCATTGTTAATATAAAATTTTTATATTTACAAATAACATTGATAAAATCGGTCAAAAATAAATCTAATATAATTTATACTATTTAAGACATTTATTGTTAATATTGTATACGTTCAATCTTGGAAACACATAAGTTTAATGGAGTAAATAATATTGTAATATAAATAATAATGTGAATTTAATATGAGATTGCTGTTTCTGACAGTAAAGACTTAATGAATGGGTAAGCGAGATTTAAAATAGTAAAGCAAATCATGGTGTACTTATGGCCTTTCCGCTTCATAAATCTAATTAGTTAGCCAAATATGAAACTGCCGTAAAACGTATGAGATCTTGGTGTTCATCATCAACTTACACATAGGTATAAATCAAACTGCATTCAAACTCAGTTTATTTCTAATGTAATTATTTGTTATTAAAAGTATTTTTTTCTGTTATATTTTCGTTTTTATTTTATTTTCCATAAACATTGATAAAAAAAATCAATCCCGAAAGTTTCGGGATCATGTTTATCAATCCCGGGATTCATAGGTATCGAAAATAGCTCGGGATCCCGGGATTGGAATCCCTAATCCAGACTAATTGCGGATAACTATAGTTTGGATAATTGAAAAAATAATAAAACATCTATTTTTCTTCCATAATAAACTTTTTTAAGAGCCATTTTTGATAATTTTTTTCTACCAATTATATATTATTTAAAATGTACATTTTTTAAACTGATAATCAAAAAGAAATCTGGATAATCAAAAATCAACAAGCAGCGGCAGACAATCAAATTAATGGTGGTGGTGTCCCACATAACTCCCAACATATAAAATGTTAATATTATTATGATATCACAACTATCCACTTCATAGGATGCACGTTTCATGGAGATCCTGCCCTATGGAATCCAGCTCTTGTGAACGATTGAGCTTGTCCCAAGTTAGCAAGTTCTTATGCCAAGGAAATATGTCAATTTAAATGATTAATATTATTATTTCAAACTTTAAATAGTAATATATATAATTCAATCACACTTAACCAGATAATGGAAAAGACATAACATTTTGAGCTACAGAAATTTGAAAACTGCGATGATCACCGCACACTGCAACAAAACTGACATAAGATCTTTTGTCCCAGAACCATAGTATTTCTGGGAATTTTAATTCTATATATTGTTTGAAGTTTAGTCAATAGCACTTCAGTTTATGATGTTTTCTTTGTATTATAGACATAAAATGCAAGAATTTTGTGTGTTATCTTTACTAAAATTGCCATATACACCAGATGATGAAACAACTATTTTAGTATGGCATATTTTAATAATTTATTTCATGCAGCAACTTTAGGTGTTCTCCAAAAGTTTAAAGGATAATAAATTAATTCAAAGTAAAAGTAATTAAAACGTATATCTACATATCACAACCCACAATGAATATAATGGTTGCTATATTGTTGTTATTGCATAATTGCGATGTTACAAATCCAATAACTTATTTTGTAAGTTCAATGCAGAATGAACACTTTTTTTGTATACACTGTCAAATGAGTTATTTATAGTCTATGATTTTATACTGTTCTGTATAGAAAGTAGTGTGTAACATTTATATGCATACATAAGATGAAACTTCAACTATTTTTCCCCAAACAAGTCAAGTTGATTTACCTCACTCTGCATTGGCCTGACAACTTATACATAATTGTTATTGACATAATTATTTTTCACAACATCTAATTCTGACAATAGTATAAGACATTATTTTGCAATATAACAATACATTCATTTTGTGCTCATTTACAATGGTAATATTTATATTACATTGTTTAAAATGACTTTAAAAGACAGAAATTTTACTTAAGACAAGCCACGATTTGGGTTCCAAGTTATACAAGAGACGAAATTTAAAATTCAACAAACCAAAAAGATGTAGACAGCCGACAGGAAATGGTATTAAGTGTAAGAAAAATTCTATTGTTTTAAAATCATTTCCAATAATGCAGATTTTTACAAGCACATAAGTTATTATCATTGTTACTTACAAATTATATATTTACAAAACAAAAAGATATTTAACCCACTGTTTGAATTATGCAATTTAACACATATACTGTGCCAGAGCGGTCTGGTTGCGGCAGTGGTTGTTTTAGGTACGTACCAGAGGCACCAACAGGTTTGAATAACACCTTGTGAAGATTTTCCCTATCCGAAAAATCACCACGAGTGTTGTAATACTAAAAAAATAAGTTGCCAGGATATTCTTACACTTAAATTATTTTTTTATTCTCAGATTGTAAAAAATACACATATTATGATTATGGTACTTTCTGACTGCCTTATCTGCTTCATAGAAAACGGCCACTGGGTTGCAGGAAAATGTTTTTTCTCAAACTTATCCAGTATCAAAAATTGGTGCCTCATCAATCTATGTTTTTAATCTTCAACAGATTATTCCATGTTCACACTGTTAAATTTAGATAATAAATATTTTTTAAGTCTTTAATTTGAGTAACGGCCATAGATGTGCCTGCTGGCTTTATTTATAGCATAATATTATTGTTTAAACTAGCATTACAGTTCATGATAGACAAATAAAACCAAACAGGTAGTATAGTATGCCAATAAATTATTTTTACCTTGAGCGTATAGATTAGCACAACAGATGGCAGTGAATAATTATTATTATTATAATTATTAATTTAATATCAACAGTTGAACCTATTTGTGGTTTGTAACTGTCAAAATATAGCATATTAAAGTTTCTTGTCAATTCAAGAGAGAGCATAGTCAGATCATATTATTTCAGCCTTCTAAACAGTATGTAAAATCTTGATTTTGAACTTATCGGAGGAATAGCATTGTTATCACTGCAAATCGGAAATAACATATGACAGCATATTTACACACTATGTGCTTAAAACAAATATATATTAAATGTATGTGCCAAATTCTTTTGTGTGCGGCAGCATAAAAAACTTATTAAACTTAACAGTTTATACCTTTTAGGTATTTTTGGTGAATTTATAGAGAAACGCACAGGAAACAAACCTATACACATCATTAAAAATATAACCAAGGATGCCCAAGAGACATTATATCACACATGTTTAGTATCTTAAATACTCAACCATTACAATATTATAAATCCAGCGAGTGTGGTGCATTCTACGAAATATTATTACGTAATATCTTGCATTTTATACATGTTTATTGATATTAATAAATATGACATAATAGGAATACAACATATTTGAATAGCTAACATACACCAAATATCTAATACACTATAATCTATATCTTTGTGGGTTTTTTTTTTCATATAGCTCCAATTGAGCAAATCCAACCATATATTAATTCAAGATGATTAGTTATTTGGCGAAAATTTCAACTTTTTAGATATTTTGCTTTCTATTGAGATTCAGGAATTATTTACAATTTTACTACATGGCCACAATATAAATTCCACGCCATTGTTTAGTTGAGCATAGTAGAATAATTTATTCACGGTAAATTTTTATTTCAAATACACAAAATGTCTGAATTTTGTATTTGAGATATTTGAAACTAGAAAAAAGCAACTATTTTTTTATGTAGAAGAAATATCAAACATAGAGGTGCAAAATAATCACTCATAGACATGAAAAGTCATTTTTGCTTATTTTTAGACATATTAAAAATAGTATTACGTAGCTGCATTTACCTACTTGACTAATTATTTGCCACAGATAATATGAATGAATGTTGTCTACTCGAAAGTGCAATATATACAAAAAAGCTAATAAATAATCAAGTTATAATGTAGTTTTAATTTTTCAGTAAAATTATATACTTATATATTTAGGTATACCTAGCAACATTCAATTTAACTTAGATTTTATAATAAATAGCTATGAAATTTTCATCAAAAAAATATACAGCAGGCAATTTTTATAATCCATTGTCCATTCTGAATAAAATGTGTGAATTTTTTTCGAATAAATTGTAATAAAAATATTTCTTGTACATAATACATAAACTTACGGTAAAGGATTATTTACAAATTAAAACTTTCGCAACATTTTTCAAAAATATTTTTTGTTTGGTATAAAATATAAACACTCCCAAATTGATTTATTTTCAATTTCAAATATCACACCTCCGCCTTAGCTACACTATTTCTGATTGATGCCAATCTTTATAACCATTTTATATCATCATTCACCAATTATTAAGTATTTTGGTTTCACATTATTTGAACAATGAGACAATAAAAAAACAACTAAAGATAAATCAAATTCAAATCAAGAAACAACAATAAAATTATATATTACAAAATATTTAGCCCCAGAATGACATGAAATAAAAACCTAATGCAGTGGTTCACTTTACAAGGTTTAAAAAATGTAAAACATTAACTCACTCAACTATTTTGACGAAATACCATTTATAAATTCTGTTTCGTTTTATGTATTATAATTGAAATATGTAAATTACGTTCTTTACATAATTTAGTTTACATTCACAAAACACGTTACTTAATGCGTTGACGCATACCGAGTTGACATATTGTTAAATAGAGAAAAAAAGATGGTTAACGCTTGCAAGTAAATTTGGTAGCGATGCGACATGCTTGCCTCTTTCGATTAGAGTTATCACAATTATTAACATCAGCTGAATGAAGAATCACATTTAATTTTTTTTTAGAAGGGAGTTCTTTGAAACATTATCACAAACTTTGTCAAACACGTGACAATGCCCAGAGAAAGTAATAACTATTACATTTTTTCATATATGAGATTGATAAATAACCATTCAACAATTGACACTATGCTTCGCATAAATAGATCACGTTTATGTTTCTAAATAGTTAATACAGTAGCACGTTTCCATTATTTTTGTTGTTCCAAAATAACACAGATATCACTCAGAGCAATTCCATAAACATGGCGGTAATTTACAATAATTTTTAATGCACCACACTGCGTCTTACTTGATTCTAGATCCATCTAGATTAGAATTTCCAATTGAACTTTTATTTATCCAATTGGAGATTCTAATCGGATGCATTTGGAATCTAGTGATACGTGTTAACTGTGTTAATGAACGATATTTGACAACTCGCGATAAACGTGGCCATGTGCGTTCGTGTTAAAAAAATATCAAGCCTGACGGTTAATTTCTCAGGATAATTATCTGCCTGAATACAGCATATCATATTCTCATATTTTTTCTTTTCGTGTTGTGATATGTTAGAATAGCCACACAAGAAAGCAATTACATTGGCTTTTCCGAGCTTCAATTAAATTGAGGTGAAAATAATTAGATGAAGTGCCATTGGAATATGTATATTGTAATACATAATACAAAAAATGTTCTGTTATAATTTGTGTAATAATAATAATTGTTTACCTACTCTTATGCTTTGTGTAACAATTAAATAATATGTAATGTACATATATTTAAATCAATTGAATTGTAAAGTTAGCTCAAAAGTTACATAAGCCTTGTTATGGTATATACACTAGGGTAGTTCATGTACAATTATGAAAGATTATTAAATTATTATCATGGATTTGTGAATTTTTTAACATCTATTAAAAATTACATATAAAACTAAAAATGTTTAGAAAATAAAACTATATAATATGTGTAATCATAAAGAGATAAACATTTTTGTAAATAAAACAATAAGGGAACTAATATAAGTATTATATAAAGAATCTATTATACATATATATTTACATATTTTTATTAAATTAAAGTTTAAAACATAACAAAACAAAAAAACTTACATAAGTACCTACTGCTTTAAAATAAAATATATTTTTTCTAATAACATTTATTATCCCAAACAAAACAAAACTAGGAGATCTTTGGTTTTCCATTGTAAACTAAAAATATTGTACCTACCTGAACTTTAGGAAAAATAATATTTAAACAATATACAAAATAAATAATTGTTAAAAATTATATCAACCCTAATTTATCACTATTTAATTCTCTGATTCTAATATTTATGATCCCATATGTACAATCACCGGATTTAAATTTAACCATTGGTTACTGCCAAAAGTTGGTAAATCTCGAAATCATGTTATGGAGTAATTGCAATTTGAAGTTTGACTTGTCCTCTAAAATCAGGCATAATGCTAATATCTTTGTGATTTATGTGCATGCTCTATATATTGGATGACCATGATTTTATTTACTAGCATACATATTTATATATAGACACATAATCTGTTATTAACTCTAACTGCCTAAATTATCAACTTACCAATTTTTGGCAGCTACCACACAAATTTTAGAGATTTCAATTCAATTGACTTTGTTATCATAATATTGGCAACATATTAAATTTTGCCAATCATATCACAAGAAAACCTATTATCGTATGGAATGTTAAGAATAAAACAAATCCCTCAAATTAACGTTATCAATTAGGGGTTGTTGTACTTCTTTATTGCAGGGCTTAATTAAAAGGGTAAATTAAAAACATTTCTCGAAGCCATTTATCAAATTAATCATATAGATAGAATAAATTTATTCATTGTTATGTGATATCACTAACAATAGTAGAGGTGCTTGAGGATTAAACTGGTATAAGTGTTGTATAATAAAGCATGTCCGGAAACTTGTACATAATTTACAGTTCCCCGTATCACACTTCACCGTGAAATGTTGTATCGGAAATATATGGCAGTATATTAAAGATCGTCCAACCTCTTTGGGTCGTATAGTACTGACATAAAATTCATGTCTAAATAAAACACGATTCTTGTCGGTTAACGTTTAAAGGAAGCGGCAAACAGATTTAAAAAATAGCCGATATACTGGATTATTTCTTAGGTTATGTTAAGTTTTCATTCTTGAATTCATGAATTTTGCCAAAATCAGCTATGAAAATTGAATTAATGTTCATATTGAATCTAATAAAATTGGAGACCGTATAGTATGCGGTCATCTCTTTCCGATAGAAAGCTCACAGTGAACTGTGCCACAGTGAAATGTTTTATGTACAATTTACATGTAACCATAATAAAGAAATCAATTTTCAAATGACATAGGCATGGCGTGCCTACTGAAAATCAGTAGACACCTACTAATACCAAATTTACGATCTGATATTAATTCTTGAACTCCCCATTGGAAACCGAAAAAAAACCAGATTTTGAAAATACCTATAAAATAAAATCGTAATTTATTCTGATGCCACACAAGTACACACCGTCTAGCAGGTATCAAAGTGCTAAGTATCTAAAAAAAAGTCACTTCAACCTACGATGAGCATTTACTAAATAATTGTGAGAAACCAGTGATCTTGAATCCTACTCGCCTCAAATTCCGCAAGCAAACCAACACAAAAATTAACGGGCCAAGCTGCTCGACAGTAGGAAAAATATCACAGACCGACAATAATTGAGAGATGACAGGAAAAATATTGTGAACAAATTTTTGTTTTTATGAGAAATGGATGTTAGCCACTTACTCAAACTATTAGGTCCATACTCTGGATCCAAACATACATTGAAAATCACCATGTGAATTTGCCAGACTTAGGATTGGAACCCAGGACTGATGATATTATAAGCCTGACACGTAACCGCTTGGCCATTGTGGCATCTTTTTACTGAAAAATTTATCATGTGAACTAAGCTGAGTTGCCCTTCAGTCAAATCACATAATGAAGGACTCCATAACCATCCTCACACAAGAGCTACTAGCTAGGAGGTGTGTTACTATTCATATGTGAAACAGGATTCAAAGAGGTAATAGCTTTGTATGAAAAAATATATGTATTTTATTCCCAAAATTGGAGTATATCCCATGATTATAACATATAAAATGTTATCATTATTTTCATAGTAAGTACCCAACCATATAAGTTAAATGTTACTAATAATGACATAACTTGTCCGCTTCAAACTTGATAACCATTAATAATCAGAAAGAAAAATCAATAATTTTTCATGAAATAGTAACCAAGGGTCATTTTAAAATGAGACTTCATTTATTTTATGGTGAACATTTACATAGAATTTATAATCGCATAATTTAACTGTGGTGTTGTTTTACTCAACTTTGTTACCCATGCACTTAATCCTCAGCACCTTGATTTATGTTTTGGTTGCCAGGTGTCTTTTCGCAAATAAAGATATTAGCATAGTTTTCATTATTTTAATGAAACATACACCTACACCTTCATTATAAAAACCCAAATTAGTTAGAAAAACGCTTTTTTTAATTAGCAAGAAAATATAAATAAAATGCATATTAGATTTTTTTAAATTGCTTAAAAAACCAGAGAACTTGTAGTTAATGTAAAAAGTTTCATGGAAAATTGACCACGAACGAAGATCTAAATATATTTTGATTACAGGTTTTTCTTATATTTATTTTTGTTTTCTTTATAGTTGGTGCATTATTCAGAATTGAATTAAAAGAAAAATCCATCGATGTAACTCAAATTTTTTTTGGAAACTAATTCGGCCTTGTCCAGATGGCGCAATTTGACTCACATGCATTCCAGGTACATGTGATCTCATTGAGCCTTCCACATGCACTCACAGCGTATCACCTACCGCGTGACGGTTTTATAGCCATTCCATAATTAATAACAACCACTTTGAGCTCGAAACGACAGTTTAATGACAATTTCAAAATAAATTACGTCATTTAGGCTGTACAATGCCGAAAATACATCTTGCCAGTTATCGTCATTTAGGCTGTACAATGCCGAAAATACATCTTGCCAGTTATCGTGACAAATAAAATCTGAAAGGAACTGTGTATCACGATTGAGTTGTTAAGTCTTTATTCTCGCACTCGCACTCGCACTTGTTTGTTATGCCCATTCAAAAATTAATTACGTCACCTAGCTTGTTCACTGCTAAATGAAACTTGTTATATGGTGCAGCACATTTTTGGGACATGCGCAATCTGGACAAGGCCTAAGGAGGCATTCCTATCCATATTAAAATAAATGTTTTGAGTGATTATTAGTCACCTTCAATATCGCAGTGGATAGGTAAGTTTTTTTTTTAAATTGTGAATCCATCTACAGCCATCCGCGGTGGTCAATTGTCCGGGTACTTAAACAAAGTATAAAAAGGGACAATTGCAAATAATAATTGAATCGATAATATGATAATTTTTAAATGAATTCTATTGCCAAGTAAATAAAACAAAGTGGGTAATTTTTTAAGCATGTGCCAAATTTGATTACTACTAAATATTAATATGAAAATATACTTGGCTATTCCAGATTTGTGTAGCTATTTCATAGCGCTTACTTAATTCTAATATTAAAAATAACTATGTATAGGTAATGGCGATACTTGAAAATATATACAAAAAATACCTATTTTTCATAGATTTTGTCCATAGAACTATTCCAATATTTGCTGTGAAAGTATTTATGATTTTCCCGTTTACCCGAACTGTGATATAATATTAAAGCATATGTATTTATGGACACTTAATGCTTATTCTAAATAGCAAAGCAGTATGGTACAGACAGAAACTAACTACATACTAGATGAAAAGACACAGCTATAACATATCTTCAATTGTGTGCGTAAGAGATTATTTAAAACACTGGTTGATTATTATATGGTTATGTGATTAAGAATAATTAGCGAACAGAAAATACATAAAATGTCTGGCCACAGGAAAATCAAATTCCAGAAAAAATATCTAACTATTATGTACACCATCATATTATCAATACCTACTTGAGTAATAATATGATAAGAAAAGAAACAAATAAAATTGGGATGATCAATAATCATCTACCAGCCAAAGTTTAGTGGCAATACTAATCCAATCAAAAAAACGTATCAATATATTTCCATCATTTTTTTGCACATAAAGTAATGCCAAGGATTAATCATTACGGGTTGTCCGTAGATGATATCATACGACTTTTGGACATTTTTGACCCCCCTGCCAATATTGTCACATTTCATCACAAAATTGCATTTAAATTCCGTCCCATTTTTGAACCCACCCATTCAAATGATTGATTTCAATATAATGTCAATAATGTTTGGGACTTTCACGACTGTTTGTTATCAAAATAGATTTTTGGATTGTCATCGCGTGTTCTTCCTCGTCTCCACGACGTTTTGGGCTTGTTGCAGAGGTCATCTTCTTAATGGCTTTTGCAGCGAGCCCGAAACGTCAAGGAAAGAAGGAAAAAAACAAAAATCTATTTTGATAAAGGAATATTTGGTCTCAGAAAAAAAACATTAATGTATTAATGATTTTGTGACTTCTAAAACCCAGAAGCAGTTATAATAGTCACAAAATAAACTCCCTTGACTCAAATTGTATATCAGACCACCTCCTCCCCCCATTAAGACATGTCATATGTGGACGACTCCTTACCTTGAATAAAAAAGCTTTATAAAATACGAGTACGTCTTATTAATTGAATTTAGATTGTGAGTTGCTACCGAACATTGGTTGATCTACAATGCTTCAACCAT
This sequence comes from Rhyacophila brunnea, assembly GCF_057557595.1. NCBI lineage: Eukaryota > Metazoa > Arthropoda > Insecta > Trichoptera > Rhyacophilidae > Rhyacophila > Rhyacophila brunnea. The sequence goes on along the minus strand of NW_028232751.1, from coordinate 48,059,710 downwards.
TAAACAATGATCATCCCGCCATAATTTCGCCTGTACACGTGCATGGATTTACTTGCACCAATAGTGTGTATTTTAAACTATCACGATAATAACTGTTTACATGTAAAAGTGCTGACTGTCTCAACAATCTCATTCTTCAAGAGTAAGCGAGATGCGATGTTATCATTTTATAGTACTATTTGACAGGTCATGAAAATCAGTTAACCTCAAAAATGAGTCTGCACGGTGTAGTTCGTTTTTTTACCAACAGGTTCGCTACTATCGTTCTACTGCGCAGGCCCAAATATTGCACGGTCCAATTGTCGCGTGAAAATTCAGAAGCTTCTGTACTTTTTCGATTAATACATTCAATCTTGCTATTTGCACGATAATATGATGTGTTTACACGTGCATTTTTTTGTTATAACTGCGATAATGCGTACTGTCCGCAGTAAATCCATGCACGTGTACACAGGGTATAATGTTGATCACTAATGAAACTAAAAATTTGCCAAAAATAATGCTCACAAAACTTTATATTAGCGCCATGCTATAAGAGAATGCACTATATAATATACAAAATAAAATATTGTGAGTAAAACTGACAGAATATTTTATTATTTTGAGGCGTCAACAAAATAAACTATGTATAGAGTGGAAGATATTATTTTTTTATGTCAATATGTACGAAATTTGTAATTTTATTATCATAATAAATATATTGATTATTAATAAACACAAAAGAGAATAAGCTTGCTTATATATTATTATAAAATAATATATTTAGACATCCATTAATAGTACATAAATATATTATTTTTGTATTGAAATATGGAATAAATGCTATACATCTCATTAGAGATATTTTCACTTAAAGAGAATCACAGTTTTAATCTGAGAACTTATTATAATAACATAGTGACGGTATACCACATTATGAATAAAAATAATCTTGGCAGTAAATATTATACATATTATATAGAAAAAATAATTTTCACAAAGCCAGAATAGTTGTGCATTCTTTGTATGCAGCCCTTAGAAGTGTAGCTTGCCACTGGACTAATACAGTATTCATTATATTAAAACTCCATACAACATGGACGCAGAAGTTCATTTGATATCCTTATACTATTCCCCCAATTAACTAGAAGACATATTGGACTACAGGATTAAGAATATTTTAGCGCGCGCTAATATTGAAGCAGACACATCAAATAAATCTAATGTGGACTCGCATATCGTTGCCTTACAATAGATTCCACCGTTACGGCGACACTACTCATCTATTTCAGGACGTAGAACAATTAATTTTTAGAAAATTAATGCTATCGACTGACGGTACTTAATAAAAATTGAATTAAACTTCTAATTGCTGAGTTTTGTACTACTCCATTATCCACTATTATTACGGAAACTTCAAATAGTTTTTGAAGGAATCGAGGGAAAATTTTTGCCTTGGCTGCGCCATTAGTTCGGCTGATGAGATATTTCATGAAGTCTGCAACAGGAAGCACTTCCAGGAAATTTCATTAAAGTCTGCCTGGATTGGGCAAGTTACAGGTAGGCAATAGTTATCATTGTTCACTAAGAAGTAGGTACAGTGAGTTTCATATTTATTTTGTTAATATGTGGGTAATTAATTACTTGTGAAATTCCTTTTCACCATAAAATAACTAATAAGATTTGTATAATCGTTTTATCTAGTCAATTCAATATATAGACAGCAACAAATTTAATCATTGCTGTATACATTCCAGATGTATACATATTACCTAAATATGCGGATAGGTGAAATCTCAGTTGGCTAAAATCAATCTCCATGGAATAGTACAAAACTCGTATCAATTAGAAATTTAATTAACGTTTACATTATAAGAAATTAAACACATACACGCTAATTACAAAAATTATGTACATATTATTAATAATAATGTAATCCTACACGTTTGAGAATGAAGCGCTGCATTTTAACGAGATGGCCTTTCGATGGCTTCATTCACTTCATCTTCCGAGTCGGTGAGGAGATCGATAGGAGGCTGGTCTGCCCCGGGCAGGATGGTGAGATGCGTGGCGTCACTTTGCAGAGTAGAGCATTCGGCGCCGACTCCGCTACCTCCACCGCTACACTGCACCTTTTTCTGAAGTGCTTGTACGTAACTCTGTAATTTAAGCGTTAACAAAAAAAAATTATTTCGGAAGAATGTTGTCTGGAGATCCCAAGTTTAAAAACTGGACTACCTCAAAAATTTTATATAATCCATGGTCGTTGGGATGTATTTAGAAAATTTATAGTCTTTAAATATTCAGAAAATGAGTAAAAAAGCTACAGTAAAACCTCGTTACGAACAGGGATAATTCGAAATTCGCCGTAATTCGAAATTTTCGCGAAAAAAGTCCCTTGAACATTATTTTCATATAAAACCATACCTTTAATTCGAATTTCTTAATTCTAAATTATTTTAGAGTAGAGTCCTGGCATATAAAATTATTCAATAAATCGTAATAAAGTACACTATTTCATGAGCCAGTCATTGAAAATTGTGATTGAAAGATACTTTTCTTAAAACATCATAAATGATTTTATTTCTGACATTTTATGACCCATTAACACGCAGGAACCGGAAATTTGGTAGGTACATCTATGATCGTAAGCAATATTAATGAAAATCATTTTTTTTTTCTTCAAAATTTTAATATTTTTTCCCCATACATTTTATAATTCGTAATTCGAATTTTTTTTCGATTTTCGGTCCTGTGGAAATCGTATTAACGAGGTTTTACTGTATTTGCAGTTGGCAGTAAGGTGGGAGGTTTTGTCTGTTGGCATCATAATGAGAAATTGTAGTATAAAGGTATACTCAGAGTGCTATAAAAATATTTTATTTATTCACCTAAACCAGGGGTCGGAAAACCGCGGCTCGCGAGCCACATGCGGCTCTTTGGGTATTGGCGTGTGGCTCTTTGCCAAATTCACATTTTTTATTTTTTGTCATTGATTTGTACACTTATTATATTATATAATGATATTATCGCGAACCTAATTTTTCCTCCAGGATGGTTGATGCAAAAAAGGTATGATTGTTGTTGTTTTAAATCCGCCCATTGCAAAAGTCGACAAATAAAATTTTTCTCTATTTGATATTGACACGAGCACTTTTGAAATACAATTTTATTAGTGGATTTAACAAGCAAAGTGTTATGGAGCTCCAAATATATAGGTCTTCCCAACAAAATTAAGGATTTGGAGAGAGAAAAAAGCAATTTAATTTCACAACACAAGTGGTTATTCTGTATAAATTATATTTATAATTTCAACAATAAAAATATATTTACGTTAGTTTTATTCCGGAAATCTTCTTCGCTTAATAAACAGACAATTATAAAATGTAATTAATTAATTAAATTAAACCATATATATATAAAAATATACGTATGGCTCTCGAAAGTTTTTTTAACCGTTGTGCCATTCATATTTGGCTCCTTTGGTCCAAGAGTTTGCCGACACCTGACCTAAACCATTCAACAAAATATGAAAAAATTATGTTAAAAGAAATCTAAATTAAAAATCTAAATATTGATAAAATGGGGATATCCATTTATGTATGTTTTGGGAAAATTGAATAAATATTTTTATAGTATAATAACGCCTGTACGCATGGATTTACTCGCACCAATAGTGTGTATTTAAAACTACCACTATAATAACTGTTTACACATAAAAGTGCTGACTGTCTCAACAATCTCATTCTTCAAGAGTAAGCGAGATGCGATGTTATCATTTTATAGTACTATTTGACAGGTCATGAAAATCAGTTAACCTCAAAAATGAGTCTGCACGGTGTAGTAGGTTTTTTTACCAACAGGTTAGCTATTATCGTTCTACTACCCAGGTGCAGATATCACAGTCCAATTGTCGTGTGAAAATTCAGAAGCCAGAATTCTTTCAATTTACAGGATAATACGTGTTTACATAATAATATGCATTTTTTTGTTATGACTGCGATAATACGTACTGTCAGCAGTAAATCCATGCACGTGTTAACGGGGTATAAAGGTATGAAGAAGATGGCTGTTTTGTGTATGATAACTAAATTTCGGTAAAAACTAGCTGTATAATAATATGTATGCACTAAGCCAGGAGTGACGAACCCTTTGATGTCGGAAGGTCGCACTCAAGACCCTAAAAGGGCACAGGTTCGTCACCCCTACACTTAGCTATCGATATGTAGTGTGTATACATACTTGTGATATCACATCACCGTGTGCCGTCCGCACTTGATACAAATAGCGATATTTACGCTGCCTCATTTCAGCTCTTTGTTCGCGAGTTCTTGGTCTCTGAGATCCATTTTTCAGCCTTTTCTTACGGGCGCTTATACCTGAAAACGTGGATAGGTTAATATAGGCACTTGCACGGTAAATTCTCTAATAACTATGACTAAAACGCATAATATATATTCTTTCAAAGAAATATTTACCAACGCAAAAGCAAATATGCATAATACATTCCAGTTCAGTAGAGATAATTATTAAGTTTTAATGAGTGAAAAACAATGCAACTTGTCAGAGCCTGTTTTAAATATTATTTACATCAAAATCATTTACATTATTATAAAGCAAACAGCAATTTCTTAACCCTTTGCACTCCATAATATATATTTTTTCATTTACTCATTAATTAATTTATAACACATTTTATAATAGTGAATTCATTTTAAAACTGTTCTGTGTAATGTCTAATCCAGCTATAAATCCACCACCAGTATAAGTTGTCCACTGTGTGAGGGCGCCACATGCTAACATTTGACATATCAATCAATACTTTTTATACTGTGATGAGCTTAGTTCTAAATTTGAACACCGGACGATTTATGATGATGATACATCTATATAGACATAGGAGTTTTAACGATTAAGTCTAGTCCAAACCAAGAATATCTATATGTACGTGAAAAATATTTTCCAATTACGACAGAATACAAAAAAACATGGAGATTAGTATCAGAACATTTTAAATGTTCATTAACATGCAATGTATCTCTATCTGGACTAGGCATTACAGCAAACATGATACAAGATATCGCATACGACAATTTATGAACATAATAACTTATGATTGTATGATGGTCGATAGCTAAAACAGCTTGCAATGAGAGTAAAGCCACGCACAGAGATGACAACTATCCGTAGCCACCAGTGGTTAACACACACTGTGGACTAAATTTTTCGTACTGTTTGTACGGAACGTTCTCAGTTTTGTTGCGTCAAACACGTCTTGCAGTGTGCCTCAACCGACCTCCTTCCTCACACAAACCCACTGTGCCTGAACACTTGTTACTCATATAAGCTGTAAGTAACAAGTGGTTGTGTCTGTACGCTAATACAATGAATGTATTTGTTAATCAAAATAGTCATTTAAATAGTAACCTAATAACAAACTTAATTTACAATTATTGATAGTAATTTTACATTTTGTCAGTGTTTGTAAAATGAATAACATGTGAAAATATTTCTTAATAATAACAAGGACGATGAAATAGTAATAATTTCAAATAGGAAGGATCGCGCTTTAAATATTACAATTCGCCATTTACTGCACAAATTTTTCAATGAAAACAGCCTGTACAAAACAAAAATAATAACAGAAAAATATGTTGAATATCAATCAAAGCATACAAAGACAATTCATAACAAAAAACGATTATGCTTTCCAATGTATATGATATGATATACACAATTCATTTACTTATTGTCTACTGTCATGTTTTGGTTTTATAGACTTCTTTAACTTGACAGAGGCATACCCAGCTAAGCAGGATGCGCAGTAGAAAAATTCGTAGGACACATCATTTGTAATTGGTCCAGATACGCGATCAGCGGGGTGGGAATGCGCCATTTTAACATAAAGAATTATACTGATGTACAAGATAAATACCAGGGACAATAATACATCGCAAGAATAGCTCAAACGAATACTCCAATAGCAATATGGTACTTAGGATTAATATGTTAACATTTACATTCCAAGCAATAAAATGACAAATTTTTGTGGTTTATATTTTGTTTAAGTATCGTAGTATATTAACGATACCATCATTAACAAAGTCAATGAAAGACCGCCCATTTCTCTCGGTCTCCAGCTTAATAAATCAGTTCCATCAAATCGTCAGATTTTAGCATGACCCTGTGGCCGATAAGTGCTCCTTGGGCTTGTATAACTCTATGACTACTTTTGTTCAATAATTATCTATTCGCTGAGCGACATGTCAGTTTGACAATATTTATGAAATTGTGCGGTCAATCTTTCCTATTTTCTAAGCATTAGTTTTTTTTGTGATCTATTCACATTATTCCCAATATGCACATTTCCATGCCACGTTACTCTTCATTATCCCTTAAATTAAGGGTCCACGTCTCACATACATACATGAGTACTGGTAGTAGCCATTGGTAATCATTAATGACATAAAAGTAATAATAATTGAATGTTCATTTAAATCAAATTAATATTAACCAGATTTTGGCTTTGATCAAATTGCTTCAATGTATTTTAGTTACCTAACTAATGTAAGATTGGTTTAAAAAGTACAATGCTTACTCTCCTCATGGTGAATACCGGTTCCGGTGATGCAGCTTTGCGTTGCAAGGCCTAAGACGGCCATCGTGGGCCAAACGGCGAGGATTAGCCAGGAGAACCAACAGGGGGCGTGCTCTACCGGCCGCAATATGACTCGGTCCCAAACCTGCAATGAAATCTTATTCAGATAAATTAATTACACATATTTTTTAACCTCTTCCTCGCGGAGTATTTTTGAGGTTACTTTCTCATCACAACTAAAATCTTGTCCAACGATATTGGTTAACGTAGATATCGTCTCTGTTCTGGCAGAACACACTAACTGGAGAACACTAGTTTTGAGTAATTTGACTTTGAAGTTGTTAAAATGTTTGAAATGGTCTATCATGTGAGTTTATTAAGTATTCGTAAAAAGGATGACTTTAAAATAAAGACTGTTTATTTATTAAGAATGTTTCCAGATGGTAAAGTTTGAAATAAGGAACATTTCGGAATAACTAACTCAATATGTCATTTTTTCGAATTAGTGTCTTCTGCCAGAACAGTGACGATATGTTGTCCTGAGACTTATACTTCGATCTATATATCTAATAATATTAATTGTCGTGACCATTTGACATTCTCCATTCCTTTTTTCATTTCGCCATATAGATGTCCTATGTAGATAAGATTTGAATGAACAGCTACAAACCAATCATTGCAAAAATATTACGATGCTATCTATATGCTCCATTTGGGACATGGTAAAAAGAAAAACTACATTCATTGAGTTACAATTGCATATTAGAAATGTGCAGTTTAATTTTTATTGTATAGGTACAGTAGAATGTCAATTATCCAGATAATCCATATTTCATTGGAATCATTAAAAAAAGATATGGATTTATGGTGAAATTTTTATTGATAATATGATAAAATGGTTATTGAAATAAACAGATATTCTATAATTAAACTATCTTTTTTATTAAAAGAATACGTCACAATATTTAAGAATATAGCATTCGTGATTGAATATACATAATTTGGATCACCTCAGAAAAATATTGGTATGGACCGGGAGCATGTTGGTCGGAATCAGATGGCTGAGGGTTTGATTCCTGCTGCGAAGCAATTTTTGTTTTTAAATATTTCTGTAATATGTATGTATGTTTCTGACAGTCCCAAATTATGTGTAAAATATTCTATTAGTTGACGAAATAATTAAATAACTGCAAAATTACCATAAATAAATATTGTGTTTGATAAACATTTTATTAATGTGGAAAAGCTACTTACTATATAAAAATATTTAATAACATTGTTATTTCTTTAAGCTGTCATGTCATTTTACCAAGAAATATCAGTAAAGAAAATTAAAAATATTCAATTACCCAATTGGCCATCGAAAGCCGTTCAATAAGGTAATCAAGAGAGCCGGCCAGCAGTGCTCCTCCATAGATGGATGTGCCAAAAATAGTTAATCCTGGAACAAAAAAAGGTTACAGGTTACAATAGCTCCTTCCTACATAATTATTTAACCTATATAATATAATAAAACTATAATATTATTCCATTAAGTATTACTTAAGTACTTAATGATAAAATAAAGATTTCGGTACAAGTCGGTTATGTGAATTACAGCAGCAAACACATTTTGAAAATTCCCGATATACTGGATTATTTGTTAGTTTAGGTTAGGTTTGGTTAGGTTAACTTAACAGATAATGTAGTATATCAGGTATTTTCAAAATGTAATTGCCGCTGTATTCCACATAACCGACTTGTACCAAGATTTCAAATAATTGAAAGAGATGTGAACATCAATTTATTGATTTAGATACTTTTCCGACCATGTCCGATCCTAATAGGATCATATGGGCCTCCACAGAGTAGAGGTTTGTATTAACAGATTTTGTTTTTTACGAGAAATGGATGTCACCCACTTGCTCAACCTATTAGGTCCATACCCTGACTCACACACAAATTGAGAATTTTTTAGATACTTACATAACATAATATTATGTATAATTAACTTATGTAAAGATGGAATCTTTAACAAGATAAAATAATGTAAAGAATGTATTATCAACGCTATAAGTAACCAATGAGATTAATTATTATCTTCACAAAGAAAAGGTACAATATGGAAAATATCAAAGATAAAAATTTCTTTTGGATAAGATAAAATGGGTCACTACTTATCAGTTGAATTAATAATAATGTGATACAATATCTTTAAACTGTGAAATTATTTAATAAAAGGTCTTTATAGTCTGAGAATATTTCAACTAGGTACTGTATGTCTCAAAGGATTCTTCGTAATGACAATAAAATACACACCTTTCTTCCAGCATAAATTAAGAACTGCAAAAAATATAGCTGCACCAAGGAGGACTGATACGCACAGCCACATCTGAAAAAGAAAACACAGATTATAATATTACTAAGTAATTTATATTCTACAAATTACAAGAAATTTCGAGTGATTTTAAGAGAAATTACAAATAGAATATAATATGCTTTGTTTTGTTTTGTTAGATTTTGTTACATTATATGACATTATATTTCATACAAGTCTGGAGCATAGATAGATTGAAAAATATAGAACTTTTAGTAATCATTTTGCACCATATGGCAGTCATAGTGTTTGTCCCTAATGAAAAAACTCAATAGGTAAAACCAGAGTGTTGGAGCGGACACTTTTTTGAGTTGTTCCAATCCAGATCCGCTCCGGGACCTAATACTTTCTCCGGCTCCGCTCCGGGTAAGTATTATAAGTATAGGTGCATATCGTCGCTTAAGGAACAACACCGCGGAAGTCAATTTATTAAAATTTTCAGGGGAAACAAAAAACCTCTCAAAAAATTGAAAATTGATACCTTTTAACTTATTTTTTTTTTGTTTAGTTAAAAAAAAACATTTTTTTAAATAAACACAAAAAAAAATAAGTTAAAAGGTATCATTTTTCAATTTTTTGAGACGTGTTTTGTTTCCCCTGAAAATTTTAATAAATTGACTTCCGCGGTGTTGTTCCTTAAGTGACGATATGTTGAAAAAATAAAAAACTAAGTGGTTTTAATATAATCGTCATTTTCATTATTAATTCTATTAAACAAAATTACCGACAACAAATCGTCTCTCATTATTTGTCTCTTATGTCAAAAAAGTGAGGTTGTTTATCACTCGGCAGTGTTGCGATATTTCAAATAATTCCAGTGTTGCAAAGTGTCAAAATATACTATTTTCATTGGATTTTAGGACGAAAATTTCATAATAAAAAAAAACATCCGGAACAGCGGAGCATTACAAATTTTCGGTGCTCCGGGTAAAATCCCATTGCTCCAGTGCACCGTGCTCCTGCTCCAAACTCAGCTCCAACGCTCTGGGTAAGGTTATGTTGATTGTCGGAATTAGATAAAACCAGAGCCTGAACAAAAACGGGCCATAAGTGCGAGTGAGTAAGCATTCGGCACACTTATATCTCCACATTATGCGTTAGAGTAAGATAGAATTTCTACAGCTGAATTAAATATCTTTTGAAACGTCGCCGGTAAATATGGATTTGACTGATTACATTCATTTAAAAACTGCGAGCACGTGTTCCTGAAATTTATTGTTTTTGTGTTAAATATAAAGTTAGTGATAATTATTTTAAGTTACGTATTTTAGTAGAACATATGGTTAACTATGTTACGTTTATATTTGGTAGCCGGACTGAGAAGCAGCATGATGGTATAACGTGTAGTAGTTAAGTTGATAATAATAAAAAAGAGGTTCTACTGTGCATTATACTCAAGAAACAAGGCTTCATTTTGCCGAACAATAGGCGATCTCTATATATCATTACTATGAGGATGAAACTCTCTCACAAACCATTTCATAGTATTTTTGCATTGATACACTATACCTGTAAATAACTTAATCTGAGATTACATGTTTTGCAAATATAACCTATAGGTGAACAGAATTTAATTAAAATATTGATCGCGCGGCATATTATTATTAATATAATATTTTTTGGTAAAGGTTAGAGATTATTATGCTTACCGTGTGGGGTGGTTTTTCTGCCAGATAGTCATAGCCAGCCAAACATGCGATAGCCACAAATAGGCCGGTGTGGAGACCAGTCATAAACAGGCCTACATACTGGATCAGCATAGTTATGAGGCCGAATAATAAACCGGCAGAAAGAGCCACGGCTGAAATGCAAACACAACAGATTGAATCATTCATTAAGTTTATGAGTGAGTTCATTAGAATCAATTATACATAATTGGGTCAATTTCTAACTCATATGAATATGTCCTTATCTCTTTTGTTTATTAAGTCATTTGATTTAAAATTATGTATTAAATAGTTATATTCAAATATTATTAAGTATATTATTCTTTTTAACACTCTAACAGGTCATTTGGCCCAATCACGGCAGTAGTGTTGTGAAAAAGTATTGCAGTAAGTAAGTAGCAGAAGTAAAACAATCATATAAAAACCCAGGCTTTGAGAAAATCGAATAAATGTATTGTGAGCTCAGTGGATCGAAGCCGGAGACCTCGTATGTGAAGCCAGTGCCATATACATTGGACTAAGAGGGCCGCCTAATGACATCACATCACATTGCAAGAAATTAAATCGAATGAACCATATTATATTTTATTACAACAGTTTAAAGAACGAACATACCTGTGCATAAGGCTTACATAGGAATGGCATACAAAAAAAAAGTATCTATACTGATCTTGTCATATGATTTTGATTGATTCTTCTTTTTAAAGTGAGTATAAAATTTATCAATATTTTTTTAGGTCCATCCAACAAAAACAAATTGAAAGAAACATAGGTATTTTATCAAAAGAAATCATCAATACTCAGTACCCGTATTGTATCTGAACAAAGAATATCGATACTTTTGTTGTCCTCTACACTTTATTCCACTATTTTCAAGATCAACATGAATCAACGTGAAAGGTTGTGGATCTGTTTTATTGAAAAATTACTCACAAGCATTTCCATACGCCGGCATCAGATGTTCCTGGAGGCAAATGAGGTAGACTATCACCGTTCCAAACGTAAAACCAGTCAAAAACATGACAGCCTTGAAACAACGATAACCTGGAAGCAGAAACAATCATCAGGACATACTAAATTAACTGCCTTTGTGACCTGTAGGTGATCTTATTATTAATTTATTTTTGTATTTCCTGTATCTCACTTTCCCCTAACACAATTTTAGCTCACCTGCCAAAGCTGAATATTGCCGCAATAAAATGTAGCTACTCAATTACGCTAACATCACTATTAAATTCTGCAGTTATTTTATTAATCAATGCTATTTCAGTTGTAACACCACAAGGCTACAAAAAAAAGGCCTGTTTATGCTTAATAGAAAGAGACGGGATCATCTCTTTCCCTCACCTCAGGACTATTCAAGAATAATACCTACTAATACATGGAAACCATATTCACTTAAAAGAATTAATATACTTTCAAACAGGTTATCTAATATTGTTTTGGTATATAGGTGCTTTTCCATGCTTTGGACCATTATCGTTAAGAGTTTTTAAACCCTTTAATTCTCACTAATAAACAGAACCGGCTAGGGATGTAGGTAACAGTAGATAAGCTAGGTGCTATAAAACCACAATCACAGGTGTATATATATATACCTAATACAGTTTATATTATCAGCAAAAATGCATTATTAATAGCATAATTCTAAGGTTGACAAGATAACAAACATATCAGTTGAAATAATCGATATGATTAGTCAGTAATTAATTACACATCGACAATGCAGACAGTGAAGCATGACTCTCTAGGAATACGTTTTATACCTGGAATGGGTAATGCAGATTATCACGATTGACGGTTTGCAAATTTGTTTCTAAAAACATCTTAATTCCATGAGTTGGTTGGTTGTTGCTTGGGTTCTGACCCGTTACTGTATTCTTCCTTCTTTTTTCCTTGGGGTTTCGGGATTGTTGCAGTGGTTATTCTCAACACATAATGTCGTGAAGTCTGCTGTTAGGTGAATGCAATTTCAATATCTATGCACAAGCTCGAAATGTCGTGGAAAAAAAAAGAATAAATACACAGTGACTGCCTAAAAATAAAAATAATAAAAAGTATTGTTTGATCAGCCTTATGGCACGCACTAACTAAGCTGTCTCCCAATGTATTTTATCACTGTCTCACTGTCAGCGGGGGTTGAGCATTAGAACAATTGGAGAAATTTCATATCAATTTTATAACAAATATTTATTATGTTTATACCGTTGGACTTCCCAGCTTCTACCAGGCTGTCAGTTTAGTATAATAAAATCCAACACATGTTTACGTGGTGAATTGCAGGATGCCAATCACATACTTTGGAATTGTCCTCATTTGTCGGTTGAAAAAAGAGCTACTTGAGTCTCTTGGTCATCAGTTTGTGCTAATTATTGGCAATTGTGGCCTAGTTTTCACAGGGATAATAATTTAGATTTTAGTAAATTTGCAGCACCACATTCTTAGAGAATAAGTCTCTTCTCAACTGAGCTGCACCGAAGTACAGCATAACCCTAATTATCCATATCTCAATTATCCAGATTTTCGATTATCTGAATTTCTTTTTGTTGGTCAGTTTCGGGTGATTATAAGCCATAAAAGAAAAAGCACAATTGAAAATATATAATTTTTATATTCAGGAAGCTGGATAACAAACGAAAACCTGGTCGACAAAATGAATGGATAGTGTTGAATTAGATTTAAAGAGATCGGCTACCCAAAACTGGAAGGATATGATTTTCGACAGACCTAGATGGAGGCAGATGTTGAAGGAGGCTAAGATTCATGATTGTAGTCCCTGAAAGAAATAGATTATAAAAATGATTGACAGGTGATATTGATAAATATCTTACCAAAGAGTGTGTAGACAACTCCAAACACGATGTACATGCAGCAGACCACAGCGGCCACTGGCTCATAGTTGTAGTCCACATAGTGGCAATGTGGCGCCTCTATCCGCGGTCCACTAGGATAGCCAGACCTGTTGGTGGGTGGCCGGCCGGTCACCGGCGGCACTAGCTGTCCCACCGACAGCGACATGCTGGACAACCGATCCAACAACCCTCACCACCATTGGGTGTCAATCGGCACTAGGATGTTAAGAATCCTCACCCACTTTTTATGTCAATGTCAATTCACCTATTGTCTATCCGTCAACATCAATATCTCTTCAAACCTCTTTGATAAGAATTACCATTTCTACACCACTTCCATACCTTCCTATTTTCTACAAAGAACTTATTTACACCACTCAATTTTAAATGAATATGTTTTTAGCCACATAAAAAAAGATTTTCAAGCCACACTTAATTCACAAATAATTTAAGGGATTTGTAATTTGTATGTATCACATGAAAATTGAGTTTTATATTTTTTAGTTTACTATTAAATAAATCACTTTGTTTTTATAGAGTTAATGGAGAGTTTTTCAAAACGTGTATTGTATGCTATGGCAAATCTAACTTGAGCGGTTTATTGTTAAAGACAGTTATGTATTTTGTGTGTTTCGTTTTGTTGGCGAGTAGATTATTAAGTTTGAGCAATTGAAGGAATACTGCTAGAGTTTAAGTCTACATAGTTATCGGTATACAACTGTAAAACTGATGTGACCAATTTTCTTAAGCCACATCCTGTCTTCGATTAATGGTGGACTACCGAAGGGTCCGGCATCTGAAACAAGATAATGATAAATATTAGTACATTGAAAATGTATAAATGAGTCGCTTAGTCGCCAAATCCGCTCTAGTCAATTTTTCAATAAAATTAGTTTTGAATGTACATATGTGTTATATCGATAGGTGTTCCACCCTATTGAGGTGCAAGTTTTAAATTCTGTCCTCTTTCATAAAAAAAACAAAATGAATATTGACTTGAGTTGTCAAAGCAGCTCTAGGATAAATAACAAGTTACTAAATCCACTCTACGTAGCCAACCAATCAGACGACGTGATTCAAACCATGATATTTAGCATACATTTAAATTGCTATACAAATGTCACCATTACAAGTATCAACATTATCGTAAATGCACATGTTTTTCGTGGTCTTGAAACTCAAAAAAACCTCCAGAGCGGGGACTCAACTTTGTGCTAAAAAATAATCAATGCAATGAAAGTAATATGCCCAATTAATATTGTTAATATACCTATTGATAAAACCAACAGTAATAAAATAAACCACAAACAATTAGTCATATGGAAAAAAAATTCCAAAAGGAAACGGTTGTGTTCAAATTTGAAGAATGAGATTCTGGCATCTATCTGTATGCGATTTTATGATTGTTCAGGTATGACAGTATTTACACATACACAAAATCGAACCATTCCATCAATTCAGTCATTACAATGGGCTTACATTAAATTCATAACTAAATACATTGTTAGGTTAGTTTTATGGAAAACAATTTCAATAATTTAATATTTGACGAACGTACATCTACGTAATGTAAAATGTACAAATCGTAATGAAAAAATATAACGTTATCTAATCGCAAACGAAACAAAATAATTACGTTGATTTTTTTCAATGAAAAGAAAGTGACAGGTAGGTAGGTAGACACGGTCGATTTTTTTTTCAATTCTCTATTATAGTAAAAGTCTTTGGTTACCTGATAAGTATAATAGTTAATGAGTACGATTAAATGCTATTTAAATTGTTAATTCATTTATATAATGTAAGAGTCACAATATTGTGTAAATACAATAACAAGAACAGTAGATTTATTTACAATTTTGACGTTTCTGCGACAGCTAGGGATGTAGCAACGATACTTTTCTTTCGATACGGTTACGTAGACGACACCGATACCGAGTATTGATACAATCTCTTTGAATAGCACCCCTACCGAAGATGTAAATACCGTGAAGTTGCAGCGCAACGAGAAACAATGAAAATGCGAAAACGTTACCAGTACAATAAATTAAGTGACAAAATTAATAATTGGCATTGAAACTATATTATTATATGAAAAAAGTCCAATAAGTAATTTAGTAATAAGAATAAGTCACAAGTGAATTCGTGTCGAGGTTGCGGATTTTGTAATCTTTAAGACGCAACAAAAATTTAATAACATCGCGTTCAATTCACATCATATTATGAAAATAATACAGATCTAAAATAATTTAAACCACAATGTTGTAAGTTGTAACCGCCAGAGAGGTATGAGAGAACCGATTTCAAAACACGATATCGTGCAATAATTTTAAAGATAGCTCTCAAAAGCCACGAGTGTTATTTTTAATGATTCCACGCTGTCAATCAATTAATATTGTTGTCATTTTGAAATAAAAGGAAACGTGGACAACTACGAGTTTTCTCCCACAGTAATTTGTAAGGAGACACAGTCTGTGAGCTGTCTGTCACGACTAGGGAATCCAATCCCGAGCCATAATTCTGATTCCGGGATTACGGGATTGTTAATATAAAATTTTTATATTTATAAATAATATTGATAAGATCGGTCAAAATAAATCTAGTAATAATTTATACAATTTAAGACATTTATTGTTAATATTGTATACGTTCAATCTTGGAAATACATAAGTTTAATGGAGTAAATAATAATAAATAATAATGTGAATTTAATATGAGATTGCTGTTTCTGATAGTAAAGACTAAAGAATGGATTAGCGAGATTTAAAATAGTAAAGAAAATCATGGTGTACTTATGGCCTTTCCGCTTCATAAATCTCATTAGTCAGCCAAATATGAAACTGCAGTAAAACGTATGAGATCATGGTAGAATTACTTTAATAGTGCGAAGCATTGTTTTTTCCAATCTATCTCATTTTTATTCATTTAGGTATATGAAAAAATAAAATGAATCGACAACTTACACATGGGTATAAATCAAACTTCATTCAAACTCAGTTTATTTCTAATGTTAATTTGTTATTAAAAGTATTTTTTCTGTTATATTTTAGTTTTTATTTTATTTTCCATTAAAATTTATAAAAAAATTAATCCCGAAAGATTCGGGATTATGTTTATCAATCCCGGGATTCATAGGTATCGAAAATACACGACTTATCATAATATAGACTTTAGTCTTGCTATTCACAACTTACACTAACTGTAATAGTAAGATAATACATAATATACACAAATTGCTACAGTTTTAACAATTAATTTTCAGCGATTGGCAAAAGAAGTTAAGAGGGAACAGGATTATATATATTAATAAGTACCTACATATTAAGTATAATCTGTGTTTGGAGCCAGAGTTTTGTAGGTAGTAGATTATAGATCGGATTGTAGGTAGGTGGTATACGGATTTATCTGATCAAAACACATCAAAAATCTGACACTAGTCGCAATTTTTTTAAATGGCATTTGCATAAAAACATTTTGAATCTTTTACACATTGTACATTTGCTTGGGTTACATACGTATTACATTTCGCTGTATCACAGTTCACCGTGAGCTGTAGTACCGATAAGAGATAGCCGTTTATTATTAACTCACACTTCTCTGTATTTTTATTTTTAAAAATTATTAACACTTATTTTATGTCATATCGTGAACGCTTTGAATTTATAATTTGTTATGTTCATTATATGTTAAATAAATAAATTTGATTTGATTTGATTTAGCACTGAGATCAACTGACGCGTTGTTCGCCGAGTATTGCAGACTGTAATATTATAATTTTATTGCAATCGGTACTGTGATTGCAAATGGTACAACTGCTGTTTACACAATTTTCCAGAAGAGTAAAAACAAAGATTTGAAATCAGTCTGACAAGTTAGTTTATAAGGTACCTATTTTGAATTATTTTATGTCAAACCAAGCGAAATTAGCATCCCAACACAAGCCTTTACTTTATTTTTTTAGACAGAGATTTAAGCAGATAGGTATATCTTTTTGCCTTATCAACTTTTTTTCACATTTGGTCAGATGCAGATATATTTTAACATTACTTTGTGACCAATAAAGTTGCAGTTATAATATTTTGCCACATCAAAGAATGTACAATTTGGAATGGAAGAAAACCTAAATACTGAAAAAAACTGCACTTATAAGAACGTTAGTTTGTTATTGATTGGTATGAAATAGGTATCTGATAACATAACGCGGTCATTACATGAGATAGAGATAGACACTCATGGGGACTTTAAACATCCATAGATATGCTGGCGACAATACTCCAAGAATAAAATGAATAATGCACATGCAAACACTTACTGTTGTGCTAATTTTTACATCGCACGCATAGATAAAAAAAAGTTAGTCACCTTCTAACTTAATTATGTCGATACTAAATCTATGAATGTGCAAAGAAAGGTTACCCATATCTAACGTA
Source organism: Rhyacophila brunnea (assembly GCF_057557595.1). NCBI lineage: Eukaryota > Metazoa > Arthropoda > Insecta > Trichoptera > Rhyacophilidae > Rhyacophila > Rhyacophila brunnea. The sequence continues at coordinate 48,041,831 of NW_028232751.1, read as the reverse complement.
GAATATGGGTGGTTTTTTCCACCTTATCCCTCCCTCTCTCAAATTATCGCGTATTGCCTATGACGTTACAAGTAGTTAACGGCGAGGGGTGGCCAAATCGATATTGGCTCGCACTTGATTAAATACGTTTCTCAGTATTCGGTTACCTTAGTCAATATGCAAATATTATTAACTTTCATCAAATTTATACATCATTTCGTATTCACCACACGTAAAAATATACTCAATTTACATGATTTGTGAATTACCACCAAGTGGGCGCTAAATCTCTTAAAAAGACAGTGGCGGTTTTTACGGGTTAAATATAAGCTGTACGTAAAACATTTCACCGTGGCAGTTCGCCGTGAGCTTTCTTATCGGAAAGAGATGATCGCATACTATACAGTCTCCATTTTTATTAGATTCAATATGAACATTAATTCAGTTTTCTGATTCAAATTTGTTTGCTGCTGGCTTCGTGTAAAGGTAAACCAACAAGAACCGTGTTTTATTTAGACATGAATTTTATGTCAGTACTATACAGACCCCCGAATGGTCCCCATTTGGGATGTCTCTGTGGATCTAAAGAGGTCCGAACCATTATCAAGCCAACGCATAGTAAGGGTTGACTGCGAAAATAAATAAATAAATAATGATAAAAAATATAACCGGCAACATTGTCCAAATACCTTTAAAAATATATAATTATATGAATGGCAACGCCGCATTTTGTACTCACTGACAGCTAACAATCTTCTCGAAGACAGTTTTTGCGAAGTAGATGAGGCAGTTGCAAAGTCAGAAAGTTTAATTTTTTTAAGAATACTCATAATATATCTACGTCTAAAAAATCAACCAAACTGTCCAAAAAGACTTATTGCTGTATAGCGATTTATCGCAAAGGGGTTTCTAAAGCTTCCGGCACCTCGACCCATCACGTACTTAAAACCGCCACACTGAAAATACATGGACTTGCATTCCAGAATCACTGGTTTCGTATTATTATTATTACCAGTAACGTCCCGTGGGGGTAGACAGGTCATGTATTGGTTAGAAGCGGCAAATTACATAGGGAAACGACGGAACGTATCTTATATCTTAGCCCAGTCGCACATTGAAAATCGTCTCGACTTGGATAATAGTCATAAATCAAAACTGAGCCCAACATGCAACCTTCTTATGTGCGTATAGTCAAGGCCGTGCGAGGACAGTGATGTCACACGGCAGACCATATGAATGACGAAGTGTGACATTTTGGGATAATACCTGCGCTGCATGTCGGGTGAAAATAGTACATACAATACAAACTAAAATGACGCATTCCACCAATGTGCGGAGATCCATGTGGTAATGTCTGTTTTGTGAACAATGATGACGTCGCTTCGACGTATTCGACACGTTGCAGACGAGACGAGTTTAGATGTGCGGACCGGCTGAGTTGTACGGTAATATCCATGACAATACATAATTATTGTAACGGCGATTTATTGTACAGACAAATTTTTCCTCCGCATACCTAAAGCCACCGGTATTTTAAGAGTATGTATGTTTCGTGGAAGTGCTCTAATTGTCCGTATAATAATGTGTGTTTATCAATTTAAAGATTTTTTGTTTATTTGTTCATTTAAGATAGCCGAAAATACATAATATGTAAATAGGCAATTAAAAACTAAAAATGAAAGGGGACGGCATTCAAAGTATACTTAAGGGTGGCACTTTGCCTACACGTCACTGATTCAGTGATTATTTATTACCTATATAAAAAAAAACTACCTACATAAAACATGGTTTTATTCTTTTGGTTGACTTTATTGGTATACCATTAAAATACCAAAATAAATCTTACAAATGTAATGGATATTTCATTTCACGACTGACAAGTAGCGGTTTATCTCACTCACAGATAGGGATTCCAATCCCGGGATTCCGAACTATTTTCGATACCTATGAATCCCGGGATTGGTAAACATAATCCCGAATCTTTAGGGATTGATTTTATATAAATTTTTAAGGAAAATAAAATAAAAAAGAAAAAAATACTTAATAATAAATAACTACATTAGAAATAAACTGAGTTTGAATGAAGTTTGATTTATTAGATACTCATGTGTAAGTTGCCAATTCATTTTATTTTTTCACATATATTAAGGCCGTACATCACGAGGCACGGTCTAAAAAGATCGTGGCTGGGCGATGCGCGGATTGCGGGTCGCGGGTGCAAATGACGCCTGTCAAACGAAATATAATTTGTCATATAAATCCAACATACGTCCATTTTATGTTCTGTTTATGCCGTGCATATCCACGGTTGTGCATATATGACGGGTGGTGGTGGGCACTTTAACGTATGTTCTAAGAAGACTCCAACCTTCGCACTGGATTAGCCAGTTCCTCACCAGCCATGGCAACTTCGCCGCAAGACTCCACGAGTTTGGCTTGATAGTAGATGGGCCGGGTTGTACCTGCGGGTATGACATGACCACCAAGATGTTGAACACATCCTCTGGGATTGCCCGATTATGGAATTCGAACGAGCGGAGCTGTTTGCCAGGGTCCGTCCTCACAGGGGCCCAATTGGTCATGGAGATCTGGTAGCAACCGAGGCCAACTTTGCGGCATTTGAGAAATTTGCAGCGTCGTATGGGGAGCGGGATAGTCCCGACTCTTCAGTAGACTCATCCATTTCAATTCGTGACACTCAGTATGCGGGTACACAAAGCGCCTAACGTCAGCGGACAGCAGAGCCAGTCCAAAAAACAAACATTTTCTCTCTTAACTTTCTTCTTTAAGCACTACGGTACATGGTTGCAGCATCAGTCCCGTGCGGCTCCGTCTCGGGACGGAATGAGCACTTAAAATCACTTATTTCAGACACGTTTAAAGCGTCATAGAAAGCGGCCGTGCATATCCACGGTTGTGCATATATGACGGGTGGCGGTGGGCCCTTTAACGTATGTTCTATTAGTAACAATAATAATATATTCATTGACATGTTTTCTTTTTAAAGTAAATGGGTAACGTTTTAGTCATCTTTACACGATTTAAGAATTAATTGGCCCGTCGCCATCACGAAGCAAAGTGACGTGTTTCCAGCTCGACGTTCTGTCACTGAATGCGAGCGAGTCCAAAATTTCGTCGCGCCTACAGTTGAAAATTATTTGCCGTTTCACTGATGCGTCACCTTAATCAAAATGAGAAAGATTGGAAAAAAACAATGCTTCGCACTTTTAACAAAGTAATTTCACCATGAGCTCATACGTTTTACGGCAGTTTCATATTTGGCTGATTAATTAGATTTATCAAGCGGAAAGGCCATAAACCATGATTATTACTTTACTATTTTAAATCTTGTTAACCCATTCATTAAGTCTTTACTATCAGAAACAGCAATCTCATATAATATATGTAAACACTAAACACAATATTGATTTTACGAAATTTTATAAATGAAAATAGTTTAGATTTGTAAATAGTTTAACACAAATTAAAAATTCCACAATATAATAAAATGTAAGATGCAGGTAACATCGGTAAAGTGAATTTGAGAAATAGAATAAATAAATCAAGAAACATTTAGTTAGACGTTTCAGCCATTTACACCTAATCTGTGTTCTTTTTGTAGAAAGTAAACCATTGCGCACTACTAGAAAATTCTATTTTGGTGATTAATTCGGGCATATTATTTAGAATAATGTTTTAATTAAGTATCTACTTAAATCTTTAATTTTTTTCAACAAAATGTTATTTTTTATTTTAATTGAAATTGTTTTTTATTAGTTATCTTTTCATAAATAAATAAAACTGTTTTTCTATCACATTATTATTTTATATTATATATTATATATGTATTATTTACTCCATTAAACCTATGTATTTCCAAAATTGAACGTACACAATATTAACAATAATGTCTTAAATAGTACAAATTATACTAGATTTATTGTTGGCCAAGTTATTTGTATATATAAAAAAATTATATTAACTATGGAAAAAATACCAATCCCGGGATTGTCGAATTGTAATCCTGAAATCCGTGGATCAAAATTTTGGCTCGGGATTGGATTCCCTACTCACAGATGCAGGTGGCCCCGCTTAAAAAAGTGAGAGATGATGACCCCAAGAACCCGTGTTTTGTCTATTTAAAAATATACATATTTGGTAATATCGAGGACGACACTCACACCACGTTGACTTTCCTTTGTGTTGGTATTGTCCGGAAGTATATTGTATAAACAGCACCTTGGTATTTTTTATTACATATGCCGGTATACATAAAAAACAATGCATATATAATTATAGTAAATACGTATTATATCATGATTTATCCAACGTGTTATGTCAGAAAATTTCAATAAAAATATCAAAAACAACTAATAATTCCCAAATATTTCATTAATCACTAGGAGCGGCATGCACAATCTAAGATTTCGATCCTAAGAATAAGTCGCCGAAAAGCATGACTTAACTATGGACAATCCTGAGTATAGAGTTAAGGAATCCTTAACCATAGACCATGGTTTCCCAAACTATGGGTCGCGAGCGAATATTGAGTGGGCCCTCGCCACTGTATAGGTACATGAATTTAAAAAAATAGAAAGTGATAAATTTGATATTTCATTCAGCTATTTATAATTCTAAAAAATTGAAATAAACTTAAGTTACGAAAAATATTGTGATAAAATAATAATAATTTGAATTGCCAATGCACTACAGATGGCTTGATTCGTTGCGTCGGATTTGTTACCCATTTCAAGACGACTTACAAACTATTATGTCAATAAAAGCAAGTGAAGAACTCATTGATTTATCAGAAGATACGTCACTGAGAAATAGTTTCAATCGTAAACAGTTAACGAAATTCTGGCTCTCAGTTGCTGATAATTATCCTTGCCTGTTCGATGAAGCTATGAAAATCTTCCTCCACTTTACTACCTCATATCTATGTGAGGTCGGATTTTCGGCTATGGTTAACATTAAAACTAAATACCGAAATAAATTGGATATATCAAACTCACTGCGATTAAAAGTAACTAAAGTTGAAGTTGATGCTAAAACTGTAATGAAGAAAAATAAGAAACAAATACATCCTTCCCATTGAAATAACTTTGTAAAAAAACCTTGCAGGTGTAGGTATTTATGTAATATTTTTTTTATTTAAGTTGTGTTTCTTATTTCAACAGTCTTTCATTCTATTGGTAACACTTATAAAAAAAAAAATTTTAATTTAAATTAGAACAGATAAGACAGCATTAAGTAGTTCCACGACTCGCCACTAGAGAATCTGAGCATTACCAATATGTATACCCTCTTTTCTCTAAGACAGCTAAGGCGTAAAACCCACTTAACGCAGCAAGTGTGGCTCTCGCGCAAAATTTCACAAGTAGCGCGTAAATCAACGAAAATACAACGTAATCAAATACGCCAGCGCCCACTGTATTTGACGACGCATTATACGCGCCCGCCGCATGAATCATCGTTTTTTCGCGAATCACCGCTTCTCGGCGATACGAATGAAAGAAAATACAATGGAGTCCATTCATTGAACACAGCGAGCAAAATCACGCTCTGGACGGCGTCGTCGATCGACGGGCGAGAAGCAATTATTTAATAACAGAGATCTCATTGTTTAATTTTATTGCATGTCCTATATTTCGCTGGTTGAATAATGTCGTCGTAAATATTAATTACAAGCCCCGAAATAATATAATATTTTTATTGCTTTGTTATGAGAGGCGTTGTAATAATAATTATTTTGTGCTGCTTGAGCCGCTTATTACATAGGTGAAGGGTAATGCGCGGGTGGGAGGTGGCCTACTCAGTAGTGAGCGCGTCGAGCGCTTTCTTGGTGGGCTTTATGCCTAAGAGGTGGGTCCCAAGATTGGATTTTTTTTTTAGATGGGTCGGAGCCCAGTCAACTTTGGGAACCACTGCCATAGACTACTTTTGTTATGAACACGCCCCCTTCTGTATTACCATTTACCACTGACAGCTGCTGTCAAAATAAATTCGCATGTCTATAAAACAGTCCATACACTAAAATTCATTTAACAATGTATCTCAATATGGATATTGATAGTATTAATTCGTTTGGCATGTACTTGCAGAATATTATTTTACTTTTATACGCCAGCCCGCAGAAATACAAGATGCCAAATGATAAAATGACACTTGACGCTAGTGTTACCATGTTAAAAAAATATCTTGCGATGCCTGTGGAATCACGTATAATGGCTTATAACGGAACCATAAGAGTATTATAATTAAATATTTATATGTATTTATAGTTATTGCATTTATAAAATGCAGTTGTCATATTTTGGTCATCGTTTAACAATTATTATAAAATAATTTACCTAAACTATAGGAAAGAGAATTTATAAATATGGTATTATTTTCAATAGAATTGATCTTAACTAAGGACAATGTTTCTGCATAGTGTTTTCTGCTAAGGAAATTTTAGTTATAACCAATGTTTCTGCATTCCGCTCTAGGCGCACTATAATATTAAAATGAATTTACATTCGTAACAGTTGTATTCTTTTTTCATTGATAACATGCGAAAATCATGATTTCCAGATAATTAAAAAAACTGTGAGAACAATTAGATTTTTTTATTGTTTATTCTAAGTGGATTTGTTGTCAGCATTAGAATGAATTTCATTTTTCGGTACTGTTCGGTTATACCGGAGGCAGCGGAAAACGCATTTTGAAAATTGTCGATAAACTGGATTATTTGTTAGTTTGGGTTAGTTTAGGTTCGGTTAGGTTGGGTTAGGTTAGGTTAGGTTAGGTTAGGTTAGGTTAGGTTTGGTTAGGTTAACCTAACAAATAATCCAGTTTATCGGCTATTTTCAAAATGCGTTTTCCGCTGCCTCCGGTATAACCGAACAGTACCGATTTTTCTATTATTTTATCATTGTTTTGCTCTATAGCCCCAGATATTATGACGGATCTTGACCTCTGAATCCTACATAACCTTTCTCGATTACAAACGATCCGATCCAGCCCGATGTGTCCCAATTATTTTGGCCGAGGAGCATCTTCGAAAATTGATTTGGCTGTCAGACATCCTCATTCTCAGACTGTCAACTCAATCAAATCTTTTACGTCAGTTAATCCCAAAGTGGCGGCAATTACCCCCCCCCCCCCCCCACAGAAGGTGCTTGTGGGTAAGGGGGTGGCCCGTTAAACTATTCAAAAAGGGAATACAAGTCGATACCTCACATTGTATGAATCGTATGTGAGAGACATGAGGCATATCAAAACAGTACCTATTTAAAATTGATTTTCTCCTGTATGCGTAATTTTATACGTTTTGATGTGGTGATACGTTCTGCTTGTATTAGAACAAGCATCGCGTTTAAAAGCAGAACGTTGAAGCGGATCCTTTTTTGAGTTGCTCCGATCCGGGACCTAATACTTGCGCCGGCTCTGCTCCGGGTAAAAAGTTTTAATAAGCATTATATGTATACAAATGTTAAAAAAATAAAAAATAAGCAGTTTTAAAATAATCATCATTTTCATTATTAATTCTAGGTTAAAAAAACCGACAGCAAATCGTCTCTCATTATTTGCCTCTTCTGTCAAAAAAATGAATTTATTTATTACTCGGCAGTGGTTGCCATATTTCAAATAATTCCAGTGTTCAAAATATACTATTTTCATTGGATTTTAGGACGACAATTTAATAATAAAAATAAACATCCGGAGCAGTGGAGCACTACAAATATTCGGTGCTCCGGGTAAAATCCCATTGCTCCAGTGCTCTGTGCTCCTGCTCCGAGCTCCGCTCCAACGCTCTATTTAAAAGTATTTATTGTTTATCGTCATACCATTTCAAATGTATCATTTGATTTTATGGGGAGTGAGGAAATAAAAAAAAATGATCTTAACCTTTTTTGATACACGGCAAGAGCAGTTTTCAGTAAGCAAGTTTTGGGTTCGTGGCCTAAAGAAGTATTCCATCTAAAGTCAAAGTTGAGAGCTTTTTCATCTCTTTCAGCGAAATCGTTTTTTTTCAAAATATCCAAAAAATAAGTTTTAAATTATGTTTGTACATTATTTGTAATGTAGCGTAAAGTCTGTATTCTTTATGCTGGCGTGCGGTTTCCCCCCTGCTTCAGCATCTTAACATTGCATTCCCTCTCGATCCCTCCCATGGAAAACTTGCAACAGTCGAACGCGATGACACAATGCTTTCCGTCCGCGAGCGACGTGACGTGACGTGAACGCCAGCATAAAGAATACGGACTCTACCTATGATATTTATAATTATTATTTTGTGTTTCGCCATCCACACAATATGCCAAACGGCGCAATTATGGGTCACGACCCGTAGGTTAAGAACCCCTGTTCTAACAGTATGGTAACAAATGGAAAATTCTGTTTTATATCATGTACACACCTGTACATCTGTACACCGTACGATGTTTTTTTTTTTTTGTAAATGAAAAATATATTTTTCTTTACAAATCCTAATGTTATTCTTACTCGATGGATATTTCCTCTCAGACGCTTCAACAGAGACCTGAAAAGGATTAAGTGCTCCGCCACGCTAGTCTATATGGCTACGCGATGTTGCGAATTTTTCTGATCACTGATCTGTAAATCGAATTACTTTTTTTGCTGCGAGATGTAAAATATACTTTAACGGACTCACGTGTCATTACCGGACGCCAATGGTGAATGACTTGGTACCATAACAAAACGAAGAGTTTTTTTTTTATTTACGTATGAAAATCCCAAAAACTTCTTTACTAGACGAAGCCTGCTAGAAAATAAAACTGGAAAAGTGACTCGTGGTCTGTTTAAATTACACTTGTAAAATATATTGTTTACAGACCTACAAACTATCTGAAGAATGGGATAGGGGAGCCACTGTCGAAAACTACCCAATCAAGACTCGTAGCTGGACAACATCTGACATTCGAATGAAATTGTCAAAATGGCGTCCTATGGTAGTTTGTAGTTCTATTGATGGCCATTCTACAGATTAGTTTGTAAGTCTGTACATTAATTGTAGCAATCTTCACTATTTTCACCCGTATCTATCAAAAACCCCAAATATTTCCAATTAATTTAGATTTATAAAATCTGTCTCGTTCGTTGGTATTAATACCGGTATTCGTGAAATATATGATAAAACAGAAGTACTTATCTATCAATAAAATACATATATAAAAATTTCTTGTACATATTTTATATACAAACTTTTAAAAATAGGTAAAGGTAAGATATTGTAGAGATGCTGATATTAACAATTACCTAGAAGTTAAACTACTGCCACTTTCTTCATGATTATATAAACGAACAGTTTTTAACCGGGATTTCAGATATATCATATATCTATACAAAAATACACCAAACAACAAACAGCGAAAATATTTGGATAAATTTTAAATTATAGAATTATGTACTTACATACCTACCTTTGACACAAGTATATTTCGAAAATCTACGTGTCGTTGCTAGTCACCAAAGAGGTCGAAGAGCAACGGAAGTAAACCAGACATAGCGTAACCCGACAAAAAAATACAGTCCTGTTAAACTCTTTATGTCAATTAATACATTTTGTTTCCACTTTCAATACCGAATATGTCGGTATTGTATAATTTTTAAAATCGGTATTTCGGTATCGAAAAATACTGGGATACCGGTTTTTAAAACCGGTATTGCAGCCCCTAATGGAATTTATGTACTTATGGTAGTTGAGAAGACGACATGGTGATGCATAATAATGATTACAAGTATTATATTATAACATGAAGACAAAACACGCCCATTCTAATCTCCTATATATTATTATCCTAAGAGATTTTGGTAAACGCACCAACAGCCCATTTAAGCGACATTTTATTGTTATTTTTACATCTTCACTTCAAAAAGTGCGCTACCGATTCATCTACCGATTGAATTGGCCACATTTTAGAAATTTTCAATGATTTTACAGGTACGTGACGTTTATATCCGATATTTTCTCATATACCGTATACGATTCGCCATATTTCATTTAACGTACAGCAGAATGACGTCTTTGTCGCTTAAGACCTTCTAATCCTTTAATTGACAAACGAATTCGATTATTTTTATTCAAATATCGTAATGTAGGCATTGGCGCACTTTTTTCTGGTGAGAAAACAATAATTTTGGTACAATTCACTACGTAAATTATCTTTCAACAGCAGCGTCCGCCACTGTACGCCATTTCATAGATAACATGATATTCCAAATTTGATTTTTTAAAATACTTCTTTGTGGCTGTTACGCCAGTGGTTTCCAACCTGGGAGGCGCGATCTATTGCCAGGGGAGGCGCCAAAATTTTTTAATAAAAAAAAATTTATACCATAATATCTACAAATAAATAAAACTTCATATCTTAACGTAACAGTGAAAATTCAGTGCATCAATGTTTATTTTAAAATATAAAACATAATACATATATTTAAATCCTATTAAAAAATATTTGGAGCGGAGAAATTAAAAAATGGCGCTTTTGCAAACGCTCTGTTTCGGTAATGCACAAAATGACCGCTGGTTGCATGAAAACAATAACCTCAAATTTAAATGTTACTCGTAGCTAAAGTGTCAACTGAAGCTTGTAGGCAGGGTGTGATATTGTTTTTTTAAATTGTTTTTGACGTGATTTCTTTAATATAATATAATAATAAAATATTTTGAATGATTATGAATCTTAGCGGAGAGTATGAATATTTGTATTACAAAGCAATGCAAGTGCTTCTACCGTTTGTAACGTCGTATTTATGCGAAACGGGCTTTTCGGCACTGGATGCAATGAAAACCAAATATCGAGCTAGGTTAGTAGTCGAAAAAGAGCTACGAGTGGCACTCTCCACATTGCCCCCAAGATTAGAAGACCAAATTTTTATGCGATAGATGTAGTTGGTTTAAATGTTTAAAAATATTTTTTTATAAAAAATAAATCTACACGTATGTGTATGTTATAGTTAAACCTTGTTATTATTCTGTTAATTGTAGTTTTCAGTTTTCTTTTATAATAAAGTTTTTATTATTTAAAACGTTTCTATATTAAGTATTTAATATATTAAAACAATAAAAGGTAAGGGAGGCGCGGAAAAAAAAAATTTCTTCGGGGAGGCGTAGTAGCATAAAGGTTGGAAACCGCTGTGTTACGCACACTTTTTTTTTTTAATATAGTCATATTAAACTAACAAAGTTGCTATTGCAAACACGAAAGAAATTAATACGAATTGTTATAGTTATCAAAATGTGTCATATTGTATAATATCTACCTATTTTTATCGTCCCTATCATCATCAATCTTGACCTATCCACTGATGGATGAAGGCCTCCTCAGCGTTATTCGACTCCTTACTTACACATGAATTGTTATATTTATCAAAATCAGTGATATTATATTATTATCTACCTATCTATATATAATGCCATTATTATCACGAGCCTCAATAAATCCACTGCTGGATGAAGGCCTCTCTACGTTGATTGTATTCTTGACAGTATTGAATTTCTAATGTTATTTATCTACATATTCATATCGTCATCATAATCATCATCATCAACCAGGATCAATCCACTGCTGGATGAAGAGTTCCGCAACCAGATTCTACTACTATTGGTTTAACGAATTTGTGATATTATACATATTTCTATCCATCTTATCATCATCGACTTGAACCAATCCACTGCTGGATAATGGCCTCCCTAGCCCGAATCTACTCCTTTCTGTCATATGAATTGCTGTATTTATCAAAATCGGTGATATTATATTTATCTATATATTCATATTGTCATCATCATCATCATCAACCAGGATCAATCCACTGCTTAATAAAAACCTCCATAGACTGATTCTACTTCTTTTTGTCATATGAATTTCTATATTTATCAAAATCTGTGATATTATATTTATCTACATATTCATATCGTCATCATCATCATCACGTCGACCTGAACCAATACACTGCTTAATAAAGACCTCCCTAGCCTGATTTTACTCCGTAATGTCATATGAATCCCTGTATTTATAAAAATCGGTGATATTGTATTTATCTGCATATTCATATCATCATCATCAACCAGGATTAATCCACTGCTTAATAAAGACCTCCCTAGCCTGATTCTACTCCTTTCTGTCATATGAATTTCTGTATTTATCAAAATCGGTGATATTATATTTATCTACATATTCATATCGTCATTATCATCATCATCGATCTGAACCAATCCAATGCTTAATAAAGACCTCCCTAGCCTGATTCAACTCCTTTCTGTCATATGAATTGCTGTATTTATCAAAATCGGTGATATTATATTTATCTACATATTCATATCGTCATCATCCTCATCATCGACCTGAACCAATCCACTGCTTAATAAAGACCTCCCTAGCCTGATTCTACTCCTTTCTGTCATATGAATTGCTGTATTTTTCGAAATCGGTGATATTATATTTATCTACATATGCATATCGTCATTATCATCATTATCATCATCGTCATCATCGACCTGAACCAATCCACTGCTTAATAAAGACCTCGCTAGCCTGATTCTACTCCTTTCTGTCATATGAATTTCTGTATTTATCAAAATCGGTGATATTACATTTTTTTATCTACATATTCATATCGTCATCATCATCATCATCGACCTGAACCAATCCACTGCTTAATAAAGACCTCCTTAGCCTGATTTTACTCCTTTCTGTGATATGAATTTCTGTATTTATCAAAATCGGTGATATTACATTTTTTTTATCTACATATTCATATCGACATCATCAACCAGGATCAATCCACTGCTGGATAAAGGGTTCCGCAACCTGATTCTACTACTATATTATACCTATTTCTATCGTCCTTATCATCATTGACCTGAACCCATCTACTGCTGGATAAAGGCCTCCCATGCCTGATTCTACTCCTTTCTGTCATTTGAATTGCTATATTTATCAAAATCGGTGATATTATATTATATTATATCTATTTGTATTTCCATTATCATTATGAGCCTGAATCAATCCACCGGTGGATGAAGGCCTCTCTAAGTTGTTTGAATTTCTGTCGGTCATATGAATTGCTATATTTAACAAAATTGCTGATATATTATTTACCCATTCATTATATCGTCATTATCATCATCAACCAAGATTAATCCACTGCTGGATGAAGGTTATCCCAACCTAATTCTACTCTTCTTGGTCACATAAACTACTATATTTTTTTAAATTTGTGATTTTATATACCTACCCATTTATATCGTCATTATCGTCATCAACCTGTATCAATCCACTGCTGGATGAAGGCCTCTTTAAGCTGATTCCACATCTTTAGGTCTTATAAATTCCTATTCTTATCAGATATAATATTATGTATTGCTTCATTATTTATCAACATTTGTCTCGATATGAATGTCCCACACCGGGAAACTATATTGTTTAAGGTTAATTTTTAATTCAAATTTTGATTTTTTAAATATTATTCTAAGGCTGCAAGCATTTATTTTTTATAGACAATGAAACAAACCAATGTTTAAATTCATTTTTTACACTGCTAACCTTCTTTTATTATCTCAATGGGACCCAAAGGAGATTAATATCACGTTATATTGGATTGCTATTTATATATATATACACATAATATATTGCTTTATATTCGAATGATTGAGATGTATAATTATGTATCATATTTAACTGCACATACTTACACATATATTGTATTAAAATTAAAATGTCAGTGGTAGCCCATCCCGAAGGGAAAAATATGGCGCCATCTATGCATACTTCACAATTATAATAAAATCCAACACCGCCAAGCCGTCTGCAAGACCTAGCGAGACAGACTGGCGAAGTATATTATAAGAAAATGAAGAATGTTGATACATTTTTCTCATGGAATAGATAGGTACCTAACTATTCTGGGAAAACACGCAACCATGCATTTAATAATTGAAATAGACAAAATTACTTTCTCATCAATTTGAGCGCCTAATGAGTTTTTTTTAATGGCAATCATAATAATTGTTATTTGTAACGTTTACATAGGTAGGTAACTCGTAATAGTTTGGAATTTTTTAATAGTTATAAATCAGTGTTGCACGCAAGAAATTGCGTGAAAGGGTCAAAATAACAACATCATTACCATATCATTTATTTTTACAATATAAATATTTAGACATTCACACATATTGTCTTAACTTAATGTATTAATATAATAAATACCTGAATGGTATGAATATAATAAAAAAAAAAATGAAAGGAAGCTATTGAGAAGGGTTATATTAGGTAAAATGTATGTATGCAATTCGCCGTGTAGCATTGAGATTAAAAATGACGCGTTGTTCGCGGAACATTAATTCATGGAGAAATTAATTTGTACGTGTAACAAAACCATAGAGTTACGACGCTCGCGTGCAGATAATAATGTTCCAATTAGAACATTAATTTGAAATTGATCAATAGCTACCTGATAATAAACCTGTCATTATTACATCAAATATTAATTATTAATTGAGGTACGAATTGATACTAACCGCGCAAATATTTGCTAACCTATTTTTGAATCATTCAGAATTATATATTATTACCACGTTTTTATTAGCTCGTTTTCTTGTTTGTCCGGTACAGATTTTTTCTTGTGCGGTACAAATTTCTGTATTCCCTTGGTTAAAAGGAAAATGGTTACACTGTTATTCTTCTCTTTTTTTTTTAATTCTACAGTCACTGTAGTGTTCAAAGAAGACCAAAGGTTTATTAATTAATAACGTTGTTATTTTTAATTTATACGATGGTCGATAAAGCGCAGTATAATACTCTATTAAAATAAAATAATAAAACTAATAATAGTAATGCTAATAATAATAATGTATCTATAGATCCACCAGTAGGGATTCCAATCCCGGGATCCCGAGCTATTTTCGATACCTATGAATCCCGGGATTGATAAACATAATCCCGAAACTTTCGGGATTGATTTTTTTAATCAATGTTTATGGAAAATAAAATAAAAACGAAAATATTAGAATTAGAAATAAACTGAGTTTGAATGAAGTTTGATTTATACCCGTGTGTAAGTTGCCGATTCATTTTATTTTTTCACATAAATTAATAAAAATGAGAAAGATTGGAAAAAAACAATGCTTCGCACTATTAACAAAGTAATTCCACCATGATCTAATACGTTTTACGGCAGTTTCATATTTGGCTAACTAATTAGAATTATGAAGCGGAAAGGCCATAAGTACACCATGATTTGCTTTACTATTTTAAATCTAGCTAACCCATTCATTAAGTCTTTACTATCAGAAACGGCAATCTCATATTAAATTCACATTATTATTTTTATTACAATATTATTTACTCCATTAAACTTATGTATTTCCAAGATTGAACGTATACAATATTAACAATAAATGTCTTAAATAGTATAAATTATAGTAGATTTATTTTTGACCGATTTTATCAATGTTATTTGTAAATATAAAAATTTTATATTAACAATGGAAAAAAATGCCAATCCCGGGACCAGTCCCGGGATCCCGGGATTGTCAAATTGTAATCCCGAAATCCCGGGATCAGAATTTTGGCTCGGGATTGGATTCCCTATCCACCAGTATAAGTTGTCTGCTGAGTGAGGGCGACACATGCTAACATTTAACATATTATAAATCAATAGGTACGTTTTATACTGTGGTGTGATGAGTGTGATGACTGAGGACAGTGATGACTGATGAGTTGATGACTGTGATGAGATGACGATGAGTTTAAATTCGAACACCTGGGATTTATGATGGTTTATCTATACCTACCCTAAATTGCGTAAGTATTTTTATGCGCATATCTCAATGTATAGGTATGTGATGGGTTACTCAATTATGAATTATTCAAGAATCTCTTTGTCATCTTGGAAAACACTAAACAAGTTGAGCACATTTAAATTTTCTGAAAAAATCGATGTTTTTATAAATTTTAAAAATACGTTTAAAATATGAATTATTCAAAAACCTATGTCACCTTCGAAAGAACTTTTCAAACGACATAATGCTAATTAAATATGTAGGTACTAATAAAAATCGGGCTTTTAAAATACGCACATTTTTAATATCATGTTGCTGCTAAGTGCCATTATCTCAGCTCGACATTATTGTGGACTAGCTACATTCTGCATAACTACGTTCAATTTACTTACTATCAAACAATGCCTAATCGTTTTTTTTTTAAATATGTAGATGTAGACAGTATCTAACTACCATTGGACTTCTCAGTTCTTAACCGGACACGGTGGTTTTGCCTCCAAGCTCTGTCAGCTTGGCCTAATAGAATCTCCGACTTGCTTATGTGGCGAATTGCAGGATGCCGATCACATCCTCTGGGAGTGTCCCCATATGTCGGTTGAAAGGGAAGAGCTTTTCAAGTGGGTCCGACCCTCAGTTGGACCGGTCGGCTATTGCGACTTGGTATCTAGAGGGAAAATTTCTCAGCTTTTAAAAAGTTTGCGGCATTATACGGCGAGCGAGAAGGTCTTTTCTCATCGAGAATTGACCGTAATACATTATATGGAAGTAGGGATCACGCACACTCTAGTGCACGCCAACCAAGGTCTTGGGAAGTTGCTCCTGGGACACTTTCGGCACAAATTTGAACAGCGCCTATCGTTCGTTACGCCACGGTATATGCCTGCATAACGGGTGTGGAGACGTGGCGGGTGGTGGAGGGAAAAGCAAGTATCTAACTACAAAAAACAAATTTACGAGAATATAATGAAATTTATGACTTGACATGAAACTCTGAAATGCGAAATATTTGATGATCTGGGAATATAATATACCTACCTACTACCAGTGACGAAGGGTGGAGGGAGGCTGTTAAGATCCGACTTAAATAGTGCACACTAAACTTTGTCAGTCATTCGTTTTTGTTTTTATTGAACTAAGACTGCAATTATTTACAGATGGTGTTGATTACTTATTATAATTTAATTAATTAATCCTGCCTCACCAAACCATAATAGTTTTGGTACTTATGCTCTGGGCGATCCGACAAAATAGTTGTATCTATAAAATATCCAAAATGATGTATGATTTAATGGCATAATTTTAGATATTTTATAGATAGAGGAGTATTTTTTTTACTATTATCTATTATGGCTTGGTTGTCGCAGGGTTTAATTGAATTTTAAAAACTAACCAACCGAAACCAACCAAAGTTTAGTGTACTCTATTTATGTCGGATCTTAACAGCCTACATCCACCATTTGCCACTGCCTACCACACCAAAGTAATGAAATGGCGATGGGTTCGTAAGTAATATACCTAAATACAATAAAAATTATCCAAAGGGGTAGGCCATGACCCTCACCTTGGACATACGCTAACAAGCGAATGAACATATTATTATTTTCTTTCTTGCGAAGGAAAAATTATTCCAAATTATAGATCTTTAAAAAAAATATTCCATAAACGGAAATCAATTTAGCGATCTTATTTCTCGTTCGCATGGCTACCCCCTTACTCAGTGATATTATCTTTTTCAAAGGCAGTACCTACTTTAACATTATTCGCAGCTGCGTAACAAGCGCAACTCCAAGCGATCGTTTAAAATAAATAAGGTACCTACTACTGCTACATCAATGTATTTATTTATTAATTAAAATGTAGGAATTTATGTTTCTAATAATAATAAACTCACTATCTATTTGGAGGTAGAGATTTTCTTCAGACGTATTTTATAGTTTTATTGAGGTTTAACTAAATACTATGATGAAAACGGCCATGCGTATAAATGTCTCTGTGCTTGAAGAGTTTCGCATCAAAGAACGCCTCTCTGCCAACTGCAATAGACGCGTTTTTAATTATTCGATCACGTGGTAAGAACAGATCCAAGCAGCCTGGAGAGAATAGTGATCTTTGGTGGCGTCGAAGGGAGGAGGCCCTGGGATTCTAGGATGATTCGATGCCGGGACAATCGGGCGCCACGCAATCGAATGAAATTCGAAAATAAACAGACGTTAAATTGTGAATTATACGTACTTTTAAAATATATATGTATATATTATATAATACTTTGTGATAATGTAAAAATGCACACGTAAATACTGATTTAATTGTACATATGTTAAGAGACTTGTTTTATTTTTATATAATACGTCAGGCACTAATAATTCTCAATTCGCAATAAAAAAACGTTATGTTAAGAGAAAAATGAATTAAAACTACGAAGTAGTAGATATAAACTTATTAATCTTCCTCGTCTACTTTCTGTATCAAATTGTAATGAATGTCTATTTATTTTATTAATGAACGTTATTTCATTCGACAGTCCGACGCCCACTTGTCCTGGCATCCAGTTGTCTCAGTGCCTGTACCTTCCAGATCTAGCGGTACTATCAAGAAAGCGACAAGATTTGTAGGACCTCTCCGGAAATAAATTGTTGGCAACGCTTGTAAATTCACTGACCACCCGCCCCAGTAATGAAGCAAAGGATATGAAGAAGACATACTATGATAGGTTATAAAAGTGACAATATGGTGATAAGGTGAATCTCTGATGACCAAATCTGCACGTGCTAGAGCTTGTGGTCGAGATGTCTCGTCTCGAGAAGTCTACATATCTAATGAAATTTACCTTTCGCAAGGGAAAACGCTATTATTCACTTTGTCCTGTCCTGTCCTGAAATTAAACGTCACTAATTTGCAATTGGATATACATATGCAGAAAAGATCCAATCCACAACCTACTAGTTTTGAGATAATTGAGGAAATAGAAGATTGGATAAATAAAAAATCACAGTAAACTGCCAGCTTTCAAAAGTTATCGTAAATAATGGAATAAATACCTATCTTGCTAATGATGTACAGTTTATTCGAACTTTACATTTCATTAATGAGTTATATAGTAATTTATGGGGTTGGATCATTATTGCTTAAATGTGTTTTTAGAATTTAAAATGTAAAAAGAATCCAATGAGAATTGGATCTTTTATGAATTTCTATTATAATTGGAAACATGCGTGAAAGATCCAATCCATAACCTACGTTTTGTTGTATGTGGTACCTAAAAACTGAAATTCTCGATCATTTGTTTTTAATATTATGTAAAAAAATTGTTTTATTGTTATCCAACATTTTTTTTAACAGGATATTTTTAAATAAAACAATTAATAAAATACAAAAAAACAGTGTGTATACTTATGTACGCGCGTTAGAAGTTATATTTCTATGGCGTAACCAAAAAAAACTTGTGATAACCTAGATTCTTCGACTAGCTCTTAAGATTATCTTGTTAAATTACACACTCAAGAAAAAGGGCCGCTTATTGGAACGCCGTCGGTTTATTTCTGTACACTTTAACTTATATTACTAAATTATATAATTATTTCTCTTTGTTTTTATTTTTCAAGTAACAACTGTCACTCTGACGTTTAATCGTTTGCTTACGTAAGAAATTGCAACTGGCCGACAATAATAAATTCGTTGCCAAGGCAACGAAACAATTCTACTTGCTAACTTGCGTTTGTGTACAGCTGACTGATTCGCAGCTAACTTCATGCTGTCGCGCACTTTCGTAACGGTGTGCGCGCGCAAATCTCAATTTCACTCTCTACCAAACGCCCCAAAAGAAGTATAACTTTAAAAATAAAAGAGGTTTATTTATATGAAACTTATTTGGTAAACAAACTACGAAAATGTTTTATTTAAAACAATATCAGAATGCTTCATCTTCTAGGACAAAGTCTAATGGACTACCATAACCTCCGATGTCATCATTATAGTTTCTTCGCAATTTAAATTATCATAAAATGATTTAGCATCTGCAGGTATCAGATACATTATTGACTTAATATAGTTAGGTTTGGCAGACAATATACGTTTCCAATGTGCCACAGTGGAATCAAATGCTCAAAATGGATTTTTACCGGTCTGCCCTTCACCGCTTCACCATTCGCTTTAAGCAAACTTTTGCTTCGGAATTTTCCCTGGTTATTAGTGATCCAATGCCATAGACAAAATTGCGAAAGTTAGTTTCAAGAAAGATCCAAAGCCAATTGGATCTTTTATACAAAAATGTATGTCATTGGAATCAAGACCAATTATCACTGGACTCTTTTCGTAAAATGTAAAATTGAAGATTTGCATTTTGGCATTATTTTAGAAATGGATTGACGCGAAAGGAATAACTTTACGGGCTGGATCTTTTTTGCATATACATATATGAGGTATCCTCAATCGGATTATTGAATAAATTTAAAAAAAGATCCAATGAGCTTTGGATCTTTTCTGCATATATGCGTCCAATTTTAAGTTTGCGTGGAACTTATTACCTACAATATTTTAAAACATTTAATGTGCAATTTATTTTTCTGCGGGATCCCTATTTTTAGCTCGCAAAATCCCATTTGGCATTCACTGTAATATAAATAGTAACCAGTGTGTATGTTATTTAATTAAATTTAGATACTTTAAAAATCAACTGAACCTACTCTGTATTTGAATCCGTTTTTTATCTATTGTGTAACTCCTGCACAAAAATGTAGCGTTGTAATACATAGCCTCAGGTCGGTTCTGTGGCTATATATTATAATATAACATACAAACTTATGTAGTTGCATTATTACAGACAATATTGCGAGAATAATTACATATTATATTATACTGCAGTGTCCCCCAAACTTACTACATGCTAGTACCCGTTTAGAGACAGGTTGTTTTCTTTCAGATTCAAATAAAAATGATTTTATTTGTGTGCCGCTGAATTTTTACACAAGTTTTGTACAAAAATGGGAAATCTATATCGAAATATACCCGCAACCAAAGCTCTATAATAAAACATTTTCTGCACACAATTGTAATATCGTGGCAAGCGGTAAAACATATACATGTTAAATAAAATACAAAAGGTTACATCGGCCGGGAATCGAACCCGGGCCGCCCGCGTGGTAGGCGAGCATTCTACCCGAATTGCATACCGGCGGTTGTTATATTTTATAAAATGTTATTTCGCATATTACAATATTATGTATTCACGTATTAACGTATATTACATATTAATATTAAGGTTAAAAATATAAATAAAATAAAATATCGGTTTGTGTACTTATGTACGCGCGTTAGAAGTTATACTTCTTTGGCGTAACAAAACAAAATAAGCCGTTACTTGGGTATATTAATATTACAGTGGATTAGGTTCAGGTTAGGTGCGCAAACCGAGTGCTTTTTATGACTCTCGCGCATCACACGTCCACTCTGGTGCTCTGGCACTTTTTTTTTCAAAACAGGGAATAAATTTAGCTAGCAAGGTCGCCTTTAGTATCGGGCTTGGTGTGAGTTTTTCCCGACGTTCCTCATTGATAGTTATTCCGCAATGTGGGACATTCGGAAAGTTGTAACTAAAACGAAGACCTGGTCGACTCGTACAAAATGAAGGGATAGTGTTAAGCTGGGTTAAGACCCTGGGCGTCCTAAAAATGAGGGAAGCGGTTTTGGGCAGACCGGGATGGAGAATACTGGAGGAGGCCAAGACCCATATAAGGTGATATTATAACGCCAGGCAGCATTGACGCCATATCGACATTTTAAAATTGTTTAAGCATTCACAAGACACATAATATCGCAGTTACCTTCGCTTGTACAATATTTTTCACGAATTATTAACCATACTTTGGAGATGCCCATTTACTCAGATATACGAAAAATTTACAGTCGTCTGTCTGCTAAAATTAAAATTTCATCGGATATTGCTTTCAAAAGTCGCTCAGTGGGATGGGCATCTCTCTGATATACTCATTCCACCACCTACTTTAAAGAAGTTTCACATGTACTGTGCGTGCCCTCACACACGCATACACGGTATTTTTTTATAACTGTAGATAGGTGGGTACTCAACAAGGCAAGAACGTGACATATCACTGACATCACGTATAATATGACAATCTTTGATTCCATATTATATTGCTCACTGCCATTTGAGCGTAGTTATGCACAAAGCAGCCGAGCCACACAAACTACAAACAGAGATAGAAGCATTTTTATGTAAATTGTGTTTTTTTTTTAAATCAGCAAAGCCCCTGTATACTGTTTATACTTTTTGAATGATAGATATTATATATATATATATGATTTTGTATAACTTTTGAAGAGATAAAAGCATATAATCTATGAAATTTTCGTGTTTTAGCAGTCCAGGGTGTTTTGTGTAAAACAGTTTTTTTTAGAATGTTCATTCTGCAGAATGCAGCCATCTCTTATTTTTGTAAGAAAAGTCTTTATTTTTGATTATTTTCTTTAAAAATAGCCTTCTAAGTTACTAAATTATTATGGAAATTGCAAAATTCTGAAAATAATTCGAAAAACTTGTAAATTATACATCAATATTTAGCTGCCTGGCACTATTTTTTATATGAAAAATCTGTATATTATATTATATATAATAAAATGAAAAACATATAATGTAATTGAGAAAATAATGTTTATTAATTGAATGTAGAAAAACACACCTTACAGTCACGATTTTAAAAATTAGGTAAGTACATAATATTATCATTTGGCTGCTTTTTTCAGAACGAATATGGCATATTTTTAGAACGCATTTATACGACATTTTTGTATGACAGCAGCTTGGTTGCTTTATGCAAATCGAAAATGTCATATTCTGCGATTTGCAAAATCTTTAAAACGCATTTATATGAGATTTTTGTATGACATCAGCTTGGCTGATTTGTGCAGAACGTAAAACAAACGTGTGAGATTATGGAAACTCATTTTTTTCAAAATTGTGGCTTGGCTGCTTTGTGCATAGCTACGCTCATTTTAAAATGAAAAAGTAGTGCGCGACGTGACATTATTGTCCCAAATTAAATTGAACTGACACTTGGGCCACAAGGTTACACGAGAGTTAACTATGTATAACAATAATGTCATCTATATATTACTTAATGTGTTTAGCGCTTTGTCACAAATTTTGAAAGTGTCACATAATACGAAATGTTCTTGAAGTTATAAATGTTATAATATAAATTGTGAAAATGGTAGTTAAAAATAAAAATACTTAGATAAAATTTAATTACTTAGTAGGTATTTAAAATTTCTTTAAATTAATATAAATACTTAAATCCAGAGATTTCGTTGAACAAAGTAACTAGGTATTACCTATAGTCAGTATATACAGATATTCACTACACTGTAGTGTACACGTACAGTATAGTAAATACGTAGTTGTTCTGTATAGGTATATTTAATATGTTGCTTATTCTATAAATTCCATAGATTAGGTGTACTTTTAAAGTTGAAACTCATTTCGAATAATTTTATTCAAATGGTACGATGGCTTACACCTGACCAATACTAATCTGATACCTCAAATTTTCCTGTAAACAGGTGAACGTGGGAGCTTAACTATTATGTATGTAATAGGGCTTTCAATATTATATCTATTCTCAGCAATTAAGCTCCATGCCTTCATCATTACTTCATGGTACATACTATGTATAATATGAAGAGCTTCCAGTATTTATGTTGTATAATCATATCAACTATAGTTATTTACTTTGATAACAATTATTGGTTTCACGCAGTATTATTGTTAATTCGTTTGGGAGTATGAACATTTTAAATTTAAGCATATTTCGAATGAATTGAATTCATACCGTAAAAAGAATGTAGTTATGGTTTTATTATTAACTTCTGAATTAATCCTAAAACGTGCGATCGAACTCGAGACATACTGGCTCTTGGATACAGATTTAAAGTTAACGGATATATTTGAGTACTTATAATATGTTGTTAAAATTTAATAGTCATATTTTGTAATATCTATTATGGTAGTATATTATGTAAGTATTAATAAGTAGATATAATATTTAATTAACTATTTTTTGACGCCAAATTCACCAGATTTAAGAATGAAACATTCAAAGGATTGAACATACATAATTTTTAAAACACTTCTGAGAAAATGTATTATAAACCATTAGAAAAAACCCCGCAGGAATCGAACCTGCATCTCTCGGGCTTCGTGCCCATGCACATTGAACACAATGCTAAAGGCGCCATACTTAATTACGACAAATTTTAACTAAAATGGCTCTTATACCTAATACTCTCTGAAGCGATTTCTAAATTGAACTACTATTATATATAATGTATAAATTGTATATTATATAATATATCGACGGTGCTACATATAGATGGTTAAGGATACTATAGTAAAAATTAGTTTTTTGTAGTATCTATTTCATTAGGAAACTTGATTGGGAGGAAAAAGGTGTTCCAATTAATGGGGAACACTTCAGTCACCTGCGCTTTGCAGATGATATTGTTATACTCTCACAAGACCCGAAAGACCTCAAAGGTTAAGGTACTCGTAGAATGCAAGAACTCGCGTATGTCAGTCAAACGGTCGGTCTAAAGATAAATGTCTCAAAGACAAAAGTGATGAGGAACTGTTTTTCGGACCCTGCGATTATCTGTATTTCTGGCACCCACGTCAGACGACAGCTACGTCTATATCGGACAACAGGTGTCCATAGACGGAAGCATGCACAATGAAATTGCTCGAAGAACAAAGCTGAGATGGAATAGTATCTTCAAGAGTGACATACCATTATGTCTTAAGCGTAGGGTGTTCAACCAATGTGTGCTACCCGTGCTCACGTATGGCTGCGGGACGTGGACCCTCAACACGAGAAATGTCCAAAGGCTAAGAGTCACACAGCGAGGCATGGAGAGGTGTATGTTGGGCATCACGCGAAAGGACCGTAAGAGAAACGAATGGGTTAGGAAGCAGACAAGGGTACGCGATGTAATAGACGTTGCCAGACAGCTGAAATGGAGATGGACGGGGCACATTGCTCGCCGAAAGGACGGCCGCTGTACAAATGCCGTCATCCAGTGGTACCCAAGGGGCACGAAACGGCCACAGGGTCGCCCTAAAAGCCGCTGTATTGATGAACTGGTAAAGTTCGGCGGAAATACGTGGCAGCGAACGACACAGGACCGAGAGAGTTGGAGAGAGCTTGGGGAGGCCTCCATCCAGCAGCGGATTGACCCCGGCTGATGATGGTGATGATTTCGTTTAGAATCATAAGCATCTCAATACTCTCAATAGTACGCCAGAAAGTTATTCCTTACCGAAGTTACAACTATTTTTGCAGGATAGTTAGTAAAAAATATATTATGAAACCAGTTTATAATAAATAAACCAACCAAATTTTATTTAAAAAATGCATTAGTTTTACCATATTTTTTCAAGAGTCAAGTCTGGAACTCGGCCTGAAAGATACCTGTTGAAGTTAGAAATTAAAACCTATTCATCTGAGCCTTTTACATGTGTGTTTTTTTATATTTTAAAATACAATTATTGTCATATACTGAAATTGTAACAGTTCTTTGAAATTGTTTTCCTATAAACGAGTACCTACACGAATGTGGCATGCTGTAAAATTACTTTACAGCAATGCTTTATTATATTTATTTTCTATAAAATCTGTAGATAGGAATTTTGGCATTCGTGTATTAATGATAGGTATATATCAGCGATTCTCAACCTAGCTCCGCGAGATATGGCATGTGCTCCCGTGATGATTTTCAAAATATCCAATAGCTACAATTTGCATCCGTTTTGGTAATATAGTAACAACATCTATATACAAAAATATGTTAAGATAATCGTGCATTCAAAGTGTAGAGTGTTGCGGTTTATGCACGGACCCTCATTCAATATTGGTGTATTTGAAGATCAGCACACTCACACGTGTAAAACCCACAAGTAGGATACTCACACGTTCATAACCCTGCTTCAAAATGTACAGCATTGGGGTATAGCCTATCTCAATTATATTTATTAATCTGTTCAATTTAATAAAATTTTAATTTCCTATATAGGTACTAATATCGTGCAAATATATATTATATATTACGTAATGCAGAGTGGAGAGTGAATGGAGAAGCTGATATATAACTTTACTATTGAATTAAATATAATAAACTGTACTTAAGTACCTATATCTATCTAGTATAATTTATCATTATTTTTACAACAATTTTACTCACTGCGTCCCGAGAAACAGTAGAAAATGGATAAACTGACCCTTCTTTCAAATAGGTTGTGCACCAATGCTTCAGAGTAACCAAGGTAATAAGAAAACAGTGATTGAGTGGTGAGCCGGAGTGCGGATAGAGGAACGAGCGCTTACATCCAACCGTTGTCGATCGCACGGATTCGATTGGAGTTAATAGTACAATTTAATCACGAGTAGGTAAAGTGGAATGTTGAATAATTGAGATGTGGGTATCAAATCGAAGCAGTCTATGTCTTCATTCAGAACAATGCGTCTACTTGTATTTCCGTATTTTCGCGGACGAAGTCTCTGGTTATCGGTGGCACTGGCGAAGGGTGGAGGTAGACTGATAAGATCCCACATAAATAGCGTACCCGAAACTATATCAGTCATAGGCATTTGTTTTCTTTGAACTAAGGCTACAGTGTGCAGATATCTAGTGTTAGTTAGTTTAAAAAAAAAAATTAAGCCCTGCGTAACCAAGGCGTAGTAAATAGTCAAAAATAGTAGTATATGTTATAATATAACTATAAAATATCTAAAATTATGCGATTAAATCATACATCTCTCATGGTTTGGTTTAGGCAGGGCTTAAGGCTATTCCTCAGTTGAGGCACGGTCTAAAAAGATCATGGATAGGCGATGCGTGGATTGCGGGTCGCGGGTGCAAATGACGCATGCCAAGCGAAATATAATTTGTCATATAAATCCAACATGCATCCATTTAATGTTCTGTTTATGAGCACTTAAAATCACTTATTTCAGACACGTTTAAAGCGTAATAGAAAGCGGCCGTGCATATCCACGGTTGTGCATATATGACGGGTGGTGGTGGGCACTTTAACGTATGTTCTATTAGTAACAGTAATAATATAATCATTGACATGTTTTCTTTTTCAAGTAAATGGGTAACGTTTTTAGTCATCTTTACACGATTTAAGAATTAATATCCCCGTCGCCATCACGAAATAGATTGACGTGTTCCCAGCTCGATGTTCTCTCTCCGAATGCCAGCGAGTCCAAAATTTCGTCGTGCCTATAGTTGAAAATTATTTGCCGTTTCACTGATGTATCGTCTTAAGCCTCCATTACATTGAGCTTCTCTACGAGCTGTGTGTTGGCGAATTTATAATCTGCCTGTAAAGTCACCCAGTGTAATCATCGAACAAGCTAACATGTATGTTGATAGCTCGTAAAGAAGCTCAATGTAATTGAGGCTTAAATGAATTTAAAAAAAACTACCTAAAACCGACTGTACTGTAATATCTATTCTTTATACAAAGAAAACAAATAAGTAAGACTGAAAAAGTGTGCACTATTTTTGTCGGGTCGCCCATAGCATACCTAAACTATTATGGTTTGGTTGGGCAGGGTTAAATTGATTTTTAAAAACTAACCAACACTATTTTCAAATTTAATCTTAGTTCAATGAAAACAAATAACATGTAAGACTGACAAAGTTTGGTGTGCACTATAGATTCTCAAAAATTTGCCACAAACTTCGAGGTCTACAGCAAAGGAGAATAATATTTGACGACGTAGCATAGTATAATGAATAATGATAATATAATATATATTGTTATATAATACGTTATTTAGTATTACGTTGTGCGTATGCCTATAACCTTCATACAAAGGAAGAGTGAGACGGTAATATAAATTTAACAAACATAATTATAGTTTATTGATTTAGCAATTTGTACTTTTCCACCAACAAGTCCATTGTTGTCGTTTAACCCTACGACATGGCGTAGGTACAAAAGGCCGGCAAAAAAATATAATATACTTACGTTTTTTTCTACACCGATGCCGATATTTTGATTATTTTTTTTAGCTCGTATTCTTATTTGTCCGGTGGTTCTTTGTCCGGTACAAATCTTGCAATCGATTTTTAACTAACTTCCCGACTAGTTAGACATTTGAAACTTTTAGAATATATCAGAACACGATCCCGAACCATTTTATTTAATACTTTTAGCCTTCTCTAATTAGAATTGAATTATTTTTCAGTTAATTCTGTTTTGTATGAATAGTTCGACACCATTATTGGTTGCTAGGGGTCTGAGGTCTTAGCAACTAAATTATTAATATATGCGTGCGTTACTATGGAAATCAATATGACATTTCAGTATTATTTCTATCAGTACAGTTTTTTTTGATCGTTTAATCTAGTCAAGTCAAGTTTATATGATTCAACAGAAAATTTAAAAACGTCGTATATAAAAAGTTATTTTTATCTTGTAATTATTTTTTATGACATCTCTCGCAAGTATTGACACTTTTTGACCGATACCTCGTTAATTTGTGCATCGATATGTTTCTTTCAAAATAACGCCCCTGGGTGTACCTACGCAGAATTGATGTGAATAAGCTTAGTACAGACACCTAGAAACATCTGCCAAAAACTATATTTTAAAAACCGTAGCGCCCACATCTTGAAGCGCCCCCCCCCCCCCCCCCCCCACATATCGCTATGGTTAAGGGCAGTGTGATTTTCTACAGTAGTGTTCCTTCCATAAATGGTACTAAACGGAACCGCAGGGTTCCACAAGGTAAAATTAAAGGTGTTCCGTGTATCTTTACCGATGTTTTGTATTATTAAATGAATTCACTTATTGGCACTCGGCATCATATTAGAAGCACTGATAGCCATGTAACATGCGACCCTTCGCCATATTAAAATAGTCAGAAAATACACTAAAAATAATTATAAAATAAAATTCTACACGTGAATTATCATTATCATCATACCAAAATAGCACTGCAGGCGACTTCTTTTATTATTGGAGCAAATTTTTGGTGTTTATCTCACTTAACTGGTCGACCCACCACGCCCCTCCCCCCCTAACCCCGAGCCATGATAAAAACTGTAAACATAAAAACATGTCCTTACACAAATTGTCCTGTTTTTTTTTTGTATTTCTTGCGTGAAAAACATTTTTAAAATATTGCACATACAAACAGCCATGAGAAGTTTTTTTCACTCTTTATCAGAAGTGGCGACGCGTGGTCTCGTGGAATATTGTTTTGATCAAAGCGCGCAAATTTTTACAATGTGGACTGAACAAACTACATTTAATTTTATAGTAGCGTTTGCTGATATGGGCATTCATAGAGTTTCAAACAATGTTTGTGTATTTGTGTAGCGGCAAAAGATAAAAATTATTACCTTATCAGTATATAATATGTATATTCAGAAAAGACATTAAATATACACGTATAATAAATGCAAATCCTAAATTTGAAAAATCGGAGGAATCGTTTATTTTAATCGGGTCGTGAAAGAAAACAAAATTATATTCTCATAATAGTTTGACAGCTGATGCTAAAAGTGCGTTAATAGCATATCGAGTGATAAATACATATGATTGAGGAATAACCACCAATTAAACGTTGCCGATTATCAAATGAACGAGTTCAGCGGTGGCATGCTCGGCAAAGTCAGGAGAATTTACAAAGACTGAGCCAGGCTGATACAGCAACTCACATACAAATAATTGAGTCTGAAATACGAGAACAAAGGCAGTAAGACAGAACATACACGTAAACGTACGAGAATACTGACAGGTGATACTGCCAACTGGTAATATTTTCTAGTATGTACCAATATTATATAATATGTAGCAGATTTGTATATCGGTATGTACTAGGCTTTACGTATGATGGTCTGACAGAACTACCGACAAAGATAAATTCACAAAATAGGTAGGTACTCATTTGTCAACCGACCATGCACTAAACGTGGCTCATTTTAAATTAGATCTAAATAACGGATGACAACTGTTTTATGATGAATAAATCGTAAATATGTAGGTGTTCTGAAAAAATATACATACGTAACCATTTGCATTGAAAAGTGATCTCCCACTAAGATTTATTTATCTGTTGACTACTCGATATTTTTAGCAGAATAACTTTGGCATGTATTAGTGCAGGATCCCATAGACTTTTCGTATACAAAATATGCGGAACGCATTCTGACAATTGGAATGGGGTTTTGGGGTCACAAAGATATATAATGTCGATGTTTCCAGGCGATATTAATGGTAAAATTTTTTTTATTGAGGTTTTAATTTTTTTTCTTATAATCCACCAAAAATTCTTCTGAGTTCTTTAATAAAACCGAGACCGAATCAGGGATTGATTGATAATGCAATAATTGTACCATGCCATCGGCATGGTCGTAGAACGGTTCGTCCCATTTGAAAAAAATAAAAATAACGGGTAGTGGCAATGTATCGATTCTTAGGATCCTCCTTGGCTAAAATTATTTTATTTAGTAATATTTTTGTATAGAATCACCCAGATTGGTTTCTTTACCATATATTATGCATATGACATTAGTTTTAGTATAATGGTCAATCCAGAAAATGTGTAGGTTGCACATATAGATAGGTGAATAAATGAAATAACGATAACCACTAACCACACTAAGTGCACTTTATTAAAAAAAAGAAACAAGTCAAGTGTTCAAACTGCTTTAAGTATCATGATCACAGTTTTTACAAACACTACTTACAGATTTGCACAATGATATAGATGTCAAAGCCGATTTCTTATAACTACATGATAATGTACGGCAGTTAGAATTACATTTGCATGGTTTAACCAAATAATTTGGTAGAGGTTCATTCGTCATTTGTCTTGGATACAAAGTATTTTCTCGTAAAACTCATAGCCAAGTTGTAGGAAATCAACAGGCTCAAATAGTGGATCAGATGAGCTTTTCCATAAATAAACTTGTGCTGAAGCCCTTCCGTTAAAATTTCCGGGTTTGCGAAGTGTTCCATTGCAGAAAAAGTTTGGGAAACCCTGGATTATAATATCAATACCTCTTTTCCTAAGTGTAACAACTCAAAAATCATAATTAGGAAACAAGATTATGGTCATGTTTAACTTCTACTGTTCGAGTATACTAATCTAGTTTTTGTAAATTTTAATGAAATTATAGGATTATCGAAAGAATATATTAATTATATTTATAATATTATTATAAACATAATTTTATGTTTTTCTAATATTAATAATACGAGTTCTCAGAGGTTTCCACACAATAACGTATAATTCTAACGAATAATAACCACTGTCATTCTAAAATAATCACAGATTATCACTTATTACATTTTGGAACTTGTAATTTTTTTTACTTGTTATACTTTGGAACTGATGTATCGATATGATTATAAGAACAATACATAATTTGTCGTTTAAAGAAAAATCAATGGAACATACCTAGTTATTTCTGAAGTAAATGTATTTATTATTATTTTTCGACTGTCCGAATTTATCATTATCTGGATAGTTTTATCCCAATTATTCCGGGTAATTGGGGTTCTACTGTACATCATGTTTTAACCGTATTTGTATAAGTATAGAAAACGGCAGCATACAACTGGACGTACCCTCTCTCGTCTTATTTATTACTCTGTGGATGTGAGTGGTGTGACCCTTTTACCGCAAAAGGTCATATCATATGCAATGTGTGTCGGACAGTAGTTCTCTAGATACTTCACACATTTAAATATAGGCCAGTGGATCTCGGTTTCAGTTTACATTTTATCTACAAAAAAACTTGTCTAGTACTTAGGTAAATCATTCAACAGTGGCACCATAGGTACGACAAAAGCGATTTGCAGTGGTATATTGTTTGCTAGCATTGAAAAAGGTATTGTACCAAACAATGTCAATACATACATAATAATTACGAAGACAAAAATGAAACAATGTAGGACCTATACACTATTACTAAAGAAATACAATATAATTACTATTTCTCTTATTTAACGGATAATTCACAAATTTTGAGAATGTGATATTCTTTATATTGAACATATTATTATGTACATCAGATATATAATTTAAAAAATACGACGCCTAGTAGGGATCGCATCCGCATCCATCGGATTCATGCAAATATGCCATTGAGCCACCTGCGTCCTAATTACGGCGAAACCAGCTTAAATGCTTTACAAATTGCGTTATTTTTTCCAATCGTTTTCGGTGATTTGTATCAAGGTTCTAATAT
Source organism: Rhyacophila brunnea (assembly GCF_057557595.1). NCBI lineage: Eukaryota > Metazoa > Arthropoda > Insecta > Trichoptera > Rhyacophilidae > Rhyacophila > Rhyacophila brunnea. Next base: position 48,009,781 of record NW_028232751.1, on the reverse strand, counting down.
TAGATACTTTGACTCATAGTCAACGTCAGGTCTATAACATATTTAAAATTGTATATGGTTTAATGGCATAATTTTAGATGGCTTATAGATACACGAATACTTTTTGACTATTATCTACTATGGCTTGTATTGGGCAGGGTTTACTTGAATTTAAAAAAAAATGACAAACACTACCTACAATTCTACACATTGTGGCTTAGTTCAATGAAAACAAATACGTTTGACTGACAAAGTTTATTGTGCACTATTTATGTCAGATCTTAACAGCCTACCTCCACCCTTCGCCACTGTGTATGTAGGTATAACACTGATCACTGTCGAAGTGTGTAAATAGTTACTTATTAATATCCTATATTATATTAGTGAAGTTAGATTTTCAGGAAGTTTAATAAATTGTACTACAGGGCTCGAAATGACCGGAGCGTCGTTCCGGTTCGAGAAATCGAAGTCATCGCCCCGCCCCGTCACGTGGAAAAAATAATTTGACCGTCTGATAGTCCATATTACAAAAAATCTAAAATTAAATTATAAAAAAACACATAAAATGTGATAACTATGTTATCTTCAGAAAATTGTCGACCGTTCCGGTTCGAAAACTTTTCCATGTGGACCGCATCGTGCAGAATACACATATCGTTATTTATATTGCCCTTCGCCGCTTTAGTTTACTAAAAAAACCGCTACGAAAATGAATGAGAACGTCCAAAGAACAAAAGTACACGAATTTTAAAATCGGGTTTTTTCAATATCTATTCCGGAACCAAAAAAAAATCTAGCAAATTTTCTTTCAACCGTTTTCATTCATTTTTATCAAGGACAGTTGGCACTGTTGGCAGCAGCAGGCCTGTCGCCCATTTTCCCAGTTAGTTACAATTTTGTATGCCGACGTTGGTGTAGGTATAATATTATGTATGTATTATTAAATTTATAGGTGACCCCGCGAACAATGCGCACATAAAATATTATTTTTGAACCGTGCTAATAGCGCCTCGAATAAAAATAACTCACAGTTCGGGTCGATTTAAAATTCCAGTGGCGGGCAGTGGTGCCATTCCAATTTTATAAACAAATGGTTCGCATTATACCCAAGATGTAGAGTATCCTCCAGATAACCTTGTCATTGTGCATGTACACAGTGACAAGGATTTTTGTGTATACGCAACCGTATAATTGCATTAGTAAAAGCCAGCCGCTTGATTGGTTTACTCACGTACGCCGTATAATTTTATTAGTAAATTCCAAGCACTTGATTGGTTTACACACGTTTTAATTCAAAAAAATCTATTCCAAATGGCAAGGTTAGGTGGCGGCCAGTCTACGTCACCGGTTTTCAAACAATTTAAATAACTCTTCACAAGTCTGCCTGGTAAAATTATACTCTAACTAAAGAAACTTTCTTGCACATTTCTGTGGATGTTGCTTTGGGTCTAGGACGATTCGGCGCCGGACAATTGGGCGCTACGCAATCGAATGAAATTAGAAAATAAAATAGACGTTCCGTGAATCAAATGTACTTTTAAAATATATATTATTACATGAATTAACTATTTTTTTATTCAACGAATTATTCACAAGATTTAAGAATGTAACATTCTAATGAATGAACACATGATTTTGAAAACACTTCTAAGAATTGATTGAGTTGAATTAACTGAGAATTATTGAACTTCCGATTGGTTATAATTAATTATTTTCAAAATTATGTAAGTATATTATTTTTAATACTTGTGTGAGAATTTAAATATGCAAACGTAAATAATAATTTTACGAATTAACGAGAAGAGATTTCTCTTATTTTAATTTTTTTTTTTAAAACATTAGGTTAATAGGTTAAGAGCAAAAGGAATGAAAACTAGTAGTAGTAGATAAACTTCCTCGTCTACTTTCTGTATCAAATCGTAACAAACGCCTATTTATTTCATTAATGAACGTTATTTCATTCGACAGTGCGGCGCCCACTTGTCCTAGCGTCCAGTTGTCCCAGTGCCATTACTTTCATGGGTCGCCCAGAGTGAAGGTTGTCTTTAATGTACTCTTCACCCTTATAATAGTACTTGTTCCAAAACTTGTGTTCATATTTTTAAACAGACTCCCATAAATTACCACCACGCATTTTCAAATTTTGATTCATTGATCCGTTTTGGCTTTTTCCTTCTCTTGGTAACACATTTTATCACTGAACGCTATTACAAATCAAATCGAGAAATTTCCTAGTAGGCTCACACGGGGACCCGCTTGCCCATGTCCAGATTTTTTTACGTCTGCAGTTCGCCGTATCGCACTTCACTGTGAGCTGTTGTATCAGAAACAAATATAGAATAAATTCATATCTAACTAAAACACTTAAAAAGTAATAAACCCCACCGGAATACAAAAAAATAGGTAGGTAGGTAAGTAAATTAGAAATACAATCATGTACGTATATAATATGATTATAAAATTCTGCATGATTCAATAGTAGGTTAGCAATTACGAGCATGGCCCCCACATCCTGAACCGGGCCCCCAGTAGCGTTTTCCACGGTGTACGCGGTAAAATTAAGGTGTATTTTTAACGAATTTTTGTTTTTTTAATATGTACATCTATTTGAATTATGAAGTTGTCGAGTATCGGCACACAGTTAAAAATTGCATCGTACAATGAAATATTTTAATTATTAACAATAATTTAACAAAAATAGCGCCGCAGGCGACTTTTTTTAATATTAGAAGAAATTTGTGGTCTGTGTTTATCTCACTCATCGGTCGACTCATCACACCGGGACCTTCCTGAGCCCGGGCCCCTAGGTTAGAACCCTGTCACCCCCCCTTGTGGGGGCCATGATTACGAGTACCTAGCTCAGTATTAAGTATTAAGTCGTGCCTATCAAATTAATGGTCTTATTAAATATAATGATAAATCATTGCTGTTTGCAGCGCCTCACGAACGTGTATTTTTTTATCTCAATGCTATACGGCCATCTCTTTCCGGTGCGATAGCTGACGGTGACCTGTGATACGGCTAAATGTTATATGTAGATTTTGCATGTTGTTACTTCGAATGTCAAAAACACAAATGTAGTCATTATTTTCATTCATACTGATGTGGAATACTGGTTAATAGTAATGCAACGCCCACAGAAGAGATTAATAAATAAAATTGCGATAGGCTATATTCAATACACTACATTTTGATGCAGGGTTTTGAATATCTAAATGTCTTACGAAAATGAAACACATTATGCAAGTGCAATAGTGTGTGTAATACACCAATATTAAATGAGCGTCAATGCATAAACCGAGAGCAGTTGTCAGTATTCGACTTATGACGTATTCTTGACACGTGTTTAAGATTATCCCGGATTCTTCCTTACTCGAGATCGGTTGCCTGCTACTCCTTACCCGTTATGCCGGGTCTACACTGGCAACATGTCGGCGGCAACATTGTAAAATTTTACGATAATTATCAAACTTATCGTAAAATTTAACGAGGTTGCCGGCGACATGTTGCCAGTGTGGACCCGGCATTTAGGTATTTCAGTTCCCATTATTTCCGAGTTCCTTGGCACTACGCACTTTCTTATCAGACCCAACAATTTAAAAGAATATTATAGATAGATATCACTCGTTTTGTCAAGTTGTAATAATTTCATTGTTTACAGATGAAATAATAAATCAAATTATTTTTTGTGTTTTTAGAACTGTGAACTTGTGAAATCAACCGGTTCTCACGCCCAGTACGAACCGGATGAATAATATCACCACTAACTACATCAGGGAGTAATAATATGTGGTTCATCGTTCCCCATAAACAAAACCCACGGCACGTACTTACCCCAGTTTTTAAGAATGACATAACACCATATGACATAACCACATAACATATTAATAATACGTTGTGATATATCAAATTGATAATGTATTATTGTTTGATTAAATGTGCTGTCTCCCGCTTGCTGATCGAATTTTTCTTCATAAATTATGGTTACAAAAGCCGCTAGATACAGTAGAATAATATGGTTTATCCGGACTAGGGATTTCAATCCCGGGATCCCGAGCTATTTTCGATACATATGAATCCCGGGATTGATAAACATAATCCCGAAACTTTCGGGATTGATTTTTTTATAAATTTTTATGGAAAATAAAATAAAAACGAAAATATAACAGAAAAAATACTTTTAATAAAATATAACTACATTAGAAATAAACTGAGTTTGAATGAAGTTTGATTTATTACCCATGTGTTGCCAATTCATTTTATTTTTTCAAATAACTTAATAAATATGAGAAAGATTGGAAAAAAACAATGCTTCGCACTATTAACAAAGTAATTCCACGATGACTTATACGTTTTACGGCAGTTTCATATTTGGCTGCTGATTAGATTTATGTAGCGGAAAGGCCATAAGTAACAACATGATTTGCTTTACTATTTTAAATCTCGCTAACCCATTCATTAAGTCTTTACTATCAGAAACAGCAATCTCATATTAAATTCACATTATTATTTATATTACAATATTATTTACTCCATTAAACTTATGTATTTCCAAGATTGAACGTATACAATATTAACAATAAATGTCTTAAATAGTATAAATTATATTAGATTTATTTTTGACCGATTTTATCAATGTTATTTGTAAATATAAATTTTTTATATTAACAGTGGAAAAAAATGCCAATCTCGGGACTAGTCCCGGGATTCCGGATTGGCAAATTGTAATACCGAAATCCGGGATCAGAATTTTGGCTCGGGATTGGATTCACTAATCCGGACCATGATTATCCGGATTTTCGATTATTTAAAAATATATATATACTTAAGTACTTACGAGTCTTACGACTGATAAAAAAAATCGGTGTGTGTACTTATGTACGCGCGTCAGAAGTTATACTTCTTTTGCGTAACAAAACAAAAACAAAACTTGTGATAAACTAGATTCTTTGACTAGCTCTTAATTATCTTGTTAAATTATACACTCAAGAAAAAAGACCGCTTATTGGAACGCTGTTGGTTTATTTCTATACACTTTAACTTATATTACTAACTGACGTTTAATCGTTTGTTTACGTAAGGAATTGCAAATGGCCGACAATAATAAATTCGCTGCCTAGGCAACGGAACAATTCTAAATTATAATATTATACTGTATAATTCGTCACGATTTCAGTATCATATTGTGGCGTAAAGGTAGTGCGTTCGGCTGATAACCGAACTATCGGTGGTTCGAATCCAATCGAGTGCGTTTTTTTCGTGTGAAAAAATAAATTATGTGTTACATGTCACACGCCAAAAATACACTCTGATCTGATTTCCCAAACGCGCCAAAAGCAGTATAACTTCAAAAAGATTATTTTTTTTCAAAAAAATACGTTTAAAATGTTTATGCTCGAGGCAAAATAGATTTTTATAATTTTTTCAATTATCCCGACTACTTCATCGACCACAATATTAGTCCGAATAATAATTGAGGTTCTACTGTATATTGTTAGCCATTTTTATCCATTTCATCGTAATACAGTTTCCAAATCTGGTGAGGGTCGGACTCAAATATTAATAGTAGGTACCTGTACCTAGATAACACAGCGTTAGCATATGTTCACACAATTATATTTCACTGTTATGCCCATTTGTACGATGGGTAAAAAAATGTGTAAAAATTATAATATTTATGAAAAAAAAACTTTTTTTTCGTATCGAATTCATCAAAATTATAGTATAACCTACTTAACATATTGCGGGAAATCGAAATTACAGTACCTACCATTGTGACGGTGCTTCGTCAGTGCACTTTCATCATACCTTAGTCAAGTTCGTGGCGAACCACTCACTGTCAGTTTTGAAGAACACAAAGGGGTTCGCTGCCGCGTAAATTCGTTGCGTACTCGTGGAAAAAAACAGTTTTCGCGCATCATTTATAATGCTTCCATTGCACGCACGGCGCAAGTGTGCACGCAGCACTAGCAATCGATCGTCCTCCTGCACGTTTACCAGGCATGTAACTATACTATAATGAAGTTGTTCACATGTCAAATGAATTATGCTTTTCCAGATTTAGGGAGGAAAAATTCTAAGTATTTCATTTAACGTATGGTCGCTTTAAATATATGACCGTCCCCGAGTTGTGTACCATTGCTTTAGTTACAGTCAGTGTTTTTGGTACACGTACTCCCCGGGGTACGGGAAGAGTTTGGTGGGGATACGCGGTGCACCGGGCTTTGGCTGCGCCTGGTGCAACATGCATTAATACGACATCAATACAACATCCATGCTAGAAGGTTTATCGCATGCGGAACAAGAGCAATTGTTGGAATTAGCTTCAGTCGGATTCTTGAAAAATAAATAGGTATAAGGAGTATACTTTAACATCATTCTGGTTGCAAATGCAACATGTGTATTCAGTTTTAACAGAGAGAGTCCTGAATAGATCTTGCCTTTTCCAACTTCATATCTATGGGAAGTTGCTTTTTCAGCATTTGTAGACATTAAGTGAAAAAAAGGAACAGGCTTTTGGGTGTGGAACCGCATCTCAGATTAAAATTAACAACCAGGGAACCAAATAATCTGTGTCAAGATAAACAATTTTATCCTTCTCGTTGATTATAATGAATTTATAATATAACTTTTATTTATATTTTATTATGAATGAATTTTAATTTTCGAGGAGGCGAGGAGTGTTGCAAAGGGAAGCGCGAAAAGTTTAACACAAATGTAGCTTCAGGTTTACAGTTTGTAAATATGTTTATAAAACGACCGCTAGTTATAAACTACATAAAAAACAGTCCTATAAAAGGTTGTTTGCAAACTTGTCTGAAGATAATAAATAGAGACTATCTTTAAAATACCTCACATCTATACAATATGTGAAGCGCGCTGGCTATCTTGTGAAAAAATGAAATAGAAGGGTTAAATTATATTATTGAAATTTGACGCAAATTTGTTTAGGATCACTAATACATTCACTGATTTAAAAAGACAAAGTGAAGGCATTCATAAAAAAATTGGACCTTTGGAAATCAAAATAACAAAAAAAATACTTCGTTTTGTTTACAAGACCTCGATTTTACACAGGGCTCGGGGGCCCGGCGTGGCGGGTCGAACAGCTAAGTGAGATTAACACACAGCAAATTTACTTTAATAGTAAAAAAATACGCTACTTCATTTCAGTGCTTTTAAATATGTATGTGGTTGCGCGTTGCATTTTGATATGATACCTGATGATTAATATACTTAAATGATAACTCCCATGTATAATTTAGGAAACACTACTTTAGAGCATCACACTGACCTTAACCTTAGCGATAGGTAGGTGGGCGAGCTGTGGGGCCCATGATAGAATCCATTTGTCAATGAACGATGATGAATTTGGATTGACTACTACTGACGGAAAAAATGAGTGAAGAATAATATAATACTTTGTCAAGAAAAGCAATGTAAGTTGGAAATAAAGTAGTGCTACCATTCGTAACATCACATTTATGCGAAACGGAGTTTCTGCATTAGCTGCAATGAAATCCAAATAGCGAGCCCGTTTAGTAGAAAAAGAGCACTTTGTGCTAATAAACAAGCACATCCATCACATGAAAAATAAATTAATTTAAAAATGAATATAATATAAGTAGTAAAACCTTGTTTATTTTTATATTAATTAAGTTTTTTTTTCATTTTTATATAACTACATTTTTGACAAAGGTGCCTGTATTAGTTAATGAAATAAAGGCGCCAAGATCAGATTGTTTTAAAAGGAGGCGTAGTAACATAAAGCTTGGAAACCACTGGTGTTACTCAGTGTTACGAAAATTATAGAAGGGGTACACAGATGTCGTAAGTTTGGGAAACACTGAGTTAGACGTATGCCTTCATTTGGCATACGAATCTTTGCACGAATGTGACTCATAAAACAGAAATCGATTTCTGCCAAGACTATTGTAATATTCATGTAAGTTGTTGGAACACGAACTCCCGTTTGAATGGTAAATAGAGATATGTGAACGTTCACTGTTTTTCATTTTATAACAGCTAGCGTACAATACAACATTTAATCTATACATGATATTGCCAATACTGATTTCTTAGTACAGTGACGCCCAACCTTTTTTGTTTGGCGGAATCCTTGAAACATTTAGCAAAATCTCGTGAAATCCATACCTGGCTCATAGGTATCAGTCAAATTACAATATAATATGCTGTATCCAACAATAGCCAGTGACAAATCTAGGGAAATAGCGCCCATAAAAAGAATCAAAATGCTATTATTAGTCAAATTCAATTACGGAAAAGGAATGCTTGTAAGTAAAGAAAAAAATTAAAATTATGTGAGAAACTATGTGGAGAATACCAGGCTCACCTGTCCCGCAATGGGTATTTTTAAGGAAACCATGTTTAGATCTGGGTAACGGGCGCCGCGAGACGAAAATGTTTGAAAACCACTGTACCGTTTGAAGCATTGCCATTTAAATAGGTAAGTATATTAATTATCAAATTAAAGTGTCAGGTTTAATGATCTGATGGTCGGGTTCGCTGAACTATTGTTACGGTGCACAGTAACAACGGAAATTGAAGCCAAACGTGTATGCATACGTAAGTCCGTTAAAATATATTGAAAACGTGTAGCCCGCCTACACTGTAGGTAGAGTGTAGGGCGTAGGCCGTAGGGTGTAAAGTTTACACTGTAAACGTTAACTTTAAAGTAAGTAAGTACACACCTAGACTTATATAATATAATATTCCAATATGCAAATTCATAACGTATTTTATGATATATACATGGGGTACGTATAAGTCTTCTTGAATGTCACAATGTACAGAACGACATAATGACCTAAAACATTTTGTACACATTAAAGATGGCAGAAAAACTCTCTTCTCATTGGAACTCAAATATATGCATCTAAACTAAATCATTATTTACGTGTGCTTATTTAAATTCTCACCGAAGTATTAAATAATATAAATAAAAATTAATATAAATAATAATATTAAGTAGATATAGGTATATTTTAAAAGCACATATAATTCACGAACGTCTATTTATTTTCGAATTTCATTCGATTGCGTGGCGCCCAGTTGTCCCGGCGCCGAACCGCACGCTAAAAGTGTTCGATGGTACGCAAAAAAATACTTTTATTTTTTAATATTCAAAACGTTTATATTGATTTTTTTACCATCTCACACGTGGAACTGTGGAAATGTTGCACATGGAAAAGCATGCCTGATACTTTTACATCTGTTAAAAAACGAGCAATCTCGTTGTTGACCATTTTTTTCTTCCACCTACTCATGTGAAAGTATTTTTTTCTATATTGAATCATGTACTCGTACATTCAAAGACTAGAAATAGGTTGACAAAGGAAGATTCAGCAGCATGTATTAATAATTAGCAATCAACGACATATTATCAGCCTGATACATAAAGTCTTGCAAATAACATGAGACAAAAAACCTCAAACAAAAATTTGTTTGTTATTAAATGTTTTCATATTTCCTTATTTTCTTTCATTTGATGTGTATCATTTTTTCATATATTCAATCAACAATATATAGTTACCAATGTACCTAATTTTTTTTCATATTTAATAAATGTGATTTAGATTATAAATCATGTGTAGGTATATTTAATAAATATGATTTAGATTATAAATCATGTGTAGGTACATCTAAAAAGAAATGGCTCGCGTCACGAATTAAACAAAATTATTTTAGCACGCCGATCAAATCCTATTCGCTATCCATGTCCTAGACCCTCTATTTTATTGATTTAAATTTTAAATGATAATATATAGATACATTAAGTAAAATCTGTTATTTCTTCATTCCGTATTCAGTAAGTACCTATACTGTCTACATCCCTTATATCAGCCGGACGAAATCACGAGCGATCACTAGCATTATAACAGGTAATCAAAATAGTGTTTGAGGTAGTGTGCGCTTATGTATGAGAATATTTAATTTGTAATTAATTACACAGCTGCGCCTCATTGAAACTTGCCAAAATAAAGCCGGACAAACTACGCCCAACTTGATTACAAAGTATTTATAGCGGACGAACACCAAATGGCAAAACTAGCGATAAAGTATCGACACATCTATCTGGTATAATAGCAATTTTACAAATTAATAGATTTAATGAGACATACGTATATGTTTCCCACATCCTGAAGCGGGCCCACCTATCTATCGTTTAAGGCAGTGGGCAGTGTGATACTTTACAGCAGCGTTTCCTAACTGATATTCTACAGAACCCAGTAGAAAATCATCAGAATCAGATCCAGTAGGATAACGTGAAAAGATCACAAAATAACAATGAAAAAGGGGATATACAAGAAAGATTTCACAATTCAATAAATGTTGTCAAACCAGTTTTCTCAAATATGATCACACAGACTTGAACATTTTGTTTGGATCAAAAAATAAGGTAGCCCACAATTACTGTTTTTTTCAGCAACGCCACACGATAATGAAAAATTGAAAAATACATAGCTGATAGCCGGGGGCCCAGACTACAGCCCTGCCAACCCCACCCTTGTGGGGGCCATGCATAGGTACATGTTACCTATATTCAAAACCAAAGTTGGTTAGGAAAATAATATAGTGTGAAAAAATAATTTAATATTGTTTTTACATCCAATGTTTTATTTTATAATTATTGTAACTTGTAAATTAGAGTATCATGAAAAAAATCGCACATCACGGGAAATAATTTTCGAATTTGGTCAAATCCACTTATCGCCAAAGTGAGAAAATGCGATATTTTCACTCCTGCATTAAAGTAGAATAATATCACTTTAAATGTAATAGATACTAATAGTATAATCTGAGCTCATATAAGTATATTACATATAAGGCAACATATTAAGCTCAATTAGGAACACAAGACAATCCTATATGGAGAATCCAGTATCTATAATACATAGTCAATAAGCATGATTTCCTTTCAAACACAGTGGTTATAAATTATAATTTTATAATATGTAGCTGTACCTACTGTTATATTATTTTATTATTTATTGCCAACGACATATTAAATTGGCACATTTACCGTTATCATTTTGGAATTTGAAACACATTATTTCGGGCTGCAATAAATATTGTGTTGTATAAATAATTCATATTTATAAATACTTAGTAAGAAACTTATAATCTTAATATGTACTTTAATTATAGTCGATTCAATTGCTCTATTATAAAAGTTGATTACATATATAAGTGTTATCAATGTTATCATTATCAATTTATTAGAATAACGAGGGCAACGTTCTGATAATTGAGCGTCTCTCGTAGTAAAATGTGCAAGACACTTATTTCTAATGCCATTGGTTCCGGGTTTGATTCCCGAATAGATCACAATTGTTATTAATACATCGTTTATGTGATCTTCTAAACCTGGGTGGTTCTGTGACGTGTTTCACTACTGCAATACAAATTGATACACACGTGGCCTGTTGGACAATAAATATTATTATATAATATATATTAATATTATATAAAGTATCGTGCGTCACTGGGATCATCTACTGGACACTGTTGTAGAGTTTTACAGTGCTCTATACAAAGATGACACTGACAACACTGACATCAATTCAAATCTTCTGGTGAACGGAGAATATGGAGATCCGCTTCCCGAGGTTACTACCACGGAGAAGGAATATGCTATAATGTGCATGAAGAGTGGGAAAGCCCCGGGAGAAGATGGGCTGACTATCGATTTTCTCGAACGGGCCGGGAGGACGGTGAGCGAAGTGCTCGCACGTCTGTTCACGGCTTGTCTGCACAAAGAGAATATCCCAGTCATGGAAAAATGCCTCCATTATTATTCTCCATAAGAAAAGAGATACTGAAGATCTGAAAAACTATCGACCAATTAGTCTACTGCCAATTCTGTATAAGGTTTTCACGAAAATACTCTCAAACCGTCTCGAAACAGTTCTAGACGAGAACCAACCAAGAGAGCAAGCCGGATTCAGAAGAGGTTACAGTACTATGGATCACATACAAGTCATCAGGGAAGTCATAGAGCGCTACCAGGAATACAAACTGCCATTAGGTATATCTTGGTTTATAGACTATGAAAAGGCTTTTGATTCCATCAAAAAATTCTCAATTATAGACGCCCTTAGCAACCAAGGAATTTCCAGACGCTACATAAACATATTGAACAGTATATACAGTGATGCCACAGCATGCGTGAAACTCCACAAACGGTCGTGTAAATTCCCCATTAACAAAGGTGTCCGGCAAGGTGATACCATTTCACCTAAACTATATACCGCTACTCTTAGAGGACTTATTTAGGAAACTTGACTGGAAGGAAAAGAGTGTTCCAATTAATGGGGAGCACCTCAGTCACCTGCGCTTTGCAGATGATATTGTTATACTCTCACAAGCCCGAAAGACCTCCAAGGTAGAATGCAAGAGCTCACGGATGTCAGTCAAACGGTCGCCCTAAAGATAAATGTCTCAAAGACAAAAGTGATGAGGAACTGTTTTTCGGACCATGCGATTATCTGTATTAATGGCACCCAAATCGAGCAAGTCAGCAGCTACGTCTATCTCGGACAGCAGGTGCCCATAGACGGAAGCATGCACGATGAAATTGCTCGAAGAACAAAGCTGGGATGGAGTGCTTTCGGACGTCTGAATAGTATCTTCAAAAGTGACCCACCATTATGTCTTAAGCGTAGGGTGTTCAACCAATGTGTGCAACCCGTGCTCACGTAAGGGTGCGAGACGTGGACCCTCAACGTGAGAGATGTCCAAAGGCTAAGGGTCGCACAGCGAGGCATGGGGAGGTGTATGTTGGGCATCACCCGAAAGGACCGTAAGAGAAACGAATGGGTTAGGAAGCAAACATGAGTACGCAATGTAATAGACGTTGCCAAACAGCTGAAATGGAGATGTGCGGGGCACATTACTCGTCGAAAGGACGGCCACTGGACAAATGCCGACATCCAGTGGTACACAAGGGTCACGAAACGGCCACAGGGTCGCCCTAAAAGCCGCTGGATTGACTAACTGGTAAAGTTCGGCGGAAATACGTGGCAGCGAACGATACAGGACCGAGAGAGTTGGAAGAAACTTGGGGAGGCCTTCATCCAGCAGTGGATTGACCCCGGCTGATGATGATGATAAAATAATTGACATTGAATTAGCTGACCGAGTCAGTCGAGTACCAAGATATAATAAACTACTATGCAATGAGACTTTGATTATATTGACTACAAAGTTTGCAATTGAATAGAGCTTCGGTTCTCGGTTCTCAACATTTATTCTTAAATGCGTAACATTAAAACATACTTAGGTATCAATAATTAATACTGTTAGAAGTAATCTTGATACTTGGACTTCTACTCTGCCGCACATGCCAGCATCGTATATATTTAGATTCTATCTTTAAACTTGATTAATTAAAAATTACTATTACAACATACTAACATGCTATACTAGAGCTGGAGTATATAAAAATGCTAGATCCAACAAGAAAACGGTATATAACACGGAACAAATCTGCTAGTTTTAATTAATAAAACATATAGTAAGAAATCTATTGCTATAATATAATTATTTGAGATTGCCAAGCCGAAAATTCGCAAGTGATAATTTGCTACATTTTAGAATTTTGACATATTCGTAATATTTTTTACTGGTCAACGAAAAACATAGTCAAAAAACGTAATTCTTTACCAGGGACCTCAGAAATAATGGGAACTGAAATACTTAACAGGCGTGGAGAAGCAGGCAACCGATCTCGAGTGCGGAAAAATCGGGATAAACTTAACACGTGTCAAAAATACGCCATACGTCGAATACTGACAACTGCTCTCGGTTTATGCAATGACGCTCATTTAATATTGTTGTATTGAAGGTTGCAACACACACTATTGCACGTCTATAATGCGTGGTTTATTTTTGCAGGACACTCAATCATCAGTGAACTACTAATAATATTAGTCTATTGAGTACTAGGGTTGTCCGTAAAATAAGGTCTCCAATTTTTTTTTCACAAAGAAAAACACATTTATTTGAAATGATTTTTACATTGTTGGAAAGCCTGGACATTCTACTATTTTTCTACATAATCCCCGTTGCGACCGATGCATTTTTGCATGCGGTGTAGCAGTTTTTGTATACCCGTGTCATAGAACTCTCCCGCCGCGGCGTGCAGGTAGCGTACGACCTCTTTTTCCAACTCCTCGTCGGTCCTGAATTTGTCCCACCCAGGTGTGACTTCAACAGGAAAGCGATGATAAATACTTGGTGCTATGTCCGGGCTGTATGTGACGTTATCCCATCCAAATTGGTTGATGAGGTCGGTTGTTACACTTCAACTCGTTGCCATTGGTGATCTTCGGTGAGCATTTTGGGGACCTTGCACACACCTTGTGATAATGCAAATGTTCTGTCAAAATCTTCTCAATATCAGTCTTACTGATATCAGGGATCAATTTGCACAGCTCCGGAATCGTCGCCCATCGAATTTCAAGCATTACCCTCCCCACTTTTGCAATCGTTTCGTCCGAAACCGATGGCCGTCCGGCACGCTGTTCATCATGGTCCATGGACGTCTGTACGCCCGTTTTTAAACTGTCTGCACCATTTTCGCACGTTTTTGATGTCCATACACTTCACATAACTGTCAATAAATTTTTATATGTGCAATGTCCTTGGCACACAAAAAACGAATAACAGAATGTAACTCACACCTGGCGGTCACACATCGCGAACGGCTACCAAACCAAGACTAAGCGTTGTAGACAGCTCGGAGTGGTGGAGATTTGTAGACGGGAAACCAAGCTAAACACCAGAGTTCCCGGATCTTGCGTTAAAGCGTTCCTCTCGACTCCAGCGTCTTGGAGACCTTATTTTACGGACAACCCTCGTATATGTAGCATAATGGTGACGGGGAATGGTCAGAATCTTATTCTGACGAAAGACTACTTTCATTTGTCCAATGGTTATCTATCTCACATTAAAAACCCTGCGTCAAAATGTACTGTATCGGGATATAGCCTATCGGAATTCTATTTATTAATCTGTTGTGTGTTATTAACGTACTTTTGGTATACTGAAGATCTCATTCTCAACAAACTAACATCTAACCTAATGGCCCCCATAAGGGAGGGGTTGACACGGCTCTAACGCGACGCAATTCGATTGGATATATGACGATTGATATACTTAATTCAATGATAATTCGCGTGTATAAATTGGTTTTATAAGTATTTTCTTTTTATGATCCATAAAATAGTTATTTATCATATGGCGAAGGGTTGCATGTTACTTAACTACCACAAAAGGGGGTCGCGATCAGTACTTCATAATATGATGCCAAATGCCGATAAGTCAATAATTCAAGTGGATTTATTTAAACACTGCCCTTAATCTTCGCGATAGGAAGGGGCCCCCGCCAAACATCCTGGCCAGGGTCCTGCATCATGATGTGGCGGGCATGTCTAACTGGCTACATGTAAATTGTACGTATTACAATTCGCCGAAGCACAGTTTACCGTGAGCTGCCATTACCGGAAAGAAATTCTCGTATGTATAGCATATAATAATAATAATAATAATAGCGTATAATAAGCGTTTATCGTAGACCATTGCAGACAGTACCTACTGTTACAATTTTATTGATTCAATAATTAAAGATCAATAATTTTGTAAGTATTGGTATCAAATGTTTGATAGTAACGCCGTCATTATAATCATATATTTGATTTTTGTACTACTTGGTTCGATAAGCAGTGTTGACCTGTGTGTCCCTGATAACTATCTTAGAAATAGAGAACATCAGTTGTTTATTCTCCCAAGGTGCAGAACCGACCTGCCACTGGTAATGCCAATTGGTAATGCCAATTCAACGAAATTGTTTCGGGTGTTGATATATTCCACCTACAAGAGGATGAGTATAGGTGGACGTTGTTTTATAAATTCTTAAAATAGGGTCTGCTTAACTCATCCGGTGTACTTCCTTCCAGGGACGGCTCTTGTATAGGAGCAAATGTGCACTGATCTCCCAAATTATTATGTAATAATATGTACGTATTCAAATAACTACATTTATTGTAATAATTAATTATTGTAAAATATCTTTAAATTGTCGCCCGTCCGCTAAGTGCATCCACGTAAGTATTTCTGGCGTATTTTTAACCAGCCGCTGAGCTGGAGATGTGTATAAATGTACGTCTTTCATAGTATTTGTTGAATGTTCGAAAGACGACCTGTACCGCCCGAGTGCCCGACCGTAGACGATTTTTTTGCATGCTGCCGAAATGTAACCTCACTGAACGTACAATTTTTACCTTGCTTTGAGCAATGTCCTCCCTCTTAGTGCTTCAAGTATAACCGATAGATGTCGCCATTGACTGGCGCGTTTATAATAATATTATTGTACGTACGTATGAGGTAGGTAAAAGGTTCCCGCGCAGTATTTAAAAATACTAGGTATATTATTATTTCATACGTTATGACGTTATGAGGTAAATGCTCTGTTGTTTGATGTGCCATATTAATATTGAATCAATCAACATATCGATTAGAGTAATATTGTGATAATTAAGTTAGGTACAGCCATCTCACCATACAAATACGATTTTATAATTTTACATTTCAAAATTAAACACTAAATAATTTTAATATAAATAAATCTACAGAAAAGTAAGTCAGTAACATAATACATACAATATACCTACTTATACTTACTATTATTTTTGATGTTGAATGTCTTTCAAATCAGTCCCATTTGGAGTGCAATTTTGGAGTGGAGGTGTACAAAAGTGGCAAATTTTTAATACACGTGATATCCCGTTGGAAAATTAATGATCCATGCCCAGTATTTATAAAAATGATATAACGCGCATATGAGAATGATGTGGGATGACATATGAGGATTTTACGGCTTTTTCTCAATGACACACGTCTAAAATACTTACATCAGTTACGATTTATGGAAGTTACGAGTGACAAACATGGTAACTATGTCAGCACATATGAAGTGTAATTAGGTACAATAAAAATCGAAAAATGTGTGTACCTATTGCCTTTTGCATCATACTTATCATACCAGAGGCTTGAACTTTGTAACTTTGACAACAAATAAATGCTGTTCGTGAATGTAAGCGTCGTTTAGCATTCGCCTACCTCCACCACGAAGGCTATTGCAGATTTTTTTTCAATACCATGAAAATAAAAATGCATGTCTTTATTTGCACTCCCTAATTTTATTATCACCGGCCGCCACTGCTTCCTTCTACCTATCTAATTGATATTTTTGTATGTACATATTTCTACTGTTTAATAACATACTATGTATCTCTTTTTTATGTAACACTTACTGTTTTAAGCATACTTCTTGGTTTCTATATGTCATGTTGTGGACGTCTTAAACTTATAATTTGTAATGTCCATAATATGTTAAAAATAAATTGAAATTGAAATAACATATCAGAATTAATTTTCTATAAATTATACTGTATGATTGTATTTCTAATTATTTACTTACCTACATATTTTCTTCTATCTTTCCCTCGTATTTCAATGTTTTTAGTACGTATTTTTTAAGTGGTTTATTTATGCAAGGAATCGATTTCAATATTATACAGTCATGTATTTCTGATTTAACATCTCACGATTCACTGTGTTACGGCCAACTGCATACGTACAAATTTCCGGACACAGTCTAACCGTATCATTTAACTCATTCACCTCACTCAAAACTGAAACTACCCTTTGCGCCCATTTGGCTTAGTAATCTCGATATTATTTTCCCCTATTTGACCTCTGTGATACGAATTCGGCGTATTCAGCATAACTCCATTCAATTAACGTCAAAACCGCTTATCATCGGCGGTAAAACGTAAATGGATTCCATAATTAATGTTTATTATTAGACAACAAAAATGGAAATAATGTAACGTATCAATACCATGCCATCTCGTCAATAATGGTTCAACCTAGATTTAGGCACCTACTACAAAATGTATAGACAGCAAACACATTAATAAAATTAGTAGTAAAAATAAATCAAGAAGATGCTACATCACTCACAAATACGACTAACAATAGCACGCGGTCAGTGTTGTCTACTATTCACAAAAATATGCCACAGATAGGGTAATGGTACGTTTACATTTGACACTAATATCGTCATATTTATGTATGACACCATATTCACCAAGTGTAAACAGTAATTATAGTTGTACCAGCCACTTATTTTGCGTGTGTCGACACTCACCTGTCACTTATTCAATCTACTTATATACGCAAATGTAAACACCGCGTATTCGCCATTTCCCAACTTGCCGCGATATATCACCGAAGTTGGACTACCGTCTACTTTTATATCAAGTACCTGACACATTATTCGTAGTTTGACAGGTACCTAGTGAATTGCATAGGTATATTTCTAAAACAACGGACAATCAATTATCATAGGTACACCATGAATGTATGCCCAAAGTTTACGTTAATAAATGTACCTACTGTAGCGATCTGTCAAAAATCATAGACAGTGAGAAATAAATCGGATATGCCGTGTTCTATGGATTTTGTTCGAAAATAAAATATCGCTTGTTCTCGGCACATACGATTAATTCTGATGCACTCTGTGAAGAAAAAATGCGCTTCAAATGGTATTACCTAATTCATTTTGGCCCACACCTGCACTTGTATTACGATAATATTATATTGAATATGCATGAATATGCAATGACGATCAAGTTCTAGATATCGCAATGTTACTGTTAATCGTTCTTCTACACTTATTGCATTTCTGAATAGTGTGTCTTGTTTTTTGGCAAAAGGTCCAATCTTGCAAACTAAAGTTCACAAATTGAGTTGGATCTTCGATTTTAAACTCTGACATTAAACGGAAGGCACATAGTTCTTCTCGTCGCTGAATCCATTCCCGCACCCATCTAGACCATTTTTTCCTCCTTTTTGTTGCCAAAAGACTTAAAATAATAACAGTCGCTGCTTTCTTTTTTAACATTCCCATATTGACAACTGACATAACGTTTTTGAGAAGTATACAAAATAAGTGTCCGAATAAATTACAATACCATATGTAAACACCGCCATTGAATAAAGTGTCGAGACTTTATTTCAACGAGAAGTATACCAGAATTTTATGTCAGATCCATGCAGGTGTAAACAGTAAGTGAATTTTTATGTCAGACACATAAAATAAGTATATCGGTATAAGTGTCAGATGTAAACGTACCATAAGGCCTACCGCGCATGAACGATTTACTATCGTACGGTCAACAATCGAGGAGTTGTAACCATCGTATTGCAATGCAACCCGCATGGACGATCGAGCGAACGGCCGAATTGAAAATCTGTGTTCAGACACAAAATTTTACACCGATTCGAATCGGCCGGGGTCACATTGGCAATGCTTTTAAATGAGAGCCCGCGCATGACAAGTCATGGCCGGCCGAGAGTGCACTCATACATGCACGCACAAGTGACGCGGTCGTATGGAGTGCACGCATACATCGAACCGTTATGAGATCCACATTTGACTTGACAGTTCATCGATGCGTACCTATTGGCTTTGCATGCGCGTACCAGTCCCATTTTTTCAGTTTCTTTCTTCATAAATTAATAATATATACACCCACATTTTAAAACAGTTTGATAATCTATACAAAACCTCTAAATATTATGTAATAATATAAGCTCTACAAAATCCATTTTGACGTTTCTTATATTGCGTCCGCCATTTTTCGGTGCGGACGCATATCTTCAGTGCGCGCGCATTGCCTCCGATCTATATCACGCCATGCGCGCTCAAACATACTGGTCGGTAATAATTTGGATCATGCGCGAGCAAACCAACGATTGTCCGAATGCTACCGGCCGGTTATGTAATCGTCCATGCGCGGTAGGCCTAAGAAACCAGTTATTTTGTTTATTCAACGAATAAGACACAAGATTTGAGAATGTAACATTTTATATATTGAATATACATAATTTAAAACATCTCACGCATATAGGGGAAAGTATGCTATATCGCACCGTTGGATAAATCGTACCACCTCAATATCTCTAAAACTAGCCTACATTTTTTAGACTAGCAACATTCGGCGAAGCGTAGTCAACTTCATAGTTGCTTTATGTTCAATGCACGCGTGCGTTTGTTATTGAGTAATTTCGCTTTTTGGATTCTTTTCTTTAATTTTTTTCTCTAACAAAGTTTTGCTAACATGTTCATACAGTTTAATATTGAGTCACGGTAAAAATGTTTTAAATATATAGGTTATGTTTTGGTGATA
This sequence comes from Rhyacophila brunnea, assembly GCF_057557595.1. NCBI lineage: Eukaryota > Metazoa > Arthropoda > Insecta > Trichoptera > Rhyacophilidae > Rhyacophila > Rhyacophila brunnea. The sequence continues at coordinate 47,989,523 of NW_028232751.1, read as the reverse complement.
TTAACTACACAAAACTCGGAGTTGGTTAAACCGTACCATCCATGGTTTGGTAAGTCGTACCCGTACGATTTAAGTACCTTACCACAATAAAACCATTAGTTGTTTTGTGACAAAACTGTTTTCATGTTATAATTTCAGATACTATCGACAAGAAGATACTACCAATGGACTAATACAGATTTACAAGCAGCAATTTCGGCAATCAAAAATAATGAAATGGGACCAAATGAGGCTTCGCGAGTATTTAAAGTTTCTAAACCTACACTCAGGAGACATATTATGCAAAAAAGGAATGTATACGCAAATGATTTGATGTTGCAAAAAGGAAGACCAATAATTTTTATACCTGAGCTCGAAAATAAGCTTGTTGAACATTTACTGGAATTTGAGGCTCATATGTTTGGTTTGACCAAAAGCGATATCCGTCGATTAGCTTATCAATTTGCTGAGAAAAACGGTATTTCACATACTTTCAGCAAAATTAATAAAATGGCAGGTAAATGTTGGTTTTAAAAAATTATGAAACGCCATCCAGAATTGAGCATCCGACAGCCATCATTAAATCGGGCCAAAGGGTTTAACCGAGAAAATATTACTCATTTTTTTGACTTGTTGGAAAAAGTCATCGATGAAAATAAAATTACCGCCACTGCCATCTACAATATGGATGAATCGGGATTTTCCACGGTGCAGAAAAGGCCCCAGAAAATTATCGGGCAGAGGGGTAAGAAACAAATTGGCGCTATTACAAGCGCAGAGCGAAGTGTCAACACAACATTGGTCTGTGCTGTTTGTTAGCGCTGCTGGTCATTATGTTCCACCAATAATTAATTTCTTTAAAAGAATGCGCATGAATCCACAGCTTCAACAAGGCGCACCTGCAGGGAGTATTGTTACGGTGTCTGAAACAGGCTACATTAATGCCAATTTATTCGTCGCGTGGATGAAACATTTCATTGAAATTGTTAAGTCTACGCTTCAACAAAAAGTACTGCTGCTGTTTGATGGCCATACTACACACATTAAAAATTTAGATGCACTTTTACTTGAAGAGAACATGGTATAGTTCTTTTGCATTTGCCTGGACATACCACTCATCGACTTGAACCTTTGGATTTGTCTTTCTTTAAACCTTTGAGTACATATGGTACACACAGGCTATGGAAAAATGGCTGTGGGCAAATGCTGGACAGCCAGTAACACAACAACAGGTTTCGCAATTACTAAACGAGAGCTACGAACTACGAATTATTGGCAATGCTGTTAATGGTTTCAAAAGTTCGGCTATTTGACTACCAAATAAACACATCTTTCAAGACCACCTAATCGTTGCATCTGAAGCTTTAAGTAGTTCAGAACCACAGCCAGGTGCATTGCCTGGGTCGTTAGAGCAATCATCGGACCTGATTCCATCTACATCCACGCAACCAGCATTGACTCAAGATTTTCAAGTCTCAGTTCATGAGATGTCTTCTACTCCAAAGAATAAAGAGACCAAAAATAAGCGAACTGCTCAGAAATCTGCTGAAATAACTGCAAGTCCTTTCAAAATTGAAATGGAAGCTTCTGTTGCTAGGCGTTCGGCTGTCAAGTTACCAAAATTCAAATTAGTTGTGGGCCAAAAGATTAAATATAAAGTCCTCATCAAACAAAAGGATAAGAAGGCCAGTAGAGGCAAAAATTTTGCTCGACGTAAGAAGACTGCTTCTAGCAGCAGCAATGATGATGAACTATCTGATACTGTTATGGTTTTGAATGATTCGGATTCGGATCTATCGTTGGATGATGAAAACACGTGCCACATGTGCATGGGCAATTATTTTGATAAGAAAGGACCCAAAGGAGACTGGATTCGGTGCGTGCGGTGCCGTAGATGGCTGCACGAAACTTGCGCAAATAACCCGGATATATGCGATTCGTGCATGTGTTCAAAATATTTTATTTTCCTGTTTGCAAATTTGAGATGTTGAACCTAGGTACGATTTACCGAACTAGTGGTATGATTTATTAGCAGTTCGTCAAATCTTAAACTTGATATTTTAATATGTCCCAGTTATTAAAAAGTTTTTTTTTAAATAAAATATTATCTGAAATTTGATACACTTTCATTTAAATCCTCTTTCACTTTCCAGACTCTTTTCAATCGATGAATAAAGGTAGTTAAGAACGAAGTGGTACGATATAGCGTACCTAGAAAAAATTATTTTGTACAAGAAAAAATACGACACCCGATGGGACTTGAACCTGTATCTGCTGGATTCGCGCCCGTATGCTTTTCCAATTAAGCTACGGGTATCTAGATGATTTTATTTAGTAATTGTTACATGAAATGCTTATCGAATTGCGGTATAATGGCCGTCGGTTATAGTATATTAAATTAAGGTAGGTGTCAATTAATTCCTTAATTACTAACCGACATCGCGGATTACTCCATTATTCAGTAGTACCTACTAAGACTTGCTAATAATTATTTAAGTAATAAACTATTTTTTTATTCAACGAATAAGACACAAGATTTGAGAATTAACATTCTAACGCAACAGGCACCCTTCGCCACATAATATCAATTGTAAAAAATAGCATTGGAAAAATTACTTTTTCATTGTGTAGGTAAAATAAACAAAATTCAGGTATTACATTTTTGAGATTTTGCCTGAAAAATTAACAGGGCGCTGTTTGGAATTCAAAATGATTTTTTATTTACAACGTTTTTATTAGGTCGTATTCTTATTTGTCCGGTGGTTGTTTATCCAGTACAAATCTTGCAATCGATTTTTAACTAACGTCTCGACTAGTTAGACATTTGATACTTTTAGAATATATCGTCGGTGTTTTGTAAAAAGGGCGAATCAACCATTTTGGCGAAATCGAGATTTTAATGAAAATACAATATGTACCCCACTAGCTTTGTTGTGTAAAAACGGCGAATTTTTATCTCTACAGGAAAGTACTTAAAAACGATAATCAACTAAAATTAAATTAATTAAAATTACGAAATAAAAAGCAAATGTGACATATTAGGCCTTTTAAAATATTATTTAATAATACCTATTATAATGATAGTATTCTTTCTAAGCTTTATTATAATATTGTTAGATATTTATAATCATATACAGGTAAAAAACAAATAAATGTCAAAAGTTAAAAATCCTCCTCCCGTAAAGTAGCATTTTGGTTAATTCGCCCTTTTTACAAAACACCGACGATTATCAGAACACGATGCCAATGCATTTTTTAAATACTTTTAGTCATCTTTAAGTAGAATTGAATTCATTTTCAGTTAATTCTGTTTAATTAGTAAAATTAGTAATTTCGGAAGAAATCCGTAATCCAATCCACTATCATTGGTCTGGGGTCCTAGCAACTAAATTATTAATATATACGTGCGTTACTATGGAAATCAAAATGAATGTCATAATGACATTTCAGTATTATTTCTATCAAGTAAATTTTTTTTTTAAATCGTTTAAGCTAGTCAAGTCAAGTTAATATGATTCAACAGAAAATTTAAAAGAAGTTCTTTTTATCTTGTAATTATTTACATTTAGAATAAGGCCTAGTTTTAATTGTACAGATTGGATCGATAGTTTACCAAAGAACAGATTTGCTCAAATGACAAATTTAATATGATCGATATCGATTGGAGAACCAATCAGATTTTTCTTTTATAGAGGTACCTACCTATCGACGAACAGCTTTGGAAATTGGTAAATAATTATCAATGATTTGGTATGTTATCAATCATTATCAATAAAGCCGATTTGACTATTTACATACAACATAATATGTTAAGTACTGCGGATATTACAATACAAACAAAATTATGTCAATACAGCTGGTTCCCGCCTATTTCATATCAAGATACAATATTGTTTCGGTGAACACTAAACGTTAACAAACTGCAGGAAAGTTATATCGTTTTACATTTAAAATATTTTCTGATACAAAATGGTACGTTGGATTTTTGTTTTCCGACACAGATATTAAACATTCATAAAGGTATTAAATAAAAAGAGGGGCAAGGAATCGGCTTTCTCATACAACCGAATGAAGCAGGCCAACAATAGCCAACAACTTACGAGAAATAGCGACGCGATAAGAAAAATGCAAGGCATCATGGAGGATTTACTTTGGTCATTATAACGTACCCAAATAATATAATGTGAATGTGGAAATTTTGCCGCAAATTGATTACCAGCCTGCTCACTATACTTGCCTGATTCACCATACTTTCATATAACCTGCCGCCCCTAGCAAACATAAAACATTGCTATACATAATATCGTCGCCCCAAAAGCAAAAAGGGCACTTTGAGTTTTGAGAAATATTCATTTTAAGTTTTTGATCGAAAAATCGTGTGGAGGTTATTTCTTATTATTTTTAACGAAATTCAGAGCACAGTGACTTATTACTCGAATATTGAAATGTATTTTTTTTTATTTTTCATATCGTCTCTGTTCTGGTAGAACACACTAACTCGAGAATACTAGTTTTGAGTAATTTGACTTTGAAGTTGTTAAAATGTTTGAAATAATGGTCTATCATGGGAGTTTATTAAGTAATCGTAAAAAGGATGACTTTAAAATAAAGACTGTTTATTTTTTAAGAAGGTTTCCAGACGGTAAAGTTTGAAATAAGGAACATTTTGGTACTAACACAATATTTCATTTTTTCGAATAATTAGTGTCTTCTTCCAAAACAGTGACGATATTATCTTGTGAAGATTCCCATCACAAGGACACTTTTTCTGCATCAAAAAAAATATATTTTTTGTTGCAGAAAGGCCTTTACACATTACGTTTTTGTTATACGTCAATTGAAAATATATTTACAAATACAAAAATAACCGTTCTTTTGTAAATTGTGATTTCATGGATTTAGCTCCAAAAAATGCCATTTTGCCTATAATGTAGAGAAAAAAAATTACGAACAAAACTATGTTCATTTACTCAAAATCGTCAAAATGTCACAAGTGGCCTTTTGCTTTTGGGGAGACGATATAATGTTCTTGGTTTTACCATTATGATAAAATACAATGACATGAATAAATAACCAAGGAACTCGGAAATAATTAATATTATTTTCTTCTGTGTGAATAACTTACTACATACAGTGCGTGTTATATTATATTATGGCCTATACACAACTGCTCTGTATGTAGTCTGAAAGGACGGAAGCGGACGTCAGGAGTCAGAGATTAAAAGTGACCTATAATAACTGTTAACTTAAAACTCTTAATAATTGGCAGCCACGTTAGCAGAATAGGTCAAAGGTATGCACACTCATTGCAATATAGAATAGGTCAAAGGTATGCACACTTATTGCAATGTAGAATTCTATTTTCCAACTGCGTACAGAGTGCGTAGTAGGACTCAGCGCTCGAAATGGATTTTTTACGAACCGGAGAGCTCGATAATGTTACGAAAATATTAACGTGGTTATCTAATTTTATGTGTATTTTCTAAAAAAGTGTGTTTGTTTTTTTGTTATATGGCGTATCTAGCTCAAACGGCCAAATTATTTTTTCTACGAGACGGAGCGATAATTTTGGGGATTCTATGAACCGGAACGGCGCTCCGGTGCGATCCGGTACATTTCGAACCCAGTATTAGGTACCTACATTATAAATAGTATCAATAATGTCTCAAAACCTTCTAAGAATTTATCGGATCACTGCGGGGTCTTCCAAAGTGCAGTTCCGCCACTGCCGGCTTCTATAATAAAGGATAACAACAATGCGTCAACAGAAAACTGTTCCTGAATAGGTATGTAGGTACTTAAAATTGTTTTATATACATGTATATTTCAATACATTCTTAGAGTGTTTTCCTAGTTCTCCACTTTTTTCTTCTAATAAAGCACGCGTGGTCACCATAATTATATATTATAATTTATAATAATATTGTTCTGGAAATAGCAGCCTAGTAAAGACAGACGTCTACCAGTTTGTTTACCTTTAGAAATCATACGGCCGAGCTGAAATTTCAGGTCTTACCGTGTCTGAATGTCCAGCTTTAGAATTATGCAACGTAGGTACCTACTGTAACTGGCGTCTGTTGTAAATAAATCCGTTGGCCAAAATAAATGACCCAAATGCATTGCGCCCGATTATACACACAACAGAATATTATTCTATTTATAATAGGGTTAGAAATGCCGGGATTGAAAATACTGCAAACCCGGAATTCAGCGATTGGTGTTTTTTATTGTAAAAAATTACTTATTTTTGTGAACTAAACATATCGACTGTTGAAAGGAAAATGGACGTTACCCTCATTTTTTTTCTTCAATAGGGTTTATTGGATAATAGCGTTGTACATGACTAAATACACGTTGTGTCCAAAGGACGTAAACTGCAAATGCCGATTTATTATCTAAATATAGCTGGCAATTTAAAAAAAAATCGGCGCGTTAGAAGTTATACATATTTGGCGTAACAAAACAAAAAAAAAGTAGAAAATACGATAAAAAATATTTAATACAATCAAAAAAAATTTGATTAAAAAGCATAGTCAAATTAGAATGATATGTATTTAAACAAGTTATTGTTGTTGTATTGTTAAATAAAATTATTGAAGCGCCGCTGGTTTATTTCTATACACTTTAAATAAATTATATAATGATATAATTATTTCTCATTGTTTTTGTTATTTTTAAAGTAACAACCACTGTCAATCTGACGTTTAATCCTTTGTTTACGTAAGGAATTGCAAATGGCTATCTTTATTAAGTTCATTATTGTTGCCAAGATTTTGTTTTTGCAGTAATTCCAATTCATATATGGGGAATCAGTACCTACGTTGAATTTGCGACTGCATTTTTGTCATCAGAAAATTAAAGCAACTCGCGGTCATTTAATGTTGAACAGTATTCTTTGGGATCAGTGAACTCAGAAATAATGCGAACTGACATACGTAACGGGTAAGGAGTAGCAGGTAACCGATCTTAAGTGCGGAAGAATACGGATTAAACTTAAACACGTGTCAAGAATACGTCAAACGTCGAATACTGACAACTGCTCTCAGTTTATGCATTAACGCTCATTTAATATTGGTGTATTGAAGGTTGCAACACACGATTGCACGTTTATATTGTGTGTTTCAGTTTCGCAGGACACTGACACATTCAAAACTCTGCGTCAAAATGTAGTGTATCGAATACCTACACCATATCGGAATTTTATTTATCAATCTGTCCTGTGTTTGGGATCATCTGATTATATTTCCTTGAAAGAACATTCGTCTTCTAGTGCACCTCTTCTCCAGTTGATCCATTTTCATGACATTTTTTTTTAAATTTTGTTTCGCCTTCTTTCACTTATTCTAATAAAGCCTTTCCAAATAATGTTGAGTGGAGTAAGTAGTGTTCTGCAATATTCTAAAATACTTACGTACATAATTAATATATAAAACATATAATAGAAGAAGTATGGTATAAATTGCACAATATTATTACATACTGAATAATCTATCGATTTACTATCGCGTTTTATTTCTATACATCGGTACAGTGATTGCGGACGGTTATAACTTACAACTACATTTTTTTTACTTTTAAAAGTTTTCTTTCATAATATGTTCCAAATTGTGCATTCTTTGATATGGCAAAATAGTAGACCTGCAACTTTATTTGACACAAAGTAATGTTAAAAGATATCTGCATCTGACTAAATGTGAAGGTTGATATATTATTATGTCAAAAAGATATATCTGCTGAAAATGCAAGATACTTAACAATAAAACTTCAAAAAAATCATTAAAGGTTTGTGTTGGGATGCTAATTCCGCTTGTTTTGATATAAAATACTTTAAAATATTTTATAAAAACTAAACCGTCAGACTGATTTCAAAACTTTGTTTTTGCTCTTCTATAATATTGTGTAAACAGCTGTTATAACCGTTTGCCATCATAGTACCGATATGCTCTATGTATCTACTCTACAGCATAATGCAAGCAACTGATAATTTAATAATTGTACGACTGGTTTGAACTGTTTCGAGGCACCCTTTTAAATATTATGATGAATCGATTGCGTAAAATGCATCAACAAAATATTTAGTAATCGCGAAACCCCGGGATTTATAAAAATTTGTTCCGGTTTGTAATCCCTAGTGTATATACCTACTACAACGTTATTTTATTACGAATAAATTTATGTGTGAATAAGTAAGTATTAGTGTTGCGCTGACTCATCCAGCAAAGCGGACTTTTGGGTCTTCTCCAATCGTCATTTTTATTTTCGAAACAAACGAAATTACTTAATTAATCTAGCAACTAGACTAGGCTATTGCCGAGATGAAAATTCGTGAGAAAATAAATTGTAGATGGGTACAATAACATGACTGACTATTTATTATTCGGATACCGTTCATAAGCAGTCTAGAATCTAGATTGCCACCATTGACTTACATAAATACTGCCCTGCTAAGTCAAAAACAGGATTTTGGTTTTAGTGAAATGAGAACCCAAGTTGTAACTACAATTTGTCTTATATTATGTAAAATTATTATATTGTTTTGACATAATCTCTAAATACATAGTGTGCATTTAGAGATTATGTCAAAAAAATCCAATATTTTTACTTAATTTAAGAGAAAATGTAGTAGGTAGGTATAAAGCTCTGACTCTCATTTCACTCAAATCAAAAACACTGTCTTTTTACTTAGCAGGCCAGTATAGCAGGACACATGGAGGTTTTACTTACACATAGCAAAGTCTGATGAAGCAGTCACTTCGTCATCAGTGACGTCTCCCCGTGACCGTGGAAATGGGAAACATACTGTAGGTAGCTGAAAGTTTAGAAAGGATCTTTATTTAGCTACACATTTTCCGACTTATACGTGGCGTAAATGGAAAATCTACCATTCTTGGTAGTATTGATTTGTGTCTCACAAGGTCCAGAACTAACCTGCAATTAGTAATGCCAATTGGGAGGGAAATAACTATGTGCAATCAAATCGCTTCGCTACGTGAGATTGAGTTTATGTCAGTGTTTCCTAAGCTTATTTGTGTCATGCTCCACTTCAAAGCTTCAAAAATCTCCGAAAAAAATAAATTGCTTCAAATAAAAAATGCACATATTCAATACTTACTATTTTATTACCACGTTTTTATTAGCTCGTATTCTTGTTTGTCCAGTACAATTTTTTTCTTGTTTGTCCAAGATTTGTATTGAACGATTGAAGATTTCCCGACTAGCTAGACATTTGAAACTTTTTGAATATATTAGAACACGACGACAATGCATTCTTTTAATACTTTTAGTCATCTTTAAACAAAATTGAATTCATTTTCAGTTAATTCTTGTATGGAAAGTTATTTCGGAAAAAAAATCGTAAAAAGTAAAACACTATTATTGGTTGCTAAGGGGGTCCTAGCAACTAAATTATAATATATATGTGCGTTACTATGGAAATCAATATAAAACGTGAAAATGACATTTCAGTAAGTATTCTATATTTATTCAGTATTTCTATCAAGTAGGTACAAAAAAGGTATTTATTAATACATAGAATTGTCAAGTTTATATGATTCAACAGAAAATTTAAATACGTGGTATATAAAAAGTTCTTGTTATCTTGTAATTATTTAATTTAACGTTCGAAGATAATATTATGTATAATGTTACATGTACAACTCGGAAGAAAAATAGTGCAATCCCTTGTGCTTGATGTGAGCTGCAAAGAGTTTTTATTTGAGGTACTAATTTAGTAATAAGGTACTAACTTTACAGAAAAAATGTAAAAAATATTAATAATTTGCGCATTGCTCCCCGAAACATTCAAATTGCAATTCACGTTGGAAAACACTGGTTTAAGTGGACGATGTTTTTGAAAGGTTTTAATATAGCGTCTATCGACCTAGTTCACTCTGTGTGCTACCATGTATCTACATTTATTATCGTATTGTTTACTCACATTACCTGTATTTTTATTTCAACATTGTGAACACTTATTTTTTATGCCATGTCTTGAACGCTTTGAATTTATAATTTGTCATTTTCATTATATTATGTCCGGCCAATGAAAGAACAAATACAAATATTACAATTTTTAAGAGCAGTGGCAGTTTTCCACGGAGCAGACGATGCTGTCGCAGCATTGGAAAGAATTGACATCTCAGTTTAAAAAAATATATCATATAAGAAATTCTGACAACATAACTATTATTGTATTACAATACCCACTACAATAGATATGTTAATGTCGGTCTATCATCAGACATCACACAGGTAAATTTTCAACAAGCGATCCCTCTATTTTGTTGTCCACAAACCTGAAAATATTGAGACACATTGAGCGTCCTTTACTTGGTCGGACCATCGTTGTAGGCGACCTTCCACCTCTCGATGCTTCCGTCGACGTGAACTTTTTCAAATTATTGTGTTCCCTTCCTGGCTTTACGGCAAAGAATCGCAGAGCTCTTTGAAATCCAAACTCGTTAGGTTACCTACCTATTTAGCTATTATATTATTTATTTTCGGCTATATTCAACAGACAAATAACCAAAAAATCTTAAATTTATATAGGTACGTACCAGGGCTCGAAATGGACCGGAGCGCCGCTCCTGTTCGTGAAATCGGTAAAATTATCGCTCCGTCTCGTGGAAAAAATAATTTCACCGAATGAACTAGATAGCCATATAATAGAAAATCTAATACACTTATTCTTTTTATAAAAAACATACAATTTGGTAACTATGTGAATATCTTCAGAAAACTGTTGACCGCTCCGGTTCGTAAATTTTTCCATTTCGAGCGCTGATATGTACCATCTACTGAACATTGGAGCATTTCCATGAAACCTACGCACGCTCAAATGATGGTGGTTTTAGGTATATGGAAGTCTGTGACGCTGATAATTACGGAGTTAGACCCGTTTCTAGAAGGGACACCCATGTCGCGTTCGCATATTATAATAAGGAGGCCTTTGTATTATGTTTATGAACGTCCTAGAGCTAATGAGTCAACGCGTGTCCGGTACACTTTTCCGTCGGCCGCTACATTCTCAAGCCGCTGATACACTTGTTTTTATTACCCCAGCCAGTTTTATGTTCTAATTTATAACGCGAAATTATACGTTGACTCATTAGCTCTGGGGCGTTCATAAATATAATACAAAGGCCCCTTTATTCGAATACAAAGGCCTCCTATATTCTATGGAGCGCGACACCGGTGTCCCGTCTGAAACGGGCCTTACTTTTGTGAAAAAGTTGCGTGTCTGACAAACCGCAATAACAACATGCATTGCAATACAATAGTTAGGTTGTCAGGATTTTTATGCTTCGATTGTTTTAAAACTCAGATACTTATTTTCTGATGAAGCGACCGCATCGTCTGTTTCATGACGTGTGATACCCCGCCACTGCTAGATATCAAAGTTTGTGATATTTGTGTTCGATCTTTCAATCGAAACCCTTTATAATGTGCCACCCCTATATAACGCATGATCTGCCTACCCCCCACGGGAACTGTTTGAGGCCAAGGTATTTGCGTGATGTTCAATTATTGGGTATTATGTAAATTATGTTATTCAAATAGGTACTTTGTCTTATGCAGGGAACACAGAATTAATGGGAACTGAAATACCTAACGGGCGTGGAGTAACAGGCAGCCGATCTCGAGTGTGGAACATTATGGGATAAACTTAAACACGTGTCAAGAATACGTCATTCTAAGCTTCCCCTCCGTTATGACAACTGCTGTCGGTTTATGCACTTACGATTATTCAATATTGCTTTATTTGAGGAGACACACACTATTGCACGTCTATAATGTGTGTTTCATTTTCGTAGGACACTCACACATTCAAAACCCTGCTTCAAAATGTATTGTATTGGGGGGGATAGCCTATCTGAATTATATGTATTAATCTGGTCTGTGGCTTATGCATTGTTCAATTGGTTAAATGGCATATATGTACCACTGCACGTAATTTGAGTCCATATTATATACTAGCCCAGCTGTAACACGAAAATAACAAGTTGGCATATTTTTTTTAAGTAGCAATGTGTGGGGTATGAGGTACGACATTTGATCTTCTTTTAAATTAACTGTAATTTATTATTAATTCTCGGAAATTGTACCCGCCGAGTGAAAATTAAGCCAAAGCTCGAGGTTATTATTCATTGAAAAATAAAATTCAATATGTCAACCGCTTCGGTCACTTGAACAACTTATATAATAAAATTGCACAAAAGTTGCCAAATACCTATTAGCCGGCTCTCACATCTAAACTCGGCTTGTCTGCCGCACAGCCATAAATCAAACCTTCTAGGAAAGTCGTTTCGAACGGTTTCGATGTTGCATATGAAGACCACGCACATCTACTTAGCGACAGTCGTGCGTAACCTCTCGAAACGTACCTATACATATTTGGATACGGCAACCGGCGAGCCGGTATAGGAATGACCAATTCGTAGGTGTGTGTATGCGTTCTGGCATCTTCGACTCGCAGCCCGAGATGCACGCGATTTGTTGATAGCAGCACTAGATGTTCGTCAGCTGAATGCAGAACTATTCTAACTTACATTTGAAATTTTTGAGGAGAGAGTTTTTTGAAACAACTTACTGAAATTATTTATTATCTTTATGGATAAATGTGCGCATCATATTTTAGTAGGATTATTGATGAGAAAATCGGTGCATACACTTGTATATATAAATAATATATAACTGAAGTAGGCTGTTTCAAAAAAATCTTCTGCAAAATATTTCAAATGTGAGTTAGAATAGTTCTGCATTCAGCTGACGACTAAATTCAGTTTAACATCTCTGATTTTTATAATGATATGTGCGAAACTGCCAAAGGGTTCCCAGACGTCCTCTTTTACCCGGACAAGTCCCCTTTTATGAGGTCAATGTCCGTTGTCTGGTATCTTTTTTTATCGAATATTGCGTAATAATGTGTCCTCTTTTTCCGCTATGAACAGTTATTTTTATGTTCCAATTTTATATAATCGATTAACAATAATATAATATATTAGTCCATGTCTATGCTTTGTCTATTGGCCATAGATAAACTAAATAATTAATATTATGAGAATGTATGATTGTAAAATTATTACATTTCGGGGTAAATTAGCGGGATCTAGTAATCATTGGGCATCCCATGGGTGTAATTACAATGGCAAAATACATCGCAGAAACACTGTGTATTGAGAAAATCAGATGTATGTATTGTGAGATGACCGGGCATGGAACCCGGCGTTGCTGAAATATGTCTTTTTTAATCATCGACAAATATGGGAACCCTACAAAGGCTCACTCCAGTGTCCAAGCAAATATTTTTTTATAAAATCCAGTTTGAACGGTCATATTGTGAGTGTTGTGACCAGTTGTGACAAAGATCAAGTAAAACGTCATTTGATTTCAATGACACTGAGTGGGTACATGGCCACGTGATCCGATCACGTGATGGTTATGCGGTGCGATAGTGTGGGGATCTACGCATGAAGAGCTTACGACAATTATTGAGATAGGTACGCGTGAGTAATTCTGGCAATGCAGGTAACTCATCTCATGACATTCCGCCATATTATAATTTATACTATACATGATACAAAATAGCCATTGCGCTATTCCTATTATCCATATTATAAGGCAAACACGTCATAATATTTTATTTGTCCGAGAAGAAGACTCTAAGCGGTAAGCTAAACTGTTTTTTTTTACTAAAATTTCCTCGGCCGATTTCTAGATCAACGCAAATATTTTGAACCCACGATGTGACCATATTTACAAAATATGAATATTTGAAGTTCCCATACATTATTTACAATACTATGATACATAAAGTACCTAATTACATGAGTGTATAGATAATTTATGTTTGTCCAATGCGTGCGGGGTACCTGTGCTCCTGTATGGCAGAGACTTGACATCTTACTAAGCGTCAAAGGTGTCGGCTTTTGAGTTTTGAGAATCGATGTCTCCGCCGAATCTTAGTGCTTGGCCGTAGTGGTTTGGCGGGCGCGGCGCGGGGGCGTCTTGCGAAACTCAAACGTATAGCCGTGTGTATTATGCCCCAAAAAAGACACTGTATTTAACATTTCACACACGGTTATACGTTTGAGTTTCGCAAGACGCCGCCACGCCCGCCAAACCACTACGGCTGAGCACTTAGGGGTACATTGGCACGATCGCGTTACAAACACTCGAGTTCATGAGCGGACACAGCAGCCTTCGGCGATTGAGGTGATCACGAAGAGACGCTTTACGTTGCTGTGACATGTATTCCGGATGCCGCTAGAGAGTGCGACACTTCGATGCTTTGTGGCACAGCCTCAAGGGTTTCGTCGCCGTGGCGCTCGGCCCTCCCTCACCCTGCAGCGGTACTACAAAAGTAATCTACGCGCTGCAGGTCTGGCATGGCGGGAGACGCGATAGTTGGCGATGAACCGAGCTAGCGCTATGCCCAATGATGGGTCGTGACAGGTTGAAATAAGAAGTAGTAAGTACCTACATTGATAAAAAAAAGTCAAGACAGAGTGGGACTCGAACTGACGTCATTCATTTTCCGGGTGAGTGGTTTCACTGTCACAAATACCTTTTCTATAAGGATTATGAATTGTTCATGCTTGGTTGGATCCCTATCATACTAGAGATTCTTAATTTTCGACCTATTTAAGCAGTTCAGCTGTCATAAGAATGACAAAACGATACAGTGATTCGTTTAATCAACTTGGTGTTATTTAAGTACTACAGGTGCAGTGTTCCCAATAATCATTCACAAAAATATACCAGATTGGGTAAGAAAGTAAGCTAGACAGACGGCAGACCAAAATGGGAGATTTTCTCAAAATTCAAAAAATATGTTATAATTACTTACATATTATTAATATTGTTTTTACAAGAATAAAGATCGAAGATTTTGGTGTTATTTGTACAACCAATAAAAAATAAATTAAAAATCAATGCAGGTAAGGAGTTTAGTCATCATTTTGTATGTAACATTTATAATATTATTTAAAGATTTTTAATATATTATAAGGGTAAACAAAAAGAAAACAGCGTGTTGATTTTCAAGAAAATCTGAAATAATTATCATATGTTTATTATAAGAAGTTGTAAGCTGTTTACGGTGGCGAAAACGGCTAGATTTAACGACATAATATGCCAAATGCTAATTTGATCAAAATGATCTGACAAGAGAAACAATAAATTGGCAACGCTGTACAGGTGCCAAAAAATACTTTTTACTAATAATAACACATGCTTAGGTAAATTAATACGACTGGGTACCTATTTTTTAAGAATTCCACTTAAATCTTTCGTATTATCATTATTATGAGACCGTGCAATCGTTTCTTGCAGAAGTTGCTCTCGGCATTATGTACTTCATTAAAATTTGGAAAGGGATTTTAATAAGAAATTTAAACTATGGCCAGGAATTTTATAAGTTTAATGTTTAGAACGTATTCATCGGCACGGACATATATAATCATCAGCGAGACTTGATTCACTGCCGAACGAAGGATTTTCCGTCCATAGCTCTTCACTGTCAATTATTCGTAGTCGTTTAGTGACCTTTGAGTACATATATAATTTTCATTTATCCACCTGGTGACCGATACATCCGGACCATTACCATTCCATCAGTTTGACGACCTATATCACATCGCGTAATGGTGCTTTCGTCCTTATCCATTGGTTTATTTTCACTTTCTATGGCACGCCCTCCTAATTTTTGGTTTCTATTAATTACATTAAGGGTCCATATATCACTTATACGTTAGCACATATGACACACGTTTGCTGAACACGATGACTAGGCACAGCGGAAAGTCACTTCTGATTTGATTAGATCCGTTTGGTGCTTCGAGCAATCTTGTTATACCTACATACTTATATACTATTCGAGATATACGTAATTGTTGACCCGTTTTATTTGACTGCCTATCTGAGCATTTATTGGTTTATGGAATTTACCGAGTGAATTTTAAATTGCTTAGTAATATTTGCGATTATTTCAGATGCGGGCGATAATCAAGTGAAGTTTGCTGCGCAATGCAAAATGACTTTCAACTACCATAAATTTTGATTCGTAAACTTTCTATCTTACTCTAACACGTATAACGGAGATGTATGTCGAATGTTTTCTCACTTGCACTTATGGTTTGTTTTTTTTCAGGCCTTGGTAACTCACCTATAATTCAAAATATTGCAAATCGCAAATCTGCACGTGTCATCAGAGTAATGACCACGTGTCTTTCCTAGTCACTAAGAGCGGAATGCAGAAACATTTGTCATAACTAAAATTTCCTTAGCAGAAAACACTATGCAGAAACATTGTCCTTTGTTAAGATCATTTCTATTGAAAATAGTACCAAATTTAAAAATTCTCTTTCCTATGGTTTAGGTAAATTATTTTATAATTGTTAAACGATGACAAAAATATGACAACTGGATTTTATAAATGCAATAACTATAAATACATATTAATATTTAATTATAATACTCTTATGTTTCTGTTATAAGTCATTATACGTGATTCCACAGGCACCGCAAGATATTTTTTTAACATGGTAACACTAGCGTCAAGTTTCCTTCACCTGGCATTTTGTATTTCTGCGGGCTGGCGTATAAAAGTAAAATAATATTCTGCAAGTACATGCCAAACGAATTAACAATATCAATATCCATATTGAGATACATTGTTAAATGAATTTGAGTGTATGGACTGTTTTATAGACATGCGAATTTATTTTGACAGTAGCTGTCAGTGGTAAATTGTAATACAGAAGGGGGCGTGTTCATAACAAAAGTAGTCTATGGTTAAGGATTCCTTAACTCTATACTCAGGATTGTCTATAGTTAAGTCATGCTTTTCGGATCATGCCTTAGGATCGAAATCTTAGATTGTGCATTCCGCTCTATGGACGTCGGTCAAGGACAATGGAAAAGAACTAGACGCGACAAAAAAATACAGTCTTGTTAAACATGTTATGTTAATAAATTACATTAATACATTTTATTTTCAACCAGTGAGTTGATTTTTTATTGGAAAAATATTTTCGTTATTACATACTGAGTTAGGTAGCTATTTCAATAAATATATAACTGATAATTATTCTCGATTTGCCGCCCTTTGAGTAACTACCGCCCCTAGGCGATGCTCAATCTCCCAACCCCCACGGGACGTCACTGACTTACCCATTGTTTTATCACAAAATTGCGTTCAGCGATGAGGCTCATTTTTAGCTTAACAGGTTTGTTAATAACCAAAATTGCCGCATATGGAGCGAGACCAATCCAGAAGAGACCCTACAGACTCTATTACATCCACGAAAAGGCACCATGTTGTGTCACGCTAGTGACATCATCGGACCTTATTTCTTCAAGAATGATGCCGGAGCTCGCGAATTAGGTTTGGTTAGGAGCATTGATTTTGATTGAGATGTGGTTTCAACAGAATGGCGCCACGTGCCACAGATATAGTATTAACTAGTAAAAATATTTCTTATATAAGAATCATACTTTATAATTGAGTTATTACTGGTTGAGTTGTTTTAGCTTTTGGTAAAGAATATACCTACATTGGCGAAAACAACAATTAGGTGCTTAGACACTTAACTAGTGTCATAAACGTAATCCGTTCCCGGCGGCATCGGTCTAGGTAACTGCCCGGTCAGATTTTATTGCTTAGGATCTCGCTATTTCCGTGATCGTAATAACCAAGTTCGACTGTATATTTAAATAATATATTGAGCGCATCGACAATAATATTGACAGGTGGCACTATCACTTTGTATTTTTTCCTAGTAAAATATAAAGTAGGTACCTACGTAAGGCCAGCATGTTTATTCTAGTGTAGAGCAAATCTAGTGTAATATTCTAGCTTTATTGTGAGAAGTTTTAAGTCGTTCGCAGTATCGAAACACGCTATATTTTACGCCATACACCAGATTGAAATTTTGCAAGCTAGATAGATGCCTATTCAAAAATGCTAGATCTGGAAATAAAAACGCTAAGTTGGCAACGCTGGTGAGAACGCACTCGTAAGTATCTTTTCCAGTGAATAAGGGTTGCTTTTGAAAAATTCACATTACAATAATTCTAAACTGCAGCATAACTGTAAACTCGAACCGTGTAGTCAGGGAACGATGGTGGGCTTTCCAGCGAATGTGGAATCTGCATATGTGTGACGGGTCTGCATTCAGCCAGCTTGGAGTCGAATGGAAGTCAGGACGGTATTCTATGAGGACCTAATGTCTTTTATTCAACGCGTGCGTGCGATACGTGTTCCTGTATGACTGTGAGACGTGGCATCTTACTAGGCTTCACACATCTCGGCATTTGAGGGTTGAGAATCGATGTCTCCCAATCGAATCAGGGGTAGGTACATTAGTACGAACCAAGGCCTGAACAAAAACGATGCATGAGTGCGAGTGAGAAAGTATTCGGCACCCTTACAATCTCTGCGACACGCGCTAGAGTAAGATAAAAGGTCTACATATCTGTGAGCTAGTTTCCAAAAGTATCGCCATCAAATCGGGGCGAAACGCTTCACATAGCGTCGATAACTTGCGAGCTCGAGTTGCTAAAATTGATATTTTTTGTGTTAAACATAAAGTCAATGATAAATATTTTTAGTTAATTAAGTAGAAAAGATGGTTCTGTGCGTTGTCTTAAAATAAGGTAGCCGTACTGATAAGCAAGAAGATGGTATTACGTTTCATAGGTAAGTTGATACATGTTCGTGATAATTTATTTGTATTTTATTATATATTTTAATATCGGTGACCTAGTGTTTCTTTAAAATAACTTAAATTATGGATATCTTTACCTAATGGTTGCATTTTGACCGCTTAAAAATACTATATAACGTAAAAAAATAGAAAATTATATTTTAATTCTGAGCGGCGAGCACTTTGGGCGAGCACTAGCGAAATGGTCTATGGTCTCGAACATTTGTAGACGAATGCGTTCGCTCGCCCACAAACCAAACGCAAGGCACGCGGCTTCATTTAGCAATGCAACGGGTGGCGTCTAGATGTATCTATAGTCTAAGGTACGAACGCATTACAAACACTCAAATTCGTGAGCGGACAGGGCAGCCCTCGGTGATTGAAGTAATCACGAAGAGATGTTTCACGTGGTTGGGACACGTGTTGCCGCTATAGATCCACCAGTATAAGTTGTCCGCTGACTGAGTGCGCCACATGCTAACATTTGGCATATAATTTAATACTTTTTATACTGTGATGAGCTTAGTTCTAAATTTGAACACCAGACAATTTATGCCCACCCTCACCATGCAACGGTGCTACAAAAGCGATCTACACGCTCTAGGTCTGGCATGACGGGAAACGCGTGAGTTGGCAATGGCCCGAGGGAAGTGGCATGACAGGGTGAAAGAAAAAAAATATAATATGTTTATATAAATTGCGATGCATTCATGAATCATAGATCCGAGGATTTAAAGTTCTAAATCAGAATATACATAATTTGTACTTATGTAGGAACTCTTTTCATATTTCGCTTTCACGTCGATTTGCCGCCCTGTCGTAAGTGCCGCCATTCGGTACTAAATATACAACGTACGAAGACACTTCATATATATATTATATGCTATAATTAGATTCAATTTATGTAAGTACTTACTTACAAAATATATTTTTAATAAAATCATTAAAACATGTATTATCGAATTTATACCGCTCCCTGAATCCTGCCGACCGGGTGTTTTCCACGCCCCAAAACCCCGCTTGGCGTTTACAATATACTATAATGTATAATTCTGTGGTAAGATGACAAAACATGATAATATGTCCGTTTTTTGGCAAATTGAGTTATGTTTCAGACTCGCATCAGTAAGATGTACAATATACGAGTATCAAAATGTGGTATGTCTACGTCTACAGGTTGGGAAAAATAAACTGTATCAATATGTGATTGCAATAAATTGTTCATTGTTTGAATAGTTTACGAAGTTTAAAATAGCTCTCCCGAACAATTTAGAAAAACGGACATATTGTCTTTTGACGTCTTACGACAGATTTATGGTTTCATAGTACCTTAGTCCAGGGATCGCGAATAGGATTTGACCAGCGTGCCAAAATAAGCTGAGTTTTTTTTAATTCGTGGCGCGAGCTATTCCTTTTTAGGTGTACATACACATGATATAATCTAAATGAATCATAATAAAAGTGATACACATAAAATGAAGGAAAATAAGGAAATATAAAAACATTTAATAACACACTGATTTTTGTTTGAAGTTTTTTGTTTCATGTTATTTGTGAGACTTTTTATATCAGGCTAATATGCCGTTAATTGCAAATTAATACATGCTGTTGAATCTTCATTAGTCAACCTATTTCTAGTCTTAGAATGTACATGATTCAACATAGAAAAAATACTTTCACATGAGTAAGCAAGTGGTAGAAAAAATGGTCAACAACGAGATTACTAGTTTTTCAACAGATATAAAAGTTTCTTTTATGGTGTTAATAGTCAATTCATGGTGGAACTGCATTGTATTAGTTGGTTAATTATTTGTAATTAAATGAAACACAATTTTATAGTACTTATTCCACTTTTTTATGGTTTTTCAAGTGGAATAAGCACTATAAAATTGTGTTTCATTTAATTACAAATAATTAATCAAATAATAAGATATAAAAGTATTAGGCATGTTTTTCCATACGCGATTTTATCTCCATGTTTGAGATGGTAATAAAATCAATATAAACGTTTTGAATATTAAAAAATAAAAGGAATTTATTTTGTGACGTGCTGTCGAAAACTTTTAGCGTGCCAAGTCGGGCATGCGTGCTACGTATTTGCCATCGCTGACTTAGTGTATAAAATATTTCCAATGTTAATAACTTAATACCTATACAGTTTCAGTTTCAGGATAATTGAGATTGGATCATTATATACACAACCAAGTTGACAGGGGCATTTTTGAGAGTGGATTATGTTATCGTTTAGTCAGGTTTTGATATTCAAACTACTTGAACTTGATTATAATATAAAACTGTTTTTAAGTTACCTGCCAGGTTTATTAAAACAATAAACCGGAAAAACGTGACATGGCCGTATTTGATAGCAGAAGTCTAATTTAGCATGTATACGTTTTACCGCTCGCTATGATATTAAAATTGTGTGCATGAATTCGAGTGTAACGCAAAAATGTTACCATTACTATTTTATTACAATCTTTCGTCATCATCGCGACAAGAACGGTGGCCGAGGGTTCCAAGGCTGCAGTAATTTTTAATTGAAGTTCTGGTGGCGTAGGTTAGAATCCAACTTCCGACAAATATTTTTATATTTCATTTTATTACTAATATGTATTTCTTACGGTGATGTCTTTAAATACGAAGCTTGCAATGTGAGACATTTTTTTTGATAATTTACAATCAACTATGTTAATTAATAAATATGTAGGTACTTACTTACTTATCTGAAAACATTAAAAAGAAAAATATTTTTTATTTAAGTCAAAGATAAATGTTAATAAAAGATAGATGTAATAAAATGTGAATTTGTTGAATCGGACCCCACCTTATTTTTGCATATATTTTATGGTCATATTTATAATTAAAATTTAGTTTATTAAGTTTTTAAGCATTAAGCAAGATTTTTGACTAATTCATAGTTTTAATATTTTTTATATTTATTTAAAAAAAACATCGATTTTTATAAAAATTTATCTAAATGTGTATAACTTGAAATCGTTTTTATTTATATCAAATTTTATTTAGGTATGGTCCCAATATTGAAGCTCGATTTGATATAAATAAAAAGGATTTTATTTATATCAGATCAGATTTATATTTTTAATTAATAATTATTAATTTATATTTTTATTTAATTTATTATACGTTAATAAGTGAATAATATACTAAACAAATTGACGATAAAAAATATTCTTCTATTTATAAAATATCTAAAATTGTGTATGGTTTCATGGCATAATTTTAGATATTTAATAAATAAATGAATATTTTTTGACTATTATCTAATTAATATGACTTGGATTTAGGGTTTAATTGAATTTTAAAAAGTAACAAACATTAGTGGTCGGTAACCTTTTGAAAGACTGGGTAAATCATATACATGTTCCAATGTAGGTACTTCTTTACTTTCTACTTTAAAAATTTAAGACGTTCACATGACATTTAAAAACAAAGAAACAGTGTAAAGAAATAATAAATATAAGCAGTACCACAAAAACAGTATGAAAAGTAAAGTAAAAGGTACAAAATTATAAAAAAAATATAAATTATAAAGCACGGAACCACACCGAATGAGCTAAGTGGACCCTATTTTAAGAATTTATAAAACAACGTCCACCTATAATACTCATCCTCACGTAGATGGAATACATCAACATCCGAAGCGATTTGGTTGAACAGAGTTATTGCTTTCCCAATTGGCATCACCAATGGCAGGTTAGTTCTGCTCCTCGGGAGAACAAACAACTGATGCTCCCGATTTCTAAGATAGTTATCAGGGACACACAAGTCAATTCTACCAAGAATGGCAGAGTTCTCATTTACACCACGTACCTATAAGTCGAAAAAAATACCTGGCCAAATATTGATATCTTCTAGCATTTAAAGTACAGTATGTAAGCATACCTAAGAGAACGTCAGTTGGATAAAGCCACGGTTAGTATCCATATAACCTCAAATAAAGGAGTCACAAAAATTTCTTTTGAACTCGCACCACCATAAGGTCATATTTCAACTGATGCGGGGCCCAAACAATCGACCCACTCTCAAGCCAACTTCTTACTAAGGAATTATAGAGAATTTTTATAACAGTAAGTAACATCCGAAAAGACCCGGGAATTACGCAAGACGAAGCCCAACAGTTGTAGCGCCTTTTTACAAATGATAGCTATATGACCACTAAATGACAGCTTACTGTCAAACGTAATGCCAAGATCCCACAGACGGTATTCGCGAAAGAACTCCGCCATGCATCGAGTACAATACCACATAATAAAATGAAACGTCATGTCAAAAAATCACAAATTATAAATACCTTCATACTCGTATAGCTTAATTTGGTAGTTTTATATTATATTGCTTGAGACTTCCATGGATTTTGTTTTTGTATGTCAGTTTGACGTTTAGTAGTTTCGATATCTAAAATGTTGACGGTTAGGAAAGTGTTTACGGAAATCAAAAAGCCTTTCAAACACGAGCACCTAACATAACATAAATAATGTACCGCAATGTAGAATACTGTCAGATTCTTCGGCGGCTCCTCTAATACCATGCAAGTGCTACGCACCGCCTGCATTTTTGACATCGTTCAACTTTTCATCGTTATTCATATGTGTAACACTCACTTCGCGAAGTAGAACATGTAGCAGTATTATGAACAATACTTCGTTCATGGGCGCAAAGCGATTGCGATCCAAATAGATTTTCAGTTTGCACAGGATCACAATGAGGTCATTGTATACTTCTTAAACCGTGGTCCAATGTTCCTGTAAGTAGTAGCGTTTGTTGTAGAATTTTTTACACACTTTATGATCGGCGCACGAAATTAGGACTCAAGAACCAAAGCGCCAGTTTCTGTTTCATAACAATGTTGACGAGTTAATTTTTAACATTTTTACATTTAAGATTTAATGAATCGCCAACATTTTACGAAAATACGAACCGCCGCATTTATTTCTAAACCACTCAAATACATTCAATATAATAATAAAAAAAAAACACAACAGCACTACATGAGTAGTAGGTCGTAGGTGAATATAAAATAAGAACGATAATATAAGAGAAACATACTTTTAATGCCATATAAATACATCAGAAATAAAACTGAGTTCGAATGAACGTTGATTTACAATATAAATATTACCCGCGTAATGTTAGTTAATTTTATAATTTCACATAAATTAATAATAATGTGAGATTTAAAAAATAAACATACTGCTTTGCACTTTTAACAAAGTGAATTACCCAGACGTTTGGCTGACGCTTAGCTTATGGCCTTCGGTGATTTCTAATCATGAAGAGACGCTTTATGACCTCTACGTGGCTAGGACACGTGTTCCTGATGCCGCCAAAGAGTGTGACACTTCGTACCTTTATGGCACAGCCTCAAGGGTTCCGTTGCCATGGCCGGCCCTCCCTCACCCTGCAGCGGTGCCACAAAAGCGACCTACGTGCTGCAGGTCTGACATGGCGGGAGGCGCAAGATTTGACGATGAACCGAGGGAAGTGGCGCGAACTTGTGCTTGCCCTATGCTCCAATATGTTGGGTCATGACAGGGTGAAAAAAGAAGATGTTCTCTTTATAGAAGGTAAACCATTGCGCACTACCAGAAAATGCTATTTTGAAGATCGCCGGCCGCCACTGGTGTGGTGTAACAGGCAACCGATCTCGAGTGTGGAAGAGAATGCGATAAACTTGTGTCAAGAATGCGCTGATTCTTCGTTCTGAGAACTGCTCTCGGTTTATGCACTGAGGTGAGTGAGGCTCATTCAATATTGGTGTATTTGAAGGTTGCAGACACACTATTGCAGGTATGTAATGTGTGGTTCATTTTCGTAAGACACTCACACATTCAAAGGCCTGCATCAAAATGTAGTGTATTGTATTACGAAATTGTATGTATTAATCTTTTCTGTGGTTGTGACTTCTAGAAAAATTAAAAACTATATAGTGATTTTTAAAATGTGAGGCGCGCCTCTCTGGGGAGCCGCAGACTATTGCAAAGGGAGGCACGAACGGGTGATGAATTTGGATTGACTAGGTACTTACTGTTGAAAAGTAAAAATTGATACAATTATCATACGATTCTTCGTTTGATGGGTATGTGAGTAACTCTTCAGGAAATAAAATCTTCAGACAAGTACAAATAGACGAGAGTCGGAAAAAATATTGTTCAATATTATATATTACACTTAATCTTAGTGACTGGTAGGTAGGTGGGCCCGCCAAAAATCCTGGCCTGGGGGGGGGCGCTTTAAGATGTGGGGGCCATGCAGGTAATGGATCCATAGCTCAAAATCCACACGTCATGCTGTGATATGAATAGCATATAATACAGAATTGTTTATATGCTTATGAAACCTATAAGTATTGTGTATTACCCACGATTCGAATCACCACATTATAATCAGACAATCGGACCCACGTTATAAGATGACGCAGACGTTTGGGCATCGGGCATTTTTTGCCAATAATGGGCAGACTGCCTGACGGTTTTTCGTGAATGTTTTCATCTGTTATTTTTCGGACGAGGTCCCTACCGATTGAAGGAAATATCCCTTATCTGGCCCTTTGACTGAGACTACTGAGTGACTAAAGTGAATGAAAATTTTAATTGTCATTTTTGTACTATACCACAGAAATTCCTGATATTATAGATAGGTGGGTAGTAGGTACATGATTTTAACTTAAAAACGAAAATTTAAAATCATGCTGTTAATTAATGTGACATGATGTAGGTACCTACCTATATTAATATTGAATTTATAACACATCGTGCCTCGAAATCAGTCGGCGCCAGGATTTTCTACATAAATAGGTAAGTATACGTTACAAATGTTTAATAATTTTCTTTCACACAATAGAACGTCATATTAGGTAGGTAGGATATTGTTTTTAAAATTATTAATACTGTTGACTAACTAACAAATGGATGAACTTATTTATCGTGGACGATATGTAATATAACATAAAATGTACATATTAGAATATTAGATCAATTTACTAGTAGCTACCTATAAAAAAAACCATTAAGTATATTATTTCACATGGTTCTTTTACATTTATGCAAAACAGACTAAGGATTTTATTAAATTGTCATAGCTGATACTATATTAAGTATGCCCAACTAATTACAATTTGTATTGTTAGGAAAATATGTTATTGTTATTAAATAATATGCTTTCTTTGTGTTTACGAATATTACTAATAAATAATTTAATTTGTGCAGTGGAATAAACGATAGACGTACTTAATGTAATGTTGCATTACGCAGGTCGAGAACTTTGTAGCGCATTGACACCATTTTTGAAACATTACCTATTTCATTTATGATGGATCCATGTAATTTTAATAATAAATAAATAAAAACAACTGTACCATCCGAATGACAGGTGAGGCACACATGCGAACGTCTGATGAAGATACGCGCCGATGTCTCGCATTTACAAGTAAACACACAAGACACTGCGGATAACATCACATTCACACTAGATTCGGTAAATCGAAAGACACTCGATTATCATGTCACGGGTAATTAATTACCATCTTACTGTTCATTCGTGGGTTTAGAATACCAATGATTTTGTTGGGTGTTGGCACACAGCTAGACCGAATTAGTCGTCGACCATTTGCGTGTCCGACAAACGCGCAGACCCGATGCGAACAATAAAACAAACACACAACACGAAGTAAAACCCGCTGACATCCACTCGCTATCTCGCTACTTACAAACTGAGCATAGATAATATACGAAACTGAGTACTGACCAGTGTTGCCATCTTTTCAAAGTAGAATTATTGTTCAGGAGTATTGCCATGTCTACTGAAATTTCAGTAGATCCACTGAAATTTTGGTCAGGAAAATATGAAATTATGATATTTGTGATGAATAAAAGTCACCTTTTACATGATTTTTTAAATGAGACTTGTAAGATTATGTCAAAATACACGCTTTCACCAAACACAATAGTTGAATTTCATACATTTTTGTCATTTTACCGATATTTTGAAGAAAAAATCAAAAAATCTACTGAATTTTAAATTTTTTAGTTGGCAACACTGTATGAGATCGAGACAGTTCCAGTGTTGCCACGTCTACTGAAATTTCAGTAGTTCTACTGAAATTTTGGTCAGAAAAAGAAGAAATTATAATATTTTGTAATGAATAAAAGTCACTTTCTACATGATTTTTTAAAAGACACTTGTGAGATTATGTGAATAAGCACGCTTTCACCAAACAAGATTGTTGAATATCATACATTTTTGTCAATCTACTGATATTTTGAAGAAAAAAATCAAAAAATCTACTGAATTTTGAAAATTTTAGTTGGTAACACTGGACACACAACTCAAATAAACATTCATTGCCCGCGGTTTTTGCAATGTAGACGGCGTAATTTTCATAAGTCAGGCATTATAAAGTAATCAGCCATGTCAGGCATAATGCCTGCTTTTTTGAAGTTTATTGAAGTTGATAATTTCAAGTCTTATCGAGGGAAAACAAGAATAGGACCTCTCAAGCCGTTTACTGCAGTAATCGGCGAAAATGGATCAGGTAAACAATTTTCTAATTGACGATTTGCGTAACATTAATATCGTCGTTGTTTTGTAAAAAGGGCAAATCATCCATTTTGACGAAATCGAGATTTTAATGAAAATATAATATGTAACCCACTAGCTTTATTGTGTAAAAATGGCGAATTTGTATCTCCACAGGAAAGTAGGTTAAAAACGATAATCGACTAAAATTAAATTAATTTAAATTACGAATAACAAGCGAATGTGACATATTAGGCCTTTTAAAATATTAATAATAATGCCTATTGACAGGCTTGACTTTTGAGTACCGAGAACTCTTCTAACCTAACCTAACCTAACCAATTAACTTTCTCTCTGATTGTGTTTTCACCAGTACCTACATTTCATTACTGCATCTAGCGTTTATATCCAGAAAATCGGCATATCGAATTTCATGAACGTGGTATGGGGGACTATGCTTATTTTTTAAGTCTTTTTGACCTATCCGAACGCATAATAGTCAACCAATCTCCTACACTATACACCGGCACATATTTATTTTGAGATTATATGACACTGTGCATACTATCAACTTCCATATGTGTGTGACCACTTTTCGAAAAACTTTTGTTAAATGATTTGTATATGCATTGATTTTTGAACGACATGGAGAAGAAGTGTTGAAACTCTTTTATTCCGATTTTGGCCTTCACACGTTTTGAAGAACAATGAAATTTTGCTGATAGAATAGGGGTAAATACGTATAACAAGCATGATGCTACTTCTAAACTTCCCCTTTTTCCGTGCTCCATCCATACAAAACAAAATGCAGCATTCGGGAGATCTGCCACATAATCAATGTCAAATTGTATGTACATATTATTTTTCGGCTATAGTAACTGACTAACATCATTTGAGGGAATTTGTAAAACTGACTGCATGTCGAATGTACCCGATTTGAAATTTGCTTCGCAATTAGCTGGTTTTGTACATTGATTTTGCGTTATTACAATCTTCTTTTCTTGAAATGTGAGCAGAATTACTCTCTTCTTGCATAAGCTTACCATCAGGTTTAGCGCTTCAATAATTCATGCAAATAGAACATTGGTCCTTCTATAGTTTAAAAAATTACATGTTATAATGATTGTAAAAGGTTCGTCGATAAGTTATTTGAGATACCGGTTTGGAGTTCAGTATATGGCTCATACATCTTATAATACTAATTGATGTATGTTGATGTCTGTTTCGCTAGATTTATTAACTGACTGACACTCTTGACCCTCTTTCCATCTTTCCCTTCAAACAATCCACTTGAATTTTTATGAGAGAAGGCAGTTGTAATTAGATGAGACGAAATGCGTTTTAAGGAAAAATGCTCTGCATACTCGTACCTAACTACATTATGGTCATTTAAGAAGTATTTTTTTGGTATCGTTTCATTGTTTACAATCTTCGTTTTGACCCTTCTTTCATGAATGCAATTAGTAACGTTGGAAAGTATAAAATCTTTTTGTCTTACATAGTCCTGAAGTTTTCAGTATGCCGAACAAATTTCAGATTGCTTATTTGTAGTAAATATCACTGAGCATTCCTACCTAGTTTTTTCTATTGAGTAATATGATTTGCTTTTTGTTTTGTAAGACAGTCAATTACATTAAATGACATTACGTTTCCATTTACTTGGGTCGCAATTTTTCCAACGTGATAATGTTTTTTCTTGATTTAAATGATCAACTACATTTGCATCTATTGGTTCTTGATTTACGTGGATTAAAGTTTGTAGGTTATTTATTTTTATCATCTGACACATGGAGTTATTGGATTTGGCGTTGTCATTATATCAAATTTTTGACATGAAGGTATATGTCTTATCCCTGGCCATGATATTGAAATTGTGTGCACAGAGTTACGCAAAATTTTACCAGCCGAGTGGTTAAACGTTCTCGTCCGATCACCTAAGTTAAGCAATATCTGGTGCGGATATTACTTGCATGGGTGGCCGCTTTTTTTCACATGAAAAAATAACGCACTCGGCTGGATTTGAATCAATAATTTTTTGGTTACCAGCCGAGCGTGCTAGCTTTGCGCCACGGCATGAAACTTCAATAGTGACGATTTTACTTCATAATATTTGCGAATTACACATCTGAGAATAAGTTGTGAAATTTTATTATAAGTATTTCCTAAATTATTAAGTAATTTATTATTAATATGTATTTTAATTTATCAAGACCTGTTTTGATAAAAAAAAAAATAACTAGCAGATCGTGGTTTCAATCCACAGACCTCTGGGTTATGGGCCCAGCACGCTACCTGCGCCACTCTGTTGCGTGCTATGACTGACAAAATTATTATCGTATATAAATGGAAATAAAAATGTGTTTTTACAAAGCAAAAAAAAAGAAAAAAGTTACATTGTTACAATTTCATTAAAAAATTGATTATGATTATAATATATTAGGCTACTGATGCATTTTTAGGAAGTTTTTAATAATAATTTTATTTCGAGGAATGAATAGGATTGTATTATTTTATAAAATAAATTATGCGACAAAAATGTATTTATTTGTAATTTGGTAGGTATATATTATTATGCGACCCCAAAATACTTTTTTCCTGACCTTTCTGAAAAAATCCATTAAGTGCAGTTATTGGATTTTTACAGACTAAAAATCAAGCATATGGAGTTACATGTATCCAGGCATGCCGATAACTTTTGTAATATAGCCGATAGGAGTTAACGGATCCTTTCAGTAGAAAGACATTAAAAAAATAACTATAATTGCATTCATAACTCAATTTCACAAAAAAGTGGAGTTATTGGATTTTCGCAGTAAGGGGACGATATTTGAGCTCCAAGGGGTTACATAAATAGTATGAGACTTATGCGTACCTATACAATATATTTGTATGTCCATTAGTTACTATTAATTTTTTTATCATAGGGAAATCGAATTTCATGGATGCTGTCAGCTTTGTTATGGGCGTGAAGACTAGTCTGCGAGTAAAGAAGCTCGCAGATCTAATTCATGGTGCATCTATACAACGCCCTGCTTCTCTAAGGTAATTAATTTACGTTCTATTCTAGTTATATAGAATACATTTATTATTCTTTTACTTGCTTCTCTCGGACTGAAGTTATCTCTTGTTTCGGTAAATGTGCTACAGATGCCCGCATGAGTTTTTAAAACTTTCTTTGTTGTTAATAGATAAGCAGATAATATTATGTAGTTACTTAGCAAAGAAATATTTTAAAATTATACCTACTAGCCTACTAGGTACCTAGTAAGTAGGTAATAATTTTTCGAGCCAGGTGAAAATTCTCAGAGCGACCTACGCCCCCCCCCCCCCCCTTCCTTTCGGAGGTGACAGTATCACTGCTCTAAGTGGATAATAATCTAACAAATTATATAGTAAGAATCCCTACTAGTAAAAGTCACAGAATACATATAAAAAAAGGTTGCCGATTACTAGCACGCCTATGTAGGCTCTGTTGTTTAGTTGAGGGCTACATCTCGCTGCTTCCCGTTTTCATCCGACTGTGTCCGGTATAACCGTAATGTACCGAAGAAGGTATTTAATATAATTATCTACATGGAATAAACTGTTTTTGTAAAAAAAAAAACTATAAAAGCTCATGCGGGCATCTGCGGCATAGTCACCCTTGTTTCATTAAAGCATTTTCGTTATTCATACCATTGTTTTATTTTGTTGCTTTACAGTGCATCAGTAATAGCTATATTTGAATTTGAAGGTGGAACAGAGAAATCTTTCCAACGTACCGTGTTGGGCTCTTATTCAGATCATAAAATTGATGGACAGGTAATAAATATTCTTATATTTTATCCAGCGATTTGATTTTGAATTAAAACTGTGTATCAGATTTGATCTCTGCATGTTATTGATGTCACATTAAGCAGGCACAAAAAAAAAAAATTTTTTTTTTTTATTTAATAAGTTAAATAAATTAGGCTTTACTGTTTTGAGAGTTGTGAAAATGTTGAGACAATTTCGAATGTCAGAAGAATGTTTTAATTTACTTGTATAACGTGTAAAATATTATATTGAGAAGATTAACACCCAAATAAGGGATGGTTTATCTGCGAAACATCAATCACAAGCAACTTTGATACTAAGATATCGGTAATTCCTTTGCATTTCTAGAATACCTGTACTTTGTTCCAAAATACACAATATTAAAATTTCCTACCAGATGTTTGTCAACCTATTTACAATGAATCGAAAGATTATATTAAATTAAGTAGGTAATAAATTATTCATTTTATTTATTGCTTTAATTGAATTTAACACATTGTGTCGTTTATATATATCGTCTCTGTTCTGGCAGAACACACTAACTGGAGAATACTAGTTTTGATTCATTTGACTTTGAAGTTGTTAAAATGTTTGAAATGGTCTATCATGTAAGTTTATTAAGTAATCGTAAAAAGGATGACTTTTAAATAAAGACTGTTTATTTATTAAAAAGGTTACCAGACGGTAAAGTTTGAAATAAGGAACATTTTGGTATAACTAACTCATGTAATTTTTTCGAATTAGTGTCTTCTGCCAGAACAGTGACGATATATAGTTCACACAGATAACCAACGCCTCCCACCGGCACTGTAAAAATGGGATTGGTGAGACAATCACCGTTTCGTGTGTAAACAATTTTTGTTGTGAAAGTATAATTTGCATGCTATTGTCGACAATAGATCTACGCATGTGTACAGGCAATATTAGGAGGCTTCTAACTTTGTGCATATTACTCATGCATAATAAAATTTTCACGACAGTAAGGGTTTACATATGCATTTTTCTTGCGACAGTGGTATTAGTGGCAATAAATCTATGCGTGTGAAAATCCTCTATTATGTTAGTAATAGTTTTGCTTACATCGGCTGAATTTAAAATTCTTCATATGGCCCAAACACATTACTAACATGTCATATACTGTCACGATGTTGAATCACTATCTCTATCATAACCTTTCTATTGCTGGCCACAGACGTACAGTTTTCGTAACAGGTTGAACATGCCAGTTAATACGTAATGGCGGCCATACAGTTATCTTTGGTAGATAATCTGCTGCGACCATAGACGGACAGTTTTCGACCTGCCAGATGTGTGCCAGTTTCAAACTGCCAGCGACCCCCACTCACGTGTTTTTGTAAAACTGTTGGAATTTCAACTAGCCGAAAGTTCTTGGGTGACATTAGATGTTGGTAACGTTAATGCTGGCCACAGACGGACAGTTCTCGTAACAGGTTGAACATGCCAGTTAATACGTAATGGCGGCCATACAGTTATCTTTGGTAGATAATCTGCTGCGCCCATAGACGGACACTTTTCGACCTGCCAGATGTGTGCCAGGTTCAAACTGCCAGCGACCCCCTACTCCCGTGTTTTTGTAAAACTGTTGGAATTTCAACTAGCCGAAAGTTCTCGGGTGATGTTAGATGTTGGTAACGTAAAGTAGAATATACCGCGCGATACAACTGCGGCTGGTGTTGCTTGTTATAAAATACAAATTCATTTATTATTAAAAATGTAATAATATTATGTATGCGGAGATCGCAAATATTATATTTTATTTATTTTTACGAGAGTAAAACAAAGTAATAGTTATTTATGTAAACATATTATTTTATACAATATAATATAAATGTTAAAATTTTAGAGAGCATTATAAACATTAAGTTATTGTGAAAATATAGACTAATAACTCAGTATTCAAATTTTATTTATTGTATGTAGTGAATATTACAATTAATTTAAAACGTTCACAACATAAATTAATATACCTAATTGTGAATGACAATGTCGGTAAATCTAAATAAAATTTAAGTATATATTTTAATAATATAGTAATTAATTATTATACTGATGATTGATGTAAATATAATTTTGTGGTATGTTTAAATTTATTGTATATAAAATCAATACCTATATAAATATGACCAAATAGATAATTAATACTGCCCATTAAAGGGAATAATTTATTCAAAAGAAAAGATTATAGTTCATATTTTATATTTACACAAATGTGTATAATATTGTTTCGGTGAATCGATAAAATACACAATCCACTAGCGAAATCATGATTTATTTTACTAACATCATTGGTGTGTATTTTATGTCAATTAGTTTCTAGTAAAAACAATTATAATCATAATAAATTCAAAGTAAAATTATTCGTGTACCTATCAATATTGTTCAAGTATACTCTACTTAAAACTAATTTAAGCACTACCCCTGTGTTCTATCTCCGCGAACTTATCCTCCATAGTTTTTGACACTTGCTCTGCCACAGACAATAACTGTACGTACCTATATGGGCATGTCTGTTGACAGTTCGACAGATTTAAATGGGGTAGTTAAACTGATCTGTGGTGTCCCCACTAACGTACAGTTATTGAACAGTTATTGTCTGTGCCATGTTCAACCTGCTACTCAAACTGTACGTGCATGGGAAGCTTATCTCTATCTCGGAGTGACAGGGCGTGACATAATGGTAATGTTAATAAATTCGGGCCATTAAACTCATTCGGTATTTTTTCTTTTTCAGTGGGTCTCCATTAAACAATATTTATTTGAGCTGGAAAAACTTGGAATCATTGCGAAGGCACAGAATTTCTTAGTTTTTCAAGGTGCTGTTGAAAGCATTGCAATGCAAAATCCTAAAGAACGGACATTGCTGTTTGAAGAAATCAGTGGGTAAGATCGTGTTGTATTCACAACAGTGCACAACATATGGTAATAACCTGGTATAGATGTGATTATATTTTGAGTTATGTTCTAGATCTGGTTCTCTTAAAGAAGAGTATGAAAGATGTCGGCTGGATATGAATAGAGCCAATGAAGAAACTCAATTCTTTAACCAGAAAAAGATAGCCATTGCTGCCGAATATAAAAAACTGAAATTTGAGAAAGAGGAAGCTGAGAAGTATACTCAGCTGAAATTGGAATTGGTTAGTCAATTATTTATAGCATAGATCACCCATGTCTGACTAAGTAGGTTGTGGTCTGTGCACTATCCAGTATCAAAATTGATAGTGGTCTACTGCGCTCTCCCATTATCAATGTCATTCTTCAACTTAAACAACAACACTGGTCTTTCACCATCACAAAAAAATACTCAACTTCCCATTCGTCATGAAAATTATCTGTTTTTGTCTTCTTTTGAGCACTCATTGTCTAACTATTCCCCAGAATAAAAGATAGACAGAGATTACGCCTCAGTTTAAAGCGTGGTTATGCACATTTTCTCTTTCTCAAACTGCTGCGGTTGGCTATAGATGTTTTACAAATCAAGTGACACGGTGAGGTCACACGTGCTTCCTCATGGTTAATTTGAAAATGAAACACGTCATGTAAACTGGTTAAGGAAACAAAACATTTCAAAAGCTCAATGAAATCGTATTATATTACTACTGAATGTACATGCTCATTACATATTTATGACCATTCCCGTGGGTCCATAATGCAATCTACACATTATACATCTGCGGGGTAGGGTTATTCTAGCATATCACTTAACCCCAAAATCAATAAAAAAAGTGACAAATATGATTATAGGGTCGTATTCAGGCTGTTAATTGTCCCGAGAAGTAACTGTCAGGTGTGATATTTTTTAACACAGCCGCCTATGACCGCGAGTTATCAAATGTCGTTGAGTAACACAGTTAACACGTCTGACTTGATTCTAATGGGATGTTTTTGGAATCAAGTAAGACGTGTTGACTGTGCTAACAATTATTGTTGATAACCTTGTTTCTGGAATCACTCCGAGTGATCTGTGTTATTTTGAAGCAATAAAAAATCGGAAACGTGTTGCCATGTTAACTACAGTCGAACTTGGTTATTACGAGGAAGATGGGACTGACTGAATTTGCTCGTTGAAACACCAATTAGGTAGATACTTTGACACTTAACTAGTGTCATAAACGTAATCCGACCCTGGCGGCATCCTGTCTGATCGGGTTTTTAAACTATCGACACATTAACAGTATTTTAGCTCGATATATCCGATAAGTTGCTCGTTATAACAGTGAATAAATGTATGGAGAAAATCATTAACCAAAATGTCAACGAATGTTTCCTCATTACATCCGAGATCTCGCTACATCCGAGATTGTAATAACTGAGTTCGACTGTATTTAGAATTGCCCCGCATAGATAATCATTTCACTCGTATGAATACTATTTTCACCAGTCAGCTTAGTATCATAAATGATGATGGAAAAGTTTAAAGAGATGTAAAATAATTTATTGAAGTAAATAATCTTTTTTGCTCTTCCGTTTAGCATTCGGATGTCACAGAGTACTAGGTGTAGTTGTTGGCTGTTTACCATTTGTCCTACAATTTTTTAATAACATGTTGAATATTTGACGACTTTTCAGGCGGATAAACGGGTGGAGCATGAGCTGTTTAAGCTGTATCATAACGAGAATGACATTAACCAATGGCAGGACGATCTACACCATAAGCAACAGGAGTTGGCAAAGTTGGAAAAGCAGAAATCCAAAGCCAAAGATGTTTTGAAAGAAAAGAAAAAGGAAGCGGGCGCTTTTCAGAGTGAAATGGCAAAAATCGATCAAGATATCAGAGAAGTGGTTTGTGTATAAAACTACACATTTCTTATGTTTCCACAACACAAACTAAATTATTCCTTGTTCAAATTTAAATGCTTTGATGAATTGCAAATACTTATAACTCTTGGCGGGTTCGAATCCCACAACTGGGTCAAATACATGTGTTGGTTTTTTTGTCAGTCAAACGTGTTTTCATTAATCTAAGACTACACTGACGTGTAGATTGTGTTTGTTAGTATTAAAATTCAATTGAACCCTGATTAATTCAAGCCATAGTAGAAATAATAGTCTAAAAATATTCGTTTATCTATAAAATATTGAAAATTATGCCATTAAACAATACATAATTTTAGATTAAGTTATACTTTTGGCGCGTTTGGGAAAACAGATCTGAGTGTATTTTTAGCATGTGACAAAGTTGCCTGCGCCGATGTAACGCATTTGGTGTGGGACGGAAGTTGCGCGCGCCGATGCAACACAATTTATTATGATTATTTAGTAAAATCAGCTATTAAACGAATTAGTAAATATTACTTATGTATTTATGTACCAATCTACCTAAATGGTTAATACATAATTGAACAGCCATGTGCTTATAGAATATAGAACAATATATCATATGGCGATTGCCCAAACCTATGATAATTTATTATTGGTATAAGTAGGTACTTATAAGTTTTATGATTTCTGAATATACTTAGGTATAGCATGCAACATTAAGTAGATATACCTAGGTACGCACCTATTATGTAATTGCGCATAATGTGACATTCTCCCAAAGTAGCACCAATCAATATCTACGCATTTAAGTGGGTACCTATGCTTATTTAAATTGTTATTTATTTATAGGTAAGTATCTATGTAATTTATAAATTTACCGCCTAGATAGTATAATAATATGAAATTTATAATTTACTTTTTTGTTGAATACCTACAAGTCTTAATTAGTTAATATCTTGGTATGTACCTATGTAGGTATATAACCAGTAAGTACCTATGGCAATTCAGATCCTGTAAAATAGTGTAAAACTATCAGTGGCCAAGTTGAGTAAATCGACACAAAGGACCTACCCAATTTCTTGTAAACTCTTCATACCTAAGTACTTGTATTTAACATTTGGTAGATGTATCTATGTATAATGAGGTCTCATTTTTAAATAATTCTTTATTACTAATAACTATATGAAAATATTGATAGGTAGGTAAGTAGGTTTTATTGAAGTTAAGATTTTGTGACATTATCATGTTATTTTGTGTAATTGTGTAAAAATAATTTAACTGCGTACAAATAAATATCATTTTAATTTGATTATGCATTTAATCAAAACTTTATTAATTGTATTAAATATCTTTCTTCAATTATTTTATCATATCTTCTACTTACGTAAATGATTGGCACGCGGGATAATTTTTTTGTTTTGTTACGCCAAAGAAGTATAACTTCTAACGCGCGTACATAAGTACACACACCAATCTTTTATTGATAATGGTTTAGTATAGGCAGGGTTTAATGAATTTAAAAAACACTAACCAACACCATCTGAGGGGTGTAGAAGTAAAACCTTTACTATCCACAAATTCAAATTGTTCAGTATTAAAAAAAACGAGTTTAACGTTCCCTTTACAACTTATTGAGTAATTTTTAATAATTGTATTCATATCCTATTAGAATTTGTTCTTGATAAGTTTGCAAAAAAACATTTTTTTTTTAATAGTGGAGGTTTTGCATCTCATCTTTTCAAAGTGGTGATTTTGTTATTGAATGTTTGTGATAGTGACTGATTTGCACTTCAACATACTTTTACTTAATGAGCATTTCGAGACCAAAACTACGAAACAAAGCTAATAATATGTAGGATTAATTTTGTTATTATCTTATTTTCTTCATAATATGGTATGTAAATAAAAAGAACTGGTAAAAATATTTGGAAATAACAATGATAAAATATTTATAAGATATTTACAGCTATAAAACTCAAAAAATACGTCAATTAATTCAACTTATTAAATTTGACTTGTTATTGTGACAGATAAAACGCTACCTCTGCATTTCTATAAAAATCCACAATTTATTTGTTTTTTGAAGCTATACTTCTTTAGGCGGGTTTGGGAAAACAGATCGCGATTAACATAATTTATTTTGCGCGGCGACGTTCGGGTGTTCTAAATGCTGGAGATTTGTAATTTTCATCTGTGATATTGAGGATTGTGGCTTGGGCCAGTTGGGTAATGACTGAATGTTGCAACTTTTATTTTGCGCGGCGACGTTCGGGTGTTCTAAATGCTGGAGGTTTGCAATTTTCAGCTGCGGCTTGGGCCGGTAGGGTAAAGACTGAATGTTGCAACTTTTATTATGATTATTCATTTTTCATTTCGGTTTCAAGCGTACATGCGCATGCGCATAGTCGTTTAATATAAGCAAGTAAACAACATAACCAATATTCTGTCATAATAAATATATATGTTTATAAACAACTTTCTGGAGACTAACATTCTACACTGTTAATTTATATTATTTTATAATCTTGCCGATTTTTTGAATAATAAAATGTATAATTTTTGTCAAATTTGGGATCATAGAGATTATCAATATAATTTTTTATCGTGAATATTTTACTAAAATTATCTCGTATTAAATTATACTAATGGTTTTATAAATGCGTTTAAAAATTAATAAATGTAAAAAATCTTAACACCACTGCACATTCATGTACCGAAATATGACTATATTCTAAAACATTAGAGCGAGAGGTTTAAAAGAATACTATTTTATGTAATAAAAATACTTTATGCAGTCATCAAATGTTTAAAATAAATGTAAAGGATAATAAGGCTTCAAAATTATATAAATAGATTATCTACAACGTTTAAGGAATGTCCAGGATCATGGTTTGAAAATGCAATAAAAGCTCCATTTTGACCTACGCCAAGCATGTCCCCCCTTAAGCAAAGATGGTTGAAATAGCAGTTTGCTAAGTTTTTCAAACACAGGTTTTGAGATTTTTTTCTTCCAAAGTAGGTACATTTTGCAATAATATTTTGTTTTGTTACGCCAAAGAAGTATAACTTCTAACGCGCGTACATAAGTAGTGAAATATTCTAGGTATTAGGTACATTGTATGGCTGGGAACTTTGCTTCAAATATTTATATAAGTCTACGAATTTTAATATTGGTCAAAATTGGATGAAGGCTAATGTAATAATATTAAAAAATGATACTAATAATTACTATTTTAGGCATCTTAAGTGTTGTGCTGACGATTGTTTTAAGTTATATAGGTAACTACAAAATCGTTTGCTATTTATTAGCTTTAAAATTACAGCTTGCTTGTACAAGTATTTTTAAAATTGAATAAGTATAGAATTTATAATGACGCTAGGTTTTACTTGGCTTGCTTCTAGGATTAATGTAGGTGTAAAAAAAATGCAGGATTTTATTTATATTAAGGGCTAGAATGATTCTATTAAATTTTATTGAAGTTGCAAAAGGGTAACTATAAATTTTCTTACATCTAAGTTTACGGGCTAGAAATTTCTGTCTCGTAGTCGTTCTGCTCATGTCTGCATGAATCCGCCCAATGATGATTCAGGGCTCATCGCCTTGGATCCTATGAGGATGCCATGCTTTAGGCGGTATCAACGGCCGTGTGGACTTCCTCATGTCCAGTCTCGTTTTCTATAAGTTATGCCTGAAAACTACATAATGATGCAAAATGTTGAAATAGATATTAATAAATCGGTGTCTATATGACATTGTAATTAAATTTTCTACTATTAATAATAATCAAACTGCCATAAATTTGTTTTGATTATAAAAAAAAATATTTTTAATTTGCGCAGATCAGAGTGAGTTTTTTGAATTTATACTCATTGGAATCTTATCAATTTTACATTAGGAAGTGGAAATTTCCAAGAAGCGTCCGACCTTCATCAAAGCCAAGGAGTGTGTCACCTAAAACCAGAAAAAGTTGGAGAGTGCTCAAAAAACTTTGGAGCAAGCCCGCAAAGAAAACGACGCTCACCAAGTGGACATCTGGAAACTAGAAGAAGAACTTCGACAAAATGAAAACTCCAAAGCGGAATGGGAGGCATCTGTCGCGGGCCAGAGTCAAAGCCAAGGAAGAGACGTTCACTTGGAAGAAGTTCAGGTTAAATTTCATCACATTATTGACGTCAATCCGGTATCATTGAACCTATCAAACTTATTAATTTTTTATTCCTTTTTCCATTGTAGGTAAAAGAATATGAGCAATTGAAAAAGGAAGCTTTAATGCAGTCCGCTCGGTATCTCCAAGAACTGGATTCAGTGAACAGAGAGCAGAAAGCGGACCACGATCGACTCGATTATGAAATTCATAGGAATAATGACATTGAAAATATAATTCGTCAAAAGGGTCACGAAAAAGCTGAAGCGATTAAAAGAATCGAAAAGCTCACTGAGCATATAAGGTATTTACATATTTTGTGTTCAATCTAAGTGAAGAAATATTTAAATATTTGTTACTAAATGAAACACCACTGTTTTCAATACTCAATTGCTCTTTTTCATTTGGTGAGGGATGTTCGATACTTATTGTGTGGGTGTATGTAAGTAATGTATGTAACTGTATTTGACACTTTCCAGGACTTCTGAGCAGGCTCTGGAGGAACAGCAAGGAATTCGCGATGCATTGAATAAGGATGTGGGCGCAGGCAGACGGCGCGCCCAAGAACTGCAGCTGGTGCTAGAATCCGTGGGAGAGCAACTCGGCGATGCACGTGTCGACCAGCACGAAGACGCGAGACGAGAAATTGTGGAAAGCTTCAAACGCGAAATACCCGGGGTGGTAAGTGTAGTTAGGGATTGTAATACCGAATGAAAATGTCAATACCAGTATTCGTTAAAACATTAAAAAAAGAAGTACTTATCGGTAAATATAACTATTAAAATCTCTTTGAAACATTATTTTATAGCAAAAACCTACCTATTTACATATTATGTTATGTTGAAATTTAAAAAAAATGTATTGGTCATAATATTGTAGAACTGGTGATTTTTAAAAATATTTTTAATATATTGATGACTTTAACTCAATCCTTCAATTTTATTCAAAATGCAAATAAGTCTGGTTTCTTAAATTCAACGCTTGTACAATCAATCAACGATCGAACATTTGTCATGGATATTTTCTATTTCGAAATAATATTATGATAATATATATTTTATATTATCACCGGCCTTCCGCGTGTGAAGCAGAGATAGCAGGCCGTGATAACGTCAAGGTCAAAGCGGGGGTGGGGGACAGAAACGCACGGGGTATGTTGACAAGGCTGGTTTATTTATATTGTCGCAGATACAGGGTATTTGCGATTCGGTCGGTAATTAGCGCTTTGGCGGGCTGCAGACGTGGTGTCGCGGGCTTGGCTGCTGGGGCTTCGCATCCGAGGCGATGCTCGCTGTCCGATGGGAGATAGGGTCGGGGCTTGCGGCTTGGCGTGCTGCCGATGTGGTCCTTTGTTCCTGGAGATGCTTGAGAAGTCTCGACGCGGTCCTTTTTGGCGGGAGATATCTCTTGGCTTCGCGTCCGAGGCGAGCAGAGACGATGCTCGCTGTTCGGCGGCCAATCGAAGAAGAACCTTTTCGCGCGTGTTCAACCATCAGATTCGGCGTCATCCCGCTCTCGGTCGCGAACCTCCCTGTTTTACCGACAAATTGACCGGTGGCGGCGCTATCGGTAGGCCGCGTCTGTTTTGGCGGGATTCTGACGAATTTGGATTTTTGATTTCGAGGCGGGCTCCGCTCGGCCGAGAACCGCGAAGAGTGGACGTAGGCTGTGGTGTTCTGGGAAAGTTGATGGTTCGGTCCGCCCTTTGAGGTAGTCTCCTGTGGGAGACTTTCATCTGGTATCAATATATACTATTCAAGCATATCGGAAGGTAGCTCTTGAAGATATTAAAATAATATTATGATAATATATGTTTTATATAAACTATTCAGGCATATTGGAAGGTCGCTCTTGAAGTTATTACTTAAGCGCCGGAATACACTCCATGCTAGCTTGGCTCTTTGAGCAATCTCGTCATCTATGCCTCCATCTACAGACATTTTCTGTCCGAGGTAGACATAGCTGTTGATCCTCTCAATTTGAATGCCGTTGATGAAGATCGGTTTTGAATCAGCGAAGTGTTTTATTATTACTTTTGTCTTTGAGACATTAATCTTTAAACCTACTTTCAATCTTTCATTTGCGAGCTCTTGCATCATGCCCTGGAGTTCTTCTTGAGTTTCCGGGAAGACAATAATGTTGTCTGCAAAACGCAGGTGACTGAAGTATTCTCCATTAATGTGGATTTCTCTCCTCCCAGTCGATGCGTCTAAATATATATTTTAGAGTCGATGTAAATAGTTTGGGTGAGATTGTGTCAACCTTGCTAATTGGAAATCTACAGGATGGTTTATGAAGCTTTACACTTGATGTTGCATTACTATAAATGTTATTGAGGATGTTTATATAGCGTCTAGAAATTCCTTGGTTATGTACGGCATTGATAATAGAAGATGTTTTTTATTGAATCAAATTCCTTCTCGTAATCAATGAAACCAAGGTATAGTGGCAGTCTGTATTCTTGATACCAATCTATAACTTCTTTGACGACTTGGATGTTATCCATCGTACTATAGCCTCTTCTGAACCCAGCTTGCTCTCTTGGTTGATTCTCATCTAGAGCAGTTTCTAGGCGGTTGGAGAGTATTTTTGTAAAGACTTTGTACATAATTGGCAATAAGCTGATTGGCCGATAATTTTTCAGATCTTCCTGATCTCCCTTTTTATGGAGGATGATAATCGAGGCACTCTTCCACGCCTCTGGGACATTTTCTTCGCGCAGGCAGGTTGTAAACAGCCGTGCTTACACTTTGTTCACGGTCTGTCCGGCTCTCTTGAGAATGTCGATCATAAACCCATCTTCTGGAGTTTTTCCATTTTTCATGCCTCATATCGCATGCTCTACCTCGTAGGAGTGACTTCAAGAAGACAGTTTTCGTCATCATCATTCCTCAGATGGTTTGAACTTGTCGCATTTTCATCATTTTCATCATTATAGAGCGAACTGTAGAATTCCACCACTCTGTCCAGTAAACTATCCCAGTGGGTCTATTCTATGCTTATCGACCGCTAAAGTGATAAAGTGAAAAATATTATCAAACTTAGGGTAGGTTTGTATCAAAATATTAGCACTTATTGTAACAATTACACGAAGCCGGTTTTTATTGTTGCAATAAGTGCTATATTTTAACAGCACCTATCTTGCTGCTGTTAAAATATCGCACTTATTGCAACAATAAAAACCGGCTTCGTGTAATTGTTACAATAAGTGCTAATATTTTGATACAAACCTACCCTAAGTTTGATACTATTTATCAATTTAGTGTTCGATAAGTATAGAATAGACCCACTGTTCCGCAAAACAGTAGTGCCATCCTCCGCGATTAGTGCTGTGACTTGCCTTCTCCCTATTCCCAACCGTTGTTTGTTTTTGTTCAGACTTCTCCCTGCTTCCACAGTAGCCTGTATCAGCGTCATATTAAATCTATGGAGGTCTTCACGTAAGTTTTTACGGATAGTTTTGCAAAGGGTAGAGTATTCGGGATCGTTTGATACTTGAATATGACTCTTTGTTTCCCTTCGCTGTTTCATTAGATTTAACGTATAGGTTGAAAGTTTTTTTGGGGATGCGGGTTCTGATGCGACTTTATCTGGCTGTTTTGCAGATTTCAGTATTATGCGCGTTAAGCTTTCTGCATTCGATAGGGAGATATGATCATTTTCAGCCTGGAAAGATGTAAGTC
Organism: Rhyacophila brunnea; assembly: GCF_057557595.1. Lineage (NCBI taxonomy): Eukaryota > Metazoa > Arthropoda > Insecta > Trichoptera > Rhyacophilidae > Rhyacophila > Rhyacophila brunnea. Next base: position 47,945,900 of record NW_028232751.1, on the reverse strand, counting down.
TATTTGTCAGTTCAGTCTGAAAATTGATTTTGTGCTTTCAACTAGTAAAAATAATGGCTGATTATAGCAGTTATTGGATAATAGAGCGGCGGATTACTGAGAGTGTACTGTACATACAATACTCACATTTATTCCATTTAAAAAAATGCACTTTTTTTGTCTGACTAAATCTAATATCTTCGATTATCATTACAATATATTTATTTTGGTTTCTTTTAGTCTTTGGCGATGAATCAATCTGCGCAAGCTTGCCTTATTCCGGAAAATCCTGAAGAGCCATACTTAGACGGAATTACCTACAATTGCGTCGCTCCTGGCAAACGCTTTCAACCTATGTCTAATTTATCAGGAGGAGAAAAAACTGTCGCTGCTCTGGCTCTATTATTCGCCATTCACAGGTATGTTTCGGGAAACGAATAATTATTCTTGTGGATTTGTTCAATATTTGTTCTAGATGAGTAAGAGTACACAGCATCTCTCTTTATCATTGTCTTTTGTTTTCCTTAGCTATCATCCTGCGCCATTTTTTCCTCTTGGATGAGATTGATGCTGCCTTGGATAACACGAATATTGACAAAGTGGTCTCCTATATACGACAGAAGACGGAAAACCTTCAAATAATTGTTATATCTCTAAACGAAGAATTCTATAGTCACGCAGATTCCCTATTAGGGAATAGCTCCGAGGTAAACACATTCTTCTACAGAATTACAGGGTTTCGAGACACTGTTTTTCATTACAAGCTCTCATGAATAAAACAAAATAATTATTCTTTAAAAAGATAGATATTATTGTGAATGTTAAGTTTTTTTTAAATTTATTTTTTTAAATATTCTTTTACCAAATCTCCAAAGGCTATTTTATAAACCACCATAAACAATCAAAATATTGAGAATATAAAAGTGAAATTTGTCTTTTTTTTATATCTACAGTCGAATACGAGGAAGATGGGACTGACTGAATTTGCTCATTATAAGCATTACTCGTTATATCGGAGAATAGGTATTTTTAAATGAGCGGTCACATAAAACAAAAAGTAGCAATTTAGTACTTTGGTAGTACGCTGTTGGTACCTACTGACTTCAGCTTGGATTTTTTACATGAAATTTCAACCATATAAGTGGATACTTTTTCAATGTTGTCGGTGAAAACACCAATTAGGTACTTAGACACTTAACTAGTGTCATAAACGTAATCCGATCCCGGCGGCACCGGTCTACGGTCAGATTTTATTGCTTCGGGTCGAAATTTTTTTTAAACGATCAACCCATTAACAGTTTTAAGAAAAATTTTGATGATATTTTTCTTCGATATATCCGATAAATAGCTCGTTATAAAAGTGAATAAATGTATGGAGAAAATCATAAACTAAAATGTCAACGAATGTTTCCTCATTACATCCGAGATCTCGCTATGTCCGTGATCGTAATAACCGAGTTCGACTATATTATATCATATTAATATTTAACTATTTTGTTTCTTAAATCACTTTAGAAGTTATTCGATAATACATACATTTTTGCAATATTCTGAGACTCTTGGGTGTTAAATCGCATGGTTCTTCTCATTTTTGGCAGACGCGTGATGGAACAGAGACGCCGGACGTCAATCTGCACCAAATTTATTCACACATTTGATTGTTGTAATGGTACAATTACAAAAATTATGGCAATAACAAAAAAATATAATACTGACAGAAAAATTGTGATTTAAGAAACTAAATGATAATATAGCAGTGGCGAAGGGTGACTTTTGGAAAGAGGTAGGCTGTGGAGATATGATAAAAAGAGCACACTTGTCAGGTATACTTACGAGAATAGTACGATATTTACTACTAATGAATAGGCACACACTAATAAATGATAACGACACACTAATTCAATGAAACTTCAAAAACTCATTGACGACATAAAAATGAGCGATGTGTTTAAATTACGTATTTTTCAAAACATGTATACCCATCAAAAATCATTAGATAAAATTTATTTTTATTTTTAAAAACAATCTATACTTACTTATTTATTAATATTCGATTAAACGCCGTTGAAATTATTTTTTTAATTATCTAATTATTAATGATTTTGGACAAAGTGCGCAGTCGTGACAACAATATTATGCGCGAATGTTTTAGGCTCTGCGAAAGGAGCTTGCCTCATTTCGTACAAATCAGCAGACTTGCTGAGGTTACGAGACGTAAAGTCCATACAAAAAAAATTCAGAATTATTCCAAACATAATCGGAAATTTATTTACATCGAGAAGTCGCGGCATTTATTATTTAATTTACGGCGCGGCGCGCTGTGGTTTTTTTAATACCTTTGCAGTTGTTTTGTAAACTGTGTAATACTGTAATACATTCCTACATATGCGATCTCGTTGGCAAAATAAATTATTTTTATATAACATAAAATAATGAAGTGATTAAGTATATAAATATGTCAATATGCAATTAAAAAATATTTTTCTTAAGAAGGTAGGCTTTAAATAATCGCCTAGTATGGAGTCTTCGCCACTGTAATATAGTACATTTTGGTCATTTCATGGCTAGTGTTAATATTATTAATGTTAATATATTGGTTAATATTATCTATAATCTATCTGCATAATATGCATGGCTAGCCTAGGGGCCCGGGCTCAGGGGGCCTTGGCGTGGTGGGTAGATCAGATATGTGAGATAAACACATCATGAATTTGCTCTAATAATAAAATTACTATTAACTATTACACAACATGAGATTGTGCAGTGCAATTTTTACTGTTTTGTATTGACATTTCCATAATTAAGTAGAGGTATCTAAACTACAAAAAAAATCACTAAAAATACACTGAAGACCCTTACCTCTACACAATTTTGAAAACACTTCTGTTGAGCGTCACACATGCCATTAAACTTACCAATAACTAGGTGGGGCCACCGAAGATCCTGGCTGGGGGGCCCACTTTAGGATGTGGGGGCCATGATAATATGTATATAATTCTGTACTTAAAATTTTGCGAAAACCACTGAACCTATTTCGGCGTTTGAGTCAAAAATAAAAATGAATCCAAAAAATAATAAATGGCTAAGACGATAACGAGCAAGACCAAAATGGTACACCTACGTTGGGAATATTATCCCCACAAGCCACTAGTGTTTTTATAACGCTATAGTCCATGTTTTCACATATGATTAATAATTTTTCTATCATTAATTTTTACGAAGTATTCAATAATATTCCTAATTTCTTTTATTTACAGCCTGCAGAATGTCTCGTCAGTGATGTCAATATAATCCATCTTGAGCCCTTCCTAGGTTAAGCGTCTTATTTTATCTTAAGTACATTTTAACGACTGTTGACCATGTTTGCCGTACTCGTGGCACAGAGTATCCAACAATAAATTATACTAAGTTTAATAAACCCAATAATGTATTTTTTTTCCATATGTTTTATTATGACAGCAGGGTTTGGATAAATTTTATTGTTAATAAATGAAGGGTAAGCGGAAAGAAGGTCAATGTCCACAAAAATCGCAAAATGAGTTAATGGTGCCATCTTGTGAAGAAATTTGTAAGCTATTAGATAGCATACTTGGAAAAAAATAATAAAAATCATTGTCTAAACACTGACGTCAGAAAGAATTCAAAAGAAAGATCATTATGACAAACATTTGACAAAATAATATTTATATATTTTTTTCTTAAGGGGGGACATGCTCGTCGAAGGTCAAAATTGAATTTTTATTGTATTTTCAAACCATGATCCTGGACACTCCTTAAACGTTGTAGATAATCTATTTATATAATTTTGAAGCCTTATTATCCTTTATAGTTATTTTAAACATTTGATGACTGCATAAAGTATTTTTGTTACATAAAATAGTATTCTTTTAAACCTCTCGCTCTAATGTCTTAGAATATAGTCATATTTCGGTACATAACTGTGCAGTGGTGTTAAGATTTTTTACATTTATTAATTTTTAAACGCATTTATAAAACCATTAGTATAATTTATTACGAGATAATTTTTGTAAAATATTCACGATAAAAAATTATATTGATAATCTCTGTGATCCCAGATTTGACAAGAATTAGGCATTTTATTATTTAAAAAATCGGCAAGATTAACACATTTGAAGATAATTCTAAAGATACTAATTATAATAAGGTATGTCTTTGACAATTCAAGTGTGATAAATATCTTATGAATAATGATTGCTTTATAATAATTATTGACCTAAGAATAAGGTAGTGTTTTTTTGAAATACGCCATTTCTTTTGGCATTCCCCAGTGGTTAAGCTACAACATATGGCCATAGCCATAAATTGACAAACTATAATCAAAGTAGGGAGTAAAATTATGTTAACGCGCGTGTTTGAACATGTACCTAACCGATTTTTTTTTACTTTTTTTTAAACGGTACATGTTCAAACACGCGCGTCAATATCGTTTTAATCCCTACTTCAATTATAGTTTGTCAATTTATGGCTACGGCCGTATGTTGTAGCTTAATCACTGGGGAATGACAAAAGAAATGGCGTATTTCAAAAAAACACTACCTTATTCTTAGGTCAATAATTATTATAAAGCTATCATTATTCATAAGATTTTATCACACTTGAATGGTCAAAGACATAGCTTATAATAAATATCTTTAGAATCATCTTCAAATGTGTTAATCTTGCCGATTTTTTAAATAATAAAATGCCTAATTCTTGTCAAATCTGGGATCACAGAGATTATCAATATAATTTTTTATCGTGAATATTTTACAAAAATTATCTCGTAATAAATTATACTAATGGTTTTATAAATGCGTTTAAAAATTAATAAATGTAAAAAATCTTAACACCACTGCACAGTTATGTACCGAAATATGACTATATTCTAAAACATTAGAGCGAGAGGTTTAAAAGAATACTATTTTATGTAACAAAAATACTTTATGCAGTCATCAAATGTTTAAAATAACTATAAAGGATAATAAGGCTTCAAAATTATATAAATAGATTATCTAAAACGTTTAAGGAGTGTCCAGGATCATGGTTTGAAAATACGATAAAAACTCAATTTTGACCTACGACGAGCACGTGGGCCGTTAATAATAAAATAAAACTCTATGTTTAACCAGAGTGAATTGTAATTGTAATTAATATTAAATTGACGTCTAAGATAACTTTTAATCTAAGTTTAATAATATAAGAACGAAGATATGAGGCATCTAATTCCAAAAAGCAATAAGTTCAAATTCGGTAAAATTCGAGAAAAAAATACGCACGTATTCTTTGTATAATTTTACACAATATGTATTGATCTATAAATTCCAAAACGCGACATAACCCTACGAAAAAAAATATATTAAGTCTCGATTTATTACAAAAAGCGACAAGTCTGTGTTTCATATTATTTAAAGCTTGGTTGATTTCGCGCGTGTTTAAGTCAACCAATAAGGGAACGTTCAATATTGAAAAGGGCGTCTCCCATGTTGTAGCATCTGGTAAACTCATGACAGTGCCACGGAAATATGTGCCTTAAGCGGAGTAAATTAAAAAGTGAGGTACAAATAGCGCTACGTCCAATTTTATTTTGCCTATATTTATTACATTTAAGAGTTTATCGGCTGAAACAAATTGCCATTTGGTTCTAATTTCGACATAGAATACAACGGAAAAAATAATCTCACGTTAAAACAAATAATTGAAGCTTGAAACATAAAAACGTTGTTTCCCGAAAATATTGAATTGTGGACTAGTCGCTTTTTGTAATTAGACGCCTTATATTAAGTTTTTTCACTTTATCTCAAAACTGAGAGCTAATGTGACAATGATCTTTCTTTCCGCTTACCCTTCAAATATATCCTACATTAAAATTACCCCTTTATTTTCATCTCTTAAAAGTATCATCATTATAAGTTATTCATTTTTATTTTAGTGTTTTCAATTGTTTTGAGTGTTACCTAATGTATTAATTGTGAGCAATTGAAATATAAAATACACTTTGTTTTGTCACCAAATATTTGGTATTTTCATTTACTCTCCAAATCTGTTGACAATATAACTACAATACTATAGTCCGACAACATAAAAGTGAACCTTTTGGTGTTTTCGACCAGTTCACGAGCGTCTTGTTATATTTATGATAAATTCTATTTAGGTTTTTATAATAGAAACAATGTGCTCGACTGTCAAGACAAAAAAGTAATATGATTTTATTTCCTTTCATAGACAACTCAAGTCAACAAGCTTACACCTCTACATCATAGGTGGTGCTAGTGATAAGTAATGGCATGGTATTTTGAGCATATTACAACACATCTAAGAAGAAAAAAGCCTGCATTAAACGTAGAAAATCGTCAAAGTTACTTTCAATATGAATAAATTATTAACTTGTTGACCGTGGAGTATTTAATTACCACATTTAAATAACATGCTAATTATATCGAATGGCCAACTAATGAGGGCACAACAGGTGTGCCTCCGCGTTGAAAGGATTAAACTACTGTCCACAACAAGATCTAGGCGATAACAGAAAATCGCGTGTAGAAGATTTTTTGAGTCAGGCGAAATTAGGTTTTTAATTTATAACAATTCTATTCTCAGTAATTCACAAATAATTTCACCTATTAATTATTAGTATTATGATAGTTAGGTTAATTAATCATCATCATCAGGGGCGCGACAACCCGGTGTGGGTCCTGGCCTCCTCCAACAGCTCCCTCCACCTGTCCCTATCCAGTGTGGCCGCTTTCCAATTTGGTACCCCCAGAATACGGCAGTCACTGGCAGCTCCATCCAACCAGCGAATCTTTGGCCTCCCTCTTCTACGTTAGGTTAATTAATACTGGGTAGTTTGGAAGGAAATAAATCATTAAACCCACATTTAGTGATTATATTGCTGCAGGTATGTATTAATTATTTAATTAGGAGAACATTAATAATTATGACTTAATATCGATGACCCAATCATAATATTTTTTTATTATTTTCAAATAATGTCTTTTGATTGGTATTTTTATTAAAGTTGTTATAAAAACGCATACTGTGATAATCATTTTTTCTATAAAAATATATCGTCACCTAAATGCTCGGCCTTGTAACTCCATATTGACCAACTTTATAGGAGGAAGAAAAAACTGTTTTAAAATGGACAGGTAGGAACATTTTGAAAAAACACTACATATTAGTATTTTAATGTTATAAATGAGTAAATCCGGTCATTTTTACAAAATATTAATTATAGAAGATAGAGGAGTTATACGGTATTGCTTGTTTACATTATGTTGGAAAATTAAATAAAATTGTATAAATAGGGGAAATAAGCATTACATAAATGAGCCGAAAAAGATTTAATTAAAGGGTATTCAAGATAGATTTCAAACGGCAGATTATTATAAAATTAGTGATAATCAGCCTCCATACTTGCTTTCAACGACTGAAGGTATTCGTACTTATTTAATTTAATTTTAAGCCTCTCTTGATATAGTTGAGGGAGGCTGTCAAAGAATTTCGGTTGCATAATAGTACTTTAACGTATTTGTACAAGGAGCTCTTGCCATTCATCACTAAAATGTAGTTTGAAATTAATATTTCTATTTATTCCATCCATTATATTGCAGTACTCGAATATTTGTTACGACTGCGTCTTCTAGTTTTCTTCCTGGTAGTATGGATTTGTAAAATTTAACATCATTATATTTTTTGAAACAAATGATGGTAAGTATAAATATGTGACATGGTATGGCTTAGGTTTTTTCCTGACTTCTTTAAACGCAGTTACATAATCAGCATGAACATATTAATTTTGATTTCTCAACCTCTTCAATTACAGAGCGCATCGATCAACCTCAATTTGAGTATGGTCCTTCTCCATTTTTTATTGTACAGTGGTGATATTAGGTGGCATTGCAATATTTAATAAAGCATTGGCGAGTAGGTACTACATTTTTTCTGGTTTGTAGCTCCATCACTATACAGAATAATAGTTTTATAGTCGTCAGAAAGAGGCAGAAGAGGAAGAATAAATTGTCTCATTACACTGGAAAGCTAATTTGCAGTAAGCCCACTTTCGACTTCAATCCAATCGTTTTTGGTTGTAGAGGGTAAAATTATTAATGGTAAGTTTTAAAATATGCACTGGACACATTAGATATTGGATATAACAAAACACATTGTACCTAGGTCCATTGTAAACACATATTTTTCAGTAATTTTGTCAGATTCCTATTCACTTCTGGCGTATTTTTTCTTTTCTTGCTGAACAAGGCATTTTAGTCCATCTAAATTATTTGTTTCATATGCCGTGCATACATCGCATTCATATTTCTTAGACTGAAATAGTTTTTAATAAAATTCAGGTATTCAAATTTCTGACTCAAACTCCCATACTATGTTTAAAATGTTTATTTGTCCCTTAAAATGGTCGAATTCAGTGTATCTAAACCTTTTTACACCTGCGGACTACTGCAAATATCAGAAACGTTTTATCCACTGCTAATGCATAAAGAAAACATATTATTTATATAGAAACGTATGATTGTAGTTGATTTCGTCACGTAAAACATTTATCTATTTAAAGAACAAAAACACAATGATCAAATACTTGCAGGTGCACAGGTTTTGAAGGCTTTTATTGAAATTTTTAGCATAGGCATTTGGACGCCAAAAATTCGCAGACCACCAGAAACTCTCCGAGGACCACTGATTGAGAAACACTGGTCTAAATTATACATTGGCATAATTAAATATACAACCAAACTTACTGCTTTCCGCCTTCTTGGGCCTTGATTAATTAAATTTGATGTAAAGTAGAAACAATGATCGAGCTTGACACAAGACAACACGTGTGGACTTTTTTGTATGACTTTACTGGAGTTACATGGTATGAAAACTGAAAAATAACAGCTTCTAAGATACAAGGAATGAACAATGTGCTCTTGTTACAGTAAATATTCTTTTGGAGTTACAATGTATGAACATATTGATAGACAATTTTACTATAACACTGCATACTTAACTCATTTTAGGCCAAAAGTGGAGTTACAAGTTCCGCGTATTTAGGTGACGCTATCATTGTAATGTTTTTTTATTTTATTGTATCACTTTTAAATATTCGGTCACATTAAAAACAATAATTTCTCATGCTTGTCTTTGTAGTATCCCGATCGAGATAGGGTATTCATTGTAAAACTGTAAATATACTATTGTATCGTGTAAAACAGACAAAGCGTTTCCATACCTACTATATGCGCACGAAAGTAAGAGTGCTTCTGCTCATTTCCATTTTTAAGTTGTTTAGCTATAATGTGCTAATGTATTTGACCAAGTTATGTATTTATAGATTGATCAATGTTTTTCACAAACTGAAAAAAACTATCATTATCTACAGTTGTCCAATGACAAAACTCGCTCTGGCGACCTTTTCTACTCGAGAGGATTATAAAAACTGTTTTCACTTCATACTACGTCAATATAATTTATAGGGCGGAGCCTTTGACTACTTTCTCTTTCACACATTGGATGTCGCATACAGTGCCATCCGGGCGCCCCACTATCACTCGCCCCCTCTAGCAGGCGCTCCCACCATTTCGCCCAAACGTTATCACATAGACGGCAGAGAAGGGGTCGCGTATTTGACTATATGAGGGGACTAATTCCAAAAAGCGATAAGTCCACATTTGGTCAAAATCGAGAAAAAAATACGCACATATTCTTTGTATAATTTTACATAAATTCCAAAACGCGACGTATCCCTACGAAAAAAAATATTTTAAGTCTCGATTTATTACAAAAAGCGCCGTGTTTCATATTATTTAAAGCTTGGTTGATTTCGCGCGTGTTTAAGTCAACCAACAAGGGAACGTTCAATATTGAAAAGGGCGTCTCCCATGCTGTAGCATCTGGTAAACTCACGACAGTGCCACGGAAATATGTGCCTTATGCGGAATAAATTAAAAAGTGAGGTACAAGTAGCACTATGTCCAATTTTATTTTGCCTATATTTATTACATTTAAGAGTTTATTAGCTGAAACAAATTGCCATTTGGTTCTAATTTTGACATAGAATACAACGGAAAAAATATTCTCATCTTAAAACAAAAAATTGAAGCTTGAAACATAAAAACGTTGTTTCCCGAAAATATTGAATTGTGGACTAGTCGCTTTTTGTAATTAGACGCCTCATATTAAGTTTTTCACTTTACCTCAAAACTGAGAGTTAATGTGACGATGTTAACTTTTTGTAATTAGACGCTGTTATATGAAGATTTTTGAATATAAAAGTTTATGTGTGTTAAATTGCAATAAAGTTAAAACGAAATGCCAGCTAGTTTATCGATA